>NC_090938.1:136076587-136676587 GCF_040938575.1 Ambystoma mexicanum
TGTTTGGGGTGTGTTCCCAAGCAATGCCAGTGGAATGGAATTGTTGCATAAAGAAACCGTTTTCTTTATTAAGCGGAGAGGCTGCAAAGCTGAACTTGGTACCAGGGCTGGAAAGTACATCCTGCTAGGAAAAGGGAACTTTGGGAGACTGAAACCAAGTCAAGTATAAACTGGGCCAGGCAGAAGCCCTGCTGGGGCTAATGCACAAAGCCGCCTCCCCTTTTCTATAGTGGTACAGCCAGTTAGCTGGGTAGGATTCGGACTAAAGAGCTTTCATTTGGACGTTAGCCTCCATCCTTAGTTTGGTTTTGTTAGACAGGGAACTTCCCTCCTAGAAATAGGGTAAGCTGGGCATTTGCTTCCCTTTCTTTTAATAAAAGCCTTGAAACATGACTCACAATCATACAAGTCCTTCTTCTGGTTCACCACAATATATAAATAAATTGTAAAAAACTAGGAACAGCATATAAACAAAGGACCGGCATTTCAGTTTTTTTATTTTTTAAATCAGGTCATAGCTTGGCTAGCAAGCAGTCTGGCAAGGATGCAACTCTCGAGTAGTTTTAGTTGGGTTAATGTGCACAAGTGGGTAAGCCCAAGAATGGTCAGAATGGCAAAACAGAAAAGAGGGCTCTGGGTTTCCCATTTGGCGTTGCTCTGTGTCTCTTCATATAAAGTTACTCTGCTGGGCATCCTTTGCGTTGCTGTTCTGCCTCCGCGGATGACACCATGGCAGGGCAGCGATGCTCGGGCGCTTTAGAAGTCCTTGTTGAAGTTTCAATGGAGAGGGTTCTGTAATGTCTCCCAGAGATCCGGTGGGCTAGAAGGGTCTTCAGGACCCTAGGTTTGGGTCCTGCTTAACTCACAGATTCAGGGATTTGAGCCTATTGCCACCCAACTCTTTCTCACTTGCCCCCTAACTAATTTACTGATCACTTGGCCTTGCGGCTCAACACTGTACTGAGTCGCTGTTCCTGGCATGGAATGTCGACTAACCTCCTCACCGTGCCACTACAGGCTCATTCCGCCTCCATTCAGACAACCGATAGGTGGAGATATACTTCAATCCGTTACTGACCTCTTATGGGAATTCTCCGCTCCTACTCTTTCCTGTTCATCACTCCTTTCAGCTTTCTCACAGCTCACCCCTCCTCCTTCAGGATCTTCTCTCCATCCTCCTTATAATCCCCCCACTTTCTTCTCTGATCCCTGCTCTTTACCACCACCAATCTTCTCTCCTCCCATTTAATGGCCATCTTCCAAAACCTATTTTCTCTCCTCTCCTCCAGTGGCTCTGATCCATTCTGCCTTCCCACCTCCTTCTGCCCTTTTCTTCCTCCTGCACCTCTAGATCTTTCTCTACTTCCTTCTCTTTCATTAACTCTGCCTCCTCCTGCACCTTTGGCTTTCTCCACACCATCCACGTCCACCCATCGATCCCCATCGCTGTGGACACTGCCTCCCATCTCTCGGCCTCAGTTTCTAACCCTCCGCAACCACCTTTTATGCTTCTGGCATACACAAAATCTGTTTGGCTACGACCCAGTTTCACAGTCCACTCCCAGCCCACAACCACCCTCCCTGATCTCAGCTTCTCTTCCCTTTCAGCCTCATTCAATCCACTGTTTACCAAACCCCCGTTACCGGCCATTTCCTACGTGAATTTACAATTGTGCTTGCAAGTTACCTGTGGAACACCTTATTGATATATGTATAACTCCCCAAATCAATGCAGCTGCCTTCATTTATACACACTTAGTGACATATGTATAACATTATGCCCCTTGCACAGTGTGCCGACGCCCGTTGGGCTCTTGCCAGCACTCAATAATACTATATATATATATATCTCCTGCAATTCTTGAGACCTCTTGTTCAAATCTGACATGATCCTACTATGTACTTGGTCCTGCTCTAACTTACCAGCAAGCTTCAACATTCATATTTTTCATTTTTCTTACTCATAGAATCTAAAGACATAGGGCCAAAATGATTCAACGCAAGCTGGTATAGGTATTTGATAATAGGAACAGGAACGAGGCCGCTTCCGACTCACATTAACCCATCGATATAGCTATTTGATAATAATTTGCATTATGCTCCCACACACACACACCGACAACCTTACACACCCATGTACGCCCTTACCTTGTCTCGAGAACATGGACCTTTTAGCGTTCGTCTCGGCCTTGCCATGGTCCCGCTCTGTGTGGCCTGTATCGTAGAGGTGACGCACCTGGTGGAAATAAGTGGACAATTACTGTCAAACATCTGCTACTATCCAGTAGACTGACTTTTATACTCCTTTAACTCTTCATACCCCACATGACCCTCCACACTTTTCCGTTTGCTCACACCCTTCATGCAATTTCTTCTTTTGTATTAAAAGCGGGGCGAGCTCTGGAGCATCGTTTGCAATTAAATGAAGGGGGATCCTGAACCAGAACTCCTTGCAGTCAGATAAGCACATGCAGCTTGGTGTCTAGACTTGACCCACTAAGCACCAGCTGTGTTCCTGGAGGTCCAAAAGCAGCTAACTTCACAAATGGTTGGCTTTTGGGTCCAACAGTACTGTAATTTAATGGATTTTAATGTAGGACGGGAGCGCTACAGAATCTGATCCCTGCTCCCGACAGTGGTAGAACCACCTTTTCAGGGATAGGCACTTGCAACTGGGCATTGCATGAAGCCTGGGATGAGAAATGCTTATGAGAAGGTTCCTTCTGGCAGTTCACCCTGAAGCTCTGTTCCAGCCCAGAGGAATCACAGTGAGGATCTGCCGGTTCGATGCCTCTTGCGAACAGAGGGCACTGGTCAAACAACTGGATACTGAAAAAAGCTCATGAGAATGAGTCGGATTCAAAGAATTGGTACCCTGGGCATTAAAGGGACATCCACAGTATGGTGAAGCTTCAAATTCTTTCAGGACACCATACTATGGAAAAGAAAAAAGAGATCACAACTAACCAATCCCAAACCACAAGGCAGAAGGGACACAAAAGTTCCCAACAGAGGACTCCATGAAACAAAAGCCTCCATTTCTGAGTACAACCAGGTGTGGACTTTGTAAAACAAACTAAGTAGCCAAAGAGTCAATACCTTGGGCTCCCAAAAAGTAACAAACAGGAAGGATCCAGCCACAGCAACCCCAGAACCAGAGCAGGTTACCTGACTGGGCTTTATGGACTGAAAGTTGATGTTTGGGTAGCGCGAGGCCGGGTCAATGCTGTACTGAGCAATATTCTTGTTCGTGTTGTCTGGGGTGGTCTGGGACAGATGCTGGTAGATGCTCTCTCTGTGAAGCCGCAGGGAGAATGTACGGTTAGCAGAGATCAAAACAAGCACAGTACCGTCTTAATCAGCAGATTTAATTTAGAGGATAAACCCTCCCCTTTAAACCACCAGCCCACCCAAACGCAGCACTTTAAATCCAGAATGTGCATTATAGCCTAGGCGTGAATGTGCATTATAGCCTAGGTGGGAATGTGCATTATAGCCTAGGTGTCTATGTGATGCTTGGCCCGTACCAGAATACAGACCTTTGGTGTAAGCAGAATTTGTTTGACTTAAATTCTATTCAGAGAGAAAGTCCTGTATTAACATTACATATTTGTCCAAAATGCTCCCTTGAAACTTTAATATATAATGAGTAGGACGTTTGCATAAATTACTAGGTGCAAGTATGTAAGTATGGATAAGTTAAAGTTAACATATATTTTAACTCTCCTGAATACTCCTAGTAGGAATGTGATTTACATTATTACCCCTCTAAAAAAAGAAATCGACTTCAGGCTATGAAAAATAAGGAGTAATGCCCACGCTTGACTGTGCACTCTCCGCCTGCCACCTGGGCGAGAAGGGTGATCAGCCATGTTGAAGATGGCTGTGAGATGGAGTATGTTAAGAATAGAGGAGTGGTCAGGGTGGTGAGCTGCACTGGCTAGAAAGTCTGGCACATGGGTTCGGGCAGCAAACCAGGCATTTTGGCAAACAGGCAGGTTTGGCAACACAGGTTTCCACATGGAGTAAAATGAAAGGAATTACATTCTTTAACATTATCTTTTCCCGTTCCAGGTCTTACAATAAGAATGCAAATGCAATGTTTAGCAAGAGCATCTCTTGTTGGCTGATATCATTACACAAATAATGGCAGCTGCTGACCCTTTTCCCCAGATGGCCAGGCAGCAGCTATCGCTACTGCTCACCTCATCGCCACCCTATACTGCTCAGTATATCCATCTGGTAGAGCTTTTAAACAACCACCGCAGTTATCATGTACTATAACCCTCAAGTAAATTTATAAGAATCCGGCCTGATATTGCCTGGTTCAGCCACGTCCATGATGACCGGCTATTGCATTTGTCACTCTCTGTACTACAGAGTTACTGTACAATAGAGAACACATGGCTATGCATGACATAAAATAGTCAGTGTTGCATAGCAATTTGAAATGCAATTTTGTAGGTTTGCTAATAAAATTGCCACTTGTGTAGCAAAGCTAGCTATTTAAGTTACCCTGTTCAATGAAAGCACAGCTCTGCAAGCATTCCTCTTTTGCCTTCAGGGCTTTCTCCATCCTCTTCACACTGTTCACTGCAAGTTCAAAGGGGATAATGGAGAGAGAGTGCAGCAGTAATCATCTTCTCCAATCTTATGTGTCAAAGGCCTGTGTAGGAGTGCTAGGCAAGATTTTATTTCAGGTTTCAAATAATTGTAAACCAGAAGTAAATCGGGATACTATTTTATTAAGCTAACTGTATCCTGTCTGCAAAAGACCAGTGTGTGTTAACGTTATTTTTTTTAAAAAAAAGTCATTCAATTCCATTTCTAAAAATGTAATTTGTTACATAATGCACAATTACAGTATTGCTACGGTAAAAAACTGCACTGTCTCCATGCTTTACAGTAAAGAGTAGGTTAGTGCATCTAAATCTCATTGTCAACTAGATTTCATTTTGCTGGGGCAGATGCATCATATTGACAAGTAGCCACTTGAAAATGTACATGATCACACGGCCAACTGCTTTTGATGGCAAATCTAGTTCTGTAACCTGTTGGTTACATGCAGCTTGCAACTGGTGCTGAACCCATGAGCTGATCCCATCCTCATTGACGTTCTATCTTATCATCCTCTTGCTTTATACCAGCTACCCTGAAAGTGAGATGGCAGCAAACTACAACATTCCACCTAGTTTGCCAAGTTCTCTGCCTGCTACGCCATCCACTCTTAGTCTCTTACTTTCCACCCTCTTACATAATGAATAGACAAAGATAACTAGATGTTTATGCATAATAGTGATCAATAGCTCCATCCAGTCTGTACATCTATAGAGCTACTGCCTCCAGAGCTCGCTTCGCTCTATGATTCTGATTGCATTATAAGTTAGCAACTACAGTAAAGAGAGATGTCCAAACTGTTTTCCGAAAATTGTTATCATATCTCTGTCCATTCATGCAGCTAACCTTTCACAGACACTCATCCAGGGCTTGCAAAGTATTTTGCCCACTCATATAGTCGAGTAAACAAAGGGCTAGCACATTTGCAGGGGATGTTTCAGACTTTTATTTAAACTTTACTTTGATTTCATTAAATGTCAAATAAATGTTTCACTGTGCATGGCTGGCCTCTGGGCCGAATTTATCTCACTAATGTCTTACTTCAGAGGTACACAAAACTGCTGTATCGTTGCTCGTTTTATATCTAGTTTACAAGTGTCTTAACATTGCTAATCAAATGGGTGTGTTTGCTAATCAAGAACATTTTAATTAGCAAACTCTGCTAATCAGTTTTTGAAAATGAATGTATGCCTTGCTAGGCCATATTCCAGCCCAATATGGTAACTAAGTAAAAGTGCCCTCAGATAACGCTCTAGGCCGCCTCACCTCTCAGCCAAGACCTCCAGTGGCGGGGCACCAGATGCCCATTTCTTCACCATCCAGGCTGCGTCATATGCAGCCAGGAACCCTCGCGCCACGCCAGTGCCAAGCGGCCAGAAAGGCTAGAAAGAAACACGTTTATTAAAAGAGAACATACATTGACAATAACTTTTACTATAATTAAAGTATGAGTAAAGTATTCACTGCAGGCAGCCGGCGCGAGGTAAGAAAGCCCACCTCTGGGCGCTCGTTTTATAATTTAGGCCTAAAGTAGGCCCCCGGGCCCCGAAGCGTCCCTTTCCCACCCCTCACACACTTCCTGGTCCCTGTTCCCCTCCCGCCTCCCAACCTGCCCATCCCCGCTGTGATTGGGCCGTGAGCCCTTCATCACTGGTCCTCCAAGGGCAGCCCTCTGCCCGGCAGCCCCCTGCGGCTAAGGACCCCGAGGCCAAGGGCGGCGCCAACAGAGGAGGCTCCAGGAAGTGTCAGCAGGTGTCCGCAGGGGAAGCCAGTGGCCAGCCGTCAACCAGCAACTACAAGGACCCGCAAGGTAGGGTGGCCTGGGTTGGGGAGAGGTACAACTCTACCCCAGATACCGGACCACTAGACAAAACCAATGCCGATCAATGTAATCACAGCCAACTGCCGCAAACAGCATTGATATCAGGGCCTCTGCGCCCAAATTGCATTTTGTGACCCCAGACTACACTGACGGGCCTCTCTCCAACTATACAGGTCTCTCAAATATAGCTGGGGTTCTGTCCCCTAATTGCATTGTATGATGTCTAGGTTGCACTGATAGGCCTCTCTCCCACTGTGCGGGTCACTCAAATTTAGCAGGGGTCCTTTCTCCTAATTGCATTGCATGATGTCTAGGTTGCACTGATAGGCCTCTCTTCCACTATACAGGTCTCTCAAAGTTAGCAGGGGCTCTGTCTCCCAATTGCATTGTAGGATGTTTAGATTCCACTGACAGGCCTCTCTGCCACTGCACGGGTCTCTCGTTTAACAGGGGCTCCGTCTCCAAACTGCACTGGGTGGCGTTTAGATTGCGCTGGTGGACGTCTCTCCCACTGTGCAGGTCTCTCAAACTTAGCAGGGGCCTTGTCTCCGAACGGCACTGTGCGATGTTTAGATTGCACTGATAAGACTCTCACCCAATATACAGATCTCCCAAATAATCTAACTGCGCTTCTCAATACTCTACCAATCCCGGAACCCCACCACTACCTAACCCAACTAAATCCCATACCAGCAGACCGCTAACACCTAACGCCCCCCGTCGACAGTGCACCCTTAGGAAACATACCCTACCCACCGACAGAAAACAAGACTGAGCCAGAGAACACCCCAGCGTATCCAGAGATGGAAAACCGAGGTCACTGCGATCGCACAGCACAGCACAAAGGACAAAGGACCAACTACCATACCACGCCTGCACCTGGACTGGAAAATGGCCCGCACCAGAAAAGGACGGCGAGAACGAGAACAAGATCATGCAAGAAGAGACGCAAACACACAACACCGACAGAACCCACAATAAACGGCCCCATTAAAAGAAAACACGCCTAAAACAGCCACAACAGGAATAAAATCAACAAGAGAAAAATCCTTATATCTCACACCCTACCTCGCAACAACCACGGTACACCGACACCCCAACACCGAAACCCCGAAACTTGCAAAGAAGTTCCTGATACACGCGAAAAGTAGACAGGGGCACTCAACAAGAGAGTGGGAGGGCTCTGACCCCATTACCCCTTACATTACAAGAACAGAGGGGCAACATCGATTTCCACTACATCCCGCAGAACACAGCGAAGTACCAACAACCAGCAACGCCACCCCCCACCGAACAACCGGACCCAATGAAGAAACCACCGCTGAACTTCATCCGAGTAGCATCACAGCAGAAACACCAAGACTAATCAGCCCTGTTATCAACTTACTAGACCGCTTCAATGAAGAAGCAGCTGTCGCCATTCTTCATCCTACCGACTTCAATGCGGAAACTCCACGAACAGACAATTATAAACTCGAACAACAAATAACCTCAAAACAAAATCTCACCCAGAGAATCCACTGTAATCTAATAAACGCAATGTCAATGTCCAAACACTCAACGGAAATATACGACCTCCTGTCAGAAGGAGGCATAGACATCCTATTTGTAACCGAAACATGGCTAGACGACAACTACAAGATCACCCTCAACAACTGCCTGCCTGAAGACTTCAAATGCATCCAAATAAACAGAAAATCCAAAAGGGGGGGGACTAGCGATCATCCACAAGGAACAACTGGCCATCAAAATGGAAGATCCACTAAACATCGACAAATGCAAATCCCTAATACTACGACTCTCAGCAAACCCCAAAACCAACCTGAAATTCATACTGATATACAGACCACCAACCTACGACGCGACTTTCGTAGACGCTTTCACAGAAGCAATCACTACCCTAGCCATCAAGTACAATCATCTGAACATCCTTGATTTCAACATCTGGTTCGACGAAGAAACCACAACCACACAAAAATCCTTAACCGCCCAACTAGCAGCCATGAACCTACAACAACTAGTCAAAGGAGCAACCCACTCAGCAGGGCACACACTTGACGCAATCTTCGCCAACAAGGATCTCATCACCACGGCACCCCTAATTCAAATACTCTGGAGCGACCACCCCATTATTCCGTTCATAATCACAACGGCCGCTCTGACAAAAAAGCAACAAGAAAAGCAACCCATCAGGATGAAAAGAAATTGGAGAACCATTAAAAACTCCAATCTAACCAAGCTCCTAGAACTCAGCAAACCACAAGCATCAACCATGGAAGAAGCAGACCTAGCCAAAAAAGTTGCCCTACTTCATACCTGGATCGCAACAACCCTTGACGACATCGCCAAAGAAAAGCCCTTCACCCCATAACGCAAGAAAACTACAGCAAAATGGTTCACCCCACTACTCAATGCCATGAAAAGGAAAAACTGAAAAATAGAATCTGAATGGAGGAACAACAACACTGCAAACAAACTGAAATACCTACACCAGATCCGCGCATATAAAAAGGAAATACAAAAAGCGAAGAGGAAACATTACGACAACCGAATCTTCAGAGTACCAAACGCTCAAAAAGAACTATTCAAAATCATAAACGAAATAAAAAACCCACCGGCCTGCAACAACACGCCAATCCCATCGACAAAACTCTGCGAGGACCTCGGAGACCACTTCAAAAACAAAATAACCTCCATCCAACACACCATACAAAACAGACCAAGCGTTCACAGCTCAAACCCCACCAACACAGACGAGGAACACGCAAACAAGCTACGAAACTTCCCAGAAATATCAGTTGAGACTTTCGTCAAACTGGTCAAATCGACCACCGAGGTGGAGAAGGTCATACTGGGACTTAAACCGTCCAATTGTAAAGGAGACCAATGTCCGGAGCAACTTATCAAGGATGCCGCGAGAGAACTCTCTCCCTTCATAACCAAACTTATCAACTCATCATTCACCACTGGTACTGTCCCGAATAACCTGAAAGAATCCTGGGTTCTGCCTCTACTGAAAAAGCAAACCCTTGACCCTGCCATTCCCACAAACTTCAGACCTATCACAACTGTGCCATTTCTTCTAAAAATCTTAGATAAAGTGGCTTATATTCAAATACAGAATTTCTTGGAGTCTAACTTCCTCCTAGGATCTCGTCAATCTGGATTCCGCCCTCAACATGGCACTGAGACAGCCTTAATTGACCTTAAGGCCCAAATAGACGAACTTAGAGACAAAGGCCAAGCAGCACTACTCCTCCTTCTAGATCTCTCGGCTGCATTCGACCTGGTCGACCATAAAGTCCTATGTAGTCACCTAGATTCCGCAGCCCACTTCTCTAAGGAGGCCATAACCTGATCGAGTCTTTTCTGAGTAACCGGACCATGAGAGTCTTCTCTCCCTCGGCCTCAGCAGACCCTATACCCATAACCTGTGGCGTTCCACAGGGATCCTGTGTGTCACCCACACTATACAACATATTTACCAAGCTCCTCTTCGACGAAATGGACCATTTGGGTATCGCCTATACTATGCAGACGATACCCAAATCCTCCCTCCGCTTTCAGGAGATTACGCCGTTGATCTGGCTTTGGTGAATAAAATTTACAGTATCGTTCAAGCACGGATGGCAACTCATGGTCTATGTCTGAACGACGACAAAACAAGCTCATTATCCTAGGCACCCTGACCCTCTTAATCAAATTTAGCCCAGATTATGCCAACTTTGCTATTGATGGTAATAACATAAAAGTAGCAAAGGAAGTGAAGACACTAGGCTTCTACCTAGACGCCACCATGAACTTCACTAAACAAGATAACTCCCTTGCATCAGCTACTGCATACACATGCAAACTCATCAGAGCCAGTAAACAATTCCTCTCCACTGACAGTTGCCTCACGCTGGCTAGAGCCCTCATACTTTCCAAATTGGATTATTGTAACGCACTCTACATCGGAGCGAATAAACAAACCATCCATAAAATACAGGTTCTCCAGAACAATGCCCTGAGAGCAGCATTGAAGATCAATAGAAGTGAGCATATCTCCTCTACTAGAAGAGAATACAAATGGTTATCAACACTTGATAAAATCAAACTCAAGACTGCCTCACTTACCCACAAGTGCCTCAATAATAATGCACCACCCTACCTTACAGACAGAATTTGCAAAAAAACATCCTCCAGACCGACGAGAATAGCTAACTCCAACTGCCTCCAAGTTCCACTATTTAGACTATCCACTATTGGGGGACATAGCTTCCCAGTCAAGGCCGCACAACTATGGAACTCCCTACCTCCAGGTATTAGAGCCCACCAGCCTTATGCCAAATTCAGACAGATTTTGACCAACTGGCTAAAAGAAAATGACAAAAACTCAGACTAACACCCTCTCGACGCTCTTCTTCCTATCCTCTTCCTATGGAATCACCTACTTTGCACCAAGTCCACCTGGACAACTCTCCTAATGTACTGCGTCCACCTTACTCTATGCCACCTAACCATGCAACCTACATTGTATATATTGATATGCCACTGTCTATTTTGTCCTGTATTTCTTGTACCCATGTAATCTCAGAGTATTCTCTTGCGATTATGTAATTTACTCTGTTTATACTGATGTGTTATTATATATGTAGGCCTGTTGGCCATGTAACTAAGTTTAACATATCCTTTCTGCTGCGCCCTGATGCTCCTGGGTCTGGTGCGCATTATAAATAATAAACAACCAAACAAACAAAGCAACAAATCGGGTTCTCCTGAAGACCCTTGCCCCCCGGATATATACAAAACAATTCTCTAACAAGGAACCCCCATGGGATACCATAGGAACCTCCTCAACCTCTCAATCTCAACAGGTAAAGTACCGCAGGCCTTCAAATCGGCTTACATGAAGCCACTACTCAAAGACACAACAGGAAACGTAGAGGACTTATCTAACTACAGACCATCTCCAACATACCCTACATAGCCAAACTGCTAGAAACGTATGTCTACCAAATAACCCAAGAATTCATAGAAGAGCGTTGCCTACTAGACCAGGCACAAGTTGGCTTCAGACCTATGAGAGGAACAGAATCGGCTCTCCTCTCAATATGGGACACCCTAAAACAAACGCAGACCCAGACAACAGCACCGCCCTGATCCTCCTTGATCTGTCTGCAGCCTTTGACACTGTCAACCACGCCATCCTCATAAAGACATTAGAAGTACTAGGGATAACAGACACTGCCCTACTATGGATCAAATCCTTCCTAACAAACAGAACAGAAACAATATATTTGAAACCTTGTAAATCCAAACCCAGAGTCTCCACGTGCGGAGTACCACAAGAATCATCCTTCTCCCCGCTTCTATTCAACATCTACATGTACCTATTAATCAAACTCATCAAAAAACACAGCCTCACATGCTACAACTACGCCGACGATACTCAAATAATCTTCAACATACAAAACACCTGAGAAGAAAACACCACACTAGAGAACTGCCTTCGTGACATATTCAACTGGATGAACCTCAACCATCTCAAAATCAACCGAGGCAAAACAGAGATAATGATCGTTTCAAAAAAGGGAGGAGACATCAACTACATCCCCTGGCCAAGAGAGCTCGGCACCACACCAGAACCATCATCAACTGTAAAAAACCTAGGGGTCCTGATGGATAACAACCTCACTCTGGAGCCACAAGTAAACTCGGTAATCAAGAAATGTTTCTTCCTCCTGCGAGCAGCAAAAAGGATCCTACTGTTCCTGTCATTCGCCAACAAAACACTTACCATCATCGCTCTGATCATGTCCAGAGTGGACTATGCCAATAGCCTATACCTGGGCATGCCCGAACGACTTCCATAAAAACTGTAAAGGATACAAAATGCAGCAGCCAGACTCCTCCTCAAGCTACCCAGACGAGAACACACCACACCCGCGCTACAAATACTACACTGGCTACCACTGAAACAGCGAATAAAGTTCAAGGCCATATGCATCATGCACAGAGCAATACAAAAACAAGGCGCAGAATTCGTAAGCGACAAACTACACCTACACCAACCGACAAGAACACTAAGATCAAGCACCGACATACGTCTGGAACCAAAACCCTACAACAGAAAAAAACTCAGAGGATCGTCTTTCTCTCACCAGGCACCTAAAACCTGGAATGACCTACCTAAGAATATACGGAATACAACAAACCACCTAGCATTCAGGAAACTCCTCAAATCATGGCTCTTCAAAGCATAACCACACCGGAGACGCACTAGAATGCCCAGACATTAAAACAATGACGAAAATAACTCCAACCTCGACCACTCTCAAATTGGACAAACACTCAAACCAAAGAACCAACCACTCGAAAGAGCATAAGACATCATGAAAAATAGCCACAAAGGAAGGCTGCAGAGACTGACCACATACCTAGACCCACACGAAAGCCCAATTTACTCTCTGACTCACACGTACCGGATGAACATATCCAGACAGGCCGACGCATCTAGATAGAGGTTGGCCTGCATCGCATCTGGATAGGATCGATTGAAGGACAACATGCCCGCACCTAGAAAAACGTGAATGCTAATATGGGCCACACCTAGAGTTGTGAACACCAGCCTACGTGGCGCTCAGATGGAGTTGTGAATGTTAGCATGCCCACACCTGGACGGGTCTCCAGACACTAGCCGGCGCCGCATCTGGGTGGGAGTGTGAATGTTGGCATGACCACACCTGGATGGAGTGCTGAGCGTTGGCCTGCGCCGCATCTGAATGGGAATGTGAGGGCCGGCAAGTGCCACACTCAGACAGAACTGTGAATGTTAGCAAGGTAAAGGTCATGTAACCCACTAACCAATATAAGCTCAAACTCTGCATACTTATCTCACTCAAAAAACTCACACAACCATCTCTCGCACAACAAGCCGCACGCACTTCACAACACTGCAACAACACATAATCCGGAACAACAGCACACGCAGACTGACTCCGATCCGATACCCGCACCAAAGCTCAGCACCCGGTGTATACCGAGTTGAAGCTGCCAACAGAACACCACTCCTCTCACTATCCTACTCCCTTCTTCACCTTACTAACCCATCCCACCTTTATAGTTTACAGATCCGCCTGAGCGCCTGGGGACCAATTCCGTTGGTGACGGTGCGCGGTACAAATACCTTCAACATTTAACAGTATTGTACATTACCCGCAGTAATCTAAGAAGGGTGCAGATCTATACTTAAGTTGCCTTTAGAGGATTGAATGGCGGCAGCCATCTCCTGATCTCCCAGCCACACCTCCCATGTGAGGCAGTAGGTTGCATTCTTATGCAAACCCATTGGAATCTTGCACTAGTGAGACTGACACGAGAATCTGGGCCGGCGGTGAAGGGATGAATGACAGAACTACAGGTGACCGTCTGTCAACTACATGCAATGTCACGTGCTTGAAGATAGAACTGGGGTGACCTTCGGTACCAGCAACCATTACCGGCTCTGTGATATGGTGGATCTCACAGGCTCCCCAAACCATCCCTAGCCTTGTGTGTACGGCAAACCCAAGTACATGTAAAATTCTATGGCACCTGGGAACCCTTTAGTTCATGGGAAAAACATTTGGGAAACGCGCCAAGCTACACCTGGACCTGCCAGGGGCATCCATGAGCCACAGAATACCAACAGAGAAGCCTGGTTTACTGAGAGAGGTTCTGCAATCATAGCTCAGAAAGTGAACCATAGGCCTGAGAGCCTGCAACACAGGCCACTCAATGTGTACATTGAAGATGCTCCGAAAGTGAAAGTACCACAATGCCTAAAAGAAGCTTGGGTCCGCCCGCTCCTGAAAAAACCCTCTCTCGATCCTTCCTCCCCTAACAACTATCGCCCCATCACCACCGTCCCCTTTCTCCTCAAAATCCTAGACAAAGCCGCACACAATCAAATCCAACACTACCTGGAAACCAACTCCATCCTAGGCAAAAGACAATCAGGCTTCCGCAAAGGCCATGGGACGGAAACTGCCCTTCTAGACTTAAAAAATCAAATTACCAAAATAATGGACACAGGCAAACCTGCTCTCCTCCTTCTGCTCGACCTCTCTGCAGCATTTGATTTGGTCGACCACAGCATTCTCACATCTCACCTCCTCAATGCTGCACACTTCTCTCACAAGGCTACCACTTGGATCACATCCTTCCTTGAAGGTAGGGCCATGAAAGTGTACTCAGACCAGGACAGCGCCCCCCCCACCACTATAAACTGTGGTGTCCCACAAGGATCCTGCACTGCTCCGACCCTCTACAACCTATTCACCAAACCCCTCTTTGACTTACTGGACTCCCTCAACATAGCGTACACAAACTACGCAGATGACACGCAAGTTCTCCTCCCCCTCTCCGGAGACTACGACCTAGACTCAGAAGCCCTCCTCAAAATCTACTCGACCATCCAAACCTGGATGGCTATCAATGGTCTCTGCCTAAACGGAGACAAAACCGAAATCATCATCCTAGCCCCCAACGAAACACTAACCAAACTTAGCCCCAACTATTCTCACATGCTCATCGACAATATTAGCATACCTGTCTCCTCCACCGTCAAGACCCTAGGAGTCTACATTGACGCCACACTCTCAATGACAAGACAAACCAACGCCATCGCCTCAGCTTCTGCTCTGACTACCAAACTCATCTACGCCATAAAACCCTACCTCACCACGCCTAACTGCCTCTCCATAGCCAGAGCTACCATAGGAGCCAGATTGGACTACTGCAACGCCCTCCTGGCAGGCACATCGTCAAAGAACCTAAACAGACTCCAAATAGTGCAAAACAATGCCCTCCGCGCTGCACTACACATTCCCAAAACTGAACATATTTCACAGGCCAGAAGACTTGTCCACTGGCTCCCAGTTAAGGAAAGAATCAACTTTAAAATCCTTACTCTCACACACAAGTGCATCAATCATACAGCACCCCCCTACCTATCTGAAACTATAACTAAGAACTCTTCCACCCGTCCCAGAAGAAGCCACCATGCCAACCAACTCCGAGTACCCACTGTAAAAAGAGCCAAAGCCGGCGGCATTGGCTTCCCACACATAGCTCCTAAGCTCTGGAATGCCCTCCCTAACGCCCTCAGAGCAGAACCCTCTCTGTACTCCTTTCGCAAATCTCTCAAAACCACTCTATTCAACTAACTCCATCCTTCCTTCACCCACTCCAGCTCGCACACGTCTGTTTCGAAATATGTCTGATACGTAACGTGCATTGTAATGAAAACTGCTTTGTTGTAACCACCTTCCTTCTACGGTAACCAGACTATGTATGTCCTCATGTAACAGCGCCACGATGCCCCCGGGCTGATGTGCCCTCTAAATAAATCCGAATAAATAAATAAATAAAAAACTATAGGCCTGTGTACCTGCAATACAGGCCACTCAAGGTGTACATTGAAGATGCTCAGAAAGTGAACCATAGGCCCAAGTACCTGCAATACAGGCCACTCAAGGTGTACATTATAGATGCTCAGAAAGTAAACCATAGGCCCGAGTATCTGCAACACAGGCCACTCAAGGGGTACATTAAAGATGCTCAGAAAGTGAACCATAAGCCTGAGTACCTGCAATACAGGCCACTCATGGTGAAATTGAAGATGCTCAGAAAGTGAGCCATAGGCCTGAGTACCTGCAATACAGGCCACTGCTCAGAAAGTGTCCCATAAGCCAGAGTACTGGCAATACAGGCCACTCAAGGTGTGCATTGAATAAGCTCAGAAAGTGTCCCATAAGGCCCGAGTACCTGCAATACAGGCTGCAATACAGGCCACTCAAGGTGACATTGAAGATGCTCAGAAAGTGAACCATGGGCCCGAGTACCTGCAACACATGCCACTCAAGGTGTACATTGAAGATGGCATACGCAGGTATTTTAGCCTCACCCAGCCGAGCCGTCATGTCTGCATGCCAACTGCTAGCACCTGGTGAATCCATGGGCCACCTAACCAGCACCCAATCGGAAGACATGCTCATTCGGTGACCACGCCTGAACACACCCATGCAATTACATGTTCAGAGCCCAATCCAGTACAGGGATAAAAAGTGAGCTGGACTCAGGGGAAGTGTGGAAGTAGAAGGATGGAGATGGATACAAGTTAGGGTCCAGTAAGGAGGTGGCGAGTGAGCAAAGGGGAGGAAGTAGAGGAGAGAAAACATAGGGAAGAGCAAAGTAGGGGGGCAAGAGAGGCAGAGATCTCCATAGGGGCAGCTTGAAGCATGTCTGAACTGCTAAGAGAAAAAGATGAGAGAAAAGAGAGGAGGAGAGACGGAGGGGGAGGAGAGGTGGAGAGAAGAATGAGAAAGGAGAGAAGGAGGAGAAAGAAGAGAAGGATGGGGAGAGAAGGAGCAACATGGCTAGAAAGGATGAGAAAGGGAATAAGAGAGGGCCAGCTTCGGGGAGGATTTGAATCCCCGTTGAAATTCATCAAAGGGTGGAAGAGGAGTGCAGGCAACTAGTTACTTTTGAAAGCAGACAGTCAAAGCGCTTGCACCAGTTTCCTGCTCTCAACTCTCATCCCTCTTCAACCTCTTTCTCGGCAGCCACCTTCCCGGCTTACTACAAGTATGCTAGGGCCATAACGTTACCGCAGCCCCTTGCAAACATGTGTTCCTTATGCATCACCACTCTCAACGCTCCAACATCCTCATGTGTGCAGTGTTCCACCACATGCCCCACTAGCCCACCACAGCAGATTCTCACCAGTCACATCTTATCCTCATCCTACTCAATCTGAGCTGGCCATCCCTCCAAACCCCTTGTTCCCTTGGCTCTAAGGTCACCTTATGCAAATAGGTGACCTCTGACCTCTCTGGTCTTCTCACTCTCCTAGAACTCTTAACACCTCTCCAGTGACTCCGAAGCAGCCGGGGACTACCAGCTGGCCCTGAAGGATAGTTCAGGGGCAACTTGCTCGCCTTGGAAGCAAGAAGATGTGGAGCAAGACAGGTTCGATCCCCGAGTCTGCGCTTAGAAACCTCTGGGCATTAAGCGCGTCATAAATAACCAATTACAATCTTTTTTTTAAAAAAAGACCATGGAGAAGCCTATCCTGGAAGTTGTATGCAGAGTACTAAGCACAACTTGAACAATTGTTAAACAGTCTTGCAGACCTAGCGTACAGTAACCGTGACGCGTTCACAAAGGGACAACATCCCAGTCCCATGTTTGAAGGCCCTGCTCAGCTTAAACCATGGGGACCGGCGCATGTCAGAACAAACTTGGAAAGATCGGCAGTCTGGAGGCCTGCCAGCCCGAGCAGGCAGTGGGCCAACGGAAACCAAAATGGTGGACGGCTTCTTTAATTCCTAATCATGCCGGACTCAGGAGGGAATGGAACGGAAATCAAAATGGCGGAAGACTTCCTTAATTCCTTAGCATGCAGCGTAGCTTGAGGGTTCATTGGGCAATGCAAATGATCTTGATAAATTGTATTTTATTCACCAGTTACACAATCACAGAGACTGCTGAGCAGCCGACACACAGTGCACTCGCAAGCTCCAGTCCCACATCGCACTGCTACATCAACCTTGAAGTGTGAGGGTTAGAAATTATAGTGCGGCGCGGTGAGGAAGCAGAGGCAGAAGCGAAGGAGGTAAGAAAAGAGAGCGAGGAGAGTCGGAGAAGAAATAGCTCGCCAAGGAAGTGAAGAGTGAGTGTGTGGGGAGAGGAGGATTTGGTGAATAACGGGGCAGGATAAAAAGAGTGCATGGCAAAGACGTGAGAAGGGAAGAAAGTACAGAGGGGAATGATAAAAGAGAAAGGGGAAAGCTGTGAGGAGGAAAGGAAGGGGAAAAGTGATACCATCTAGAACCTCAGCCTTGAAGAGAATCCTAAAGTGATGGAGGAGAGGTCCAAGGCAAGGCTATGTATGTACCCCTACAGGCGGGAAAGCTCATATTACCCTTGGCTCTAGATTTATGCCCATTTCCTGACCGCCATCCCTACAGCCACCAGGTGGGTTACCTTGGGGGAGAGTCCAAGCGGACCCACGTGCAAGTCCGACGACTTGCACAAAGTCCAAGAAAGACACACAAAAAGCAAAGAAAGAAGTGCAGGACTCTAGAAACCCCACAGAGGGTGACGGACTGGCACCCAGGAAGCGTACCTGTCGTGGTGAGGTCCATGATCCAAAAGAGTTAGACATTTTTGTCAACCCTAACCCTATTCCATGGGCTCCCTGCTTTTGTGCACAATAAAAGGAATAGTGTTCCGATTTATGGATTAGAGTTGCCTGTTCGTCCCGTGGTCAGGACATGTCCAGCAGGCATCAGTAATGAGCGGACCCCTTTTTATTCATTTTCTGTATTTATATAGCGCTTTTATCCAAAGCGCTTCACAAGTTGGAAAAACTGTACAACAAAAGAAAGGGAATCACAACAATGAACCACAGACAGAGTTCAAACATTATTCAGGGAAGGAAAGATTAAAAAGATTCATTTCTAGACATTTCTTGACAATTACAGATGTAGCACATAGCCTCAGCTCTTGCCAAGCCCCACTGGTTCTGCATACACCAGAGAATTACCCTCAGAGGACTCTACATGGTTTTTGAAAGCAATCCTCCACAAAAACCCCTCTTACCTTCATGACAAACTCAAACCCATGACCGGCACAAACACCAGAAAAGCCAACCAACACCTTCAACACATTCCACTGTGCAAACATTTACCCACTGGGCACCCAGGGCATGGGACCCCCTACCACTTCACATCTGCATTGCACCCTCCATCAGCACTTTCAGAAAGGGCCTCAAAACGTACCTTTTCCCCCCACACATAGCCCTACCCCCACCCCCACCTCTCCCGCTAGCACTGGTCTATCCTAATTGTCCAATCCTATCCTGAAAACATTTTCTAACTTCCGTTTCACTTCCCACCTTTTCAGCCTTTTAACCTTGTAAGGGGGGGGGGCAGCACTGAACATACATTCCAATAAAATAAAATGGCGGACCCTCGCACTACCAGGCTGAATCAATTTCCCTCCACTCTCCTGCCCTCAACATCTTGCTGCCCATCCCCTCCTCCCCCATGATGCATCCAGATTCCTTTAATTTCATTAACTGACACTTCGGAACCGCAACTCTGTCAGTCCAGTGTAACAAAGTGTCGGGTGCCTCCCTCCAAGCTAGTGCATAATGGGTTTGGAGATCCCATGGACACCCACACTTATTCCTCGCCCCAAGGCAGAGGCCAGTAACATGAGGTCGTCAAAAGACATTGGGCCTCATTACAACCATGGCGGTACAATAACAACGCTGCCGGCACTGTTGCTACCGCACCGCCATAATATGAGCTGTGGCCTGGCGGGCAGAGTAGCACCCGCAAGCACAACTCCTGGATGCACCGGCACCGTTATGAACGGTGCTGGTGCGTCCAAGCTCCCCATTCCCATTCAGTCCTATGGGGCCGAATGGGGATGGGGAGTTCCTTACTACCGGCACCCGCAAATGGGCAATTACCGGGTCCGCCAAACTCGGCATGACCCGGTAATTGCCCATTCGCAGGTGCCGGAAAAAATGCAACTTCTGCGGCAACCATGCCTGTTTTACAGGCACGGCTACCGCCAGGGTTATAATAAGGCCCATTGTCCCTTTAAGTGAGACAGCTTCTCCAACTGGAGCTGAAACAACATGGAATCAGTAGTGCAATCTCGCCCCCATGTTCTGCCATTCCAAATGAGAAGTGCATTATTTATTTCCAGAGGCCTCATTACGAGTTGAGTTAGCCGGTAAGTGGTAAAATCGGCTGTAACCGAGTAGCTGCCAATTTTACCACTACGCCAAATTATGAGTTTTGGCTTTGAGTGGAAGATTTACCTCCAGCAAAACCCTGGAGGTAAATCTTGACACTCAACGCCCATAAATCGGCAGAATTGGTGGAATTGCTGTGGCGGTAATTTCTCCTTTGGTAATTACGCAAAAAAAGCCCCATTGGATCCAATGGACCCAAAATAAATGGGGAATTACACCGCCACCAGCACTTGTAATCAAGCGGAAACTCCGCCTGACCAAGTGGCGGTAACAGTAATACGTTTTACGCAGATTTTCAGCAGAATTACTGCATAACTCGTAATGAGGCTCATTGTCCCATTCAGAGAAGTGAATTCTGCGGATAAAGAAAGCAAGGGTAAAATTCCTTTGACGCCATGGCGAGTGCAGTCTCCGACGTCGTAGGCGCCTCACATTCTCTTACGGCATCCTAGTCCGCTCAAGCGCCAGTGTCGCACCACACTGTCCAGTTCAGAAAGAGACGCTGTGCTTGTTTCGCTGCAGCGCAATCACAGAAAGCTCAAACATTCAATACTGCTTTTACTTTGCTCACTATCAGCAGGCTCTCCCAGGGAGTGCAAGCCCAGGCTCTCGCTCCATTGCAGACAAAAGGGTCTCTTTGGAAAGCTTGGAGCCGAAGCATCCCATAGATGTGTGAAGGTAACATTAAAGAGTGTGCATCAGCCCTATACAGGTTTGGTCTGGCCCCAAAATTCCACCACAAACACAGAAAGTGCAGCCGATTGCAGCGACTCGCTCATTTACATCCATAGATGCAGACCCTTACAGGAAACGCAACCCCAGAAGAGGGGTCACAGGGCTATAAAAGCTGGGAATTTCAGTCAGGCAGTGTGGGTGCTTGGAGAAGGAGCTGGCACTAGGCCTTGGGAGCGGGTTTGAGTGTGAGGAAGGGGATGGAGGACATGGGGAGAGAGGAGCACACTGGAGACAAGGGGGGGGCGAGAGGTCAGAGGAGGGCAGTAATTGAACAGATTAGGGGAGGGGCAGGCAGAGACACCTAGGGAGGGCCGAGACACCTGGGGGCACGGGCAGGCAAAGACAGCAAGGGGAGGAGGCAAACTGAGACACCAACGGGAGGAGACCAAGAGGAAGTGGCAGGCAGAGACCCCGAAGGGGACAGGCTGAGATACCAGGTCAGGTTGAAGGAAAATGTCTGAAGGAAGACCAGTACGGTATGAGAGGGCATGCCGGGCCTAAGGAACTTGATTCGGTCGATGCCCCAATCTGAAGAGGTCAAGCCCACTGTGGCAGGAGGAACAAACAAGTGGCTTTAACACGGAGGAGGAGATGGATCCGAATAGTAGGTGGGGAGGGGGTGAAGGAGCCATCTTAAACTCGCCTGTGGAAACTGGGGGAGGCACATCCAGTTGGCCCCGTTTTAAAGTGGAAAAGAAACTCGGCTACTACCCACATCATAGTGGAAACACAGCAACATCAACAGGATCTATAAGACGATCTGGAGGTAGTCATATCCAGCCAACAAGCTCAGAGACGACCACTTCAGAAGAGTGACGGGATGTACCCTAAACCTTGGGAACTTGATAAGAAAACCCACATACTCTTTGAATGGTAGATTTAGGACTATCCTGATGATGGGTACGTTTTTCTGAAGTCCAAATGGTGTGGGACTTCATACGACGTATCTCTTGGTATTAGGCACCCAATAATGCAGGCAAGTAACTTTTGTTATACTTTACATATCCAGCACACAGAGTGAAGTCAGTTAAGGTCAGTCAAGCACTTATAAGTATCACCTTTCCAAAATTGAGTATGGAGGGAAATAAAGGTTATACAGTACACAGTCTAGCAACTGTTATTAACAACTACACTCTCCCGGAGGGATATAGGCAGTTTGGTTCTTAGCAATAAAGTGTTCACAATTAAAACCTATGGAGGACCCAGCACTGCCAAAGGCAGTAGGATCAGAAGATGGACCTTTTGGGAACCAGTACAGCCAAAGCCCAATGTACAGTTCCAGTTCTAATGATCTTCAGAGGAAAAGTTACTTAAGCAGTCAGTAGTTCTTGAAGAAAATGCAGGGGCTCAAGGGGAGCCTACATAAGAGTACACAGGCTGCAAGGCCTGCACAGAGGAATTGAGGTCAACTCTGATTGGAAGAAAACAGCATTTCCCAAGCCAGGAAGCACCGAAAATGGCACAAGGTAATTACACCCAAACCCCACAGTACTTTAAAGATGAAGAAGGTGTAGGTGGCTTCCTTCTAGGTGCAATGTTGCAGACCCCGATTCCTGCTACTGGGCCATGGTGAAGAAAGAGGAACCTTGGGTGGGCTTCTGCAACAGCACTCGGGAAAAGGGGCTGGTAGCAATTCATTCAGCTTACTTCAATGGCTCCTTGTGGTTTTGGTGCCTTTTTTAGTGCCAAGAACAAATGAATATCACTGATTTGGTTCATTTTGTTTACTCGGTCCTGAACTCTGGTAATGGGACTTTTGGTGAAGAATTCCTTAAGGTCCACACAGATCCCTACAAAGTTTCAGCCAGATTTAATCTTTGGAAGACGATGCACTCGATAATGGTCCAGGTACTCCGGGTGTTGGTGTCCTGCAGCCCAGGAAAGTCGCAGGACGTCAGGCGATGGCCCACAAGAAAGAAGGTCTTGAGGCTAGTTGGTCCAACCAGCCTAAAGGAGGAAGTCGTTCTTGGCAGGTCTTCGCTGTCGATTTGAAAACCGTGTCAGCACAGCTGCAGGGCTTCACTGGTGCTTCAGCAGTCCAGGAAGGTGCTGCTGGCGTCTCTGCTCATCTCCTGCTTCAGATTCCTCGTTCTAGTGGTCAACTGTCTGTGGTCCCAAAATCCTTGCCTTTTATGCCAGATCCCATTCATTCACACTCATAGAGCTGTCAATCCTCTAGGACAGTCAGCTGCCCTTTTAGAACTGGTTTCAGACAGGCATACCTACAGAGAAAGGACAGGGAAGTTTGGGGCACCTCCCTCACTTCCTGCCTTGCCAGACACACTGGAGCTTGGGCTGTCTTCAGGGCTGAAGCCCACCAAAGGCAAAACTCACAAAGGACTGAAATCTACTCTATAGGACAGAAGAAACGACCAGAAGGAACTGCCAAACAAAAAATGGTAGAAAAAGAAAACAGGGGGCATTTTGAGAAAATGGTCAACCATGGATGCTGTACTGCAGCTGAGAAATCTGCCTGCTAGTAAACTGCACAAAAGCTAGTAAAAAGTAACCACTGCCACCACCCATTCAGGTTAGTCAGTTGTAACAAAACATTACATGAGGAGTCAGAGAAGGAGTTATAGTGTAACTTCCCAGCACCCCACGTAGGGGGGTGTGTGCTGGGCCCACAAAAGAAAAAGATATATAAGATAAAGGTTATCTCATTATTCTTGGGAGCTGTAATTCTCACAGGAAAATGTATTTAATCATCAAGAGGAGTTCAAGTGGCTCCCCAGTGACACTGCACAGAGGGTGGCTGGGTGACACTAAGCAAAAAGCAGATTCCTGTATTCCCCTATGGAGGTTACCAAACTCCATAAAACAGTACAAATAAAAAATCCCAGTCAGAGAAAAAGAAGGAGTGAGCGGTAAAACGTTCCACTCACTCAGGAGATTAAAATTAAACAAAGACCAGAGTCCAGCAAAAGTGCTGGGGCTCTGTCAGGGTAAAGGGAATTAGCACAGAAACTGAACATTCTCCCCAACACCCAACACCTCATGCTTTGAATTTGCCCCAGGAGACAACCTTTGTGTGTTGAATATAATCAATTTAGCCCAAGGATTGTGGCCATCCTCTCTGTGGACCCGACTCGGCTGTACGACAAGATATTGAAGAACAACCGAAGGGTCTGCCTACTAGCCATAGAATGAGCACCCCGCCCCCACCCCCCAAAGATATCATGTAATACTTCGCAGCACCCACTAAATGGCGGACTGTGCAAAGTATGTGAATTTATGCAGATTCACAAGCCACAGAAAAAAAAGAAAAAAATGTGTATATATATATATATATATATATATATATATATATATATATATATACACACACACACACACACACACCACAGTGTAATTGGTGGTGCAATGCCGCAATGCCTTGGTGGTGCAATCCCTATGTAAACCATTCTGTTATCATTTGTCACCCTTCACGTGTCTTCACAGCCTGCGCTAACCCACCAGATTATCACTACCCCCATGCTCAATGCAACATTGTAAAGGCACACAGGATTGGAATGACCTCTGTTGCTAGTTTCCTGTTGTTAAGAACTACACCTCTGCATGAAGAACCAACACCACCCTGCCAAATAAATGCGAAAATACCCCAAAATAAACAAGGCTTCGAGATAGAACACATTGAAGCAGCTATAGAGGCCAACCCACTGAGCTATCTGACCAACATCCTAATGATGCCGATGGAGATAATGAAAAAAGGAATTGTACGCCAAATAATGTTCCTTAATTAATTCTGTAATACAATCTTGACTTCACAGTCAACATGGCAGCATCATAAACATCAGGAGGTGGGCATGACATGCTGAATTGCAGCTGATGTGTCCTAACATCTGTTGGCCACACAGCATTACAACTACATTTGTAAAGATAAGCTGGACAATGCAATGGAAGGATGAAAGGATGGAGCTGCCTTAACTTTGGCGTGAGAGAAGAGGGGTTCACTGTGTGGCAGGGCAGGTCGGGAGGGCCTCAACCTCCTGCTGAAATGTCCCCTAGGTAGTTTATGATCTCCAGCGGAAGAAAGCCAGGGGTCCCACCAAAATGAACTATGCCTCAGATGCAGGTCCCAGGCAGAGAGACCGACCGTGGAGGTGTCCTACATGGTGAGGGTCTGCAGTGCTAGGCAATGGCGGAACATGATCCACCACAGTTTCCCATTGAAACCATGGCCAAATGATGCTAAATTATGATGCTGGTGTCACGAAATAAACCCTCCCCATACAGAGTCCCCCCTTTCAAGGGAGAGAGGTTATTCTGATACACTCCTCTACAAGGGGGAGAGGTTATTCTGCTACACTCCTCTACAAGGGGGAGAGGTTATTCTGCTACACTCCTCTACAAGGGAGAGAGCTGATTCTGATACACTCCTCTACAAGGGGGGAGAGCTTATTCTGCTACAGAGTCTCCCCCAACAAAGGGGTAGAGTTTATTCTGAAACAGAATCTCCCTCATCAAGCGGGAGAGTTTATTCTGCTAGGGAGTATCCCCTTTCAAGAGCGAGAGGTTATTCTGCTGCAGAGGCTCCCCATCAAGGGGGAGAGCTTATTCTGTTGCAGTCTCTAAGGGGAGAGTTTATTCTGCTACAGAGTCTCCCCTTTCAAGGGGGAGAGGTTATTCTGGTACAGAGGCTCCCCCATCATCAAGGGGGAGAGCTTGTTCTGATGCAGTCTCTAAGGGGGAGAGTTTATTCTGGTACAGTATCTCCCTTTTCAAGGGGAGTAGTTATTCGGCTATGGAGGCTCCCCCATCAAGGGGGAGAGTTTATTCTGGTACAGTGCCGCCGCCTCCCTCTTCAAGTGGGAGAGTTTATTCTGCTCCAGAATCTCCCCCATCAAGGGGGAAGAATTTATTCAGGTACAGTTTCTCCCCTTTCAAAGGGGAGTTTTTATTCTGCTACAGAGTCTCTCCCCATCAAGGTGATGACTCAACAATATTTCAACAGAGACTGGCCCGACTGGATTTTTCCAAAACCCTCCCTTGAAGAGGAAAGACACAGTTTAAAAGAAATGCCAGATGTTTAAGTGTTCAAAATGAGAGGAAATTAATTTATTGTCATGGGGAGAATTTATTTCACTGGGGGAGATTCCATTTCAGAATAAAGCCTCCCGGGGAATCTTTATTATGGGGGATGGTTTATTTCATGTCAACGGCCGGAGCATTTGCCAACATGGACACTAAACAGGTACGCCAATACAAACAGTACCAAATGCCTGACCAAAAAGTTGTTGCGAACCAAGACACACAAAAGTGCGGCCAAGCACCAAAAGGTGGGTTGGTTACTTTATGGCATGGGATATCCAATTGGTACCTTTTGCAAGGGGGACTTATGGACATACTTGGCCAAGAGGAGCCTGGAGCTCTAAGATTGATTATGGTTTTGTATCGACTAGACTGTTAGGGATGATTGACCCAATATCAATTTGTAATTTGCACTATGGAGATCATCTTGCTTTGAAATCAAAAGTTCATTTGCACTTGGGTACTCTTTCTGCAATGCCGGCATTGACAGTTATTGAATTTGATTGGCCAATGCTATCACTTACATGGCACCCTAAAATTTGTCAAACATTTTTCGAAACATGCTAGATGATCCGTGGTTTGTTTTGGGAGTGACTCAAGGGGGTATGGAATGTGTACTAGACAAGCTTCAAAATAGCTGGAGAACCCATGTACATCTGAACCAAATTAAGGCTTTGTATGCCGGTAGAGCTCCAACCATACATCGGCATTCCTATAACATCAAAATAGTGAATTTAAAAAAAGGAAAAAAGGAAACAGCTACGCTGCCTCAGAGCAATGGATTTTCACCTAAAGGTATACTATACCTATAAACAACAAATCATGCAAACAGATCAGTAAAGCTGAAAACTCTAAAGTGTGAAATTGCCATTTTCGATAATCAAAATATGATTCAGTTATTACTCGGAAATGATACAAGGCAGGTGTGGGGCACTTTGAGAACCCTTACTGGGGTCTCTGACTCATTAATAGAACCATCAATATCAGCATCAAAATGGGTGATTTCATAAAAGCTAAATTTGCTATGCCTTGTGCTTTTGTAAATGTGTGGCCCCCCAATTTAGAGAGCTCAATGGCTAGAACATGTCTATGGTCGATACAGGATATACCTGGGGTGACTGTTAAAACTAAGAGTTCTGGGGCTCCAGGGCCAGATTGCATCCCTCCGTGCCTTATTAAAGCTGAGCTGGATTTATGGGCCTCTATCTTAAAAACTAAATTTGACTCGATCCATCTGCTTGGACCCATCTTGGTGTTTGGCAATAATTATTCCCGTATAAAAGAAGGGGGCGAGGGATGATCCAAGCAACTTTAGACCTATAGCACAGATGGATGCCTCAGCTAAATTCTTCACCTGTTTATTACTAGATTCAATTAATTCCTATATCACACTAGCCAACTTGTTACCTATATTCCAAGTAGGGCTCCGTAAGAATATGGGATGTCCTCTTAATGTCACTATAATTGGCCACTTATACCTACATACTAAACATTCTAAAACAGGGCCCATCTATATGGCTGCCCTTGATCTTACCGCAGCTTTTGACTCAGTAATTAGAGCTTTGTTGTGGGGAAAAATGTTAAAGTATGGTTTTCCGGTCGATTTGGTTGACATTATAGCGTCACTCCATCAAGGGACCAACTATAGAATACGGCTGTCTAAAGATGGAGACATTACAGACTTGATACCTACTGATAAAGGGCTTAAACAGGGCTGCAACTTGGTGGCGGTCCTGTTTAACTTATATCTATTGGACCTTGAAGCCGTGTGGGATGAGGCAATTATCTTTCCGGTTAAATTAGGTGGTCTATTGTTAAATTGGTTAAGCTTTGCGGATGATTTATTATTCTTTGACCGTACTCCGTTTGGTCTGCCGACGAAGCTTGACTTATTCTATACTTGTGCTGCTCATAATAACCTACAAGTAAACCAAACCAAGTCCTATACTATGTCCTTTGTAGAGGGAACGAGGAGGTGATTCAAGTTTACTTGGTGCCTAAATGGTACTCCTATTACCCAGACTTTTTCAATGCACTACCTTGGCTATAATTTTGCCAGTACATATACAGTAGCCGCATGGAAGGAACTTCTGAATAATAAGGGAAAGGCATTTACCTCACAGATGAGGATTATATTCCGAAGATTTGGAACATTCTCCCTACTTCCCAACTTGCAGTTCTATTTATTAAAAATTGAACCCATTTTATTATATTCCTTGGACATTTGCTTATGTGACAAGCTCTTAGATGTTATTCAGGGGAGAATGTGGAAAATAGAGTTAGGGTTGGCATGATATACTCCTAATATGTTTATTTGTCACGAGTTAGGGTTATTACATCTGTCTGCTAAATGGCATTGGCGTCTTCTCTCTAGCTATGGGAAAATGTTGGCGAAGCCAAACGTGTCCCTTTTTTAGGACCTGGCAGTTATGATCAAAGATGGGAGTCCTCCATCGTTTCTGAAATTCAGAAATAAAATGGATGCGATTTTGCATGCTGCAATGATATCTAAGGAAGAATTAGTTATGGGTCTCCCTTCCAGTAAACTCAAATTGCAACGTTATTATTGGTGTCTTTTAGTAGACAGAATAAGTAAGAGTAAATCCTATTATGAATATGCAAAATGTACTCGTCAATGGGGTCATTGAGTAAGTTATCTAGAGATCTTCCCCTGTAATAAAGTGAGGAAAACATATATGCGATTTCGATTGAACCAAATCCAAACCAACGAAAAATTACAGCATTTGTATTGAGATAAAGCTAGGTTAAACTTGGGCCAATGTAGATTTTTTATTTTTTTTAATGTGCTTGAAACACAAACATTTAACTGTTTATTGCCCTTTTTTTGAGGCTGATAGGATGTTAATCCTTGTTGTATACTTGTTAACTGCTTCTCATTTGAGCAGACAGTGCTTGTGGGAAAGGTGCATGTGGGGAGAGAGTCAATCCCTACTCCTTAGTTTAGGAAATGTATTGCAGAAATTGAAGAAAATCTCTTTAACAGAGGGAACAATGTACCATGGCCCAGAAAAGAATGATCGGGGCTAATTATTTTGTTGATATTCTGTTTATATCTTGAATCAATTATGCCAAATTGCAATTTGATGATTGTATCATGATATTATATGTATCAAATGATATATTTAACTGATCGGAAAACAATGTACTCTATGAGATCTATTCAATTTTATTTGTTTTAACATCTTTTTTCCTTTAGATTGCTTATTGTTGATTTAATTTGGTAATGTTTAATAGTATTGAAATCGTCTTTTAAGTAATTCATTGATGAAATTTTGAGATTGTAAAGGATTTTTTTTTACCATAAACAAACAAAACAAAAAAAAGAAAATGACAAGTATTGGAGCATATCCATGTTTGCCCTCTCTCCCGCCTCAACCAATCAGCTTTCCGGAATGCTAGCCAGTAACATGGCGTCTGAACAGGTTTCATGAACCTATCAGGAAAGCAGCTTTGCGCTTTTCTGTGCTGCTCTCCAGCTCCTTTGGTGCACCTGTCCACAGTTATTTAACCCTGCATCATATTTCTATTTTTACTTTTTACAAAAGTAGTACATTTAGTACTGAAACGTCGAGTTCCCTTTTCCGCGGTCTAGCTTCCTATTTGCATACCGCATTAACACCTACGAGTTCCTTTCCCCTGACAGCTTGTTCTCTTAATCATTTCCTAATGTAACTGTTTCCAAACACAGAAGTGTGTTTACAGCAACGTTCTTCCTTTTTTTTTTAAACACTGCGCTCACAGGGCCCAAAGCAACCAGGTTATGTGTAACATTTGTCCATTCAGCTGACCGGTAATTCATGCCCTGAATGCACATTAAGTCAAGGATTTGGCTTTGGTAATCAGACAGGCTTAGTTCACAGTATTGCAAGCATCAACCTCACTTTAGGACGTCCATAATAGAGTAAAGATATCTTTCAGAAAGGCTAGAAGTGACAACGTTGTAGAGAGATGTTCTCCCAACTTCAATTTGATCCAACAGTTTTCGACTAAGTGTTGTACATTGTGAGAGATTCCTTTAGCCATTTTTCTCTCAACACTTTGGTACCCGGACATAAGAGAGTTAAATGGAACAAAGTTTCTTTCCTACATTCACATAGTCAACATTGAAAGTTCCTTTTCCCTTTCGCTTTCCTTACTTCCATAAGTTCTTTTGTGGGAAACAGATTAAGCCTAAAGCGCATGAATTGACAACGCCGGAATCTACAGGGAAATTTAGACAAGTATTTAGGCACCAAGCCCCATGCTCCAATGTCTGGGTATTGGTACCCATAATGTTTGGAGCTCCTCTGTGCCTCTATAGTCCGGATCCAGTCTAGATAATAAAGTTTTCGCTTGACTTTAAGCGGATTGGTAAGAAGTGTCGTTTCCGTCTCATTCACGTCATCAAGGATGGCTTTGCATACTGACCTCCAAGCCTTAAGCAGGGGATCTGAATCTACTCTCAAAGCCTTCCCTATGCAGGCCCAAGCGCTTTCAGAATTTACCTCGCAGCACTTTCAAAGTAGCGATAAAGATTTCCAGACTGTACATGCATATAGTGAGGTCAGACCGAGCTCGGCCCTTATAATTTCAGCAGGAACACAAGATGGTAGCCCAACACTTTTCTCCAGAAGAGCCCCTCCGATTTCCTCCAGATTTCATGTGAGAGAGTAAAAGATGCTTCTGCCCCGTAAGTTAAAATAGGCGAAACTGTCAAGCAGTAGAACTCTTTAACACCAGTTATTGAGAATTTGCAGTATCTACCCAATATCACTCTGGCTTGTGTGGTTAAACTTTTCATCTTACTTCGGAGCCCAAGCTCACGGTGTGTGTCCACCGCACTATCATTGAGGCACATACCCAGATACACTAGTGATGTAACATCGAAGATGTGTTCCCCTTTTAAGAACCACCCCCTAGCTTTCTTTGCTGCAGGTCTCTTCTTTTGTCCAAATAGAAGAATCCTCGATTTCTGGACGTTGATTTTGAGTAGATTAGCATTAACATAGTCCTCTAATGCTTTCAATTGTCTTTGGAGACCTATTTGGTTTCATCGAAGAGGATCAAGTCATCAGCATACATTAATCGACCAATCGCCACCCCTGCTAGATGGGGCGGCAAGTACCTCACATGCTCCAGAGCAGAGTCCACATCAGAGATGAACAAATTGAACACTGCTGGTGCCAGTGGTCAACCTTGCTTTAAAAGGTTAAATGTTAAATGTTTCAATTTGGTTGCTTAAATTCCCCTTCCCATCCACCCTGATTTGCAGAGTGGTTTCTTCATGAAGCAGTCTCAAAGTCTCCCCTATGTTGTCCGGGCATCCCCATCGTTTCAACTTGGCCCAGAGCCGTCGTCGGTCTATTGTATCGAATGCCTGGGCCAAGTCGATTGAAGCAAGATAACTCTGCCCCATTTTTCTTCTTGGCCCTGGACTTCAGAATATTGATTACAAAGAGGTTCAGGGCCGTTCCTGTCCCCTTCACGAAGCCAGCTTGCCACAGCGTGTAATGATGCAAATCTTTCACCCAGATATTTCGACAACAGGGCCTTCAACAACAGAGATCCAAAAATGTTGCCCATCACATCCAAGAGGGTGATAGGCCTGTAATTACTTGGGTCAGACCTATCGACCCTCTTGAAGATCAGAACCACTATGGAGTTTTTCCAAGAATCCAGAATTCTTTTTTCCCCTTTTGATGTGTGTGAACCATTCATGCATTTTCGTAGCCCATTTCTCAAGATCCAGTTTGAGGGTTAGGTTTGTTACACCATCGGGGCCCGCGGCCTTGGGATTGCATGCTCTCTTTATACAGTCCAAGATTTCACTCTTAGCTGTTGAGAAATTCCATGAGTTATCGGTCTTCTGCTCCTTAACAATTAAAGATCTTTCAGGTAGAGAATATAGTATACCTAAATGTCTTTGCCAGGACACAACAGGCACCGGATTCAAGGTCAATGCTGCCTGAGGCGCATAGGCGTCATTCATCAGTCTCCAAACTTCAGTCATTTTCTTTGAGACGATACTATATAACATTTTCTCAGCATCTTGTTGGAGCATCCATTGTTTGTGGCTTATTAACCAATTGAGGCCCCGAGTTCCCATAGAGGTCTGGGGTTGGTCGATCTCTTCTCACTTCCGGGATTATTAGGACCCTTCTCTCCATCTTCCTCTTTCCCGAATTTACTGGGGCAACTGGAGAGTCCTGTGACTCAACTCCGTCCTCTTCCTCCTTGCTGATTTTATTAGCGATATCTCTGGAAGTTTCATGTATCAACATGTACGAGATATCCTCTTCATCTCCCTGCTCAGTATAGACCTCAAGTTCTTCTTCACCCAAAGAGGAGTAGGTAAAAAGGTTGATCAAGTCAATTAAGTCCTCTTCATCCCGGATTGCTGGGTCCTTATAAGGGTGGGGGTATCTGTTCTCGAATCTCCTTGTATTAACCTGGGTTCTTGGCACACTGGTCTTGAGGGTCGTTTCTCTAGTCATTGAATCATCTATTTGATTGATAGAGTTGTCCAGGCTCTCACTCCTGGTACAAGGAGCCACTCAATTTCGGGCTAAAGCACCAGGAGGAAGGCTACTCCCCAGTTGTCAGTGGAATAAAATTTCTTACAGCAGAACTATCTTTCCCCCTAGATTTGTGCTGGGAGGGAATGGACCTCGCCATACGTTTCTTCCCGGTTACGACTTCACCCTTTTCCTTAGTTTCTTCTTTAGAGCAGCTCTTACAGCTTGGGAGGATTTGTTGCCTTGACCCCTTTTGCCATCCATCAATTTATGGAATATGCCAAATTTCTTCTTCGGCTGCTCTTCCGTCGGGATCTCGATGTCAGCTGCCTGAACAAGGACTTTCTCCAACAATAGCTCATAATGAGATTGCCCCAGTCTTATTAAGGGACCTTCCAATTGCTGAAAATCTAAACGGCTAAGAAGACAAATCTGGCTGACCTCTCGATTCGATTCCCCTGCCACCTGATCCTTGGTAGGCAGTTTGCAGAATGCCTCTTTCCAGCCCTATGAGCCTTAGCCAGAAGATCGGCCTCCCCCCTCCTGCACAGGCGTACTGCCAGATAAGAGTGCGTCGTCTTCGTTTATTTCAAATCTGCATGTACATAGCCCCACATCAGAGCGTCTCTTGGTTTTGTCTCTCGTTGCCGTCTCAATTAGGCTCTGGAGGATGTTAGTAGTATCCTCCTTATTTTTTTTGCTAAGTTCCCTTGTATGGCCGTTATGAAGCCTTCTAAAAATAGGAGTTTAGTATGCACCATGGCCATTACCGTAGTTTGGTTTCTGATTTGCCCACTCATTGTTTCATGTAGCTTCATATATGGCGCAAGGGTCAATGATAGAGACGCAAGTAAGCCAGCATCAATCCCATGCTGAGCCGTTTGCCCATCCACCATTTGTACAGGTGCGAGTCTGATTATTGGGCGCATTTACGCTTAGAGGCAATACTTCCTCTTCCGTCAGATCCTGCATGATGGACTCTAGATTTGAATTGGACAGGGAAGGGCGGCATTGTTGGCTCTTGTCCAAGGTCAATGTCATTTTTTTATTCTGGGCCGGAGAATAATCCTGAGAGGATTGAATCTCATCCCTCCTTCTTTTATTCTGGCGGCCATCAATAGGTGATAGGTTTGCCTTCTGGGAGTTGCATATCTGAGCTTGCACATAATTTTGGCCGGAAACCTTTCCTTTATCCTTTCCTTTGTCCTGTGGAGCACACAGGAATACAGAGGCCACTTCTTTATCGATGGAATTTAATTTTGCAACTGATTTACTTGCAATTGTCCCTCCTGATCCTTCCGACTCACAACGTAATGATAATATGTTACTTATATAGCACTTTCGACAAAGCGCTGTACAGAGAACATGTTCACATAAAATGTAATACCCAACTGAAGTTTGCACTCATTTAATAAGCTTTGTTTATTGCATTGGTTGGCAGCGCCCAACCCCATAAGTATCACAACGCTGGTACAACTTGGTGAGCAGGGAAAACACAGTACAGTACAGAGCAAGAGAGGTAACCAGGTGCAAAAGCAACATAATAGTACAAGGTCCGGAGAGGAGGTTAAAGATCTGGGAGGTCACTTTGAAGAATAAAAGGTCTTGCCAGGATTTGAACCTGTGACTCAAACTCAGATTACAACAGCATGTGCTCAGCCCTCTGAGCTATCTTACCGGCTAGCTGGCAAGAGCGTGTTTTCTTTGGCATTGCAGTTTATTACTGGTGTTAAGGCCAAAGGCAACATAAGTATTCTTCATTCTTACATTGGGGTGGGGGCATTCGTGCAGCTAGCAAGGCAATGTTTTTTTTATTATGGAATGACATGTTTTTACTGCCGTTAGGGAGAAAATACAACACAATGAGAGTTCTTATATGGGGAGTGGGGGATTTGTGTAGCCAGCAAGGATATGTTTTCTTACTGTGGCATGGCTTGTTTTCACTGACATTAAGGCAAAGCCAACAGAGGTATGTTCTTACATGGGGATACTGGCATGTATTAGCAGAGCCAGCATAAACATGCTTTGTTATAGTATCCTTACTGGCATTATGGACACAGCAAACAGGAGTATTTTCCTATGTGGAAATAGTGGAATATATAGGTGCGCCAGAATGGACATGCTCGAGCACAACCGATATGAACATGCTTTTTTTACACTTGCAGAGTACTGGCATAAAGTGGGCAAAGGCATTATGAAAATGCACTTCACAACACTGCAACAACACATAGGCAACACCAAAAGCACACGAGGACTGACATCGATCCAATACTCGCACCGAAGCTCAGCACCCGGTGTATACTGTGTTGAAGCTGCCAACAGAACACCACTCCTCTCACTATCCTACTCCCGCTTCACCTACTAACCCATCCCACCTTCTCATTTGCAGATCCGCCAGAGCGCCTAGGGACCAACTCAGTTAGTGACGGTGCGCGGTACAAATACCTTTAACATTAACATTTAACAAAATGCTCCTGTGCATTGTTGGTGGCTTGGCATCTAGTGGACTTTATGTCTTACCCGGCAAAACCGATTGTAAACTGTGTGGCTTTTCTACCTAATTTATCACAGAAGGTGTACTGAAAAATGCACTATTTTAACCCATTATTTAAAAACTTTTCTCAAGGGAAAACCTCCCCCTTGATTGGTTTGCCCTCCCTCACTACTCTATGTCACTCCTGTGCATTTGGCTGGGGGCAGAACAAGTGCCCTTCCTTCTGCAGGCCCTACTACATTAGCTCCAGGCCCCACTTGTTACAGAATCCTGGCTACGCCTCTGGTGAGTTGGGGTGAAAGATAGACCTAATGGGGCAAAGGAAAGCGTGATATCTACTCAGCCTCCTGGACTTTGGGAGGGGGCGGTAAGATGGTGGGATAATCAGTAGCGCAATAAGTTTAATGTCCCGTCTCACTAGCAGTTTTCAAAACTGCCATCCAGCCCCACCAAAATTCTGAGGCTGGCTCCGCCCCTGGTTACAGTTCTTTCATGCTGTGCCAAATCAGGACCATGGTGGAGCGAGGAAGCGTTAGGAGGCTAGGACAATGGGGTTCAAACTTATTTATGCAGAGCCCCATTCTGTAAAAATGTTGTCCCCCCCCACGAAAATATTGCTGCTGGGTGCCCTAGATGTAATTTCTGCTTACATTTTCTATTAAAATCAGTCACTGTACTCCTCCCTTCCGGAAGAGCCTTGCTCCCCCCCCTCCGGAGACTGTTCAGAGGGTGAATAAAAGATAAACAGATGCAAGGAGAGAGAGAAGGTTAAAGAGAGAAAGACACACATTAGCAGAGCATAAAAGGCAAGGGTCCGCAACGTGGCGGCTTTCAAGAGGTTTTGGACTACGACTCCCATGATCCCTCATCATCGACTATGCTCGCTTGGGCCAATGGAAGTTGTAGTCCAACACCTCTGGAGAGCCAAAAGGTTGCAGACCCCTGATTTAGGGTTTCAGACTTTATATGGCCCTTTCTAGTCTCCCCCTCTTCATTTCTCTCCACGTTGGCCTCTCACATAGACTATTCTTGGCTTGGCCATTAGGCTCAGCATTCAGAGAATTACAGGATTGGGGTTCCTTTTGTGGGAGAAATAAAACAAAACATGCTCCCGGGCAATATAAAAGTGGACATGCCTTAAGTGCCAGCTTGAGTGTATCTTAATTAGAAATGCCCATTTGCCACTCTGAAACTGCCCTTCTCCTTCAGACACTTCAGAATTCCCCCTTCTGATCTATGATCTACTTAATGCAGATCTTGAAGGGTCCTGTTTCCCCCTCTTCCATTTTGTTTCCCCCCCGCACTCTTCTATACACGCTGGCATTTCTCACAGGTGCCTTGGCAATTCCTAGAATAGCCTCAATGTAAAAGGGGTTAAGCCTCCACTCTTCATGGATGCGCCCGAGTACAACTCGTGTCCATCACACAATCCTGCACAGACTAACTCTCGTACCACTGCACAGGGGACTAGAATCTGCCATCACAGAAGAGGCTCTGCTTTAGGAGTGGGCTGCATTGCCCCCGTTTTCATCAGCACCCCATCTGATCCCTTGGCAATGGCTACACATATGCAGGTAGTTCCTTCTACCAGCACTACCTATCCCAGAATCCTTGCTTTTCTAATTCCTACGTGAATGGTTCCAACCATTCTTCTCCATGTAATTGTTTCCTACACTCCACTCCCAACAGGCTCAGATAAAACACTACCATTCCCACAATCCCCTTTGTTCATTTCTCTATCCCAGCTATTCCCGTTTACCCCGCAAACCCTACCAATCCTCTCCTTCCGATTATCATTTTCCGAATTCTCACAAACCCTCCTACTTATTTCACAAACCTTCACCTATCCCGTCCCATAGGAACCCCTCCCCTTTCCAATACAAAGAACATAATTTTTGATAACACCTCATCTCCATCCTACCCCGTAGGACATGTCCAAACTCTACCTCTACCCCTTTCCGACACCCACACTTTTCCCCAATGTAGAAAACAATGGACTGGTAATAAAACTGTGACTGATATGTCCCAACCCGAGGTTCAGGCAAAGTCAGGCAATTAAATTAAATCACACACACCTGACAGCCCTTCCTTTTCCCCACAGGGATAAAAGGTGGAGTAAAAGAGCACAGGAGACAGCACGACAAAACGTCTAATCAGGCGCGGCAGTTCAAGAGAAGGAGAAAGGCGGCAGAAATCGAGAGGGTGGCGAGGAGAGAAGTGACCTTGCCCTTTTCTTCCTAGGCTTGCTGAACCTTCGTGGAAGAGAGCCTAATACAGGGAACAATAGCACAAATATTGTGCAGCAGATGTCAACGGTAAACAGGGCAAGCCTATGCCGGGTGAGCCCGACCGAGGGATGCTGACGAGAGGGGCACAGTCTAAAGATCTGAGAAACAGTGTGTTGACAGAGGTGAACCGGCCAAGGGATGTCCACTATCAACTGTTTGAAAAGACATTGAGAAACCAAGGGAAGTGAAACCCGCTAAAGAGAAGGATCCGAACCAGACCAAGGGAGATCCAGGGGGGAAGCCTTACACAAGTATTGGCAGTCAAGAGGGGTCTGAGCCTGACCGAGGGAGATCTAGGGGTGAAGCTATCACCCAAAAGTTATTTGAGAAAACAACCGTCATAAAATTTGTGAAATGAGATAGGTTAAGAAGGGTCAGCGCCCAGAAGTGGGTGACCCAGAGGAGAAGCCATAACCCTATGTGAAACTGTGGTAAACAATTGAGAAGGGTCAGCGCCCAGAAGAGTGGGACCCTGTGCTGAACCCATCACCCAGCGACCATTGGAAGTGAACTTTCATTTGTCAAAGGAACTTTTGTTTTTGTTAGTTGAATACCTTGGGTCCTCGAAGGCAGGAGACTTTCAAAGAAATGAGACTTGGCCATCGACGGTCCTGAGAGCTGCCACTAGAACAGTTATCTTGTGCTAGAGAAGCCTGAGACGTTACTGTGCTCCAAGATCCCACCTTACCCTGTGCTCAAAACGTGGGGAAGGGAGACCCAGGTGACCGCATCCTGACATATTATTGGGGGACACTTCTTCCTTTTCTCGAGAACTATCCCACATCCTTTTTAATTAACTCTGACGTTTGCCAATACTTTTCTTAGTATAGGCCCTTTTATTTTGACACAACGCCACTAGGACTGCCTTATTTTCATTTGATGGTTTTGGTTTAGGTTTAGGCGTTTTTCCACCCTGCAACCATTGTTTAATAAACAGCCTTGAACCGTGATCACTTGTGTCTGTCTTTACTTTTGCCACCATGAGTTTGTCAAGGTCAAGAGTACAAACAACCAACAGCTCTGGTCTCCTCTCGACGACGTAGGAAAAAGGTTGAAAGCACGGACAACAGCTCTAGTCTCCTCTCGACATAGGGAAAGGTCAAGAGCACAAACAACCAACAGCGCAAATCTCCTTTCGACATAGGGAGAGGTCAAGAGCATGGACAACCAACAGCGCTAGTCTCCTCCTTACAAAAGTATCAAATATAGGGAGAGGTCAAGAGCATGGACAAGCAATAGCTCTCGTCTCCTCTTGACATAGGGAAAGGCCAAAAGCATGGACAACCAATAGCGCTAGTATCCTTTTGACATAGGGAGAGGTCAAGAGCACGGACAACCAACAGTGCTAGTCTCCTCCTTACAAAAGTTTCAAATAGAGGGAGAGGTCAAGAGCACGAACAGCTGTATCAGTTCCTTCTCGAATGTCTCTGCCACTGCAAGGACTTCAAACTTGCTACAATAAACAGAGGACTTTCCCTCCGCAATGAAGACATCTTTCATGAACTGTACCTCGAGTTCTCCCCCGCCCCTCCTTGACTCAGATTGAGAAGATCTAGGTTCTGGTCTCGTGGCATTACCGGGGCAAGCACATGCGACCATGTCCTGGAAGAGATACCAAAACCCACAGCCTGGCCTAGTGGACTATAAGAAGGATAGTTGATTGGTAGGACACTCCCAAATGAGGATGGGCTTTTATCTGTTCCCATGTGCGTGCAGTGGTCTAATCCTCCTCTCCCGGCAGCCCTGATGGCCAGGCAGTTTGTTTTTGGGACTCCAATAATGTGGTTGAGAAGATGCTTTTAAGTCAAGGCTGGTCTCTCCACAGTCCCCTGCAAACACCACAGAGTACAACACTCCTGCCTGCACCGCCCTTACCGCCATGCATCGAAATGGGGACAGGAGAGGGAACCCCAGTACACGAAAGAATCTGAATTTCTGGGAGACCTCCCGCACAAAAATGCCAAAAAAGATTCTTATCTTGTAAGTGCTTGTGAGAAACGAGTGGGTTTTGGAACCACTAATAAACGTACAGGAATGTAGTGTCCTTTCAGACATGATGGAACTTCTGCTGGACTGAACGCTATTTATATGTATTGCTTAAATATGTAGGTGCTTTAGCTGCAATGCGCGTGCCGGGCTCATGTTAACCGCTGGGACTGTGGGATCGGATTGGCCATTCGTTATATTTCTCTGGCCTGGACCGTCTTCTAGCCGATGGTTCCCGTGTCAGTGGGTTACCTTTCCTTGGCGAGAGAGAGGAATCAGCGAGAGACAGAGAGATCGGCGAGAGACAGAGAGGACACAGAGAGAGAGATATCAGCGGGAGAGAGAAAAAGATCAGCGAGAGAGAGTTCAAGGAGAGAGAGAGAGATCAAGGAGAGAGAGATCAAGGAGAGAGAGAGAGATCAAGGAGAGAGAGGGAGATCAAGGAGAGGGAGATCAAGGGGAGGGAGATCAAGGGGGGGGGGAGAGAGAGAGAGATCAAGGGGAGGGAGATCAAGGGGGGGGGGAGAGAGAGAGAGATCAAGGAGAGAGAGATTAAGGAGAGAGAGCGAGATCAAAGAGAGAGATCAAGGAGAGAGAGTTCAAAGAGAGAGAGAGTGAGATCAAGGAGAGAGAGAGAGTGAGATCAAGGGGAGAGAGAGCGAGATCAAGGAGAGAGAGAGATATCAAGGAGAGAGAGAGATATCAAGGAGAGAGAGAGAGATCAAGGAGAGAGAGAGAGATCAAGGAGAGAGAGAGAGAGAGATCAAGGAGAGAGAGAGCGAGAGATCAAGGAGAGAGAGCGAGAGCTCAAGGACAGAGAGCGAGATCAAGGAGAGAGAGAGCTCAAGGAGAGAGAGCGAGATCAAGGAGCGAGAGAGAGATCAAGGAGCGAGAGAGAGATCAAGGAGCGAGAGAGAGATCAAGGAGCGAGAGAGAGATCAAGGAGCGAGAGAGAGAGATCAAGGAGAGAGAGAGAGATCAAGGAGAGAGAGAGAGTTCAAGGAGAGAGAGAGAGTTCAAGGAGAGAGAGTTCAAGGAGAGAGAGAGAGTTCAAGGAGAGAGAGTTCAAGGAGAGAGATCAAGGAGAGAGATCAAGGAGAGAGAGCGAGATCAAGGAGAGAGAGAGAGATCAAGGAGAGAGATCAAGGAGAGAGATCAAGGAGAGAGAGATCAAGGAGAGAGAGATCAGGAGAGAGAGATCAAGGAGAGAGAGATCAAGGAGAGGGAGAGAGCAAGATCAAGGAGAGAGATCAAGGAGAGAGAGTGAGAGAGAGAGAGAGAGATCAAGGAGAGAGAGATCAAGAATAGAGAGATCATGGAGAGCGAGAGATCAGGGAGAGAGAGATCAAAGAAAGAGAGAGAGATCAAGGAGAGAGAGAGAGATCGAGAGAGATCAAGGAGCGAGAGAGATCAAGGAGAGAGAGCGAGATCAAGGAGAGAGATCAAGGAGAGAGATCAAGGAGAGAGAGAGAGAGAGAGATCAGCGAGTGTGCGTGTGTGTGTCAACGACGAGAGGTTGCCTGTTCGAGCTGAGACAGAGAGAGGCGATGTGGGCCTTAACCTTCCCAGGAGCCCTGTGCCCCACCCAACATCTGGGGAGGGCGAGGGGGAGAAATGCCGCCTTGTTTGACTGGCCAAACACTTTAATAAAAAAGTGTAAGACCGGACAATGCCAGGTTAACTGGCAGGTGAAGGGTGTGAAACCAAGGGCACTCTCAAATAACACATCATGGCAAACATTACACACAATAACAACACGACTGAACTGGACATGGCGTTGGAGAGCACAACAGAGTATGCGCGCGCATGACACAAGTGTGACAAAAGTAGGCAGTCTGTATAACAGCATAGCGTACTGCTGCGTTGCATCAAAACAGTGTGGGCATTGGAAAGGCACTTGCCAGGCACGGGTGTCGTGGTATTAACTGGCCATCAAGGGTAGTAGTTGCAAAATGGTTCGAGTACCTGGGCATCTAATAGCAGTGTCAGGCAAATGCCTAATACTTCAACAGAAGCCAAAAGTGTTGGTTTTCCCAATGCTTGTTTTTAACAGCACTTCTGTGTAGGAAACAGGGTTCTTATAAATCGAGTGGCTGAAGGCAGACCTGGTTAAGACATTTCATTACATCAGTAGCATATTTACAGCACAGAGCAAGTCATTAACTCTCAGGAAATTGCTTTGAAAAACAGGGCAGGCCCTTTGAGTGCAAAGTTGGTAAGGCTTGCAAAAACTACCTCAAAGAGATACCCGGTCCAGTAGGATGTGTTTTTGGCGGGAAGTTGGGGGCGGGGGTGTCCATAGAGATTAGCATGCCATGGGCGCTCAATGGGTGGGTAAATAACCAAACATCTACACGCTTTCTGTCCCTAGTCATATGCCACTTGTCCCTAGCTGTTCTCTTTTTGGCTTATAGATGGCGCAGGCTCAAGCTAATAGTCCAAACTAAAAATGGAAAGGAGCCTTCAGAGTGAGCATTAACGTCCGTCTGGTTTTTAGGCAATTAACCTCTATTTGAGAATGGCGCTATTGCGAATCCCACAGCTCTACATTAACTAACCAGCGCTCTATGTTCGCAGCCTCGAGCGCCCTGAAACGGTAAACTGAATTACCGGGGACGTGTACACCCCTCCCCAACACTGCATTATGAGATGACAATCAGCCAACACACAGACTTCGGCTTCTACAAAGCAATAGATAAGAGAAGTGGGTGGGGCGGCGGCAGGTGGAGACGTGCAGTGTTCGATGCCTCCGGGTACCGAGGTGCCACGGGCCTTGCAAGCCACAGCCAGTCCCTGACTCCCTGCCAGGTGAGGTGCAGAGAGCAAGGCGGGGCCCTGCACAGCACAGCTGGGCCACCCCGGGCGCAGTGACGCAGCCAGCCAACCATAAACAAACGAGGGCAGAGGGCAGAAGCACAGGGCCCTGCAGTCTCCTGTGCACAAAACAAACAATAAAGGCGGACACTAACCGTGGGCGCCCCGCCCAGTCCCTCAACAAAGTCACAAACACCAAAAGACGACACTGCCATCAGACTATGCCACGTGACTCCCGGGAAACGCAAAGAGAAACACATTTACAAGGCAACCCTTACCACTCGTCTACAAACACTCTTGAAGAGACAGCCACTAGAAATCTCAAGCTAGGAAGATTGTAGGTCTCTCAACAATCACCACAGCACCAGCAAAAAACTACAACCAGCAGACTGTCCCTATTTGCCCAACCCCATTTTTTTCATTTATTACGTGCTTCATGCATACACTGAGTCCCAGGTAGCAGGCTGCTGTGGCTTCCCCAAAGGATTGGACACCTTCATTGTTCATGATAAACCGCATGCATTGCACGTCACTACACCGAACAACGAAATCGCACAACAGCACGCGACAACTGCCGACTGAAGAAAATAAATAAATAAATAAATAAATCACACCTACGCTCAGCGGTGTAAACTGAACGGAAGCTGCCAACAGCACATCACAGCTCTCTTGGCGCTTTTTCCTGTTCAGTCCCACTAACTCACCCTGCCCTCTTGCTTTTCAGATCCGCCAGGCAGTGGTCGAAGTGTACAAAAAGAAGTAGTGGTCCTATGTTCCCTGCTGACCTGCACCCACTCCCCACAAACCCCATCACCACGCCCCCTCCCACACACAATACAAACGCTCAAACACATGCACCTGCTGTTTAATGGAACATTCAGTGTAGTGCACTGAAAGTGCAAGTTTCAAATGCTTCCTACACTTTTATTTTAAAACGAAACATTTCTGGATCAGTTTCTTTTTCAAATAAAAGTATAGGAACAGTAAAACTTAATTGAAGAAAGTAGAGGAGCACGGCCCCCAACCGCTCCTGCTCACTTCGACCACTGCCGCCAGGGGACCACTCTGGTGGAGATTGTGCGTGGTATAAATATCCTCTAACATAACTATATGTACCGCTTGAGCAGGGCCTCTCTAATAATAATAATCATTTGGAATTTATATAGCGCTGCGAAACCTCAGGTATCTGAGCGCTGCTTATTATTACCCACGGTGTCTGGTGCTCATTTATCGACCTCGGAAGGATGAAAGGCTGAGTTTGGCCACGCCGGGATTCGAACCAGCGTTAGCAGGCTCTGCACGGATGTCAAAGTGAGCGGCTTATCACAGCTCTCCGTCAGGAGCAGCGCCGGAATGCGTCCTGTAGGTGCACTTCCCGCACTTCTACTGCTGCAGCGCCCCGTTTCCATCGAGTCTGGCACAAACTGCAAGCTCTGGGCTTATTTCCCACATGCAAACACTGGATAACCAATACGGGGGTCACATTACGCCACTCCATGGTCAAACGTTGGTGATCGGAAGCTACTGCAATGGCGACTTGGTGCAGTGTAACAGACTAATTATTATCAGCACATAATCAAGGCAGAAACACCCGTCAAAATCCTGAAAAATGGTCCCAATACTGGCCCAGATGTCAAAGTCAAGACAGACATTAGGCCTGGAACAACAGTCAGGCATCAGACTGGGTCATATCCACATTGAATACCGGTGACACAGGAGGGCGCGCATCAATCAGGCCCTTCCCTATCCAACGGAAAAGCACCTGATCTTGCCTTATATATCCCCAATACCTGAAGTAACATCCAGGACACAACATCAGAAGCTATATTATCCAATAGCAAGGAGGAAACCGGCATCAATTTCTGGCTTAACCATCAACGACCTATGCTACGAGGGAGCCGAGTGGTACTCTTTTGTTGGGGGGCTGTGTTGATGAGGACCAAAAACATGCAATAGACATATGGGTTCCACAAAACAGCTACCCTCCTTCACACGCACAAGGTGTGAATATCCACACTAGACGCAGATACAGAGCTGTCTTATTTTATTTAGACAGCGGTACACATTCTCATAAAAGAGTACATTTTTGAATCATATACAAAACGCTTTTTCAACATGTTATAACACATAAAAAACAATTTTATGTTCACAATCTTGATCACAAAACACAGTGCTGAACAAGTCTGGTGTTACTGTCGAGATGAAATTGAGGTTAGTAAGGGACGTGAGGGCTACAATTATAACAATATATTGGCCCTCTTGATTTTTCTTCCTTTTAAAATGACATACAATTACCTCCACCAGAGGGCCTGTGAGTCACCAGAAGCCATTACCTTGCCAGAGGCCTACTAATCACCAGAAGCCATTACCTCTATCAGAAGGCCCACAAGTCACAAGAAGCGATTACCTCCCCAGAAGGCCTACGAGGCACCAGAAGCCATTACCTCGCCAGAAGGTCTACGAGTCACCATAAGCCATTACCTCCCCAGAAGGCCTATGAGTCACCAGAAGCCATTACCTTCACCAGAAGGCCTACCAGTCACCAGAAGCCATTACCTCTATCAGAAGGCCCACAAGTCACCAGAAGCGATTACCTCCCCAGAAGGCCTATGAGTCACCAGAAGCCATTACCTCCACCAGAAGGCCTATGAGTCACCAGAAGCCATTACCTCCATCAGAAGGCCTACGAGTCACCAGAAGGCCTACGAGTCACCAGAAGCCATTACCTCTATCAGAAGGCCCACAAGTCAGCAGAAGCGATTACCTCCCCAGAAGGCCTACGAGGCACCAGAAGCCATTACCTCGCCAGAAGGCCTACGAGTCACCAGAAGCCATTACCTCCACCAGAAGGCCTACAAGTCACAATAAGCCATTACCTCCCCAGAAGGCCTATGAGTCACCAGAAGCCATTACCTCCACCAGAAGGCCTACGAGTCACCAGAAGCCATTACCTCGCCAGAAGGCCTACGAGTCACCAGAAGCCATTATCTCCACCAGAAGGCCTACAAGTCACCAGAAGTCATTACCTCCACCAGAAAACCTAGGAGTCACTAGAAGCCATTACCTCCACCAGCAGGCTTACGAGTCACCAGAAGCCATTACCTCCACCAGAAGGCCTACGAGTCACCATAAGCCATTACCTCCACCAGAAGGCCCACAAGTCACCAGAAGCCATTACCTCACCAGAAGGCCCACCATCAGAAGGCCTACGAGTCACCAGAAGCCATTACCTCCACCAGAAGGCCTACGAGTCACCATAAGCCATTACCTCCACCAGAAGGCCCACGAGTCACCAGAAGCGATTACCTCCCCAGAAGGCCTATGAGTCACCAGAAGCCATTACCTTCACCAGAAGGCCTACCAGTCACCAGAAGCCATTACCTCCACCAGAAGGCCTACGAGTCACTAGAAGCCATTACCTCGCCAGAAGGCCTACGAGTCACCAGAAGCCATTACCTCCACCAGAAGGCCCCTTAGTCATCAGAAGCCATTACCTCGCCAGAAGGCCTACGAGTCACCATAAGCCATTACCTCCACCAGAAGGCCTACGAGTCACTAGAAGCCATTACCCTCCACCAGAAGGCCTACGAGTCACCATAAGCCATTACCTCCACCAGAAGGCCCACGAGTCACCACAAGCCATTACCTCCACCAGAAGGACCACGAGTCACCACAAGCCATTACCTCCCCAGAAGGCCTATGAGTCACCATAAGCCATTACCTCCACCAGAAGGCCTACGAGTCACTAGAAGCCATTACCCTCCACCAGAAGGCCTACGAGTCACCATAAGCCATTACCTCCACCAGAAGGCCCACGAGTCACCACAAGCCATTACCTCCACCAGAAGGACCACGAGTCACCACAAGCCATTACCTCCCCAGAAGGCCTATGAGTCACCAGAAGCCATTACCTTCACCAGAAGGCCTACCAGTCACCAGAAGCCATTACCTCCACCAGAAAGCCTATGAGTCACTAGAAGCCATTACCTCGCCAAAAGGACTACGAGTCACTAGAGGCCATTACCTCCACCAGAAGGCCTACGAGTCACCAGAAGCCATTACCTCCACCAGGCAGTCTCCGACTAGTCCAATCAGCAGACGCGCCCCATTGCGCTCCCGGACCAGGGCGGCGTTCTCCGCTCGGTACATGCAAGTGAAGTCGAACATGTCCACATCCGGCCGCTGATGGTGGTTGAGTGCAAAATCCATTTGTGGCAGCTGGTAGCGCGTGGAGAAGTTGGCAGCATCCTGGGCGTACTTGAAGAGGGCCTCAGCGTTCACATTATCAGAGGAAAGGAGGTGCTCCGTGTCCGGCAGATCCTGTAGAGGGAGTTTACAGGCAAAAAAGAAAGGTCTTCATCACTGGAGTGGAACGACACAGTAGGGCGCATTTGTGAAGAACTACAACCCATGCGAACGCAAGCACTATGAGGGAGAGTTATGTATTTTTTGGGAGTTTGTATGGATCGTAAGGCTAGCCTCCAAAATTGGAGGGGTTAGCAGACATTAACCAGATCACATAGCCTGGGTCAGACATGAGAACAAATAGAACTAATCACAGTAACATGTTTGGAAACACACAAAAGACTGGCCTGCTTGAACTCTGTGAATGCAATCCTTTTCTAAAACAGTGGACTATGTCCAGTCTAACTGTTCTGTAGATGTCTGGCTGGTAGGCGAGACAATCCCAGCACTGCAATCCTTGCACACCAGCCCTGGATTCATACAACCTATCCCTCTTGCCTTCTCCTCACTGTTGCCTCTGACCATCTGATTAGGAAGAGCTCTGGGATCTGGAAAGGTCATCAAGTTTCCATCACAGCAGAGTCTTTTCAGTTAGCCCAACAGCAACATTTTTACAAGGCACATTTTAGTCAGTTCTGAAGTCTGAAACCTTTCTTTTTTGGTGATGTATTTTAATTAAAGTTCCAAGAATCCCCTAACAAATTAGCATGAAAAGCCGTAATTCGTCCTAATGCCACCAGAATGCAGTCTCGGAGACCAACCAGCAGACTGCACACATTCAACTGATCTCTCAATAACATCACACCTAATGTTAGGATGCAGCGACCATCAGGCAATCACATCACCTGCTCACTTATTGAGGGCGCCCAAGCACCCTCTAATACCCTACTTGCTCAACTGACCTGGACTACGGTCCTCGAAGGCATTCAACCTATCAGTGCTTTGAGGTCATACCAATGACATATAGAGCGCTATATCAATGCCAAACAACATGACTATACCAAAACGGACATAATCGAAGTACCCCACACATTCCAATACGGTTGACGTAAGAAACGGACCTAAACAGAAGGACTGGCTTGGGGTGCAGAACAACGTCATGGTGAAACAAAGAACCCCAAACCGGTTATAGCCAGCCACCTCCCCCCCCCCCCACCTCACTGTCCTGCCCGTAGTCCGAGGATAAAGCCAGTCAAAGTGGGACAAGAATCCATTGAACTCAGAAGCCACCTATAACCATTTGAGGGTTAGCACAGAGCATCATTATACCCCAGGCCAACCCAAAACATAATAGGACTTTCCAACAGGTGCCCGCCCCAGGAATAACAGATATCGGGGTGCCATGCACTTCCTGCCCAGTCACTAGCAACTTGTCCCCCAATGTTGACTTAAGAGCAGTCCAGCATTCTCTGTGCACTACGATAATTCCCACCTAATGTAAATTTCATCCTCAATCACTGAGTTTCGCTGGGATTACATCGCCAATTTCAGACCCTAAACCCTCAAAAGCGTTCCTGCCAGGTACAAAACCCTATCGAGCATCAGTGTCTTGGCTTACACCTAGAAAACAATGCACCAAGTGATTCCTGTTCGTTCTCACGGCCTGCAGGGGCCAGCCCTTCATGCTTTCATACCGGACCTCAAACACAATGGCTGGACTCACTTGTCACGCACCCTCGCCATCAGATTTAGCAGGTTTAAGATTACATTTCTAATCCCACCAAAGACCACCTTTAGTAGGACAATCCATCACGGTCAGGAGCACACTTTCTCAGGAAGGCGTCAAGTGGATTTTCCTAGGCGACCCTGGAGACTTCCCTAGGCAACCCTGGAGACTTTCCTAGGCAACCCTGGAGACTTTCCTAGGCGACCCTGGAGACTTTCCTAGGCGACCCTGGGGACATCCAACAGCAGAGTTTCGTTGCCCTCAGCTGGTTTCCCATTCTTTCCATGTTTGTTAGGAGCTGTTTTTTCCGGCAATGAGGTACACCCTTTCTGGTGTTCCCAAACATCTCCCAGTATTTAGTTTTGCCTCAGTAATGTTGGGTCGCACAGCTCTCTGTGATAGCCTGCCCTCTGGCTTTGCCACGTGCTCTTGTAGTTTGCCAAACCTGGGGCTCTAAAAGTAGTTTGGCGCTCAATTTTTTCTAACATCTCCATTCTGAGAGCACATAATGAAACACGTCTTCACCCTCACCCGATCTCCGAGGGTCTCACTTTGGGTGAAAACAGTCAGAAGTGATAATCCGCTACTATTATGCCCAACCATTGGGCCCACGAGAAAGTGTAACCAATGATCCATACCCCTCTCCCCCTGGATAAAATCAGGCAGTGAAAAGCTCCATCATTAATCGGCATGGCAAAAGAAACGAGTTAGGGACAGAAACCAAAGGCACAGCTTGCCCCCATCCATAGCACCTGCAGCCGAGTGGCACCTTTAGCAGCCACTCCACAGACACTTCCATCTGTGGACCACCGCCACAGACCTCACCCCATCCAATTCCTCTCAATTATTGTCAGAGGGGATTCGCAACATGCAGACATCTATGGTAGGTTTCATCCAGGACTATTGAAACACAGCTCCATCTAGAGTGCCCAAGGAAGGGGGGGGGGGGAGAAAATGTCACCACCTCATTTCGCCACGCAACCGGCTCTGTGGGAAAGGCTCCTCGTACCATTGTGTCGGTACAGGGGCTAAGGTTCACTCAACGGTTAGATTCAATCAGCTTGAAGCTCTCTGCATGTACGCTCATCTTGTGCCTCAGATAGACCACTTCTTACTGGTTGGCTTCTAGAAGCTGGCGATTTCCATCATTGAAGAGGATTTGCGCTAGCTGATGATATAGGGCCCGATACATAGAAATACTTGCGTGGAAAATAGGGTACTTGCGTACCAAACTGTGTGCACAATCCTGTTTGTCCATGGAATCAAATGCGTGGGATATTCCTTGGACTTGCATGAATTTCGCACAGGTACAGTATGTGTCTGTGAGCAGCTGAGAGCCTTACGCAAGACTACACACAGAGCATGGGCGAGGCTGCGCAGACAGCAGAACTCGAAAAATAAGGAAGAACAAGGTAAAAAGTGGGGGTTACGAGGGACGGCCCGCAGGCAGTCCATGACACGCCTACAAATGCGCACGGCAAAGCGTATTCATCGATCTGATCGCACAAATCCCTCGATCTCTGCCATCCGAAGGCAGGCGTAAGAACATTTGTGGATAGGATTCGCAGCACAAAGGTGAGTTTGCATGTCAGATTTAGGGGTGCGTGCACGCTGACAGGGGTCTGATCGGACTTAGTGGTGCGCGTACGCAGCATAGTGAAGTGCTGGGATGGTTTACGGGGGTTTGTACACAGATATTCAGTTATATTCCCGAATTATGAAGTGTCATACATACGCATGTTGTCGGGATGCTGGCAACAGTTACGGGGGGCCATGCGCAGGGTCCCTAAAGTGTAGGCCTGCTTGCGGGGGAAGGGTGCGTGTATTCGCACCAGGGTGAGCACGCAAATGTAGCTGTTATGACTGTTTATGCTTCGCATGGGGGCGTGTCATGGGCGTTCCGGGCGCGACTTACAAATACGGTTACTTTGCACAATTAAATTCCATGAATGCCCAGTGTGCACATTTTTTATTCTGCGCGCAGGCTCACGCAGTGTCGTTCTCGGCGCGTGGCGGGAGACATTTGCACTTTTCCATGAATCGGGCCCATAGCCTGATCCTCTAAATGCCATCTCACTTTCCAGTATCTCCAAACGTACTTAAGAGTAATCCTTCACAAACTACCCTTGGAGACACCCAATAGCAACAATATGCACAATACAGTTTCCACAGTGCAATTCACACATTCCCCCTACAGAAGATCTCATTTAATTGGTCTCTTGTAAACCGAACAACGTTTACATATTTCTCTACCGCCTTAACTATAACCAACGTCTTGGCTCTGTGTTTGAGAGGAACACTTAATGATAATGGTGTGCTTATTTATATAGCGCCTTAATCCAAAGCGCTTTACAGAGCACATATTTAAATACAATATCACCCAACCAAAACTGGTACTCATTTATAGACCTCGGAAGGATGCAAGGGTGAGTTGACCTTGCTGGGATTCCAAACCTGTAACCTGCAGATCACGCTCAGATCGCAGCAGCGAGCGCTCAACCCACTGAGCTATCTTACCGGCTTAATTTTCTTAATGACCTCAAGCATAAAAAGTTAAAACTTCTCCCTCGTCAGCATCAAAATATTCTGCAACACCTGTTTTGGAATTGTTCGAGCTTCAGAAACTCTTCGAGCTAGCAATATCTCCACGATGCCCGATCTTGGCCAATATTCTGCTGACCCTTTATCTGTATCTGTGCGACCACCGCCGCAGGAGACATATTGCCCTTCCTACCCACCTATTGAACATGGCCTCTCGTGGAAGCACGGGGCAGTTGGTATGCATGGCACGGTGATACCCCGCCACACTTCCTGCAGACAGGTTTTTCTCATCCAAATTCATCCTAATATCATGGGCACCTCCACAGAAAGCACAGCGTCAGGCACCTCTATAGACACTGGCTACATGGCCAAACCTACGACACTTGAAACCCTCAATGCTGAGGGTGGGAGGGGGTACATACTTCACCCGAAACCTTTCATAACCAATACGCAGATGCTGCGGTATCTCCACAGACTTAGGTCACCAGTCCTGTAGAAAACTGCATTATGCAATCACCAGTCCCACAGGCCAAACTTCTCACTTCCGCCACATTATCAAGCTTAGGTGCCACCATTCAGACGCCCCAAGACCTGACTGGCAGGCACATCATTCATGCAGCACCCCCTTGCATCTTTCCACACTCCCCGTTAGCACAGTCCATGCTGCGGAGTACCCGCCACCTTGCGATTGAGAATTCTCATTTTCTTAGCTCAATCCTCTTGCAGCCCTACCCAGCTTTCATATGCTTCATGGCCTTTTAACCCGCTGCGGAACAGATTCCGCTACTTCAATGGGGTACCTATTCCCCAAATTCTACCCCTGCCCGCATTCAACGAGGGGTGCCAATAGTACCCTTCTACACACTGGGGCCCAATTCTCTAGAAGCGTCGCCATGGAACCCCTCCGATGCCTTGCACCACACCTCCTCCCCTTAAGCTTCAAAACCATATATCTTGAGGGTACAGCAATCCCGGTGCCCCCATCCACACCCTTATCCGCGGGAGACCTGCTCCTATCCTCATTCAACCTCCCTATTCTTATTTATTTATTTTTTTAACTCAGAGCCAGGGCCACTGTTGTGGGACCCCCAAGGAGTCCCCCATTTAAACAGCCATGCTGCCTTAGCAGCCAATTTCCATAAAGGGGGCATCTTATCGCCCCCACCCTGCCTTGTCACGCCTTGAAACACTCGTGTATAGGCGCGCTATATACACACACAATATAACCTACTCCTATTGCATGGTTCTCATCTGCACGACGCTTGCTTCGCGCCAGCACGACGCTTGCTTCGCGCCAGCACGACGCTTGCTTCACACGCGCTTTGCGCCTGCACGACGCTTGAAGCTTCTTAAAACATGGCCCGCGGTGCATGCGACCACCAACCTGCCCGCCTTATTTTCCCACTGCACCGTTTCCCCCTTTCTGAAATTGTGCAATCTTTAGGATGGTCCTAAATTTGCTGTCGTTTTCCTCCTTTCTTAGGTTGGTGGTTCGGCATTAAACAATTTGGAACCCAGTCACTGCCAAAGACCTGCCTCCATTTCTGCGAGATTATCTGGGGGCAACCGGAGGAATAGGAAAGTCAGGTACTGAACGTATAGTTGGCAGATGTAGCGCAAGATTATATGAAACTACGCTAATCATTTGCATAAGTTTCTCATCCGAGGTGAAGGCCAGTAGCAGACCAAAGGATTCTGGGTACAATCTGACAGACCCCGCTTAGACCTTTAAACTGTACCAAAGCTCGACCTGGAACCCAGAAAAGCTTTCTAGCAAAACGGGGGAAGTATTTCACAGTCAATGCGCATGACTCTTGAAATTTGTGCTAGAATGAGAGATCGTTTTTGGGGCTCCTAAGAAGTGTGCCAGGATAATTTGTTATGAACCCAGGAATGGCTCTGAAGTGCGGGTGAGGCATCAGAACACATTTAAATGGGATCATTATTGGCAGTAATGAAATGCTGTTTTGGGGGGGGGGGTTCTATACTAAGAGTTCATCAAGACCACAGGGGTCTGAATTTCAGGTGGAGTGTTAAGCAAGGGCTGCCTGTTGCTAGGTTTGTGATGGGTGATCACAAGAACTTGGTGATATTAAATGTTGCTGTGAAGGAACAGTCCATGAGAATGGATGCCTTGCAACCGATATGGAGTGTCTGTTGTCCTTGTATCCGATTGGCGGATTTCACCTGATGTTAAAGGGAAAGTGATCAGCAGAGAGGTCACAGATAGGTGGAGCCTGAGCCTACAGCCTAGTGTCGGGGGTGATCCTGGTCCTATCTTCAGTGGGGTGAACGCTCCGCTCCCGTTCAGGTGCCATTTGACCTGGGACGGTTGCAAGCCCAAGCAGACAGAAGCAATGGGGACCACGCCTAACCTCACCACGCACTGACATGGCGGGACACCCCAACTCGGCTGGAAGGAAATGGTCGGTCGTGTTGTTCTGGAGTGTAATGCTTTGCCATGCTATTTGAGCGTGCCCTTGAAAGAGTTTGGGCATGCCTAGTTCATGTGCCGCCCATCTCCCATCAAAGTAACAGATGTTGCAATAATTTGGATTCTGGAAGCAGCTTTGGGGTACACACAGGGGTGTTGCTAGGTCTGGAAAAGACCAGGGGCTATGCTAATGTCGTCACTGTCTGGACTCGGGGATAGCTAACCTTTTGGTTGTAACCGCTGAGCTTCTACCCAGGGCTACAACTAAAGGTCCCGGGGCCATAGCCCCCTCAAATCCCCTAGCAACGCCTCAGAGTTCAAGTAGCCATCATCCTCTTTTGCTGGGTGAGAAGCACCGACCAATCAGCAGGCTGGGATTGAGGGTGTAATTCCATGATCACTGCATATGTTCTCTTGGGACCTTCACCCTGTACGCAATATATATTTTTTTAATGCTGGCTGCTCCCCAGCTCCCGCGACTGACCGTTCCCATCCCCCAGCCCGCGGTGTTCGCTTGCACTCTCTCTGCACGATGTAAATTGAAAAGGGACATACTCCCTTTGATATTTTCCATGGCGGCGGTTCATCCTGGTTTTAGTTTTAGGGTAATTATGCACAAGACGCACCAAGGCCTAATCTGTGGTGGCAATGGCAATAAACTCCACTCTGTGGGGCAAGCAGGGCTGGTAATGGCCTGGAGCCCTCGCAAGGCCACAGCTGCGCTCAGGTTTACCGGGCTAAGGATAGCAGGTGGTTACCGGCCCAGTCTGCCTCACATGGCAAGGTTTATTGCAGTTTCTTTTATGAAAAATGTACCCTCTAGGTAGCTATTCTGACTGGTCAGCTAGAAGGTCTCGCGTGCGTTCAAAACGCGGTCACATGTCTGCTGCTCTAGAAGGGGGAACGCAAAGCTACTACAGCGCGCAGGATAAGTCTTCACTGGCGTCGCATCGAAGGAGTCCATTTTAGATGACGTAGCAGGATTCATTGGGCATTTCTATGAGGTTTTCCCCCAGCATGGGATGTTTACATTTCCCTTCCAGATGCCTTAGAATTCACCCCTCCACATCCTCTTCCAGAAAGAGAAGAGAAACCAGGAGCATAACAAGTCACATAAGCTCCCGAATCCCTTCGCAGTGCGATCCCCTCTCTCGACTAGAAATTGAAGTTGGGAAAGGCTCCTCCACGAAAGTTATACATTTGAGGGCGTTCCCCATCTCTGGAGAGGACTGAAGAGGAACAGTCAAAACCAGCAATCTGTGTCCCGCCTGGAAATCGTTTATATACAGAAATACGTCATCAATGAATCATTGGTGTTAATGGTTGCAGAGTGCTTGGTAAATTGTGCTAATTCCTGGCAGTCTAAATCAAGGACGGGAAGAGGGCACGCTTGCAGGATTCACAAGGGCAACTCATTGTTGTGTGCCTGGCATATTGCAAGTTATTGATTTAGCAAAAGTATTGATATGATAAGGCATTAATAACGCGCCTAAACACAAGTATTTCAAGGCACGACGAGGCAAGGGAGGGGAAACAGAGGGAGGACAGAGACAACGATCCTTCTAGGCCAGGTGTCATTCAGATCGCGCAAGTGCAGGGGAGGGGAGGGGGTGGGAGTGCAGGCAGAAAGGGGAGGGGATAGTGCAGTACATAGGATAACAGTAAAATAAATAAGACAAATAAATACAAGTGCAATGGTAAGGGTAAGTGCAGACATCAAGTGTCAAGTGCTAGTAGGGGCTGTAGAGATACAGAAACAGTCCCCGCGTACGCGTACAAGGGTTGCCAGGGGGCAACTGGTGGGGGGGGGGGAGACCTGGGCCCGACAACAGAGGGTAGCCAGGTAAAAAGTGCAGTATCAGATTCAGGCAGGAGATCAGCTGGGAGAGGCGGAGAGAAAGCAGAAGCTATATTATTCAATTGATATACTTTAGCTTCAAACAGACAAAAGAAACAGACACTGAAGTATCAAGTGTTGAGTTTAACACAATGAACATACTAGACATGAAATGAATGAACATACAAACAAACAACTTGTTTGCAGAGCAGGTATAGCTTCCCTTTGAGGCACCATTCAGCACCCTCGGCCACCCTGTGCAACGGTGCCATGCAAAGTCTTTCATCAACCACCACAGGTATCCCAAAGGCTGGCTGCTATGTTATGTTATCCACATTTATATAGCGCACGGTCGCCCGAAGGCATCATGGCGCTAAAGAGGAGGACTGATCAGCTAGGAGAAGCCACAGAGTAGAGAGCTAGAAAAGGGTGGTCTTAAGCGCTCTTCTAAAAGCAAGGTGGTTGGAAATTTACTGTAAACCGCAGCACCCTTACCTGCACTATGACCCCCATCTTCAGCAGGCTCTGCTTCTTGGCAGTCATCACGAAGTAGTGGGTGTCGTCCTTATAGTACACAATATTCTCCAGGTCGATTCCTGTTTGAGGGTATAACAAGGAAGATGCCGGTGAACACGGCTGTGGCAGCACAGAACTCCAAGGCACGAGGCTACACCGCTGAGGGGCACCAACCAACAGGGGCGGCAAGGAAATACAGCAGGGGCCGCACTAAACAGAGATGTGAGACAGTATGGGAGTTGTAATAGGGAGGAAACTGAATGGGAAAGAATTGCAAACGCACTGCCTGTCCGAGTGCATATCTATGAAGCCTGCACAGCTCTAGCATGTTGCGCATTCCGTGTGAAAGACGCACGTTCTACTGCCACCAGACAATGCTGGCGTTCTGTGGGAGAGAAGTCTGCTCTCCTGTCCCCTCACAATACATTCAGTACAAAATAAGGCAGAGTGCCCACTTGTGAGCTAATTTGGGGTTATCACCTCCCCATTCTATTGTTAGCCTTTCTTTGTACGGTTTTCATCAGGTCAAATGCCATTTTGGCTGTTCTGACTTGGGGGTCCTTGCCAGAGCAACGGGAACCCACGTCTGACAAGTTGAGGGTTTTACAGACACCCCAATTCCCATCCCTTTGTGTTGCGCCAATGGAAGTGGAGTTTGGCTGGCCAGTATGGCATGGATTGCCGCCTAAACTTGGTAAGGTGTATGAGCGTGTGCGTGCGCGTGTGTTTTTCTGCTGGCATTCCCGAGAACCCACCTGTAACTAACTACACCCTGAGAAGCTCTGGAGTCCCTTTCTGGAGCCAGTTGGCCAACCTGTTTATGTCCAGCTGAAAAAAACAGAGTCGCGCGGATATGACCCTCTACGCGTTACAGTGATACTGATTATGGCATCTCATTAGTTGATGTATTATCTGACTAGGTAGTTCAATGCATACGGTTGTGATACTTCTTCTTCTCTCTCCCTCTCATATATATCTATGGTGAAGAATCTGATTATTATTCTGACTTGTTATTTGCATCCTATTCATGCTTTGCATCCGTGATACCAATAAAATGCGTAGGACAGAGAAGCTGAAGAGCTCATCGTGGAGACTCCTGCCTTGTCCTGTGGACTTCCGAGCCTAGTGAAGCAAAGCTTCGTCGCTCAACTGTCCAAAGGGATCCTACTTGAGGCTCTTCCTCACCCTAATTCAGCGGGAACAGCTGGAATCCCCTTGTGTACACCGGTAAAAGCTCACAGACCATGTTCTCCAACTGGAACCTACAGCTGGGTTGGGACAATGCAGAAACGTGTAGGGTTGCGTCAAAGTCTGCAAAGGTACTGCAGGAGTGGGTGTGCCATGCAGAATCGGGGGCGCATTGATAGTACGGGGAAGGGTGGGTACAGAATCTGACCGGTTTGCTTAAGCAGGTCCTTGAAGAACTTCTGGTTGTAAATTCGAGCAACGCCACTGATCTCCGCCACCTTCACCTCCTCTGCCGTGTGCCGGTTCACAAAGTTGGCAGTGATGCCAATTGCCAACTTCCCACGGAGCTCCTTCCTTCGAAACCCTGAAAAATAAAAAAAAATAAAAACATATATTTGTTGTAAGAGGGGAAAACATCAGGAAAAGACAAGCAGTCTGCATTTTCTGGCAGTAGCTGTTAGTGACAACTAGGTTTCTGTTTTGCAAACCTGCTTAATTAAGAAATCTTATTTTATTCCTGCCCCTTTTACCACCCAAACTGTAGTCTCTCTTATCAAATTGGTTTGAGAAGTAGGGTTGTCGGGTCCGGTCTTAGCGTGGCACTCTACTTTTTCATCAGGCCCTATGCAGACTATATCATTAGCTCCTTTTCAAGTAGCTCCCACACACATCTTGTGGGGTGTACACAGGGGTCATTCTTAGCCCCTTTGCTTTCTAATGTATATCTGCGTCCATTGGCTAACCTTCTTGCTTTGTCCGGCATATGTTTTTATATATATGCCGACGATACTCAATTTTCAGGCTAAATTCTCCTCTACTCCCTTTGAAACTAAAAACTTGGTTTGTCAGAGATCGGCCGCTGGATGTCACAAAATTGGTTGAGGTTCAATGGTGAGAAAGCAAATCTTGTTGGTCACTCAGGGGGGAATGCCCATTCTTTCTGGGAATCAGATTTCTGGCCCGATTCTTCGGGCCCTTGCCCAGCCCCCAGGCTCTTCTGTTAAGAGCTTAGAGATTAAGCTTCTTCCTTCTGGCTCGAGAGAAGCACAGATTGCATTAGTCTGTAACTCGGGCTTCTTCCAACTGAGACTTTTAAGAAAGGCGCTTCCTTTTATTCCATTGCAGTTTCACGCAACTGGAGTCACGGCCTCTAATAAGGACTCGTTGGTCTATTGCAATGGCATCTACTTGCGTCAACCAGACCTTTTGGTCCAACGCTCCAAATTTTGCAACATTCCGATGCATGATTGGCTTTAAAAGTCTCTGAGGCGGTCTTCTGGCTCTTCTTTACTAGTTCAGCTTAATTGGCTCCTGGGGAAAAGTCGTATAAGATTTAAGGCACTCTGTATTGCATAACACACTTTTTTCTCCACAGGACAAATTTTCTTCAGTCCAAGTTGATTCGTTTTGATCCCAGACGCTCCTTGCGTTCAGTCTCTGAAGATCATGTGAGCTGGAGGGCGCTCTTTCGCTTTAAGCCCCTATGCCGTGGAACTCGCTCCCCGTCCACCTGCAGGAGATTCCAGATCACTTGCTTTTCCGGAGAGCTCTGAAGACTTTTTTGTTTTGGAGGAGGGACGTTTTTGGTGGTATTATTACTATTGCTGCTCCCGCCCACATGCCTTTTGGCCTTGGTATGCACTTAATACATTTATTTACATTACATGTTGCAACCTCAAGTTTTAAGTAAAGATTTGCCAAAAATGTTACCAGAGGGCAAAAAAAGTGTGATTTAATTTCAATAGTCCTAATTATTCCAGTGAAACGAAGCCACCGATACCAGAAAGAGGCAACTGAGAGATAAGGGGGGAACGCATAGGTGTAAAAGGAAGGGAGCAGAAAGAACACAGCAGCAAAAAACAAAGGAAAAAGTCCATCATACTCAGAGCATGCTCAGGATTCTTGTGGGAAAGATCAGTCCCGCTTCTACCACCCTAACACATCCTCCAATCGTTTTGAAGGAGATCTAAATAACGGCGAGATTTCAGCGGCCTCTGCAAACTTAGAACCTGCGCATACAACACCGGGGATGGCGTGGAGTCACCATCTTCGACTGGCCGCCAGAACATGGACAAAGGCCTTGATGTGGATGTCCCATGATGAGATGGGTCGAGATCAGCAGTAGGCTGAGGCCGGGACAGAGCCCTTGAGAGCCAGAGGCTCCTGGAACTCACAGATGCGCAGATCATTCTGAAATCCTGTACCATAGGCAGGGCCTGTGCAAGCACTAGGTTAACTAAGCGGCTGCGTAGGGCACTAGCCAGCAGCGAGCACAAACTGCAGTCACCCCCCGCCCCCTCTGATATCATGAATTACAAATGAGATGTAAACCTATCTGAGCTTAAGTGGCTTCAGGGGGCCCTCATGAATTTAGGAGGGGCCCTGCTGCAAACCACCGTGCTTACATGTCTAGGAGGCACTAACTTGGCAGTGGATTCAAGGCTGTTGGCCACCGACACTTGTTTTCTGGCTAGTCCTAGTTCCATTCTCCTGCAAGTTCTGAAATACCGAATGAATTCCTCCTGCTCAGCAGTGAACGAACAGCCATCTCGGCTGCACGGAAAGGTGGGTTCCAGGGGACAACCACTATCCCGAGTTAGAGGTGGCAGTAGTAAGGTTACTGACAGCCACCAACACCCACTGACTGTCCTCGACTCGATCAGCGTTTTACTGCCACATACTTTAAAGCAAGCAGAACGAATGTGCATGGAGGCAGGCAAGTGCCATGGATAAAGCAAAGTCAAGGGTAGCTCCACTACCAAATCAGGAAAGTGGTGGATGCTGGCCTGGAGCCAACAGGGTTCATGGGAGGAAGCAATAGGTTACACTAGAATACACTACTGCAGTCCATTAAATGCCCAGGAAATTGGCTCACATAGGCGTGTGTGTTTGGGGGTCAGGGGGTATTGGATGGGGATGTCTGATGAACAGAGGTTAATCCATCTTGATCTGTGTATTTCTACTCTTATAGTAATTATTCCTAATCCCGCCTGTGTCATAGTTTGGTTGTGTAAGAGTGATTTAATTTTACTTAGTTATGAAAAGAAGGTCTAAAACAGGATTGTGAAATGGCAGCTTGTGAAGGTGGTGGGCAAGTCGTGCATGTAAGGAAGTATCCGGCATGAGGGGATGTATCGGCAGGACACGAAGTAATAGTCGCGTGGGCAGCAAAATGAACCTGTTCTTAGGGTGGCAAAACTCCAGGCCTTGGCCATAGACCCGGGGTCTCCCCTAATGTGCAAGGGTATCCATGCCCAAATGAGCCACCACCACTTTCCCCAGGCTGCCAATAGCACAGCGGGACAACTGTGCTGGGACCTCCCCCCCCCAAGGGTGGTGTAACAATCATACATTGGGAGAAGCAGGAATGCATTTCTGTGGGAAGGTTGGAGGAACGGGGAGGAGGTGGGAGTAGAAGGGAGACCTTGAAACCCCCAACCCAGCTTGGTGGGGTCTGGGGGTGGTTGGACTTCAAGTGAAATGCATTTGGGCAGATGACTGCACAGAAGTTGAAAGTCTGGAATTGGAAACATTCCAGTGCTACCATATGCCCCCCACCCCCCGCCCCGACCCCCACCCCCCTTTTCCTTCCATAGAACTCCAGCTCCTGGGAAAACCCCATTACAGGTCAAATGACCTACATCCATGATAGCTGCACCCCATTTCCTGGTAGCTTCCATATTGCAGCTTCCTTATCCCATATGGGTGCCTTTCCAAACATAACAGATCGGAAAGAGTTCGATCTTGATGCCACCCTGGAACCGTGGGAACTGTAACTATATGTTGGGGTTCATGAGGGCCGCTTTAGTACTCTCCCCTCAGCGATAAGGAGGACCGAGATCTCTACAAAGGTAATCAATCGTTGGTGCCGGGGACATGCCGTCACTGACTGAACCGGTCACCCCTCCCACTCATTGTGGTGCTAGGAAGAAGTATGCTTTCGAGGGCCTGTTTGTGACAAGGTAAAGTAGAAAAGTAGAGTACGGAGGTGGATGAGAAGTGAGGAAACGTATGACGTGGTTCAAGAGAGCAACACGCATTGATAAAGCCCATAGCTCCGAGTTTGTGTAGGCATGTGCCAGGAATCTTTAACCTTTCTGGGCATTGCTATCATTTGTCCAAGTACCAGCAGGTTTTCTGCACGGCTCACTTCATTATACCTGTCCTATTCCCATCACAGGTTCAGGGACGTAGATCTTTTCTAGTGATTGCCATCAAATGCCCAGGTACGCACAGGGTTTTTAAAATGTTATTAATGCTTTCAGTTTATATTTAATCAAGAATAAACTTTTGCATTTAAATTCACAAAGTAAAAATCACATTTCCTAAATAAAAACAATTAAAATCACTTCACTAAAAAAAAGATGAATTTCTTTAATCAGTATCAGTGGTCTAATCTACTCACAGGGTTCAACATTAAGGGGCCCTGGGAGCCCTTTAGCGCCTGCTTGCAGTCTAGAAGAGCCTGGTTAGCTTGACAGAAACAGCTACCAGGAGCTATGTTTGGCTCCCCAGGCTGACGGATGCCGAAATAACACATCTATATGAATTTAACTCTGTGGCTTTGGGGCAATCTATAAACCAGCATTAGGGCACAGCTAAATGACATTTTATGCATAAGGGGTCATAAATTGACAAAATTATACGTTTGCACCTTATATGAAATGCTTATTTGCAGAATGCTACATATTAGCTCCTTGTTCCCCAATGGTAGCTCCTTGTTATCGGTTACTCCCGGTTACCGGGGAGATGCCATTAGCTCCTGCTCATCGAATCTTAATTTCGAACCCTACAGTAACTCAGGGCATCGGCCAAATGCTGAGACAATGGTGAAAGAAGGGAAAAATGGCAGCACGCCTTGCAACACTTCGGCACGTCATAAATGCCATATCATATCACACCTCGAACCTTCCTACTGTAAGGCCTACTTGCCCTGGGACCAGTGCCTTCCATAGCCGTCGGTGCTTTGTGTAGCTTTCTGCAATGCACTTCCTTGCATGCAGGGGCATGCAAAGGAATTCTATATTTGGAATAGAATACCTCGTCCAGTCGCCCTTTTCAGGCCATGCACATGAAAAGCAGTTGGACAATCCTTGCTGAGCCACCAACCAACCAAAACAAATGAAAGGGAAGATGTGCAAGACGCTGTCACCGCATCAGCTCCGTTCTCGCTAATCTTTTCCGGATCCCGGCAGATCTCCGGACAAGGTTCGGATGTCTCTTCTAGTAAAGAGGCGGGGCAGACTGGAGCCCTCACCCTCCTCAACCTCAAAGCGGAAAACTGTGAACACCCAAGACACCTCCCATTCAGCAAACAAGTCCAAGAGTAGAAAGCCCAACCCCATTACCAGACAGATGCTAGCAAGGGGGGGCCTGCTCTGGAAAGAGACCTCCCAGGGCAGCTATAATGCACCGGCCCGAGCTCGCCCCAAAGGCATTCACGTTTCCTGGAGATTGAAAGGATCTACGAGTATATTTCCTCTAAATCGTGCCAGTTACTAGAGGAAATGTAAGCCAATATTTGCTCTTTCAGGACCTCCTCTTCTCAATGGACAGCGCGCGGCTGTCATTTCGGGGTGTGGTTTGGGATAAACAAGCATTACAAAGAAAAGGACTGAATCCTGAGTGGAGAGAAAGAGAGCAAGCTGTGAGGAGGGCAATGCAGGAGATGGAGAGGGAGATCCGAGAGAGAGACTATTCAGAGGGGAGAGATAACACGTCACACTGCATGCACCCAAGCTTTAAGAGGGCTGGGTAAATGACCGTCCTAGGTAAAGCTACACCACCCCATGAGCCATCTATGCCTTGTGGCAGGGCATGAGCTGGAGAGCAGAAGGCCACCGTGCAGGCACATGTTTGAGAAGCCACTGTTTTCCACCGACCGACCGTCCTACATAAAGTTACACCACCCCATGATGCCCCCACTGTATTGAACTTGCCTATTGGACCTGTTGCCCCCACTGTACTGAACTTGCCTGCTGGGTCTGCTGCACCAACTGTATTGAATTTGCCTGCTGTGCCTGTTGCCCCCATTGCACCCAATCTGCCTATTGGACCTGTTGCCCCCGCTGTATTGAACTTGCCTGCTGGGTCTGCTGCCCCCACTGTATTGAACTTGCCTGCTGGGTCTGCTGCACCCACTGTATTGAATTTGCCTGCTGTGCCTGTTGCCCCCATTGCACCCAATCTGCCTATTGGACCTGTTGCCCCCACTGTATTGAACTTGCCTGCTGGGTCTGCTGCCCCCACTGTATTGAACACACCTGTGCCTGATGCCCCTGACACAACTATCCTGCCTACGCATGACCCCATGGCCATCGCAGCCACGGCCCTTCCGACCTCCACCCTTAAGTGTGCCCTAATAAATGCGCGCTCAGTTCCTGCACATGCTCTAGACATTCATGACTTAATTCTCAAAAACAACACTGACCTCCTTATTATCAATGAAACCTGGTTGAATGACTCATCAGCGCCTGCCCACTCCCTGGCCATCCCAGACGGATACACCATTTACAGGCAAGACCGATACCTTCTCAGAGGCTGGGGAGTAGCCCTCATCGCCAAAGACAACCTCACCATTAGGAGGATCGAAGGGGAACTTGGCAGCTGTGACTACCTTCCCCTTAGAATCTATCATTCCCCCAACCTCACCCTGACCCTTCATATTGTTTATCGACCTCCAGGTCCCATTGCCGAATTCCAGGAATCCCTCATCCAAGCACTCTCAGAGAACCTAAAGAAAAATTCCAAAGTCCTTCTCACAGGTGACCTTAACCTAGGCCTCAACGACCCTAATGACGCCCACGCGGCCGCCCTAAATAAAGCCCTCGCCACTCTCGGATTCTCACAAACCATCTCGAATCCTACCCACCTCAAAGGGCGCTCTCTCGATTGGGTTGGCCACCACAACTGCCCAGTGCTAATCACTGGAAACTCTCCTGTCCCGTGGACAGACCACCATCACATCCAATTTGACCTGGACACTTCTAAAGGGCCCCCCAAACCCACCATCCCACTCCCCGCAGCTCTCGCAAGAAGCTCCCGCTTACTAACTGTAGAAAGGATCACGCCCTTCCTTGAGGTACCGGCTCTCTCTCCAAGCCCCCTTTTCAACTGACCCTGACACCCTTGCCAACGCTTTCAAACTGACAATCACCAATGCGGTTGACGCCGTCACCCCTCTCACTCTCAGAAAATCTAAGAAAGCCAAGCATACCAACGCATGGTTCTCCCAAGAGCTTCTTCAGCTTCGTTCCAAGAAGCGAGCTGCCCTCTCAGCCTGGAGAAATAAACCAAACGACGCTACCAAATCCACCTTTAAAACTATCTCTAAGGACTACAAAACAGCTATTATCTTCGCTAAAGCTAACTCCTTCAACAATAGGATTGCCAACGCCAAATCTAGTACCAAAGAAATCTTCACCATCTTCAGGGAACTTGAAACCCCGTCCACCCCACCATCCACCATCCAGAAAGATGAAAAATGGTGTAATGACATCCAAACCGCCATGTTTAATAAACTAAATACCCTGCAAACTAAAATTCAGGCACACCAAAAAGCTATGACCCTCCTAATCGCCAACCAGAATACTAACACCAACAAAGAGACCAAAGCCCACTCCTGTCCGCCTTTCGACTTCAAAGACATCACTGAATCTGAGGTCATCACGCTCTTAAAAACCATCAAACCATCTAACTGTAAAGGCGACGTATGCCCTGCACAGATAGTCAAAGACTGCGGTCCTACCCTGGCCCCCTTCCTCACAGCTTTCATAAATGCATCCTTTCAGTCTGGCCATGTTCCAACTGACCTTAAGGAAGCCTGGGTCCGTCCGCTCCTCAAAAAGCCCTCACTTGACCCATCAGTACCAGGGAACTGCAGACCCATCACTACTGTCCCCTTTCTATTGAAAATTTTGGACAAAGCGGCCTACCATCAAGTCCAAAAATTCCTCGAAGAGCACCGCCTTCTCGGCCTTCGGCAGTCTGGTTTCAGACCTCGTCATGGGACGGAAACAGCCCTACTTGACCTGAAAAATCAAATGGATGACATTCGTGACGCAGGCAAACCAGCGCTCCTGCTCCTCCTCGATCTATCAGCAGCATTCGACCTCGTTGATCACAACACTCTCTGCTACCATCTCTCTATAGCAGCCAACTTCTCCCCAAAAGCATGCGCATGGATCACCTCATTCCTACAGGAAAGGGCCATGAAAGTCTTCTCGGACTCAGCATGCGCATCTCCTAGTCACATCAAATGTGGGGTGCCCCAGGGCTCCTGCATAGCACCCACCCTCTACAACCTGTTCACACGTCCTCTCTTCAATCTCCTCGATTATATGGGCATCTCATACACGAATTATGCGGATGACACCCAAGTACTCATCCCGCTTACAGGTGACTATGAGCTGGACAAGAACACCCTCAACTCCATCTACGCCACCATCCAAGCCTGGATGGCTGACAATTGGCTTTGTCTCAATAGCGAGAAGACCAAGCTTTTACTTATTGGGTCACCAACCATTCTAGGCAACCTTGACAAACAATACACCACTTTTACCATCGACAACATACCGATTGCGGTATCCCAATCAGTCAAGACTCTAGGAGTCTACCTCGACTCTAATCTCACCATGGACAGGCATGTTAATGCCATAGCCTCCTCATCAGCATACTACTCCAAACTCATCTACGCAGCAAAACCCTTCCTATCCTCACAAAATGGCCTCACTATTGCTAGGGCCATCATAGGATCCAGGTTGGACTACTGCAACGCACTCCTTGGTGGGACCTCCGGAAAAAACATCGCTAAACTCCAGCTTGCCCAGAACAACGCCCTCAGGGCCGCTACAGGTTTTTCCAGGAAAGACCACATTTCTGACCTTAGGAGGCAGGTCCACTGGCTGCCCATTAGGCAGAGGATCATCTTTAAAATCCTCTCCCTCACCCATAAATGCCTCCATGACCTTGCTCCCCCCTACCTTGCCCAGAGAATTTCACGACCCACCTCGGCCAGGCCCACCAGATCTGCCTACACCAACCTGATTTCTACCGCCAAGACTTGTAGAGTACATGCGGGCGGTTCGAGCTTCTCAGCCCTAGCAGCCTCACATTGGAACGCCCTACCTTCGCTCCTCAGGGGGATTGACTCTCACCTAGCCTTCCGCAAAGCCTTAAAAACTAGGCTGTTTGTCTAAACCTTCCTGCCTTTATATCTACAGGCTTACGAACGTCATTTGTAACTATGCTCCGCACCTCTCTCTGTAACTAAGTACCTTATGTTTCCTATGTTTACATAATCTTGCTGCTTACGCCTTCATGTAATAGCGCCTCGATGTCAAATGTAAATAAATAAATAAAAAATAAATAAATAAATCAATCTATGCCTTGTGGCAGGGCATGAGCTGGAGAGCAGAAGGCCACCCTGCAGGCACATGTTTGAGAAGCCACTGTTTTCCACTGACCGTCCTAGGTAAAGCTACACAATCCCATGATGCATCTATGCCTTGTGGCAAGGCATGAGCTGGAGAGCAGAAGGCCACCGTGCAGGCACATGCGTGAGAAGCCACTGTTTGTCACTGACCGTCCTAGGTAAAGCTACACCACCCCATGATCCGTCGATGCCTTGTGGCATGGCATGAGATGGAGAGCAGAAGGCCACCGTGCAGGCACATTTCTGAGAAGCCACTGTTTTCCACTGACCGTCCTAGGTAAAGTTACACCACCCCATGATCCACCTATGCCTTGTGGCAAGGCATGAGCTGGAGAGCAGAAGGCCACCGTGCAGGCACATGTCTGAGAAGCCACTGTTTTCCACTGACCGTCCTAGGTAAAGCTACACCACCCCATGATCCGTCGATGCCTTGTGGCATGGCATGAGATGGAGAGCAGAAGGCCACCTTGCAGGCACATGCGTGAGAAGCCACTGTTTTCCACTGACCGTCCTAGGTAAAGTTACACCACCCCATGATCCATCTATGCCTTGTGCCAAGGCATGAGCTGGAGAGCAGAAGGCCACCGTGCAGGCACATGTCTGAGAAGCCACTGTTTTCCACTGACCGTCCTAGGTAAAGCTACACCACCCCATGATCCGTCGATGCCTTGTGGCATGGCATGAGATGGAGAGCAGAAGGCCACCTTGCAGGCACATGCGTGAGAAGCCACTGTTTTCCACTGACCGTCCTAGGTAAAGTTACACCACCCCATGATCCATCTATGCCTTGTGGCAAGGCATGAGCTGGAGAGCAGAAGGCCACCGTGCAGGCACATGTCTGAGAAACCACTGTTTTCCACTGACCGTCCTAGGTAAAGCTACACCACCCCATGATCCGTCGATGCCTTGTGCCAAGGCATGAGCTGGAGAGCAGAAGGCCACCGTGCAGGCACATGTCTGAGAAGCCACTGTTTTCCACTGACCGTCCTAGGTAAAGCTACACCACCCCATGATCCGTCGATGCCTTGTGGCATGGCATGAGATGGAGAGCAGAAGGCCACCTTGCAGGCACATGCGTGAGAAGCCACTGTTTTCCACTGACCGTCCTAGGTAAAGTTACACCACCCCATGATCCATCTATGCCTTGTGGCAAGGCATGAGCTGGAGAGCAGAAGGCCACCGTGCAGGCACATGTCTGAGAAACCACTGTTTTCCACTGACCGTCCTAGGTAAAGCTACACCACCCCATGATCCGTCGATGCCTTATGGCATGGCATGAGATGGAGAGCAGAAGGCCACCGTGCAGGCACATGTTTGAGAAGCCACTGAAGGTGGACATGGAATCCCTAGTCCCATCCATTGGCAAGACCATACTTTCTTCACTGACTAACAGTGCATTTGCTTATACAGGGTTACTAATTTTGCAAGGCATATGAAAGCAATCTTATGAGACTGATTATTTTAAAAAAAAATGATTAGAGTCCCACATTTAACAATACTGACAAAATAATGGCACCTTAAACTCTTTATTTGAGCGTTGACTTCCATGGACAGACAAGAATTTATCAAGTACTCTATGATGGACTGATGTGACCAAACACACCAATGACGTTTATGATAACTATTTGGGTGATTTATTTTTTTAAACTTCACAGAAGCTTAGTAGAATTTGCTATGCAGGTTTGCACTGTTCCCTCCCTGCCCCCCCACCACGCCCCACCGCCGACAGCGACTTTCCCATCCCATACTAGCATGATGATACAAGTTGGTAATATTTTGTCCATTAGGTAGACTTTGGAGGGGCTGCAATGGGCACACTTTGGAATAAAAGGATCCTCACCCCATGCTCCCGTCATGTCGTTATCTCCCCCGCCGCTTGCAGGGCAATCTATTAGACAAATCCGATATCCCTGCTGCAGCTGAGCTACTCACCTTCAGGAACAAATTTACTTCCTCCAGCTGAGATCAAGACATCAAATTGAAACTGATCAAGGTGGGGAATGCGGGGCTGCAAAGTAGCGGTCCAACCTCTTCCTAGAAAATAAGTGGAAATACAAAGGGTTATTAACAGGGAAGATCGGCGCGCAAACCAACCTGCCAAAGCGCAGTTGCACTGCAGCGCGACACTGGGCACAGAATGGCGTCAAATCAGCTGTGAACAAACAGACATCTGCATATTACCAGCAATGCAGCACCGGTTGCTACCTCACCAACATGTGTAACCAAGAGGATGGAATCTTTGAAGCTAATCCTACAGGGCCAAGTACAAAATGGTTAAAATTAGCAGAGATGTGTGCTCTGGAACCCACAAAGAGACATAACCATGTTGCAGAAGAACAAGGGGTTGTGGTGAAAATACACCCACCACACACAAGCACAAGCACATCTTAACTCTTTGGTCCCAAGAGCAGGAATGAGAGACCGGGGGCTATGACATTGGAGCTCTAGCGTTGCAGATGAGTGGAGGAGGTGGTACGATGGCTCATCGTAGGGACGAAGAGCATTGCCGCACATTGCTGGTGTCCGTTAGGCGTTAACGGCGCACAATCCCAGAGCCCTCGCTTTATAATTCACAAGGTCTGGATCATTTTGATACAGACTTTTAACTGTCCAACAAAGACATAGAAATAAGGTGGAAGCCCACTTGTACTGCCCGAAAAGAAGCGTGCTTAAATCTGCATAATGAGGGGGTGCACTCAAAGAAAGAGGAGCCTTGGACTATGATAAGCATAAAAGAGCATAACTGGGGTCTACTACGGGAGCAGAATGAACGTGCAATGCATATATTGGCAATGTAAGAAAGTACCAAGCAAACAGAATCCGCCCAATGCGTTTGCTTGCGAGATCCAATGAATTGCTCCACTTGTGTGCGGTTATCTCCCAACAGGCATTAGAAACAAGGAATGCCTCCCAAGCCCCTGCGGCACGCCAGCTCCCGGCTCACTGGGCCAAGGAAATGATGAGGGCCCTTGCTAAGAGCGGTGGCAGGATAGAAGGAAGAGTCGCACATTCGGGGGACATTTTTACTGATGTTCAGTCAAATGTGCATGCGGCCTAACTTTCCCTATTGCTAGAGGGGTACCCCGGCCCATCTAAATAAAATAAACGTGCTCGTCGGGAAGTTCCAAATAAGTTCCAAATAAATATGTCCACGCTCCAAAGTAGTGCGAACTGACCCTACCACTGTTCTAACTGACTTATAGTAGATCAGGCAAATGTCTCCCTTCTTCTGGTCGTCTCTTATTGAAATGTCTCTTTACTCAAAAAGTTCTTTAGTATGAAATCTTTAGATGGTCTCTTTCCACCTTCTGGATAGGTCCTTGCAACTCTTTCACAATACACTTCGGCTTTATCTCCACTTTAGGGCCCAACATTGGACAACTCTCCTCGACACCCTTTCTTATAGTCTGTTCCAGACTTGTGTGTTTTTCTGACTCATCTCCCAGACCTGCTTTGTTTGGTGTACTTTGTTGTCATTGGGCCCCCACCCCCCTGCCCCCCCCACACCCCCCTCTCCTGCGGCTTCCCCCTTTCATGATCTCTCCTCTTCGGGTTCACTTGATTTCACTTTCCATTCATACTTCTAGAATTCTCTCTCTGATTTGTTCCAGACATTACTTCTTAAACCATGGGGAACTTTCCCCTCTTCCCAGGGCATTGGTAACCAATCCTTAACGACTCCTGTCAGGCTTATTTGTTACTCCCTTTATCGCTTCATCACAGTTTCACAAATGGTTTTATATTCAGTATCTCATTAATTTCAATAGAACACGTTTATTTCCGCTTCATGATGCCCCGGTGGCCTCCCAGTTCTCCCATTCTCCCTGTTGCCTCCATGTCTGCAGGGGAACACGGTCGGGCAAGGCACTCACTTGTGTTCTCTTACTCCTCTCTGGATCTCATGCTTCTCGATATTGCCGGCATCCCCCCTCGGTCTTGTCTCACAGTGTGAACGGTTAGGGTGGCGGGCACTAGGGAGTCTCCTCCACTCCCCACCTGGATGGTTTGGGCTTAGTTTGATGGGCACACGCCCACCACAAAGTTACCATGGCCACGCCCCCAGTGGGGTTAGGATTCTCTCCTCTGCTGTTTCTCCGTCCTCAAACGCTGGGCCTTCAGAGTTTTCTTCTGGCGTTTAGGACTTCTCTGAAAGTCGTGGGCTCAGTGGCTCGCCTGCGCTCTGCCTCCCCAAGGTGTGATGATGTCAGGGGGCTTCCCTTGCTTACGATCTGCTCTCTCCCTCTACAGTCTACACGGATCAGTTAAATGTGTGTCTCTCCTTAAAGAGACAGGTTTTTTTCCTTGTGCATGGTAGTGTATTTTAGTTTGGTTTGCAGGCAACCATCCAGGCATTAGAGTGCTCTTCACAACAGATAGTCCCACATATGCTGCTATGGTGGATGGTAGGGGGAGTTCCTCACAGGGACGGGAGTCCTTGTTCCCTAAGTTGGAGTCTCTCCCAGGGAAGTACCATTTGCCCAGATCCCTAGGGAGGGTCTTGCAGAACAGGCTCACCTCCCTAGCCTCAAAGGAGGAGGTTCCCCCTTGGGGAGAAAGGACGAATACCCACGATTCATCACAGAGCCCAGAGTTCCATTTTTAAGGAAGACATTTTTTTCTATCATACCTAACAGTAATAACGTCCTCCTCCTTGGGCCATTATCAGGTGATAATGCTCATTAAATGCTCGGGAGGGCCAAGGGCCATTATTCACCCAGTTTTTATCCTCAGAATTCAGAATGCAGCATTATTGCTTGCTAAATGACCAGCCATGTTCTGTGCGTACACGAAGGAGGTTATGTCCTATGTTGCAGCCATTGATTCAGCGAGATACAAATGACGACATGATCCGGCATGTTCTGTCTTATGGGAAACAGTACAGGAGGGATGGCCCTGGCTGAGAATGTTCTCCGTTATATGAGTGCTACAGAAAGACGAGAGGGCGGTAGTACCACCTGCTCAAGTTCTGCATAGGCTTAAACGCTACAAGACAGTGGGAGGAATAGGATAGCTGGGACGATAGCACACAGGTACCTCGCTCACCTTGGGAACAGGATAATGCTGTGCAACATGGGTCCAATCCCCTGTCAAAGCACTTAGAAGTTAGAGGAGGCTGCCATGAAGAGCTACATGAATAACCAATAACACCAAGAATAGTCATGCGTTGGCATGCTCTGCGTGGCATGGTGTGTTAGAAGGACTTCGGAGGGATAATGACTGGGCCAGTTCTGTATCCCATGCAGTGGCAGAGCGAAACCTCTTAAATACAAGGGTGGGGTCTTCTTCTTAGAAGGCAATGACATATCTAGAGAAGTTCCTAGACCGACCGCCAAGACTGAAATGCTACTGGAAATCTCAAAACATGACATTTTCATTACCCTGATTTTTTGTCGCGACAGGAGGCGGCACCGGTTCTTTAAATTTGATGCCAACGAAAACCTCGACCCCCAGGAGTAAGGCCGTCTTGAGTAGAATGAGCTGCAGCTGGCGGATACCTGCGGAGAGGAAACAAGAGATGATCCGAGAAAGAAACAAAGAGAAGTAGCAAGCGAAGGAAGGACAGAGAATTGAAGAGAATGTAAGAGGAGAGAGATCAAGGGCAAAAGGATCAGAAGATCAAAGGAGAGCTGAGGAAAGGAGCAAGACCGGGGCAAAGAGCAAACATTAAGAATGACCGCACAGACACAAATGAACAATTCCAATGTGTAGGTTTTAAGACTTTTCTCGCATGCATACATTCTCTTCAAGATGATGGGGGACCGACTTAGTCCTCCATGGTCTTGAAATGTCGCCGCCCACTGAGGGTGTTGAATGTATCCCTTGGCAAGAGAAAATGTACTCTTTACGGATAAGAACTGGTGTGATGTGTGCATGCACCGCTAAAGGCGCGTGCCTTTGTGCATCACACGTAGCCTAGAACTTGATATCTCCCCCAGCAGTAAGCACCCAGTCTAAGAGTCGGCAGTGGTCCAGCGGGTAACTTGGAGGCTCGGACCAGGACACCCACATCTAGTGGGGATTTCCCCGTGTCTGCAGAAGGTTAATTGTGAGGTCCTTCTGAAGGGTGCTGCATGTCGCTGTGTGGCCCCTTCAAAGTGCTTGTGCATGTAGTGTCATGGTGGACGTGCAAGCCTCGAATGCCGGATTCAGCAATGTTTTATTTCATCGGGAATTTTCATGACCGCGATCGGCAGAGTTTTCTCCAAGTGGAAGTCCCAGCCTTCACCGACTGCGACAGGGATGTTTTGGGAAGCCTGGTCCACAGCAGAGCAAAAGCTGTGCTTCAGTCCCCTTGCCTGCAAAAACTTAGAGCGTTTAGGGCCAATGTATCTGCCAGTAAAAGCACAGCGAGGCACTCCTCCTTGCCTCACCATGCATTCCCCTGAACCTCACGCTCTCTCAGGTGGAAGGAAAGGGCGTCCACTAGGTTTGGCAATGCCAAGGAAGAGAGAACAGTTAAAATGCCTTACTCCCTGTCGTGACCCCCATCAACCAGGTTCTAATGGGCGACGGAGTAGTTGCAACTCACGGCATTCCCAAATTGAGGCGGGCTTTGGTTTGTGGCTGCTACGGCAAATACATGCCATTGGCAACTGGGAATCACTTTAAGGCTGCTGGAGTCCTCATGGGGACGGCCCAAGTGTTCAAAGCCCTAAGAAACTAAGTCAAGTCCAGTGTTGTACATTACAATTTACATTCCCTCTTAAACAATATTAATCTCTGGGTCCCACCATATGTTTCTGTTCAGACTACCGGCATAACTTGCGCAACCTGAACACCAATCACGCAGTCACACTGCATGCTTGGGCACACAACCCTCACTTCTTCCACCCCATCACTCACTGACGTGGTCCAGAGTTCCGGTGCAGAAGCGACCGTGGTACTTCTTGGCTCCCAGGGCCCGCAGATCCTGGATGCTGAAGGGCCACAGGTGAAGAACATTGTTCCGAGAGAAGGCCTTGCGTTTCTCCACCACGATGACCTTTGCCCCCAGGAAGGCCAGCTCAATGGCAGTTCGCAGGCCACAGGGGCCGGCACCCACAACAAGGCACTGGAAGAAAATGAGGAGGTATGAAAACATGGTGTACAGGGGCAACGGTACTTCTGGGACAGAAGCGTTGGGACATTCTGGGGGCAGGGTACGGCAGCATGGGAGAGGAGACAAAAGAATGGGGTAAGGAGGACAGTGCTAAAATTACTCACTTGTAAAATTAAAGGAAATCATTGAACAATTTTAACTACTTTGGTTTTCCCTCATCACAGCTGTACATATTTAGCAAATGGACGCACCAGTGGAGGCAGGTGCTTCCACCTAAAGGGTCTCGAACCTTGCTAGGATCCCATCGGACTCTTCCACAGTCTGCCACATCGCAGAAACCGATATAAGCGAAGGACAGGGTGGTTTACACTCCTGAAGAAGCGATGAGGACTGCCAATAGCTAGTGAGTACACTCAACACAATCCAACGTTGCTTCATCTCAACCCAACCCAACCTACTTAGTGAGATTGACCAACGCGCTACCCAAGAGGAGCCAGGCATGTGATCGACAATACACAGCAAGTTCTATCCTGAACAACAGCCTAGCAGATGTCAAAAGCAGCTTCCCACTCCCCATGCACTCAAGGCTCTACGGAGTGTTACAGAGAAACTTCCTTCCTAATATGACGCTTCACACCTCCCTATGCTCAGCTCATGAAAACACAGACTGACAGGCAATGCCGCCCCTCCGGCCCCAGAAGGATAAGGCATGGACATAGTTAGGCCCATTCCCAAAAAAGAGACAAACAGGGAGGGTGGGCAGGGTTGCAAATGGCGTTGAATGTTAAAGCCAGACATCAAAGTGTGTTGAGTCTTGCAGGACGGAGAGGTGTTCATCTTCAATGGGAGACCTGAAGCGTTAAAAGAGCCCAATCCCCCATCAAGAAAGACAACACACAATCACAGCCATGAAAGACAGACCAGGACAAGCAACCAGCATCTGTGAGGTCTAAATTCAGGGTAGAGAATTGTGAGGTTAATGCCTGCAGTTCAACAAGTTATTGTGAGGGCTCAGTTGATGTCAGGTGCATGAAGGAATAGAACGCCTAGGATTTTGGTCAAGGTAGTACTGGCAAACCTCTGCCCAAGGCTGGCAAATGGAGGAATTTACTTTCCATCAGGACATGCCACCATACAATGAAAACATGAAAGAACAAACAATGAGGGTTCCCTGGGCCTGCGTTAAGAATGCATGACTGCCAGTCTAAAGATTTGATATTGAGACCAGCTTTGCCCACCGCCGAGACCCAACCTGTCCCAGAACAACAGAGCGATTGAATGCTTGACTTACCAAGGACAGTGGTGGAAGTTCAAGGCTTCGGAAAGATCCCAGTGGAATAGAACCAGAGAGCGATTGAATGCTTGACTTGCCACGAACAGGAGTGCAAGTTCAAGGCTTCGGGAAGAACCCAGTGGAATAGAACCACAGAGCGATTGAATGCTTGATTTACCACAAAACAGAAGTGGAAGTTCAAGGCTTCGGGAAGATCCCAGTGGAATAGAACCACAGAGCGATTGAATGCTTGATTTACCACAAACAGGAGTGGAAGTTCAAGGCTTTGGGAAGATCCCAGTGGAATAGAACCACAGAGCGATTGAATGCTTGACTTGCCACGAACAGGAGTGGAAGTTCAAGGCTTCGGGAAGAACCCAGTGGAATAAAACCACAGAGCGATTGAATGCTTGACTTACCACGACAGGAGTGGAAGTTCAAGGCTTCGGGAAGATCTCAGTGGAATAGAACCACAGAGCAATTGAATGCTTGACTTACCACAAACAGGAGTGGAAGTTCAAGGCTTCGGGAAGATCCCAGTGGAATAGAACCACAGAGCGATTGAATGCTTGACTTGCCACGAACAGGAGTGGAAGTTCAAGGCATCGGGAAGAACCCAGTGGAATAAAACCACAGAGCGATTGAATGCTTGACTTACCACGACAGGAGTGGAAGTTCAAGGCTTCGGGAAGAACCCAGTGGAATAGAACCACAGAGCGATTGAATGCTTGACTTACCACAAACAGGAGTGGAAGTTCAAGGCTTCGGGAAGATCTCAGTGGAATAGAACCACAGAGCAATTGAATGCTTGACTTACCACGAACAGGAGTGGAAGTTCAAGGCTTCGGGAAGAACGCAGTGGAATAGAACCACTGAGCGGTTGAATGCTTGACTTACCACGAACAGGAGTGGAAGTTCAAGGCTTTGGGAAGATCCCAGTGGAATGCCAGATCGGTCGCACTGTAATAACAATGGACCACAGAATTCAGAATCTGCGCTGCTCGAAATTTGTTCCGGGTCTAGTGCTAGTCCAACACACAGTGCGGCGGCAGAGGATCTGGGATACGTTAACAAGAGCCTTTGAATGATGCACCCCAACTACACAACTTGCTGCACCATTGGCTCAAGGTGCAGGTTCCCAAAGCTCCTGGCGTGCAAGAAGCCAAGACACTCTGGGCTTGGAGCCTGGATCGCGGTTATAGCACAAGGCCAAGGCATGCTCAGGGTCCCACCTCCTCACCCAAGAATAATGTCCCGAACTAAAGATCAAGGGTGGGCAGGACGGCAGTTGCTCCAGCACATCAGAAAACCTCATGTTCTAAGGGTGTGGAAGACGTCCGCCATACGCTGCACACACACACTGCCATTCCGTTAGTAGTTGGTCATTCTGGATTCCTCCCTCCGTTAGTAGCTTTGGATTCCTCCCTCTTTGAAGTACTGTAATAGCAGGTATTGCAGCAATGCCATCGAGTGCATCCTGCCTGGCCCACATTTGAAAGGCCAGCAATTGGCTTCTGAGCTTTTCACCCAGACAGAAAGTAGATTCTAAAAGGGGATATAGGTGGCTAGTTAGCAAGTTATCCGCAGACTTGCTGGATGGTAACAAGCAGTCACCACATCCATCTCCTCCTCCTGCATGAAAGGTTTGCCAACCAATAGAAGGTCTGAAGCCAAAGAACAAAAAACTTCTCTAACAAAATGCATACGCAGGCGAGCATGAGGGCCATTATTGGCTACAAAATCCAGGGCGTTAACTACATTACGGGGTTCATGAGGTCTTCTCGGTCTAGCCAGAAGGGCCACCCTATGATTGAAATAGACAGAACATGGCACAGCAGTGAAGCAGTCAGGCCTGCATTGCTCCCTTCATTGTCCTGTCCATAGTGCCTGCTTGTTGGAGATGTTAGATTTTCAAGGTGTACAGTTTTATGCGGTCACATGGTCCCACAGGAAGTATCGTCATCAATTTCCTGTTCCGCTTTTGGATAGGTGGAGCTTGTTTCCTGGATCTGAAAGAAGAGGGCACGGGCTGTGTGGCAAGAGTGCTGTGAAGGCACCCAGAATATCATTTCTCCTTCCCACGATCCCCACCCTTTCAAGAGTTAAGCGGTGACCCCCAGTGCATCTACAGCTCTCACTTCCAACACCGCCACTGATCCGACACTGAAACTCACCCGCTCCAAGTCTTCCAGAGAGAGGGCTCGTAGCTGTGGTGCTCCCTTCTCAAGCATGGGTTCTGGCCCGGACGCCCCCAATGTAAGGATGGGCAATGCAGACATTAGCAGCGGCTCCTATGCCTCGGATGTGGCCCTCAGTCGGCAGAAGTGGCGGATATTGAGGCTAAGGGAGGATATCTCAGGAGCAACGCGCTCGCCTTGGAAGCAAGACGTTGCGGAGCACATAGGTTCGATTCCCGGGTCTGCGCTTAGAAACCTCTGGGTATTAAGCGCGTTATAAATAACCAATTAAATCCAAATAAATAAAAACAGGCTGGAGAAGAAGCCGTCCCAGTGGAGGGGTGGTTCCCCTTAAGGACTATGGAGAGGAGGAGCATCTGCTTTGGGCTTTACCAAAACGTCAGAAGATGTGAAAGTGATCATCCGACTCCCTTTTTACCTCAAGGGTAGCCAGAGATGCCAATCAGGGAAGGCATGTGTGTTGCCCAGCTGGGATCTCATGGCACATGATATCTGAAGGAAAAGGCCCCATCTCTCCTCAGATTTATATTGGTCTGTAATACGTCCTACAGACCGATCTGTTTCAGGCTGCAGCACGCCATCCCAACCTCCCACAAATCCCCAAAACTGCCTTCCAAGCCAACGACCAGACGGATCCCGCTCTCCACTCAACGACGAATCAGGCGATACTCCTGGGTTACACCAATGCTCTTATAAACAGCCCCCAAACCTAGAAGCTCATGGATGAGGACTCATGGTTGGTACAGGTGGTGCCCCCAACATTTAGCAAGGAAAAAGCCTCCAAAGCGATGACCCCCCCAAACTCCATCACCCAACACAGAAGCTGGAGAGGCCCCCTCACTAATTCTTTCAAAGACCCTTGGCCTGGTCTATAAACCCTCACGACCATTGGGGAAGAAAACTCACTCAGAAACATGCCTTTGCTTCATGCGCCTGACCCAACGAGACCCCTATAGCGCCCCATAAAGCAGAGCCCCCGACAAGCCTACACCGGAGACAAGTAGAGACACTGCAAAAACTCAGCAAGCATCCAAACCTAAAATGGAAGGCTAGGGCAGGGAAGGGAAAGGGGGATAGGCCACGAAAATAATCAACCAGGTGATATTCAAATTAAAGTGAAGACGATACTGGCCAGTTTATAGATAAGAATATTTTTTGTGAAGCAACCACAATGGCACAGATCTGGCACTTTCTGGCTTCATATGGCAGTGTAACCGGCAAGGCAGTAATTCCACCTCCTGCGACCCAGCACCACCAGTGATTTAGTACAGGGCATGTGCTTATCCTCCTCTTATCCTGGGATACAGCTCGGTCCCCAATTATACGGCAGAATGTACCTGAACCCCTATATACAGTGGAACCAGGGGGTAGGTAGGATAGCTCAGGGGCAACCCGTTTGTCTTGGAAGCAAGACAAAGCAGCGCAACACAGGTTTGAATACCGATCCCGCGCTTAGAAACCACTCGCTGGTATTAAGTGCGTTATAAATGAACAATTAAAAAAATAAATAAATAAGGGTTCTGTCCCCAGTGTACTTGTGAAACTAGTGCTATAGTCAGGCACCAAATTCTGCCCCGCGCCCCAAAATCTTACATGCTCCTACTAGGCCTGGTCTTCAGCTCCAGATGCTCACCCCCATCCATGGTGTCCCCAAAACACCTGTGCTTAAATCCAAACTGGAGTCAACTAAAAACCATTCCTATGACAATGCCCACAATAGTCCCCTCTCCGCTTCCATCTAGCCCTGGTGTTTAAGTGCAGGTTTCGATTCAATCAGCGACCAGTGGTGTGTCCAGGGAGTAGCCTCGGGTGGCGCGTGCTAGCCCTGAAATCTGTTTGGCCACCCCATTATCCTAAACTATGATCATTGTGTGTGTGCGCTCGTACTTCATGCCACCCCTGCATAAATGAGTGACCCACTTGGGCCACCGTAGTCAAAAGATTCTGGGCGCGCCACAGCCAGCCAGAGGCGCCACCAAGGGGGTGGGGGGGGGCCCGGCCAGCCTTCTAAAAACGCTGCACCCCCACCACCGGCTCAAAATCCAGTTATGTGTTTGTTTTGGTGTGCCACCCCAGTGACCTCCTCAGGAGACCCCTATGAAAAATGTCTGGGGCCACCACTGTTGCCAGCGACGAGTCCTAGCCTACAGGTCAGTTTCACCCATAATAGAGATGGTGAATTTACAATTCTCGGTACAGTAGTATCATGGGAATTAGCGCAGAAGAGACTTTCAATTATTGTAGTCGCTGCCTCACACAGATAACTGCTGGAGAAGCGGTCACCGTTCCTGCTGGCCATATTAATAGAGCATCTGCAAGCAAGATATTACTGCCAACATTAAAGGAAGAAAACAATAAGCCACGGCCAACAGGGGTTTCGTGCTCATTACATGCGCTTCGTCAGGGTCCTGCATTTTGATTAGGATGGGCATGTAGCAAAAGATTAATTCAAGGTCAAGATAAACCCTATATCTCAGTTTACTTGGGAAGGAGTGAACCACACTCCTGCGTGCACACACACAATCACCCCCCCCAGCCCCACACACACCTACTGTTTAAAGTTAAGGTCCATGCCCAGTTTATTCCTGGGCCACACCCTTTACTCTACTTTTCCTGACGTTACCCTCATGTTTTCTTTATCTAGATTTTACTCTAATCCCAGACCTCTTTTTGCCCCTCGCCTCTTTACTGTTGCCATAGCGACGCCCTCATTTACTCTACTGCAAGAGTCTGCAACCTTTGGATCTCCAGATGTTTTATACTACAACTCCATGATCCCTAACCATTGACTATGCTGCCTAGGGCTGATGGGAGTTGTAGTCCAAAACATCCGGAGAGCCAAAGGTTGCAGACCCCCACTGCTCTACTGTATTCTCCCCCCCCAACCCGCCCCAACTGTGCCCCATGTCCCTAGTTGGAAAACACCATAGGTCTTGGTTTGACCCCTTTCGTAGGTTAAGTATATGCCACTGACCAGCCCTACTTTTTTTGGTCAGAGTCCTTTCTAGAGAGACCAGGGTGCAGCCTTGTGGTTTGTTTGGTGAAGTGTTGCAATGGAGCTACTCTGCTCCACCCCCCCCTACAATTGTTCTCCCCTTCCAAATGTTGCTGGTTTAACTGTGCCTGCAACCTGCTTTCGGAGCAGAGCGCATTTTAGTGATGACTGCATCACACCCTGATGTCCTCTTCTCCCGGTGTCCCTGCCTTACCCTGGTTTTGGCACACTCCTTCCCCTGCTTGTAGACGGCGTGTCCGGCTTTCTTGTCCAGTTTGCTCCACACTGCCTTTGCCTTCCAGTAGCTGAGCCGGGATTTCAGCTTCTGGTAGAAGCGGAGCTGCCCCTCGGGTTCGGGCTGGAGGTCCAGGCATTTGGAGAGGTCTTGAAATGCTCCAAGTGTCTGCTCGCAACTCTTTGCCTGGAGAAACCTATCGAAGAGCGTGTGGGCGACGTCCTCGTGGCTGGAGTCTGCAGGTGGGGCCATCTTGCCGTCTCAAGGATGCTGGGCCACCAGAAGAAGTCCTGCAAGAGAACGAATAAGGCGAAACCGGTTAGAAGAACATACAAGTCGCATCTTAATGCAGACTTCCATCATTACATCTGAGCCAGTCACATCATCACTTGTACACTTCTGAGCCAGTCGCATCATCACTTTTACACATCTGAGCCAATCGCATCATCACTTGTACACATCTGAGCCAGTCGCATCATCGCTTGTACACATCCGAGCCAGTCACATCATCACTTGTACACATCTGAGCAAGTCACATCATCACTTTTACACATCCGAGCCAGTCACATCATCACTTTTACACATCTGAGCCAGTCACATCATCACTAGTACACATCTAAGCAAGTCACATCCTCACTTTTACACATCCGAGCCAGTCACATCATCACTTTTACACGTCTGAGCTAGTCACATCATCACTTGTACACGTCTGAGCCAGTCGCATCATCACTTTTACACATCCGAGCCAGTCGCATCATCACTTTTACACATCCGAGCCATTCACATTATCACTTGTACACATCCGAGCCAGTCACGTCATCACTTTTACACATCCGAGCCAGTCACATCATCACTTGTACACATCTGAGCCAGTCACATCATCACTTTTACACATCCGAGCCAGTCACATTATCACTTGTACACATCTGAGCCAGTCAAATCATCACTTTTACACATCCGAGCCAGTCACTTTATCACTTGTACACATCCGAGCCAGTCGCATCATCACTTGTACACATCTGAGCCAGTCGCATCATCACTTGTACACATCCGAGCCAGTCACATCATCACTTGTACACGTCTGAGCTAGTCACATCATCACTTGTACACATCCGAGCCAGTCACATCATCACTTGTACACATCTGAGCCAGTCGCATCATCACTTTTACACGCTTAGGCTGGAAGCTCATTAGCAATTGTTGATATTGCAGGGGCAATTTATTAGCTCCAAAAGTAAATTCCATGCTAAGGTTTCCAGAGGAGGTTAGATGTCTGGCAAATGTAATTAATTAAAAAAGAATAAATCGAACAAAGTAATTTTAAAAAGTACGAAATGCATGAAAAACAATCATTTGCAAAAGTACAATTAACAGGCAGTTTTCTGGTTGTTTAATCCCTGTGTAAATTGAATGAACGTTTTAAATGTAAATACATTTGTTAAAATTGTATTTAAAAACTCAGCACCCCATAAACATGCATTGGAAAATTAAGGAGCAATAATACAAAAGCGTGTTTTTAGTTTTTTAATATGTGAGAAAATGGAGAGGGGAAAAAACATTTTTTTTTAAAGACCGTTTAGTTAATAATGTAGGTACTTCAATAGCACTTCAGGATGATTCCTCCCGCTTCAAAGCGATGAAAGAACAGGTGCTGCTGTCACCCAATTTACTGATCCTCAATTTATCAACCTGAGAAGGCTAGGCCCTGCCACAGCATTCAAATGGTAGGCGAGCACCTAACCCGTGAGCTATTCATCCGAATAAGGGTAAGTCATAGGTGTTGGGGGAGGTAAGGGGTGAAACGGTCTATTTTGGTAATGCAAGAAACCTGAGACGTACTAATCAAGCTTGGAAAAAATAAACAAAGCAACAGCCACAAGGAACGGCGTCTCGGTAGCTGCTGCGTTCGCTTTACCAACAGAACCGCCTTGGTGCGGACATTTCCCGTGTCTGGAACCACACCAAGCCTAGGCTCTCAGACCTCGGGTACTCGAAGGCCAGAGTCTTCGCCCACTGGTCCCTCCATCCCTTTTACACCCTGTCAGGAACCATACCAAGCCTAGGCTCTCAGACCTCGAGCACGCGAAGACCAGAGTCTTCTCCCACTGTTCCCTTCCTCCCTTTTACACCCGTGTCTGGAACCATACCAAGCCTAGGCTCTCAGAGCTCGAGTACTCGAAGACCAGAGTCTTCTCCCACTGTTCCCTTCCTCCCTTTTACACCCGTGTCTGGAACCATACCAAGCCTAGGCTCTCAGACCTCGAGTACTCGAAGACCAGAGTCTTCTCCCACTGTTCCCTTACTACGCTTTACACCCTGCCTGGAACCATACCAAGCCTAAGCTCTCAGACCTCGAGTACTCGAAGGCCAGAGTTTCCCGCCACTGTTCCCTCCCTCCTTTTCACACCCTGTCTGGAATCACACCAAGCCTACGCTCTCAGACCTCGAGTACTCGAAGGCCAGAGTCTTCTCCCACTGTTCCCTTCCTCCTTTTTACACCCGTGTCTGGAACCATACCAAGCCTAGGCTATCAGACCGTGAAGGCCAGAGTCTTCTCCCGCTGTTCCCTTCCTCCCTTTTACACCCTGTCTGGAACCATACCAACCCTAAGATCTCAGCCCTCGAGTACTCGAAGGGCAGAGTTTTCTACCACTGTTCCCTTCCTCCCTTTTACACCCTGTCTGGAACCATACCGAGCCTAGGCTCTCAGATACGAGTACATGAAGGCCAGAGTTTTCTTCCACTGTTCCCTCCTTCCCTTTTACACCCTGTCTGGGACCATACCAAGCCTAGGCTCTCAGACCTCGAGTACTCGAAGGCCAGAGTTTCGTTCCACTGTTCCCTCCTTCCCTTTTACACCCTGCCTGGGACCATACCAAGCCAAAAGCTCTCAGACCTCGAGTACTCGAAGGTCAGAGTCTTCTCCCAATGTTCCCTTCCTCCCTTTTACACCCCCTCTGGAACCATATCAAGCCAAGGCTCTAAGACCTCGAGCACTCAAAGGCCAGAGTTTTCGCCCACAGTTCCCTTCCTCCCTTTTACACCTGTGTCTGGAACCATACCAAGCCTAAGCTCTCAGACCTCGAGTACTCGAAGGCCAGAGTCTTCTCCCACTGTTTCCATGCTCCCTTTTACACCCTGTCTGGAACCATACCAAGCCTAAGCTCTCAGACCTCGAAAGCCAGAGTTTCCTTCCACTGTTCCCTCCTTCCCTTTTACACCCTGCCTGGCACCATACCAAGCCAAAAGCTCTCAGACCTCGAGTACTCGAAGGCCAGAGTTTTCTCCCACTGTTCCCTTCCTCCCTTTTACACCCGTGTCTGGAACCATACCAAGCCTAAGCTCTCAGACCTCGAGTACTCGAAGGCCATAGTTCTCTTCCACTGTTCCCTCCCTCCCTTTTACACCCTGCCTGGGACCATGCCAAGCCTAAGCTCTCAGACCTCGAGTACTCGAAGGCCAGAGTCTTCTCCCACGGTTCCCTCCCTCCCTTTTACACCCTGTCTGGAACCATACCAAGCCTAAGCTCTCAGACCTCGAGTACTCGAAGGCCAGAGTCTTCTCCCGCTGTTTCCTTCCTCCCTTTTACACCCGTGTCTGGAACCATACCAAGCCTAAGCTCTCAGACCTGGAAAGACAGGGTTTCCTTCCACTGTTCCCTTCCTCCCTTTTACACCCTGTTGGGAGCCATACCAAGCCTAGGCTCTCAGACCTCGAGTACTTGAAGGCCAGAGTTTCCTTCCTCCCTTTTACACCAATGGCCTACTTTTGATTAAGGCAGAAAATGGGTCCGAGGTGGAAAAACTCAATCCTCCAGATACCGTATGAAAGGAAAGATTAGTCCATGAATGTCCCTGCTCCACGGATGGACTCTGCCTGTATATCCAGCCACAACATTTTTTGTTGTAACGCAAGGATATTGCCCCATAAGAATATACAAATAATGCGTTGCTTAATTTGTTCCATTTTGTATTGAAAAAGACATAGTTTATCTTATCTTACAACATAAACAGTAAGAATTCTGTTCAAAGCATAACATCAAAATGTAACAACACATACATGAAACCGCAAGCAACCAAATACAGTTCTATACAATGAGCCCTACATGTTTCAGTCCCCAATGTAGTCTGGGAACTTCTTCATGGGCGTATCAAAACAGTGGTGTGAAAAAAAAACAACCCTAAATGTTAAGGCTCTATAGAAAAGCACGATTTGATAAAATTGTTGGAGCTTATTAAGTGACAGCCTGTACCGGGGAAATATATGCATCGATGTGCCAAACTTCTGTCAGTGAAGACGCTGTAAATAGCTATTATTAGTCAGCTGGAGTTAAAGCAAGCAATTTCAGGAGGTTATACAGAAGAATGTATCAGGGCAAAGTGTGTAAGACTTCGGCTTTATTTATTTGTATTAAAAACTGCAATTCTTTACTTGACAGCTACCATTACGGATCCCCAATCACCATGCATAGCAGTGATCATGGTGCATTTGCCATCCAGGGCATGTAATGGCACAGAAGCACAGGGCTGCCTGGACTCCCATGCCACCATCTGCCTGAAGCAGAACATTTCCTTAATCCTTTGGAAGGAGTAGTTGCCCACCTGCTCCTGCAAGGATGAAGCGCCAGATGGAAAAGGAGCCTGCAAGTATTTGGGTGGAGAGATGTGTGACAATACCATACTTCAATATTGCTTCTATAGGTCCTGTGCTGTAAACATGGGTTCTTAACAGGCTACAGTTTTGAGGAGGTAGCAGTGAGCTAAAGGCGAGGGAGGCAGCAAGCAGTCACTTTGGGCCAAATATGAGTCTTCTACAAAAATGAGGGTTAAAGGGTGATGCAGGTGTTATATAGAGACTGTGTCCTATCAAGAGACAGCATCTGAAGTAGTTGGAGGCCCTCTGTAGCGGCAATAGTTAAACTTTCGTTCAAATGCGCTAATATAGGGAAGGGTGGAACTTTATAGAGACAATAATTAGTGTTTGAAGGAGGTCTTCTAATAAGACCTGACTTGTCCATGGTTGTTTTCATCTGGTGCTTCATGTCAGGTTTACCCTGCTTCTTTTGTACCCATGTGGGTGTTCCCCAAGTTAGAATCGATCATGGAAGGATGAAAGGGTGTGCCAGGCCTACTGGGATTGAACTTGTGAAGTAGTACAGGCTAGACCCACATCCAACATCAGTACTTAACCTGCAAGCTATCCACCGGGCGGTACGGATCTCTAGGTCTGCAAAGAGTCCGCTATACAACCTTAAAACAAAAACAAAAACGGTGAGCGTCCATGCTGGATGTAAAAGATCCTCTATAGCAGGGAGGAGTAATGTGAGGCTTTCCCGACTTCATGGACTGTGACTCCCAAGATCCTCCACCATGGACTGTGCTGGCTAGGGCAGATGGGATTTGTAGTCAAAATCACCTGGACAGCCATTAACAATTATTATAATATTAGGGTATGTATTGAGCGCAAACCAAGCTTCGGGAACAACGCAGCACTGTACAAGTCGTGGGGGAAGGATACGGCCAGTGAAGCGGATCTCAAAGGGCACTACAAGAGAGGGGGGGAACCAACAGTCCGGGAGGGGGGAGAACGGGCAATTAGGCCGCAAGGGATCTATGAAACATGGGAAGAAAATAGGGTTGAGCAGATTACCCAGTAGTAGATCAGCTGGGAGTGAAGGGGTGTGTGGACCTAGTTGTGAAGGGGGAGCCATTGCTTGAAGTGCTGGGTCCTCAATGAAATGTACAAGTGAGGGGGCGAGTCTGGTGTTGATGGGGAGGAGGTACCCAACTCCGGGGGCAGAGAGACAGAAGGCCTGTTTTCCGAGTCTTTCCTTCCAACAACAGACGAGCACCCATGCTTTACAGAAACAGTCTGCAACCGTTGCTGGTAGAGATGTTTTGAACTACAGATCCCATCATTCCGGGCAAGCACAGTCAATGGCAAGGGATCAAGGGAGTTTTAGTCCAAAACATCTGGAAATCCGAAGACTGCAGACCCCTAATCTACAGAGTTGATAGTCTGGAATGGTCACAAACAAAGATGACAATTGGAGTTTGTTTTTAATAGCGGGCGGGTTCTATATAGGGGATGGTCTGAAATGGTTATATGGAGGGCTATATAGTGAAAATGTCCCGGGAGGATAGCTCAGCGGCAACGTGCTCGCCGGGGAAGCAAGATGACACGAAGCAACACAGGTTTGATCCCCGGGTCCGCGCTTAGAAACCTCTGGGCATTTAAGTGCGTTATGAATACGCAACTAAGAAAAAAAACATTCCTGTAACAGCGCCTCGATGCCCACAGGCTGTGTGAGCACTTTAAAAATGCTAAAATAAAATGGCCCAGGTTTAGTATAAAGAGTGGTCTTTTATAGTTGTTTCAATAATCAAGGTTTTGTGGTCCTCAAAGGGGGCCAGGGATTAGCATTTAATGCGGAGTCTTCCCCGGTGGGTGACATGGAGGGAGGGTGGGCCCGTTAAGGATTGTGCTTTGAGGGGCTGTAACATGTGGCAGGGGGGGTTCCTCTGTAGAGCCGCTGTGTTGCAGAGTTGCCAGAAAGGGGGACCTCCATCGAGATAGTGGTCAGGGTTTAATGTAGAGGGGCCTTCTTAGAGACCAGGGTGTGTGTTCATTTGGAAGATGGCGATCCTGTTCAAGGACTGTTGCTGGTCTGCAGGTCCTCTAATGCATTGATGGTCCCCATTTCATGCGGAGGGGTCCCCAACAAAAATGATGGCCAGAGTCTGCTGTTTAGAATGGTACTCAACAGAGTCGTAGTTCCAGGATGTTGAGAGAGGGCGCAGCTATAGAAGAGATAGTGTTGGCTGTTGGATGAAACTCCTCATGATATGCGGTAGAACACCATCTTTCCCCTACGCCAATCCATCTCACGATGGAATTAAGGGTGTTTCTCACACTATGCTGCAATGAAGTGGATTGGGGCATGGAAGCGAACATGGAGCTGAGGCTGGTGATGCGATACCAACTTCCCATGCAGTGCTGTGGAAGGTACACAACTCTGATCTGGGACCAATCTCCAACTACCAAAGCCATTGACCTACTGCACCAACAGACACGCATGAAACCCGACAACAGCACCAGCCACTTGTCTTCACTGCTTCACACAATGCACTTACCCGTCAAGTCATGCCTCACTTGGAGATGGTCGCCCACCTTGGACTGATTTCACCCTCCGGTCAAGATCTTCCAAAGACTAAAATAGGATCCCTCTATGGAAAACCTTGATCAACCAACACCAAAACAATCCGGCACAAGTGAATTCAATGGGATAATCCTCCAAAACATTGGAGCTCCCCTCTTTGGAGACCCGACTGTTTGGCTGGTTTGAAATGCTTCATACAAAGCACGTACGCAATACGCAATCCATTCCCACCTCAAGCAACCACTCTTGCTACCTCACCCTTATCGCTGCACTAACTCTTGTGCAGGTGACGGAGGGACCAACAGCAAAACCCCAACGCATGCACGCACGCACGCATGCATGCATGCATGCACACACACCCAACCACAGGCCGTGAGTTCCAAGTCCTGGACTGTGTTGCACAGCTGATCAAATTGCCATCTCTGCTGTCCTATCTCAGCTCCCAATAACCCACCCATAACTCGCAGGACCGGGCACGCCAAGAGGCCATACGAATTGCAAAAGCCAGGCTCTTTCAATCCAGAGTGATAAGACGAATCCTCAGAAAAGGTGGTGCAGGTTAAAGTTGTGGCTTCCTTTCTGTGGCACAGGGATGAGTAGACATTTTATAGATTGTTCAGTGATCCTGTATAACACATATTCCACCCTTTTGGGACAGCGTCCCTGCACATCAGTTCGTCTATAGCAGGGTTGTCCAACTCCGGGCCATGGGCACCGTGATCCTGAGGGGTTTTCAGGATATCCCTCATTAATATTCATGAGGGAAAATGTGCATACATTTAGAATCATTGTATGCAAATGTATCTCTTGAATATTAATGGAGGATATACTGAAAACCCAACATGGATCCAGCCCCTGTGGTCTGGAGTTGGAGAACCCTGGTCTAAAGCAAAAACAAGGGAGTCCTGATAACTCCCAAACAGAGGGGGAACATCAACAATAAAATAACAATACTCTGTTCATGGGATAATTAATAACACATTCAATTAAAGCAGAACTTAACCATAGAATTAATCATATTATACAGTGGGCCAGGGACAACATACAGAACAATCGAACAGCATAACAAAATCTTTTACAATATTTATAACACAAATGAAATAACACATCTATAATAAAGTGCAATCTTAATAAGGTCCTTTTTGTTGACATACAGAATCATAGTCTCGGGAGGATAGCTCAGGGCAACGCACTCGCCTTGGAAACAAGACGATGCGGAGCGAGGTCCGAACCCCGGGTACGCGCTTAGAAACCTCTGGGTATTAAGCGCGTTATAAAAAACCAAATTACAATTACAAATGGCAAAGTATTTCAGTGTCGTAGATGACTGCCCTGCGCAGAAATATAATGGATCCAATCGTCAGTCTTTATCAAACAACAGTCTGTATATTTTTTCTTTAAACGGCCATCTCTTGATGCCGAGTCGGAAACACGAGTTTCGACACTGATCCAGGACTTCAACTGGGTCTTGCCTTCTTCAGGGTTATAGCTATTGTAACCTTTACCCTGGAAACATGGAGCATTCATCAGATTTGTTCACGCGGTACAGGTTACCAGAGAGCCAGCCACATAACTGTTTCTTTTTCCAAAAATGGAGGCCACTTCATGATTCAATTTTGCAACTGAGCGCTGAACTCCTGACGCCTGTGAGTGGCGTACACTATAGCAACTGGCGTTTGGCATCATTCATGTGTCATGCCTCTGCCACCAGGTTTCACCATTTCTTTTGCGACTCGCCTACGGGGATATCACTTGACTCCGGATTTAAGTCCTTTCATCCCGTGTTGAAATATGGGCCAAAGAATTTGACGACTCCTAGGAAAAGCGCTACAAAAGAACAGCTCGCTCTCCATTCCTGCAGAATGCAAACCTCCACCGTGTGCTTCTGTCCCTCCCAGAGGCACTGTCACATTCAAGGTCTGCTGTGACTCAAGGGTTTGTTTGCCAGCAAACCACTGCATCCTGTAGACTGTACAACGTAAAACCGAGCGTGACGTTTACAGGCCTCAAACTATTGTTATAAGGCAACTGAACTCTGAAGGCAAACATCTATGCAGTCCAGCACAAAGCCACCAGCAGGCTTCAGATTGCAGGGCCAAGGAGAGGCCCAACCCACCAAATAAGCAACCTACTTGCAGTTTTACAGATTAAACAAGAGTGTGGGAGCCCTCTACTGAGAACCAACATGGGTCAAATGCCCTGTTCACTGGAATTTGCTCCACTCTAGAGGTTCTACAACCACGTTTTAGCTCACTGCACCCTTCCCAGATAATCCATTTGCATATCAATTTGGTTAAGACCCACGAGAGCGGCCCAGCACCGAAATGCCTGGCAATTCTCCTCTGAACAAGAGTACCAACAGCAACCCCAGACACGTGTTCGGCCTTGTTTGTTCTTGGTAGAGGGGCTCCCAGACCGTTTTGTACGAATGTTTAGGGACTAAGTAGCTCAGAGTAATCCAGATGTGGACCCCTTGCTCACTGGGCCTTAGAGAAGCTCAGCTTCACCTCCGTGAGGAGGGCCAAATGTGTCTGGGGCTGCTGTTGGTACTCCTGTTCAGAGGAGAATAGCCTAGCTTTTCAGTGCTGGACCAGCCAAGTGGTTGGGACTAGACTGATATGCAAATGGTTATTTCTCCTTTGTGAAAGGTACAGTGAGCTTAAACGTGGTTGTAGGCCCTCCTGAGTGGGCACCTTCCCATGGAACAGGTGATTTGACTGTGTTCGTTCTCGGTAGAGGGACTCAGACCGTTTGCAGTTTTACTCTGTAAAAGTAGGCAAATATCTCTCTCACCAAAGCAAAAAAAAAACCGGGAAGTTAGCAGATGGACAGGAGTATGCCCAGTGCTTCCACCTGTACAGCCATGCTGATGTATTTGTAATTATTGATTTATAAAGCGCCTTACGCCAAAGCGCTGTACAATGGAACAACATAATACATAGGGCCTATAAAATAAAAACAAGTTTTTAATATCAAGATGTTTATTTAAACATTTATATAAAAGTGCACCAAGCCCGCTGGGCCGCAGGCACCTGGCACTGGTTAAAATCAAAAACTGATACAGGAAAATACAGTGTATGCAAGAAATGGAAGTGGCGTGTCAGTTCAAAGAGGTGGGTTTTGAGCTTTTTCCTGAAGCTGTTGTAGGGTGGTTCATCTCGAAGGTAGGGTGGGTCGTGGAGGGGGAGGGGAAGTGGTGTTCCAGAGAGAGTAGAAGCACGGACTGGGAAGCTTTTGAGGTAGAATCTCGGGGTGATGAGGCGATGTTTGTAGTGAGTGCTCAGCGGTCTTTCAGGGCTATGTTTTTTGAATTTTTGTACAGGGTAAGGTGGGGCGTTGTTAGTCAGACAGCGGTGAGAAGTGGAGAGGATCTTGATTCTGTCCTTGACCGGGAGCCTTCGACGCCCTTTCAGTACTTAACGTTCCTATCAATAATGAATAGCCTACCCCTACTTATCTCTAATAGCTACTTAGTGTTCCCCCCAACACTCGCCCCAAACACTACGCTTCCTCCCTACCTATCAATTACCCTACATAATATTTACAACCACACATGCATATATACATTGACATACAGCATATATACATTGACATACAACACTGTCACAATGGGGTGACTGCTGCAGTCAGTCACCAGCTTCACAGTACCTTCCATGTGTCTCCTTGGTGGCTCTGCAGGGCTGGCTATGTGCAGGTCTAAAAGCTGGCTGATGACTGATTGCTGTGCTATTGATATTTTATTTCTATCGCGCTCGTACACAAGTGTTTCAGAGCGCGACAAGGCAAGGGAGAACAAAACAACGATCTTATTAGGCCCAGTGACATTGAGAACGTGCAAGTGCATGGGAGAGGGGGAGGGGAAAAGTGCATGGAAGGGGGAGAAGTGGAGAGTGTGCCGCAAAGGAGAAACATATAAATAATAATAAATAAATAATAAAGACAACAAACAGTGGTAGTGCAGCCGGCAATTGGCAAGTCCTGGGTTTAAGGCAGCAGACAGGGTAGGTCTGATAAGTGCAGGAATAAAAAAAGGTGGGGGGATGAGGGGAACTGTATGAGTACAGATACAGACTTCAGTGCAAGGGGTGGCCCAGAGGCAGTGCGGGAGGGTGGCAGGGTGAGCAGGTACCTGGGCCCAAAGGACAGAGGATGGCCGGGTGCACAGTGCCAAGAGAGAACAGATCAGCAGGGGAGAGAGGGGGCGAAGGCAGAAACAAAGAGGAAGGTCTTGGGGTGCTTCCAGAACCGGAGATGGTTCTCCTCAAGTTTTAGAGTGGCAGGGAGGCTGTTCCAGAGGCAGAGGGAGGCCCCAGCCGAAGACAGAGATCTACCCCCCAGCTCGTTTCTCTGAAATACGGCTGACGTCCTGTCTCCAATGACAAAGAAAGGGGCACTGGCCCCTTTTCTACCTTCAGGGTGGCCCCATCTGCCACCTGAGGCCACACGCACTCACTGCACAGCCGGCACTCTTTCAAATGTCCTAGTTGGCCCCTTGCACGAGTGGGGGTAATCACCACCATGCTTTGCAACCCTTTAGCATCTTCAGGGTGGGCCCTGTTGGCTGTGAGGCTCATCTGCATTCACAGCCACACCCACGGCTCTGTTGGATCTACAGGGTGGGCCAACCCACATTCACTGCTGCGCCAGTGGCCATCTCAGGGTCAGGCGGCATCCCCATGACAACAGCGGGGGACGCTCCCACCACAGATCACTGCTGTGTGCCGCGGCCTTCCCATCTTCTGGCCTGCCCCCTCAGCAATGTGTCATTAGACGCCGGGGGCAGCTGCGGTCTTCACCTGGGTTACTCCGCTCAACAGAGCAGCCCAGGACTTCCTCCTCTTTTCCACCCATGCTGGCCAATGAGGCCAGCCCGAGACGCATCTTCACGCTCTCCACTTCCTGAGTTGCACCTGGCATATCAAACTGGGAGGACTTTTTTGAAGGCCCGCCTCACTGGCAACGAGGCGGGCCATCAGGGGCATGGATGGGCAGCCTGGTCTATGCCAACTGCCACATGTGACCCATGATAATCTTCTTTGGCCCAGGCATCTCCTGGCATGCTGCCTGGGCCCTGGATATTGCAGGGCCAGTCCGGTCTGGCCCACAGGCATGCAGAAAGGTGCCACAGTCCTTGGGTGGCAGAGCTGCCCCTTGAATCATCATCTGGGCCCCCTGGTTCAGTCTCTGGGGGGCTCACACATGCCACCTGTGCCATTTTCAGGATTTAGGCTCTATGGGCGGGTGGGGGGCGCTCGAGGCAGCAAACCCCAGGTAAGTCTTTCTTTCTCTCCCTTCTTTTTCTCTACTCCCAACAGTTTTTTCCAACTGTCTTCTTTTAAATCCTCTTTGGATTCTTTTCTCCACTGCCCAGCAAATAGTTGGGCTGGGGAGTTCTGTCCCATTGCTCTTTTCCTTCTGTTTTGAGCATTCCATCCAGCCCCGTAGTGGGATGGATGGTATGATCCACACAGATACACGGCACATAAATAAAACACACACTACACATTTATTAAAATACTTAATTTACCCTGGTGCCTGCATCTTTATTCCTAGGGTTGCTTAGGGGATAAGCATGCAGCCCCCCCCCACGCCCCCACGGCTACACATGTCTAACCCATACACATTCTGGTAGACGTGAAAACGTACTCCTGTACATTTTCCCCGATTAAATGCTGGTTCTACCCGTCTGCCCCACCTCAACAGCGCCACCAAGAGGGCACCCTGAACAGGGCCTCACACAATCCATGCAGTACAGGTAGACCATAGATTGGCTTGAGCAGGCCCAAAGATTTACTTTCAAGATCTAGCACCTACCACAAATTAGTTTTTTTAACACCTTGAACTTTCAACAATGCATGTGGCCCTTGGGCCGAGGGGTCCCCTCCATTCTTGTATCACCACAGTCCTTCTGTAAGTGACAATACAGGCCTCTCCACCCAGCCGTGCTCTTTGTGGCTGCCTGGGGCTTCCTACCCAGAGTTCAACGAATCTTGGAGTCCTGGGTGGAAAACAACTCTCCTGCTGGCTGCTTTCCTCCGTGGGCGTGAGCCGCCTCTCCAGCAATCCCTGGGATCCAGTCCCAGAAGGCACACGCTCCCAAAGGGCAGACATGCCTTCTCCCCACATGATTCATCCGACTGGCACGGTCACTGGGCTCACCCTGGTCCAGCCAGCTGCAGTGACCCCTCCACCCCCGACCCCAAGTGAAAGCCCCTCAGCTTTCCTCACCAAGGGCTTCACCGCAGGGGCCCCCGTCCTCCCAAGGAACCCACAATTTCCTTCCGGCCGGGTCTGCTCCTCACTCACCAGACATCTGAAGCACACAGTGTTGCAAGGCGTAGGGACAGACCCCCTTAATGCTACATCTCATAGGACACTCGCTCTGGACCTTCATCCCCAGCTGCTTTGGCCCTCTCCATCGCACCTCATCACCGCACACACAAAGTACCTGACTCTCCCATCGGGTGGCTCGGGGCAATTGCGCTAGCCTGGAAAACCATATTCTCTGAGCAAAGATAAATAGATGGACTTCAAATCTTATTCAGTGTAAATCAACACAAGTAACTTAATGTGCCCAATGTGCACACTGAAATAAATTGCAGCTTATCAAGCACCTCAAGTTACTTGTGTTGTTTTACACTGAATAAGATTTGAAGTCCATCTATTTATCTTTCTATGGTTTTCCAGGCTAGCGCAATTACCCAGAGCCACCCTGTCTGCATTCTTATCCAACGCTCGAGGTTTGGCGTAGAGCCTCGAGGCTCTGGTGGTGCAGCAGGCCTCACTATATTTTAGGACATCAAGCGTGCTAAGAATCGGATCTACCCAGACTACTTAACTAGCTCTACCATGTCGGCTGCCACCTGGCATCAGTCCATCTGGGCGACCCTCCCGCGTGATCTGGGATACCTCCTGGACCTGATACACTCTCTGACATCATTGCAGCCCAATATTCAAACAACAGGCCTGGGAGCCACCTAGGCACCCGGTTCCCACTACCACCTACTTCATAGGCTCATATAACAAGATGCAACTTAAAGGTTCAAGGCAATTTTATTCCATCACAGCATTGATCACTTTCTCATTTCAAAAAGGGTCCAAAAATGTAGAAATTAAATTGGTCCATCCGACGAGGAGTAAATATTTAGCTGACAACTAAACTTTATCCTCTTTGGTATTGTAAGGGGGACCCCACCTTACATCTTTTGCCTGCATGAAACTTGTGCCACTCATTACTGGTCTAAATGCAAGATTGGTTATCTATGTTCTTTCGCATAGTCTGAAAACTACTTGCCATCTCCAAATTCACCTTCAAAGACAACTTGGTCACCCTTTGAAAAACATGTATAGTATCCCAAATTGCAGAAAAATGCAACAAGTAAGTAGAGTCTTATTTGGCATTACTGCAACAGAATTCCGCGAACCAAATTAGATCCACTCAACTCTCTCCTGATTTCGGATAACATTGTATATATTTTTCAAGCTCTTGATTTACCCTCTCCATTTGTCCATCAGATTAAGGGTGATGGATCAAAGATAGTTGCATTGGATATGAATTACCAAGCACTTGCAGAAGGCTTGTAAAATACTCAGTGAACTAGGACCCACAAGCATAAATCACCTATTCAGGAAGCATGTGCAATCTCAACATTTAGTAGAAATCCTTGCACTAGAATGGCAGCGGTCGCCTTTCCCTCGGATGAAAAGAATATAGCCTAAGCAGAAAGGCACATCCACGTTTTTACCCTCAGTCAAAGTATGGAATCTATTGAGACAGACAGCCAGGGTCCTAGAATGTATAAGGGTTGAAACAAGCCAATTTGCTTCTGTAGATCGACCCTCTCTCCGGCAAAAACAGCACATGTCCTGGCAATTTATTTCATCTTGGCACATTCGCTGCCACCAAATGTTTGGCTGCAAAGCATCCAATGTCTTGCAAATCGCTGCATGTTCCACCAAAGACACGTCAATGATCATGCAACACCTTTTATCGCACGCCCTCTAATAGCAAATAAATGTTCCCAAAAACAGTAAACCATGTAGGGCGGAATGCGATCGGATGAGTGGTGCCACACCACTACAAATCCTACATGGAGGGAAGGGGGATACATGCACTACCTACGCCCACACAACTAGTAGTTAAGGTCAGGAGAGAAGTTATAACAAACGTGTGGGGGAGTAGAGTCACGCTATTACAACCATGGTTGGCGCAATATGTAACTCTTTAGTATGGATGTTTGCAGCCTTTACACTTCGATACCCCACAATGAAGACATTGATGCTGTTGACTGGCTTCTCTCTAACTCAGAACATACTCGAGGTAATCCAGAATTCATCATTGAACTACTTACGCTGATTTTCCATAACAGCTATTTCCGATTCCAGATTCCAGGGTATCTTCTACAACCAGATATCAGAAACATCAATGGGTTCTGCTATGGCCCCAGTTTATGCAAACTCTTTTATGTACAGATTCGAATTGGAACACGTCTTAAACAATCCAACATGGTCGGCCAAGATCATTCTATGGAAACGGTTTATAGATGACATTTTTGGCATTTGGTGCGGTACAAGAACGGAGCTGGATCACTTCTTGTCCCACATGAACTCAGTACACCCGAAAATCAAATTCACAATGGACGTTGGAGAACCATATTTACACTTTCTAGATGTCAGACTGAAGATTCATGAAGGGAAGATAATCACCACCATTTACCACAAACCCACAGATGCCGATAATGTGTTACACTTTACCAGCTTTCATCCTAAACCCATGCTGAAAAGTCTTCCTTATAGCCAGATATTGAGACTGAAGAGAATTATATCTGATCCAGCTGGTTTGGATGTTGAATGCTCACAACTTATTGAACGCTTTGAAAAAAGAGGATATCCAGATGATATCCTACAAGAAGCCAGTATGAGATGCAGTCACTTAACACAAAAAAATCTCTTTACACCAAAACCCAAAAGTGACTCTACTGCTTTAATATTCATCTCAAAATACTTGCGACAAAGTTTCCAGATCAGCAAGTCAATACGAAAACATTGGAACTTACTACAAAGTGATGAACACCTAAAATAACTATTTCCAAGAATACCGATGAAGGCATTCAAAAGAGGCTGTAACCTCAGAAATAGACTCGTGAAGGCAGAAAGACCGAACAAGGATAAACAGAAGCTTCTTCAAACCAAGAAGATGCACACCTTCCCCTGCCTTAATTCCATTAATTGCAACAATGTAATCAAAGGAGACACTATCTCCCACCCGTTAACGGGCAAATAAATCAAGATTAAATGCTTTGCAACATGCATGACGTCAGGCGTCATATATACTCTGAAATGTCCCTGCGGTAAACTATATGTTGGACAAATCACAAGATCATTGAAAGAACGGATATCGGAACAGAAATCGACTATTCAGTGCCACAACCAGAAATCACCAGTGGCGAGACATTTCATGGAATCTAGACATAATATTGCACAATTGAGATTTCAGTCATTGAAGTTGTAAAAAAAAACACAACGAGGTGGCAACTACACAAAGCTCCTGTCTCAAAGAGAAAAGTACTGGATATACCTATTGGACACCAAACACCCTATGGGCCTCAATGAGGAAACATCTCTGAACTGTTTCATCTATCATGTTCTACTTTGTACACCAGGATACACCCATGCCCTCATGGCATATATTGAGTTGACCAACAGATTTGACTATTATCCCTTCAACCAACCAGTAGCGGACTCTTACAACAAGATTAAAATATGCAATCCCTCTAAAATATTATATCTGTACTCTTTCACACAGAATGAACAGATAATAGCCTTCTTGAGAATATTGTCAAGTCTGATCTGTGGATGTACACATACATGTACTATGTTCTCATTTTTGTTGACTGTATTACCACGAATTCACACAAGTGGGCTCACTTTGCTCGTAGTCGTGACCAGACGTTCATATGCATACATACCTTATCCTATAGATGCTTTTAAGTCATCATTGTGTATTAAGACATAAATCAATTATGATATTGGTTGAACACATTATCCTGAACACGTTCAAGCGGCGCACCATGTTGATAACCTCAATTTGATGTTTGTATACATACATATGCATGTAAGGTCTTAACGTTTACACTTGAAATGAAATGCATTATATGACACATCTTTAAATAACTGACTTAATTGGCTCAATCAGGAGTTAATATAAATTATATGCCGCATCATACAGACCACTATTGAGTAAGTGAGGCACTAACTCTTTTCCAATATGTCCGCCACATTATCAAATCATTTAATCCTTCATCCATTTCTTCCACACGTTCCTTTTCAGCCAATAATCTCTGTGACGCCCACTAGAGAACCGCCAGTTTCACCATGATCCCTTGTCTCCATGGACACGGATCAAGCTACAGGACGTGCTCCATTCTCCACGAGATAGAAATTAGGTAGGCGCTGCGGTCACGCATTTTTTCTCCCTTTGACTATCCATTTTGCTTATCCTACCCTTGGGTCACCCTGAAGTATCCTTTAGTTATACATGCACTCTGCTTTGTTTAGAGTACACTCACGGCGTTCACACCCCGCTCCTGATGTCAGCTGCCATCTCGTGGGCGGCGCTGTGAAAATTCGAAAGTTTCCCTGGAAACGATTACCGCCGTAGGAGGCTTTCGGCTTCACTACTGGCTAGCATAAGGTTAGTAACATGCTATTCCCCTTTACTTTCCCTTCTCCATGAATTGAGGATTACGCCAGTATGGGATAGCCGTACCACCCTAGATGTGGCTCTTTATATTCTTTTACAGGCTAGCTGTGCCTGCCCTGCGCCTACATCTTGACAGTGAACCCTGTTCCTGTATTCTGACAGTGAACCAACCATTACATGGGGATTTTCGAAAAACTGTATATGCGCACAGCACCATATTATTGAATGCGAGTTGTCTCGTACCTCAGCTCTTGTACTCTTACCATTTTTTCTACATAGGTTGAGCCTCGCCTCCTCAGCATTTCTCATTACTATTGTTATTTAATAGTTTACTTGCTACTTTTAAATACCTTGACCATTCTGCTTAGCCTCGTCTGTTGTTATAACTACCTGTACTTCACCATCACTATGATCAACTCGTGGCGCCATTTTTCTTTACTATGTCACCCCTCCTGGTGGTATGAGCACTCCATATCTTGAACTACATTTACTCTCTGACTGAATGCAACATAGATTTTTTGAATCTTCATATCAGTATTTCATATTTATTACACACATTGCGTTGGTTACTTTATCCTCCCCAGTGCCTTAACGCCATCCAACTGATATCTCAGGGACTGAGATTGTTGACTTCCGCATGACACGGATCCACCATAGCAGTACTCCGATCCACTAAAACCACCGAGCTAATGCTACTATTGTTCTTTCCCGTGCCTTTCTACCAATAGTGGTTGTTTTGATAAGGACTCCCCCTGAAATCTAATAGAATAATCGTTTCTTTTCCACACATGAGTCGGGAAACTCCACATACATGCCTGGACCTCTTTGGGCTCTATTTTTCAGGTTTACGGCTACTCTTTATTATGCATTAGGGTCTATAAATGTATAGTGCCTGTACAATCTTTAAATGGATGAATCCCTATAGATAAAAAGGGTTTCAGTACGTGTGAATTTATACTAAATGATTTACTAGCCTATTGTAGCCATGTCTAACAATTCCTTCGTATGATTTCTTTTGCTTTTTGTATGCGCTACTATATTCAACTACAGTTCCACAAAGGCTTCTGAAGAAGAGGATTGCCCTCGAAACGCGTCAAGCCTACCAACGTGGAGTCTTTGTAAACTATGATGATGTAGACAATGTATTGCTATTTTTATTGCTTCGGCTTCAACTATTGTTTGCGAATAAATGGGAGCTTTGCCTCCCATTTATTTTACATCATTACCATTATTTCTCCTTGATTCCAATAAGGAACGTTAGAATTGAATGTATCACTTCCCAAGTATCCTGACAGAAAACTGAGATTTTCACTTTAAATAAGTACACCTTTGCTGCGTATCCCCAGAGTGTGCCGGGGACGGGAGGACTCCAATCTTGGGTCCTCTTTTTTGTTGCAATATTCAACTCTCGCAATTACGTAAAATGGGCGTCTTCACACCGTGGGCCCGTATGAATATTACTGTTCTGGGGGATGTGGTGGAAAATAGGAAATTGCTCTATTTTCAGAGCCTACAAATAAAATACGACTTGCATATGACTGAGTTCTATCACGATAGTCAGTTTTCCCACGCCCTGCGGGGCCACATTAAGGACTTCCATGACGTCCCATCCTCTCCACCCCTGAAGATTAACCTGCTCCCTGACAAAATAGAATCGAAAGCGACCTCTACTTTATATCAGGCCATAAGGTCGTTCACACCACAGACGCGCCTGCATCGTAGAACTAAATGGGAAGTGGACATAGGCCCCCTTGACGCAGAAGAATGGACTGAGGCGATCATGTTTTCACAAGAAGCGGCAATTACATCTAAACTACGGTTGGTACAACTGAAGATTTTGCACAGAATCTATAATACGCAGAGAATGCTTTTTAAATGTGCCAGAGCACGCCACAAATACTGCTTGGTGTACAGCCACAGAGGACAACTTTTTCACCACTATTTATAAGTGCCCTAAGATACGCTATTGATATAGAGTCTTGATAAATTGACATGGGTCAATGCAATACCCGATGATCCGAAACTGATGCTATTGCGTATATGGGGGAAACTCCTTCAATCGTTACGAGAAATGTTTTTTGGCGACTGCTAGGATGATTGCCAAACGGAACATTGTCAGGTTGTGGGGGTGTGGCGAAATATACTAAATGGGTTCCTGATCTTGACGTTCGTATGTTGGTTGATGGGCACCTGTATGCTTCCCGGGGATGCCCCGATACATTTCAAGATATGGGATAGGTAGAGGGATACCTGAATAGTTTGCGTTCTTGTGTAAAAGTGTGGGATGGGGTATCAGGTAATATTGTCCCCATACATAATGTCGCCATTCATATAGTCGCTGGGAAACAGCATAGGTGACATTATTTATGGGGACAACATATGGGGAGCGGGAGTTGCAGGGGTTAACTTCCTCATTCATTTCCACACAACTCTGCTGCTCCCAACTGTCTTCATCTTCCCTGCTGGGAAATGGGCAGGGGACGAGATGCCCTTATGCCCCAGGGTCCATGGCTGCGCATTATAAATAAAGTAAAGTAAAGACATATTAAGCGTTGTTCCGAGTCCTTCCTCCATCTCGCGCGTGAGCGACTGACGTGAAAGAGCATAGTGAATTCCATTTGGTCTTCCAGGCAGAAAGGTTATTGTGAATTATCATCTGAAAACAACAGAGACCGTCTCAGATTGGTGGGGGGGGGGGGTGGTGGCAAAGAATGTGCGACAGCGGGAATTGCAAGACTCTATGATCAGTTAACAGTGACCAAATGAACCAACCTTCAAAAAGTGTCGGCATTGTTCAACAACCACCTTAATGGACAACAGGTCTTTGTTGGTAATGGTGATGCTTGGCTCAGGTCAGGTGAGTTCTTCTCACATAAAAGGCTACTGAATGCAATTGCCCTCTCCCAGTGTGCCTGGGGATAAGATGCCTACTAATACGCCTTTGAGGCATCCGCCTCAACAGATAAAATGGCGGCCGTACATCTGGATGCAACACCATGGCCCTCCTCTCGGTGAATCATTTATTCAGGACTTCAATAGCTTCCAGAGACCCAACAAATTGTACACGCTCCAACAGCAACTGCATAACGGGGGCTTCCACTCGGGAGAAATCCTCCATCGATAAATCTGCTCGAGAAAGTTTGTGAACCCCATTAAACTCTGCACCCATTTCACACTCTCTGGATCTGGCGGTCCACTGACTACCTTCAACAGTCTTTCTTCCAACTATGAGCTTCTGGTCAGATTACAAATCCCAAGACCAACCAAGTCTGGCTTTCCTCGAGTTTGAAGTATACTTTCTCGCCACTTCTGAAGGACCGCCCCCGCACGTTTTGGAGCTTGATCCAAATCTCAGCAGGTGGGTGAAAGTTTGGGAGGTGGGTCAGAAATCAGTACATTCTCAAAACAAACCATCCCAATGCATCCAAAACTCCTGGGCACCTCCATGACGGCAACAAAACTGGAAGGCTGCTGTGATATTAGAGGGCAAATCGCAAAAAGAACCATTATAATTACTTGGTATTGGAATAACCCCCCATTAGGTGCAGAAAATAGTCTTCCACTCAGACCAAGCTTGAACCCTAATCAAAGGATAAGCCCTGGAAGATCTTATTTGGTAATAACCTTGCCTCCCTAGATTATATCCAGAACACCCGAAATCAAGGGTAATGGGTTCCTAATTCTTCTATTCTTTAACTTCTAAGCTCCCCCCCACCCCATTGTACTCTTATAGATGTTGATTTACACTTTAACTAAGGGATTCGACTGCATGATATTGGGTCTCTGTCCGCAAAATCTATCTTTCGCAGTCATGCTCCCTATGTGGGGGCGGAGCTAACTTTCCTACTTCTTACTAAGTACATCTTCGAACTCTGGATAACATGGAAGGGTTCCAACCACCGTAGCTACCATGTGACTCAACTATTTGTATTAAGTTGGGCACCGTCCCTCAGACTGCTCTCCCTTCATCTACTGGTCACAACCCTTCTGGCAACAGTAATTATCACAATATAATGACCTGTATTTCAACATTCTCTTCTGAGTCCCAACTTCTGGATTATGTCGAGCCAAGCAGGTCATTCTCAAAATCAACTTCAATTGGGCGGTGTCGATCATGTTGAAACTCTTCTCCTTCCTGTGATTGCCAAACCCAATCATTGTCAGATCTGCAGTTCAGTGTGTCATCGGCCCTATTGAAAGATGGCCGCAATCCACCCCTCAGACCAGTGCCACCTAACTTGTAATGGCCAGAGGAGTTTGTAGTTCTCATGCGGAAATACAATTTAAATAAATAAAAAACAAAAATTAAAAAAAAGATGAAAAAAACGCCAAAATGGCCAGCAGCACCAGAGTCTCACCCTCTTTCTAACTCTATGCACTGTCGGGATGCATCCACAGTTATGCTTTACTCAGCAGCATGTCATGTGTTTGCTGCCTTGTGATGTCGAACAGAAGAACTAGTGCCTGCATGCCCCAAAACATGTGGGTGTCCGCGGACAGGAACTAAAAAGAAAATACTAAAAAACCTTTTAAAAAAGGGTACTCCCTTCTAGCAGTACCTACACAAGTTCTGTTTTCTTCACTTTCTCTCCTCTTTGGACAATGGAGTTCTCCCAATTCGGACCAGCTAAACTCCTTTCCTACACACTATGCCCTGGCTTGTTCCCCTCAGAAACGTTCATTTCTCCTGGCTTCTTTCACTTAATCGAAAATCTATCTTTTGCACCAGGCCTACCTGGTCCACAAACGGAGTTTATCCGGAATAAAAGTCTAATTGAGACCCTATAGGAGCCCCCAGGAAGCAAAGAGGCCTTGTTGCTCTCCGGCCACCTGCTTGCAAGTGCCAAGGAGTTGAAGTGGACTTTATAACTTACCAACTCTGTAGCATCTTTTTTTTAAGATCTGGTAGCTCATTTGCCACTACTTTGGTTACAAATCTACTAATCAACCAATTTCTTGAATTCACTCTTAAAGGGCCCAAAGTCCCAAAGTACTGGGTCAGTCTGAGGAACTAAAGGGTGGGGCCAAGAAGCTGCATCTGCTGTAAAATAGAGCAAAACAAAGACTATATGGGCCTCATTACGAGTTTGTAGGTAGCTATGGTGCTATTAGCGCCATGGCTGCCTCCATACCGGGCTCCAATACCGGGTTCCTTCAATGGGGAATTACCGGGTCATTCCAACATTGGAGGACCCGGTAATTCCTCCTTCAAGGAACCATTCCCCATTCCCATTTGAGCCCCTTTAGGGCTCAATGGGAATGGGAAGGGAGGTAATACCGGGCACATTACGAATGGCCCGTTATTAGCTCCCTCGTCCCTTCGCGGGACCCGGAAGGACGTCTGGTTTTACCAGACATCTGTTCTGGGTCCCGCAAAGGGAACATCGTAATCGGCGCTCCCGTAATGAAGGGTGCTGGTCCCGTACCAGCACCCTTCATTACGTGAGCGCCAGGGTCATAATGAGGCCCTTCGTGTTTCCATTATATATTTCAGGTGCAACTAAGGGTACTGGATGAAGGTTCCCAATCAAACTCCTAGAAACTCTAACCTTCGCCGAGACCCCCTCATCCAACTCCTTGGTACAATCCTGCTCACTTTCTACCCAATGAAAGTAAAACACTCCATTTCTGGCAAGTTTAGAAGGGGTGTTTGAGCCACCCGAATTGGATTCATCCTCCAATCGAACCCACTAAAATCTGACTTCTGCCTTGACCCCAATGACCTCTTTAGTAAGGTCTTGCATTATGAGGACCCGCTAGGCTAAGGAAAAATCTCGGACGAACCGCAACACTTCGGTCTTTCAAACTGTCAGGTACAGATGGTATTGCAGGAATTGATGGCCCACTGGCCCCCATTAATGAGATTCACAACTCCCTTCAGCACACTTCATGCCCCTGTGCCCTATGGTCCTGACTCTCGGGCCTCAAAGATGTTTGGAGGAAGGCAACGAGACCTAAGATTCCAGTGGCTCTGGACTTGGTGCCGTAATATCCTGGGAAAGACCCTTCTCCTTTATTTCCCAGAAGATATGAACAGGTGACACTCCCCTTATTACTCTAGACCCAGTCTATGACCCGGATTGGGAACCTTCCGGCTTGAGCCACAATAGCAGTATTCTTCTCACATCACAGCAGATATAACAGCGGGAATTGAATACTCTTGGCATTTATGCCTGGACAAAGTGCTTGTTGGGATGCACATTGTTAGGCAGAATCACATGCAGTACCCTTTTGGAACACTACATGCAATTAAGACTACAAGTGTCAGTACAATTTCACCTTTGGTACAAGCCTGTACTACACAGTAAAGTGGTAGCGATGGGTGAGCAGCCAGACTTATCTCAAGAGTGTAAGTGAGCAGTAGAACAAGTTACACAAAGGACCAACAAATACAGTGATTCAAATATACCCTTGCTCAAGGTTTCTTGGTAAAAGAATATACATTTATTTACTCAGTCAGTTTGAAAACATTACACTAGCATAAGCAGCTCAATATCACACACTAATAAACCACACTAATAAACCACAAATACACAACCGGTAAGTAAATGAACAAATTAAGCTCCCCAGAAGTGGGAGCAAAATGGCACTTCAGATATTTAATAAAGGGGTAAAAAGACAAGGTTATAAGAATAGACAGCCCAAATACATCCAAAGGCAGGGCAAAGGGTTTCAGTTAACTACAACCAGCAATTCTTCTCAATAGGCCTGGGCCAAAGCCAATGGTTCAGAATCTTTGTATAGGAAAGCACAGTTCTAGTAGAGAATGGTTAAGTCTTTGCCACAGAGTTTAGAAGAATTTGGCTAGATGAAAGATTTGACGAATGTTTAGGGAAGGACAAGCCTTTGAAGTTAAGAAATTTTCCACAACCTTTCGCGAAGGCCGAAAAGATTTCCGGACCGCGTTTGCACAGTACCTTGTTAGTGAAGAAGAGCTGTAGCTGAGGCAGTTGTTCCTGGCAGTTCGAGCAGATCTCGCTGTTCCTGAGCTTCAGTCATGGGGACAAGAAGGACGACGTCGGGAGGTTCCTGCACTGCCCAGGGATGAGGCCAAAAGCTTTAGCAAGACGTTGGTTTAAGGTGCGAGTGCTTTAAAGTCCACAAGCTGGTTTCCTTCCCTCTGGCTATCCAGTTTTCAACAGCACTCTGATGAAAATTCGACCAGATGGGGACGGTGTCCATGTGGCTTGCGAGTTGGTTGTTCCCACTAAACTCAAGGGAAGAAGTTAACCTTGAAGGGATTCTCTGTCGATGGAGTGTCAAGCAATTCGGACCTGCAGCAGGGTTTCACTGGTCGTCGAGGAGTTGCAGCAGTCCTCTTCCTTCAGCTCGTCTTCGGTTCTTTCGTTCCAGTGGTCGACTCTGCTTTCCAAGTCCCAGAGACCTGCTTTTAAACAGCTTCCCCCATTCATTCCAGCCTGTCAGGCGCACAGCAGGGTGGCTGTCTTTGCCGGACAGCCAGCCGGCCAATCACGCCGGAGTGCATTCAGGTCTCCTAGGAGACTAAGCACAGGGAGTTTCGGGCACCTCGCTCACGTTGTGTTACCCCAGATACCATGGCGCACAGGAGTGCTTCAGCACTGAAGCCCGCATAAGGCCAACGAACAAAGGGACCAAACCTGGTTTGGCGCGCAGAGAAAAACACAAGAAGGACCTTTCCTAAAAGGAATGGCGAGAAAAGTCGACCAGAGTCTGTTTTTACAGATAGGTCTTGGGTGCCATATTGAAAAACATGGCTGACCCGATTTTTAGCTACCGTTGTTAGCGGTGGGAGGAAATCATGAAGTAGTTTGATCTAAACCACTGCCACCAGCCATTTAAAGTAGGAAACGGTAACATTTGACTGTTACATGCGTGTTTTGACTCAGGGGAAGCTAGGCAACCCCTACAGCATTCTATAGTAAGATAGAGTTTGCTGGGTCAGTAAATTTAAAGAGACTAGTAAAGTCAATTTAACTATACATGCTCTGGGAGACAGAAGTCAGTCCCAGAGAAGGTATTTAAACCTTGGGAAGTCTGAAAGACATCCCTGTGCCACTGCACTGAAGGTGCTGTGTGACAATGTAAAAGAAGATGCCTATGAGTTGTTTTAAAACCCCATAACCAAAGAACACAAAAGTAAAAACACACATCAAAATGAAAAGTTCAAAGCCCCAAAATATAGCAAAAGAGCTGGAGGGCTCTAAGCTAGAGGGAATTTAGCACTTGTGTGAGAAATCTCCCTAACAAACGTTTCATGTCCTCACGTAGGGAAGAGGTTCACGTTGTGCACATCATATTAGAAAATGGTGTGCCTAGGTTAGATGCGATGTTGCAATTTAACATGTGCTCAGTGTAGGTAAATGGTTTGGGATAAATATTACTATAGGTGTTACTTTGTCTTTAGTGTGGATACATTTTAGATTTTCATCACGTAACAACACAATAGAAGTCATGGGGACACAATGTAATTGTGCAATGTACAACGTCTAGTGCTTACAGTGGGAAGCGAGGAGCTTTATGCATGTGAGAAAGCGAAATATGCTATGGGAAATCCACTGTGGGGTGTGTGCTAGTCCGGAACAATGTACATGTGGGATTCGATAATGGTTTAGATGTGAGACATGTTCTGGATTATTAGGGGAAATATAGGGGTCATTGCAAGTAAATGTAAACATCACAGATCACCTTTCCCCCGTAGCTCGGTTTCCTGTAGACTGCAGAGAGGTGGTTTGTGGAGGTGAACTTTGCATGACCTGAAGGGTTGAATGACCAGGTCAAGGAAGTAGGAATGAAGCAAACCACATTTTGGCCAGCTGGCAACAGCATCAAATGGTTACTTGAGACGAAGATTACATTTTGGAGTCACATACCTCCATGCTGAATACTTCTGGTCCCATTGGGAGGATACTAGATCTGGCTGAAAGTTCAGAGTTCATTTGTTCCACTCTGGAGCCTACACAAGTCAGTTGTTGAGCACCAAGGGCCCTAAGCTCTCCGGGGATTGCTAAAGCTTTAATTTCCCACAAAAGGCATAATGGAATACTAAAAAAAAACAAAAATAGGTTTTACATCTTTGAATCAAGCCCAGTCCTCTTTGCAGTAAGATATATGTACACGGCTGGCTTCTGCCTGGGACTGCAGTAGCATGATCTGTTCAAAACAGGCCTCACAGATCAGGGAAGACTCACAGATTTTCAATACTCAGCCAATACACAAAACCTGCATTGGCACAGAATTTCAGCGGCAATCCAGAAGCTAAGAGGTCCCAAGGTGGTTAGTCGTCTTTCAATTGTTAATGAACGGCCTCAAAGAGGCAGACTGTGATTTTTGTCTGAGAAATTGGTGTTGTATATCTCTCGAAAGACTCCTGGCTGGTTCATTCTGTTCAGGGGTCTTCTGGGAGACATACAACAACAGGTTAGAGTGTGTGACTTCCCGGAAAGAAGCTCACTTTACTATAGAGAAGCATAGTTGGTGGATGTTGCAGAGGAAAGTGTCCCTAGGCATTCTCAGGGGATCATCCATAACATCTATGTGTTAGGAAAGAAGGACCAAGGTTATCACCCTGTCCCCACTGAAGGAATTTAGCAAATGCACAGTAGGTCATCACCTCAATATGGAGGCAACTGCTACATTGAGATAGGTATTGTGGTAGTGAGGGTATTGTGGTAGTGAGGTAGTACCTCAAGGAAGTCTCTCATTGTCCCAATTACCAAACCCTTTGAGCATTTTCTTCAATTTCGATTGGAAGGATGACCCACCAATTCTCATCTCTTCCCTTGGATCTTCATTCAACAAGGCACCAAGATTCTGCACCCTGGACTGCGTTCTTGCAAACCAGTTGGGCTGCATGCTTCTTTACCAGGAAGCCTTCATGGTTCGGACCACTGTGGAAGCCCAGACAATCTCTCTCCTCCTGTTTTGGGGGATTAGTAATCAAGTGGCAGAAATCTCGTCCGATGCTAGAATAGACGCTGGGATTTATGATCAAACGCAGATCATCCCCAAATCTTTCATAAACAAAAGTGTTAGCCATCATTAAACGAATTGATGGAAGCCCTCCGCCTAATGATGGTCTCACTCATAGTGGATTTTCTCTCACACATCAATTGAAGCAACTACAATCAAGGAATGCACAGTGGTTTATACAAAATGAACAGCAATTAGTGTCCAATATATCGTTCTAGTAATTGTTTCACATTTCTTAAACAATTTAAAACTGAGATATATATATATAGAGAGAATTAACATGCACTGTATAAAACTCTGCACCATCATTAAGTCTTTAAAGAATTATTGGAACCATCAAGGTCAATTGCTTCTAGAAAGTTCTAAGACGTGTTTGAAGCAGAAGCATCCTGAATTGAAGAAGCTCTCAATATGAACTGGTGTATCATGTATGATGACTTGCTTATCAGAGTGTTTTGCCCAAAAAGAATAATAAAACTACTGGATAGTTGTTACCTGTGTGGCGGCAGAGATTTTTATGATTTGGTAAAGTCAAATGATGTGATAACCAACACGGCCTTGCAATTTTGTGCAACTGGTAAAGTGTCAAACAAAGTTCAGAACAATGATGCCAAACTGATTCAGAGTTCTAGTTGGTCAATATCTCAGAACTACTGCAAACATTACACTCCAAAGTGTAGAATTCATCCCTCCCGTACCTAAGCTTGTGAAGGAATAGGAATGTATGCAGATAGAATGGTATGATGGCCATTCCGGCCACAGCCTAGAGCTGCTGTAGCTGAAGCATGCCAAAACTGCAGATCCCATTGGCATTGCCCTGAACCGAAATTAAAATGGGACTATCGGAATGTTGAGAGTGCCACCATCTTGAAACGTCAATGGTCGCAGGTGGAACTTTTGATAAACAAGTGTATTATTCAAGACCCAAAATGTACACTTGCCACTAGGCATTTTCTAGTAATCGATGCTTGATGTGCAAGAAACGGTGTGCTGTACGTGTGTCTTAAATTGAGAGCGGATTCACTTTTTAAGCCTGACTAGTAGTTGGCAACTTTAAATTTGTACACCTGATGTTGTGGATAGTTTGTAGTTATTTGATATTAAGTGTGCAATTAAAAAATGTAACCAATTTTCAATTAGTGTGTTGAACATCTTTATTTATTGTGCATTTGTAAGACCCTTATACATCAAGTAAATTGTGTTTCAAAGCACCCATGGGGCAACAGGGAGGGAGCATGGGAATGAAAGACAAATACAATAACAAGGAAGAGAACGAAAGACGCGTTCCTACAATGACTTGGGAGAATTCAGAACGTGCAAGTGCAGAGAGATAGAGATAGAGAAGCGCTAGGGAGTAAGTTGCAAGCAGCTATTAAGTGCCTGGCAGAGTTCACTTGGTGAGAGGGGTCAACTGCCAATACAATAATTGCTGTCCTGTGGGATAGCACAGGCCAGTCGGTGCCCGAAGGCAAGTGCTGGGGTGGGTGCAGGGTAACAGCGATTGGGAAGGCCAGGACCCAGAAGGGCCCTGGTCATCAAATCTCAGTGACTGTGGGGTTTAGCAACGGAGGCAGGGTGGGAAGGAGGAGGTGAAAAGGAAAGTCTCGAGGAGCTTCAGAAACTTGAGGAGATCTGGCTCAAGACAGGATAAGGGGGGAGGCTGTTCCAGATAAGGGAGCCAGTTGAGGAAAGAGATTGGCCACTAGCTCGCTGTTTAGAAAAACGCTTGACACACAGAGAGATGGCGGGAGAGCATTTGGTGAGAGCCAGTTGTAGATAGTGTGGTTCCTGGCCCCAGACAGCCTTATGGATGATGCAGAGGGATTTGAACTTCATCCTTGCAGCAACCGGGAGCCAGTGGAGAGAGATTTTAGGGCTGGAAAGATGTGGTCCCTGGGCTTGAGGCCAAGGATAAGTCTTGCAGCCCTATTCTGGATAAGCTTGAGGAGACGTAGAGAGGAATAGGGTAGATTAAGGAAGAGGCTGTTGCAGTAGTCCAGTCTAGAGAGCAGCAGAGCTCTAGAGACATTGAGCTTCTGGGTGAAAGTGAGGAAAGGAAGGATTCCTTTGAGGAGGTAGAGTTGAAAGTGGGCCTTCTTGGTAAGGTCTTGGGTGTGAGAGGACGGAAAGAGGAGTTAAGAGGACTTCAGAGTTTCTGGCTTCAGATGAAGGAGAAAGGGGAGAGCCCATAGAGTGAAGGGAAGAAAGAGGGAGCAGGAGTCCCAATGGGAAGGATCTCCATCTTGCTGGTGTTGAGGCAGAGATCATTGGAGGCGCACCAGGACTTGATGGCAGATAGGCAGCCCGGAATTATGGAGGAAGTAAGGAAAGGATCACAGGAAGTTTGTGGATGAGTTGTGTGGGGAGAAAGTGGCAATTAGGTCTGCAAGCAGAGCAAGATAGATGTTAAAGAGCCAGGGAGAAAGGTTGGAGCCCTGAGGAACGCCACAGGTGGAGTTAGAGGTGGGAGAAGAAAAAGAGCCCAGGATAAACTGGGAGGGACGGTCAGTGAGGAAGGCGGTCAGCCAGGCCAGTGCCCGCTCCGATATACCAAGGGTATGGTGGAGCCCTTTTATGAGGATGGAGTACTTGACTGTATCAAATGCAGAGAAGAGATCAAGTAGAATGAGAATGAGAACAGCTGGAGAGTCAGAGTCAAGAGATGCAAACAGTTATTCACGGGTGTTCAGGAGAGCAGTGTCTGTGCTTCTGGATGTTCAGAAACCAGATTAATGATCGTGCTGGCAACCAACAAGCTCAGTATGCTGGGCCAGTTGGGCGACGGGGTCAAACAGTTTCTCCAAGAGTTTCCCCAAGGAAGGGGGTGATAGAGATGGGGCGGTAGTTAGCCGACACAAGGGGGTTGGCAGAAGGTTTTTTCAGAAGGGGCGCACAAGAGAGTGCTTTATGGAAGAGGGGAAAGACCCAGTAGCAAGAGAGTGATTGCAGAAATTAGCAAGTGCATGGACAAGGGAGCTGATATTGTCCTTAATAATTCTGGAAGAAGAGGGGGAGACCTGATTGGAAGAGACCTTCATAGAGTGGACAGCTCTAGTGACCTCGTCAGATGTGGTGGGAGAGGAGGAGAGAAAGGCAGAGGGAGGGTGAGGCCATTGGTGCAAGGGGATGGGAGAAGGATGAGAGAGTTCTCAGGACGGCCCGAGTTTTTGCAGTGAAGTGAGTGGCCAATGCATTGCAGAGGGTCTGAGAGGGAGAATGCACGGTGGTGATTGCTGAAGGGGTGGCTAGTTTCTTACAGATTTTAAAGAGTTCAGCCGTGACGTGGGAGGCACCAGAGTTGCGTGCCTGGATGTGGGCCCTTTTCCTGCGGCAAGCTAGTTTGTCAGAGGCTGAGGTCTGCCACTTCCGTTCTGCAGCTCTGCACTTGCGTTTCAGGGTTGCAAGCTCAGAGTACTACCAGGTGTTACGCTTGGTGGCTTGTTTCAGACGGATCCTCATGACTGAGGCAAGAACGTCGAGAGTGTTAGTGATGGCAAGATGGAGGTTGCTGAGAGCAGGGTTAGAGGTATAGTCTGTGGACGGGGAGTGGGGGGGATGAAGGTGGTTGAAAAGGCAGCAGCTGACACTCGTTTCATCGGGCGGATGTCTGTGAACAAGGTTGGCAGAGGTGGGGGGAGGTGCGGTCGGGTGGCAGAGGGGACCCGGGTGTGAAGAAAGGAGGGAGTGGTCTGACCAAGAGAATGGGGTAGTGAGTGGGGGGTGGAGGAGGCAAAAGATCAGTGCGGATCAAGGCATCAAGAGTGTGTCCAGCTGAGTGGGTAGGACCAGAGGGGAGAATGGAGAGGGAGAGCAAGGTGCAGAGGTCACAGAAGAGGGTGTTCTTTGTTCCAATTAATCCAACGAGGAATTAGTTTGACTGTTTATTAATTTAATCTAATTTGCAGTTTACGTACGGAACAGATTCATAATAGCAACTTGTTTTATTATGTAACTATTAATTTGTACACAATCATTGCAATAAAAACAAAACAAAATCAAGAAGCTTTCGCTGTTCCAGAATGACCCAGCCTCCCGCAACGCATGCAGCTAAAGACAAACGACGGACTAACACGGACGCCTTAGTCATCGTTGCTGGACAGAACTGATGACGTATTCTGCCATATGCCCCCGTCCGAACACAAATAAAACAGCAAACCATTGACGTACTGGTCAGATTCATAGTAAATATAATATAACATAACTGGCTCATTTCAACCTACAGTATTGCTGAGAACTAAATGAATGTGAACGGGTGTGAACGTACCAAAAAAACCTATCAATAGGATACATTTAATATCACACAATTAAGTCAAAAGATGAACAGCTGCTACTTCATCGTGCATAACCTATATTAAACAGATTACTAGCATTAAACAATAATTTAATAAAACACTGAAGGATTTGATATTTCGGATTTGATCCCATCGTAAAACATGTAGGTCCATAGATCGCAAGGTGGTCCATTTAATTTCAATTACATTTTTGGTTTTAGAAAAAGTTGCCTTGATGCAGAGAAATGATTAATGTTCCTTGTTTAGAAAACAAAAGATCTATTCTCAGACATTCTAACTACACAAATAATAGGACTTATTCTTTCATAAGTGGTTTGGCGTATGCGTTATTACAAAGATAAAAATCACATTTTCTCTTCAAAAATCACATTTTCTCTACAAATACTTGTTGGTGAAGACCTTTTTGTTCCTAAAATAAGGACTGCCTGTTACCTTATTGGGTTTAATACCAAGCACCACTGCCATGTGCATGGTCTCTTGGCACTGTGGCAAGGTTTGGTTAGTAGGAAAAAGGGCACAATGCAAGATTGCCTTCAGGCTGTGTTGCTGTGCAGATCTATTTCTATGTGATTTGCGTGGAGGGCGCTTAAGGTGTGTACATCCGGAAGGCCGCTTCTTGCGCCCCCAGTGTGAGGATGGGTTGTCTGGGACTGTTGTACAAGTGGGTGGGAGAACTGTAGAGTTCTGATCATGTCTACTTGGGAGTGGGTGTTCAATTGCTATTTGGGAGGGACTTGATCAATATGCATATTATCGCTGCATGCATATCGTTGCTTTCCTCTGGATCAACATTCTATTCAACCCTTGGCTAACATGGTACAAGCGAACTGAACACACGAGTGGTACCAAGACCGAGAGATCCCAAGGCCAGCAATTAGATCATGTAACTTAAGAACAGTGCCCTTTTCTGCCTGAAGGGGGAGGAAGAGTGCAATAGGCGAGTGTGGGTAGTAAAGAGGAAAGGGGTAATAAAAAAGAAGAAGGAAGATTGAAGGAATGTGACCCAAGGGCAATACAGATTTGTGGAATTTGCAATCTCTTTAGATTTAAGGATAAAACCGGGGAAGCTACGTTTCTGTTGGGGGGGTACTCGAGCGCATTCTGGTCTGGGTCAGGACCAAGTTTGCATGGTGGGAAATAGAATGATTTGGACAATCTGAAAACCAATAGGTGATCTGATCCCAACTGTCTTCCCCTAACTGGGCACTTTGAATGCGGTCAGGGTTCATCCAGAAGGTCCAAGTCCACATGAAAATGCAAATGCCCTCCCAGTTTGTGTTTATATCAGAGGTCTACAACCTTTGGCTCGCCAGATGTTTTAGACTATGACTCCCATGACCCCCTCACCGTTGACTATGCTGGTAAGCCTTGATAGGAATTGTAGTCCAAAAGATGTAGAGAACGAAAAGGTTGCAGACCCCTGGTTTATATCATGATCTTCCCACAATTTGCTCAAGGGCGTTCTTTGGGCCTCCAGAAATGCACAGCGAGCTTTTTATGGAAAGGTGTAGCAGGATTAGCTGGGGTAATATTGCAACTCCTCTGAGTAGGGCGTGGGGTGCCACTACTCTACTTCCTTAGAGCCTTGTTGCTAGATCAACGTGATCATTTTATAAGACGCATAGGGACAAGCCTCAGAATTAAGGATCTCTACTAAAACCTATGCTCAAACGCAGGTCACAAACATTGAACTAGCCATTGGCCAGTGGTGGACTGGCCTTCAGGAAACTATGGAGATTTCCTGGTGGGTCTCTGCACCAGGGGATTCTTTTGTGTGGGTACCCTGGTTTTCTGCTTCACTAACCCCGTCTCACATGTACCCCACCTCAGCCTCCCATCTCCCCTCATCCCTCTGCAGTAAGCTATTGGTTATCAAGCTTCCAGTGTGTTATTCCTCACTCTTAATAAATGTTAGAGGACCGTCATTTAAAAATCACTACCTGGCCAACTTTTTCCACATTTTCTTGTGGGAGAGCTCTCCAAATCCAACTAGGGTAGTGCTTGCTTGCCTGGTGCAATATGGGGTGCGAGGGGTCAGAAATGCGAGACGGACACATTGATAGAGGAGTTTTCGTACAAGGAGATATTTTATTATTTAAAGGGGTGAGACAAATGCCCATCTTTCCCTAAACCTAACAAAGATATCCCTACCTAACAAACTAAGGCTAAAAGGTAAATGTCCAAACGTATCTTTCCCGCACCCTAATACACACAGCAAAATCATACAGGAATTATTTGGAGATTTAAACTTTGCAAAACAACATATACATTCAAACATAAAACGTATAAACAGGAATCCTTGTGGACAGGGCTGTATCCCCTTCCCCTGGATCAATTCAAGATGTTCCAAACCAAAGTTCAATTTCAGGAAAGTTCTTGTCACTAGCCAGGTTCCGTTCCGGGTAGAATACACAGTTCCAATATGTCCTTCACTTGGCAAAGTGACTAACTTATTTCCAAAAAGAGGTCTGACTCTTAACACAATCGTTAAAAAGTGTTCACAACCTTCTGCTTGGCAAACCAAAAAGATTCTCTCTTCATACATCAAGTCAAAACATCAATGTAAACGTTCTTTTCCCTGAAGGACAATAACTTTTTATCCCATTGCATTTCTTCTTTATAAGCAACACTTTGGTCCGCATGGTTCATTCAGAAAGTTATACTTTAGTCAATATGATTACAAAACAGTTCATCGAAACTTCTCCTTCATAAGCAATACCTTAGTCAGGATGCTTATACAACAGTTTATCAAAACACAGTAGTGGAATTGCCACTTTTTCCGACCACAACATTCTAGGACTAACCACTACTTCACAGTTTCCTGGTATACTCGCCAGCCAGGATACAACTCCTACTACAACTTGTGCTCTGGGGTGAGGCTGGTTTCCAACTTTCCACTCTTAAATCCTCAAGGGGAAAGTTGAACCAACATTGACTTCTTGGTCAAGTTTTTTGACTTGTAACTCAAGTGGCATACAACTTCTTCCACAAATATACTGCACACAATGACAATGATTCTCATATCGATCTATTTGCCATAGGCAATGCAGGTTACAGTTCTGTCCCCCTGGATCCTTTCTACAAGGAGGGCCTTTCTCCTGCAGTCTCTGTTTTCCTTCAACACAACCTATTTGCTGCTGGCAATGTAGTTTACAACTTTTCGACTTTTCCCACAGGGTATCATGTTCTCGGACTGCTACATTCAAATTGCCTTGAGGTCACTCTGAGCTGTTTTTGTCTTTGTCAATGCCGGTTACAATGTCCCCTTGTTCAATATACCTCTTTAGGAAAGTTGTATACCATTTTATTTTTATTATTATTTGCAAATTAGTTTAATAATTACAGGAAAACGTTTTTTCACAATTGCACATCACTAAAACCATTAAAAGTCATGATGTCCTTTTTCTTGAACCTTGATTTCAACTTAGTTATGGCCATTTTTCGTCACACTCAAAGTGTTTATCTTTAAGCACTGACTCGAAAAATGCTATACTAGCACATGTGAAACGTTGATTTTACCCCAAAGGAAAACAATCCCACCACTCTTCTGCAGATTTTGTTTTAAACTGTGCAAAGTAGCTTCCAAGCGACTTTATTCTTATGTCATGGATTACGATACACTCTAGGAGTAGATGGTTTGTTTCATTATTGCCCTTTCTGGCATTGGTAAGGTGGGTTACAATATTCCCTTTGGGTACGTTGCATTCACTTTGCGTGCCGATTGCCCTCTCTTGGGTTTGGCAATGTCGGTTAGAATGTCCTATTATTCGACATTTGGGAGGTTACATTCCCTTTGCTTGATTATTTCCCCCTTTGGCAATGCGGGTTACAGTGTTCCCCTATTCGAATTCTCTTAATAGGAGTGTTGTGCCCGGTTTGCTTTAATTTAAAGGTTGCGTATTCAAAAGATACATTCTTACACAATGGATCTACTTTGGAGTGCACCGGGGTCACCTGTATCAGGCCAACTCACCAGTAAATCCTGACGTCTCCTGACTTGCTGCTACTGCTTCTTCACACACCAGGACTTCCCTGGCGTTGACAGCTCCGGCCAGCCTTCCGCTGCTCGCGCTGTCTGTCAATGGAGCTTACACTGGCCGCACGCGCTACAGTGAAAGCTTCACACTGGGGCGAGATGCAGGACACAGAGCTTCTCTCTCCCGTGGGACAGCTGGCCTTTATAGAGCTTCCTGCCGTGTCCTCTGCATCTTCCAGAATCCCGACCTCTGCCACATTCCATGCACGGCGTCCCGCTATAAGCAAAGTGGCGGCTCCAACTTCTGCTTCTTACTGACCCGCACTGGAAGGTCTTTAAATGTTGCAAGGTTCCGCTCAGGTATGAGTCATTAGCACTAGACTGCTCACTACTGTTTAGCAACTCTGGATCCCTCTTCCTAGTGTCAGTATTAAGAGCATTATGGGACTTGAAGTCCATAATGTTCTTATCTGTTTCCACATCAATTAATCTACTCCGTTTATAGGATGTACTTTTCAGGGCGGATTATATAGGAAGGAATGGTTTTATCTTAGATTTTTAAGTCAAACACAATGTAGAATCATAGCAAATGAAAGTAGTTGCATAACTCCCTGTCCCTTATATACTTAGTTTTCATGTTTACAGAAAGGGTTCTTCTGGTTGATACCTTGGGTAAGTCTGTGAGGGGAGGTCCTGCTGTGACAACATGCCACTAAAAATGCAGGCATTAGGGAAACCTCATCCTTGGAAGAGGATGAATCCCGCGTCTCTCCTGACAGTCACCACATTCCCATGACAACCTTCTCCACCCATGTGATCCTCCCTCCTAACACCGCCCCCCAGAGTCAGGATCAGGTAGTGGCTGCCTTCTCCTGGCCGCATGGGCAGAGACACTAGGCTGGGATCCTGTGAGGACTCCGCAGGAGTCCTCACAGGGATCACTTGGAAAAACGTTTCCAAGGCCACCTTTGGGTTCCGGTCCATCCCTGCAGTAATAACTCACTCCTGGGAATTCTGAACGCCCCGCTGGTCTGTTGCCAACGAGCTTAAGGAATACACCAAAAAAAAAAAAAAACACAACAACACGCAGCATGGATCTCGGATAATCCCAGCAGTAAGTGTTTTAGGTTCTGTACTGGACAACTCCATTCATTATTTCAGTCTTTTCCCCATATAAAGGTGGAAACATGGGATTTACATGGAAACACATTTCTCAGTGGTAATTTACGTTTTCATCTTTTTCCTCGTGCCTTCTTTTTCTTTTTATAAGATTTCCCCCATACCCCGACCCCACCATTTGCACCCCGTCAATACTCACTGATGCAAAACATGTAGCTATCCATGTATCCACAGTGAGGAAAACAAACTAAATGATCACTCGATGATGTATATCGATGAAACAACTGTGTCCACATAAAACAAAAAACACTCACCCTGGAATGACGAGGAGGAAACTCCAAATTACTCTTTTCTGCCCATGGGTAAGTCCGCAGTAAGCTAGAGTAACTCTCAGAAGCTTCTTCATGGAATTGAAGCGTCCTCTCCAGGAGTAAATCAGGAGTAAATCTCGGTAGCTTCTTCATGGGATTGAAGCGTCCTTTCCAGGAGTAAATCAGGAGTAAGTCTCAGTAGCTTCTTCATGGGATTGAAGCGTCCCCTCCAGGAGCAAGTCAGGAATAAGTCTCAGTAGCTTCTTCATGGGATTGAAGCGTCCCCTCCAGGAGCAAGTCAGGAATAAGTCTCAGTAGCTTCTTCATGGAATTGAAGCGTCCTCTCCAGGAGTAAGTCAGGAATAAGTCTCAGTAGCTTCTTCATGGAATTGAAGCGTCCTCTCCAGGAGTAAGTCTCAGTAGCTTCTTCATGGGATTAAAGCGTCCTCTCCAGGAGTAAATCAGGAGTAAGTCTCAGTTGCTTCTTCATGGGATTGAAGCGTCCCCTCCAGGAGCAAGTCAGGAATAAGTCTCAGTAGCTTCTTCATGGGATTGAAGCGTCCTCTCCAGGAGTAAATCAGGAGTAAGTCTCAGAAGCTTCTTCATGGAATTGAAGCGTCCCCTCCAGGAGCAAGTCAGGAATAAGTCTTGGTAGCTTCTTCATGGGATTGAAGCGTCCCCTCCAGGAGTAAATCAGGAGTAACTCTCAGAAGCTTCTTCATGGGACGGAAGCGTCCCCTCCAGGAGTAAATCAGGAGTAACTCTCAGAAGCTTCTTCATGGGACTGAAGCGTCCTCTCCAGGAGTAAGTCAGGAATAAGTCTCAGTAGCTTCTTCATGGAATTGAAGCGTCCTCTCCAGGAGTAAATCAGGAGTAAGTCTCAGTAGCTTCTTCATGGGATTGAAGCGTCCCCTCCAGGAGTAAATCAGGAGTAAGTCTCAGTAGCTTCTTCATGGGATTGAAGCGTCCCCTCCAGGAGCAAGTCAGGAATAAGTCTCAGTAGCTTCTTCATGGGATTGAAGCGTCCTCTCCAAGAGTAAATCAGGAGTAAGTCTCAGTAGCTTCTTCATGGGATTGAAGCGTCCCCTCCAGGAGTAAATCAGGAGTAAGTCTCAGTAGCTTCTTCATGGGATGAAGCGTCCCCTCCAGGAGCAAGTCAGGAATAAGTCTCAGTAGCTTCTTCATGGGATTGAAGCGTCCCCTCCAGGAGTAAATCAGGAGTAAGTCTCAGTAGCTTCTTCATGGGATTGAAGCGTCCCCTCCAGGAATAAGTCAGAAGTAAGGGCCTCATTACATGGATGGCGGTAAGGATTTACGGGTACCGGTAAAATACCGGTACTAGTAAATCCTTACCGCCTTACTACGAGGTCCCTTTGCGGGTTGGGGGATTTAACGCCTGCTTTTTGCAGGCGTTAAAAACCAACCCGCAAAGGGACCCAGGGAGCTAATTACGGTACCACAATTTGCGGTACCATAATTAGCGCCTTCCCCATTCCCATTGAGCCCTATGGGCCAGGGCAATGGTGGAAGGGGGAATTACCGCCCCGCCAACCTTGGAATGGGGCGGTAATTCCCCTTTCCGCCAAGGCGGTGCCGGTATTTTACTGGCATGAACCATGGCGCTCATAGCGCCATGGTTCTCCGCCATCCGTGTAATGAGGCCCTAAATCTCAGTAGCTTATTCATGGAATTGAAGCGTCCCCTCCAGGAGTAAATCATGATTAAGTCTCAGTAGCTTATTCATGGAATTGAAGCGTCCCCTCCAGGAGTAAGTCAGGGTAACTATCAGTAGCTTATTCATGGAATTGAAGTGTCCCCTCCAGGAGTAAGTCATGATTAAGTCTCAGTAGCTTCTTCATGGGATTGAAGCGTCCCCTCCAGGAGTAAGTCAAGATTAAGTCTCAGTTGCTTCTTCATGGGATTGAAGCATCCCCTCCAGGAGTAAGTCAGAGTAACTCTCAGTAGCGTCTTCATAGGATTGAAGCGTCCCTTCCAGGAGTAAGTAAGGAGTAATTCAGAGTAACTCTCAATAGCTTCTTCATGGGATTGAAGCGTCCCCTCCAGGAGTAAGTCAGAGTAACTCTCAGTAGCTTCTTCATGGGATTGAAGCATCCCCTCCAGGAGTAAGTCAGAGTAACTCTCAGTAGCTTCTTCATAGGATTGAAGCGTCCCCTCCAGGAGTAAGTCATGATTAAGTCTCAGTTGCTTCTTCATGGGATTGAAGCGTCCCCTCCAGGAGTAAGTCAGAGTAACTCTCAGTAGCTTCTTCATAGGATTGAAGTGTCCCTTCCAGGAGTAAGTCAGGAGTAATTCAGAGTAACTCTCAGTAGCTTCTTCATAGGATTGAAGCGTCCCTTCCAGGAGTAAGTCATGATTAAGTCTCAGTAGCTTCTTCATGGGATTGAAGCGTCCCCTCCAGGAGTAAGTCATGATTAAGTCTCAGTTGCTTCTTCATGGGATTGAAGCGTCCCCTCCAGGAGTAAGTCAGAGTAACTCTCAGTAGCTTCTTCATAGGATTGAAGTGTCCCTTCCAGGAGTAAGTCAGGAGTAATTCAGAGTAACTCTCAGTAGCTTCTTCATGGGATTGAAGCGTCCCCTCCAGGAGTAAGTCGGGAGTAAGTCAGAGTTGCTACCAGTAACGTATTGGAGCCTCAGCTCTTGTATGTACATTTCAAATGCTGGTAAATGCCAAGTTCACACAACGGCTCCCAAGACAAGGCACAAACCAGCACACGTGATCTCCGACACTCATGAAAGATGGGTACCGCTACACGGAGCACAGAGAATTTAGGATGGAAAGGTTGAGGGCAGCCATGATGTGCGTAAGCAGACAGGATAAACACTGTGTAAAGGAACTCAGAACCTGACCTAGCATTATACTGGAGAGGCTGTAAGCATTTATGAAAGGTGTACTCGAACTAAAGGCATGCCAGAGAGGGCCAATGTGTCATCTATGCAACAGTGAGTGGGTCTTCAATTAGAGAATGGGAGAAGGATAGCGTAGTTTACTACTGACATTCACATAGAACTCTAGTCAGAGCAATGGCAATAGAAGTGCGCATCCAGAAGCGAATAAACTTCAGTGCTTCCAGTTAAACGCAGTAGCAAATTAACCCTCCTAAGTTGTAAACCAGCTTCTGCGCATTTGTCCACCTCCACGTTTTTGCCACATTAAGTTCACCTTTTTGGCACCAAAGCTCACTTACGTTAGTCCAGCACCCTTGTGACAAATGTTATGATTCAAGCGTGTACAACTTACATACATAACACTCTGCTAAAATAAACACAATGTTATGATGTTTCTACAAGTAATTATCTATTCATACGACATTAGTTTAATTTGTACCGCACACTGAACCCTCAGGTAACTGGGCGCCAAACTTGAACGGTTTGAACTTTGAACTTGAATCAACATTTACATCAGGCGGGAACAGACAGAATAGCAAACCACGAATTTCCAGCACGGCGGCAGCAGCAGCAACAACAATAACTGCGAATTGACCAGGGTTCCATAGCGGTCAGAGACAGAGTGAGCTTCAATATCAATGTGCTGGAGTTACAACAGGGCGTTCGTGGGTGTTAACAGGCGCAGTGTTTAGATGCTAGTTTTAGTCAAATGTTAGCCTCTCTTGCCGAGAAGCCCGATTTTGACTTAGTTCTAAAAGGTCCAGAACGCTGGTTCCATTTCAAGTTAGTAAAACGTTTTTCACCAAAAGACAAAAAATCCTAACAAAAAAAAAGAATGAACTTTGCTAAGTTGTTGACAGAAATCAGCCGATGATGCATAGTGCTCACTGCCTTTAGTTGTGGCTATCTGGAGGTACTGAACGCACTGCCCATAAGCCAAAAAGATTATCATGGAAAGTGAAGAAAGGAGAGGGATGTGGACATGTGGTGTGAGCAAGGACACGCAGCCTGCCGGGGGTTGACACCCAGAGCCATGCCAGTCTCGAGGGCCTTTCCCATCCTCCTAGCTGCCCCTCCCTGGCAAGACACCACCTCCCTTCCATCTCTTTGAGCGAGCTCCGTGCTTTTAAGGAGATTCCAATGTTATTTAGAACCAGTCTTCTGAAAGGCAATGGCTTAATTGCAGCTGGAAACCAGCCCCTGGTGTAATAAAGGTCGTAACCAAGTGTACGTTCATCCGCTTGATTTCTAAACAATGTGTGTCCTTGCATCTGTTGCTTGCACTGAATACTTGTTCAAATAAATCATGGGCAAAGGAAACAGTTTGGGCTTTTTTTTGTTTTTTAGTTTTTTAGGCATTAAGAGAGGCGTTTGCTAGACACCATCACGATATGCCCAGATAATAACACTTGCCAGTTTACGGCCAGGTAGTGCCAGTATGGCAGTGACTGAACAACGACTATTTCTGCCTACACAAAAGTCAAGAGTGTTGGCTTTGCTCGTTTTACCCATCAGTCGCATATGGATTTTTATTTTAAAGCATTAAATGAAACTAGCAGGGTTGGAAGCCCCCCCCCCCACTCCCCTCTGCAACTCTATGAACCTGCTTTATGCAGCAATAATCACACTTTTCACACCAGATGCCACCACTTCCAAGAACAGTAACGATAGGTATAATTATTACACACTTTGCACAGTAACGATAGGTGTAATTATTGCACACTTTGCACAGTAACGATAGGTGTAATTATTGCACTTTGCACCGTAACGATAGGTGTAATTATTGCACACTTTGCACAGTAGCGATAGGTATAATTATTGCACACTTTGCACAGTAACGATAGGTATAATTATTGCACACTTTGCACAGTAACGATAGGTATAATTATTGCACACTTTGCACAGTAACGATAGGTGTAATTATTGCACACTTTGATAGTCGACCTGAAAGGCAGCAGAGCTGCATTGGCCAGCCAGGAATTCCAAAGCGGGTCTGCTGCTGGGTACACTGAGATGGTAAGAAGCGAGCGCATAACTTGGTGAGCTATCTTTCCAGCTAACTTGAGAAAGAATCCGTCTACACGCTTGGTAGAGAACCCCGGCTGCCATTCCTGCACAGGGTCACAGAAGCCACAAATCGCCCACGCGGTAAACTGGCACCTCAACACTGCCCCCACCTTGGACGCCGAGCTGGAGAGATTCCTGCTGTGTGAGTGCTTAGAAGAACAGCAATACGTGTTTGGCGCTGCATCTGGCGTGAACCCTTAGCACTTCACTAAATACACCGCAGCACCAAATTTCCAATTCAACCTGTGCGTTGTTCAATCGCACGTCAGCAGGCTGGCGCCTTCGCCCGGTGGCACGACTTATCAGCGCGATACTGTGCAAAACAAACTACGGGAGGCAGTGGCGGAGTTGGACTCCACTCCCGTGATCCCTGATCAGGATCGTCAATGGTGGGGGATCTGGAGAGCTGGAGCACAACACATCTGGAGGGCCGCATAATGAGCAACCACGGAGAATCCTAGCCTATCAGGGGCCATGGCTCGGTGGATCCAATAAACAAGGACACAGCAGAACACGCTATGGTGTAAAGAAATGCTATTTTTTTTTTTATTTTCATTTAGTTTGTACAAACTTTAGAAAATCTTTTTATATCAAAACTTATATATTCTACAATATGCAATGTCCAATTACTCCCTCAGCTCTTTCCGGGGAAATGCTATATCGCACGATTGGCTGAGCAAGAGCCAAAAAGCAGCTCCCCCTGCCCCTGGTTATCTGGCATCACCCAAGCGCTAGCTCTGACAAACTAGGCGCTAGCTCAAAGCGTGGCACACATCTAGCATCCACACAGGATGAAAACTAGAACTCCCTGTCCATCCTGTGCTTTAAATGTGCCCCTTTAGATGCATTCCCAAACACACACAATGAATGTCAGATAGATGTATTTGCATTGCATCAAATTCACTGGATTGTCAAAAGCAGCTCCTTGAAGCTGTTGCTGTCAAGCTTACCAGGCTCTTCTAGGCTAACTACGCTTTGCAATTTTTTACAGCAAGGCTCAGAAGCCGCTAGCCAGGCCTAAACACTCACTCGCCCCTGCCTTCACCGCATGCACGCTGAAAACGATTTCTTACTCGCCAAGAGACAGTTACCACTCGCCAAAAGCTGCTATGATATTTATAACGCGCCTAACACCCGGAGGTTTCTAAGCGCGGACCCGGGGATGAAACCTGTGTTGCTCTGTGTCGTCTTGCTGCCAAGGCGAGCACGTTGCTGTTCAGCTATCCTCCCGAGAGCTCTGGCAGCGAGAGCACACTTGGAGGCCTGCTTTCCAGCATCGATTGTATGCATTATGCAGACTTTGGGTTGCAGCGTGTGATTGATTACATAAGCTGGGTGGTAACCCGATTGGCCACTGGAGCTCCTTGGAGAGACGGAAGTACTCGTCAGAGTGCTTTGAAAGCCCTAAAGTGTTTTTTTTTAAATTTTGGGGCAGAGGGGACAGTCCGCGTTCTAAAGCTAAGGCGCCAGGATGGTTGATTACGGAACAGATGCGGCGAGCAGGGCTTGAGATTATAGGGTTTCTGTCTGGCGAGGGGGGCATCCTATGGATAGATTTGATGACCGGGAGAATAAACGCATGGTGACCAGTGCTGCAGAGAGTGGCAAGCTGTCCTGAGGTGATGGCGTAGGAGTGAGGGAAACAGATGAGTGCACAGGTGGCAAAGCAGATGTGACGAATCGGAAGGTTTCGTCACTTCTTCCTTGGGGAGAGCCACCCCGTTTGAGGATAGGGAGGCGAGCCAGCCCGTTAAACAAAACCCACCATCGGGGTTTGGGAAAGGGGGAGGTCACTGGGAGTGATCCCCACCAGGGGACAGGGACGCCCCTTCCGGAAAGGAACTTCCTAGAAGTGAGACATTGTCTGCATATATGGGAATACCAGAAGTGGATCCGACTGTCAGCTCTGGAACTCCAAACAATGAAGAAAGTACATTTGACAGTTAGCTGAAGGCAATGCTGGCCTCTCAAATGGGCTTGACAGTTAAATACACCCCTTTGGTATCTGGTAGCAAGTAAAAGGTCTTTCCCCCTTGAATGGAGGAGGAGAAGCGATATGCAGAAGCGATCCTTAGATGTACGCACGTCATTGAGAGGCCGGGGCACGCTCCCAAGCAGAGCCGGCTGTAGTGTAGAGAAGGACACGGAAGGAGATCCGGAGAGCAATCCAGCGAGAAACCAGAGAAGACGCCAGAGCGAACAAGAAACATGGCCGATGAGGAAAATGGCTGTGAGGAGTCAGTGAGGCCGAGCGGAGCGGACCAACGGCTAGACGTGACCACATGGAGGATGTGGTGGGCGCGGAGCCCAGGAAACAACGCAGAGACCAGCGAGATAGAGAGGTACGAGTCCCATTCTCGCACTACGTGAAACCAGAAAGAGAGCAACATAGCGGCTAGCGAAAAAACATTTCCGCTTTTGTTCGGGGGAGGATGCCCAGGAGCTGGAGAGAACACCAGCATCACCAGGCCGAAGCCACCTCACCGGAGCAGGGCCTGCCGTGCTGAAAGGACGCAGGTTTCTCACAGCAGACGTGGCATAGAGACCCGACCGTGAGAAGGACCAAAGAGAATAGATCCCTAAGAGTGGCGACCAGGTCCGGAGAGAGGGACGGCCATAAACAATAAGAGCGGTTAGGGGAGCCCTCTAAACCCGAGCCTTGGAACCAGCCAAACAGTGGAAAGCCACACTCAAAAACCAAGCAAAAGATATATCAAGAGGGGATGCGCAGACCCTACGAAGCAAGCGAGAGAGTAGGAACAGAGACCCAAGGGAGCAAGTAGGGTCTGTAGAACAACTAAGGAATCATCCCGAGAGGAACTCAGAATCAAGCAAGCCTGGCGCCTCGTGGGGAGAGAGACACACGCAGTCGTGGAGGTGGGTTAAGGAAATATCCCTGCATCCACGATCCTTTAGAGAATTGACTTGTTTGGGGGAACTTGAGAGTTTATGCTATATACCAAAGGCAAACCTTTTAATTATTTGGAATTTTGACATAATGGACACAAACTGATAAGGTCGGGAGACCTGTATCCTATTGACTAAAACCGAGAACCGACACTAGGAGAGATGGCAGAGTAAAGAACACTGTGGTCAGCCGGAAATACGGAGAGATGGCAGAGTAACGAACACTGAGGGCAACCAGAAATACGGAGAGATGGCAGAGTAACGAACACAGAGGGCACCTGGAAATACGGAGAGATGGCAGAGTAAAGAACACTGAGAGCAACCGGAAATACGGAGAGATGGCAGAGTAACGAACACTGAGGGCAACCGGGAATACGGAGAGATGGCAGAGTAAAGAACACTGAGGGCAACCGGAAATACGGAGAGATGGCAGAGTAAAGAACACTGAGAGCAACCGGAAATACGGAGAGATGGCAGAGTAAAGAACACTGAGGGCAACCGGGAATACGGAGAGATGGCAGAGTAACGAACACTGAGGGCAACCGGGAATACGGAGAGATGGCAGAGTAATGAAGACAGAGGGCAACCGGAAATACGGAGAGATGGCAAAGTAAAGAACACTGAGAGCAACCAGAAATATGGAGAGATGGCCGAGTAAAGATCACTGAGGGCAAGCGGAAATACAGAGAGATGGCTGAGTAAACACTGAGTGCAACTAGAAATACAGAGAGATGGCCGAGTAAAGAACACTGAGGGCAACCGGAAATACGGAGAGATGGCAGAGTAAATAACACTGAGTGCAACCAGAAATATGGAGAGATGGCAGAGTAAAGAACACTGAGAGCAACCAGAAATACAGAGAGATGGCATAGTAAAGAACACAGAGCAACCAGAAATACAGAGAGATGGCAGAGTAAGAAACACAGAGGGCAACCAGAAATACGGAGAGATGGCAGAGTAAGAAACACAGAGGGCAACCAGAAATACTGAGAGATGGCAGAGTAAGGAACACAGAGGGCAACCGGAAATACGGAGAGATGGCAGAGTAAAGAACAGTGTGGGCAGCCGGAAATACGGAGAGATGGCAGAGTAACGAACACTGAGGGCAACAGGAAATACGGAGAGATGGCAGAGTAAAGAACAGTGTGGGCAGCCGGAAATACGGAGAGATGGCAGAGTAACGAACACTGAGGGCAACCGGAAATACGGAGAGATGGCAGAGTAACGAACACAGAGGGAAAGCGGAAATACAGAGAGATGGCAGAGTAACGAACAAAGAGGGCAACCGGAAATACAGAGAGATGGCCAAGTACCGAACACTCAGGGCAACCAATGGCAGAGTAAAGAACACTGAGAGCAACCAGAAATGCGGAGACACGGGTGAGTAAAGAACACTGAGAGCAACCAGAAATGCAGAGACATGGGCGAGTAAAGAACACTGAGGGCAACCGGAAATGCGGAAACATGGGCGAGTAAAGAACACTGAGGGCAACCGGAAATACGGAGAGACGGGCGAGTAAAGAACACTGAGGGCAACCGGAAATACGGAGCGATAGCAGAGTAAAGAACACTGAGGGCAACCCGAAATACGCAGAGATGGCTGGGCAAAGAACACTGAGGGCAACCGGAAATACAGAGAGATGGCAGATGAGACGAGTAAACAGACACGGCCCAACAGAGTGCATCAACAAAACTGCTTTTACCTATTCCATCATGGCACATAACATTAAACAAAACATTGCCTGACCCCCAACAGCAGCTCATCTGACTAAAATAAAAAGCACTGAACAAAGGAACTTGTCACAGTACATCCAGGAACCTACCAGAAATACCAAGAGCTCCCCTCGCCCATCAGTAAACACACGGAACAGTGAGCAAGCCGTCAAATTGAGTCAAACCTCAACTGACAGCACCCTCAAGGCCCAACATCTTTACAGAACAACCAAACTCTCCCCTAGGACAATGACTCAGAAAGAAGCAAAGGTCAGTGGCTGCGTAACATTAACTAAAAGGAGAACTGAGAGTGTGGCAGGTCATTGCTCATAAGTTATGTTACGTTGATGTATACTGCGTACCGCTACCACCCACGGGCAGCCTCGGCCAGCAGGGGCCAAGAGGACTTTCAGCTCAACCTTCCACTGGTAGTTTACGCCTGGTCTACGTCAACAAGCCATTCCTAGTACATGGGTCTTTCCATACGGCTTGCACCAGACAAGAGAGCAAACCGGATGCGTCCGTCCTATGGAGAAGCCAACAGCAAGCAACGTTGGACTGGATAGTTTCAGCATGACTAACAGGCAGCTTCACCCAGCAAATGCCAAGAAGACCCAAGCAGAATGGTGCCAGCGTGTGCCCCTTCACAAAACCCAAGCTTTTAATCCCTGCCCCATGTTCAGAACACTTGTCCAAGCACTGTTCCTCAGCCACTAGCAACGATTCGTCACACACCTGGCCACTAGCAACGATTCCTCGCAGGCGTCCCAGATGTGTCACCTGGCCCCCTCAAAGCCATCCAGCAGGGCACATCCCAGCACTACACACATGTGGTACCTTCAGCGCAATCCTCTAGCAGGTTAACTGGCAGGCAACCACTTGAAGTATGGATGGAGCTCAAGACAGTGTGTATCACCTACAAAGCAGTCACAACCAAAAACAAGCATTTTCAATGCCAACAGTTTGGACTTTTGTGCAGGCATGAGAAAGGCATTTGCCAAGCACCGCCGTAGTGAAATGAACTGGCCATCGATGGTAGCAGCTGCAAAATGGTGCAGGTACCTGGGAGTATAATAGCAATGCCTGGCAAATGCCCAATACATATGCACAAGCCAAAAATGCTGGCTTTCACAATGCTGGTTTCTTAACTGGACTTCAGTGAAGGACTCCCACACTGCTTATAAATCGAGTGGCTGAAGGCAAATCTGGTTAAGACATTTTTATTACATCTGCAATACGATTACAGCTCCAATTAAGTCATTAACTCTTAGAAGATTGCTTTGAAAAAACACTGGCAGGCACTACTGGCACAAAGTTTGATGGTAAGGTTTGATAAAAAAAGGTAGCTCGAACAGATACAAGGAGGATGCATGTTGGGCGGGAAGGGTCCGCAAGTGGGTGGGAATGGCCATAGGGATTAGCATGGCCATGAGCAGTCAATGGGTGGGAAAATAGCCAAGCAACACTTGCAAGCCGTGCCTCCCTCCTCATGTGCCATTTCTCCGCAGCTGTACTCTAATGCAATAGTTTCAGCTTATAGGTGGTGCTTTAGAAACTGACCATATTCGGGGGTCAGCACACACCCAGAAAGCCCACCGCCATGCTGGAAACAGAGGAGCACGAGAGGGAAAAAACGAAGAGGGCTTTTCCTGCTCTACACCTTGACTATGGAACAAGTTCCCAACGCAGAGAAGACGGGTCCACCCAACTCCCCTCTCAAGGCACTCTATCTCTCTATCCACTTTTTCTGCACACCCTTTATCTGCTACATGCTTACTACTCACACATCTCTGCATGCTTACACGTATACATCAACATAACATAACATAACATAACACTCTCGCCTGGAGACCCATGGGTGGTAGCAGTGCACAGTATACATCAACATAACATAACACTCACGCCTGGAGACGCCCCTGGGTGGTAGCAGTGCACAGTATACATCAACATAACATAACAATCACGCCTGGAGACGCCTCTCGGTGGTAGCGGTTCGCGTTATACATCAACATAACATAACACTCTCGCCTGGAGACGCCCCTGGGTGGGAGCGGTGCGCGTTACACATCAACATAACAAATACTATACACACACTCTCACATACATCGTCTAGGATAGTCTACATACATCTCTCTCAAAAACATCTCTCTAAACTGCTGCGCTCACAGACATCCCTGTAAACTGCTGCGCTCAGAGACATCCCTGTAAACTGCTGCGCTCAGAGACTCACACATACATCCCTCTAAACGGCTGCGCTCACAGACTCTCACATACATCCCTCTAAACTGCTGCGCTCACACTCTCACATACATCTCCCTAAACTGCCGCGCTCACACTCTCACATACATCCCCCTAAACTGCCGCGCTCACACTCTCACATACATCCCTCTAATCTGCCACGCTCAGACGCTCACATACATCCCTCTAAACTGCCACGCTCACAGACTCTCACAAACATCCCTGTAAACTGCCGCGCTCACAGACTCTCACATACATCCCTGTAAACTGCCGCGCTCACAGACTCTCACATACATCCCTCTAAACTGCCACACTCACAGACTCACAAACATCCCTGTAAACTGCCGCGCTCACAGACTCTCATATACATCCCTGTAAACTGCCGCGCTCACAGACTCTCACCTACATCCCTGTAAACTGCCGCGCTCACAGACTCTCACATACATCCCTGTAAACTGCCACGCTCACAGACTCACAGACATCCCTGTAAACTGCCACGCTCACAGACTCTCACATACATCCCTGTAAACTGCCGCGCTCACAGACATCCCTCTAAACTGCCGTTCTCACAGACTCTCACATACATCCCTCTAAACTGCCACGCTCACAACTCTCACATACATCCCTCTAAACTGCCACGCTCACAGATTCTCACAAACATCCCTGTAAACTGCCACGCTCACAGACATCCCTCTAAAGTGCCACGCTCACAGACTCTCGCATACATCCCTCTAAACTGCCACACTCACAGATTCTCACAAACATCCCTGTAAACTGCCACGCTCACAGACATCCCTCTAAACTGCCGCGCTAACACTCACATACATCCCTCTAAACTGCCACGCTCACAAACATCTCTGTAAACTGCCACGCTCACACTCACATACATCTCACTAAACGGTCACACAGTCAGATGCATCTCACTAAACTATCACGCAAACAGACTCACGCATTTGACAGATCTCTCTAAACTGCTATGCACAGATTCTCACGAAACTGTCCCGCACACAGACGTTCACATACATCGCACTAAACTGTCATGCACACACTCATCTCACACATAATCGGGCATACATATGCCTGCCTTGCTGCACGCACATCTGTGTGCCCCGACTCTCCATGCATATATCCTGCAGCACTAGGATAGCAATGGGTCGATGTGTGTGTCATACCTCCGGCCCAGTGTGACAGCACAGAACCCGCTGCTCACAGTCAGCGGGTCTCTGGGTGCAGTCACGCGCCCTCCTCTCTCTCCGCCACTCTGCAGCACGCGCAGTCTCGCTTCAGGGGGGGCCGCCATCAGTGTCCATGGAGGGGGAGACCTAAGCTTCTCATTCCTCCCCCCTTAGCTGTGCACATTGTTTCCTATGGAGCCCACACCCTTCTCGCAACGGAAGCGGCACCACTTACCGCAGGGCGAGGTCAGTCCCCAGAGAGTCCTGGTGCCCAGAGTGCAGAGTGGGCCGGCGCTCCCCGCCACCCGCCACACGGCACATGCACACACACACTCACACACTGGAGAGCCCGGGCGGCTGCTCAGAAGCTCTGGCTGCTCCCGGAGAAAGGCGTGGCCCCCTCAGCACCAATGACAGCATCAGTCACAAGGAAACAGGAAACGGCCGCCGCGGGAGCGACAGCCTGCACCCCCGGGGGGCCAGGCAGGCTCCGAGCTGCGTGCACCCTCTCTCACACACTGTATGCAAGAATCACAACCCAGGCACGTGCGCCTTAGCGTCATTACACCGCGAAAGCAGAGCTCTCAAATAGGTCAGCAGCAGAACTCTCAATTCTGGGGCTCGTCACCTCTCCCCACAGCATTGGTACCTGTGTCTAACAGGAGTGGCAACATGTATCACTCACGCCACGAGGTCACCGTATGGCTATTCCGTCAGGCTGAACCAGTGCTGGAAACGGGGGAACCCTCTCCTCCTTGGGAGGGTGGGGCCGTCAGGAGGAGTGGGCGGGACTGAGGGGCGTGGACCCCGGCCAGGTCACACAATACAACACCTCTTCATACAAGCGCATCCTGGCGATTTGCATAAAAACAAAGAGCATTATGGGACATAAATATGTCCAGAATTTAAAATGTGAAACATGTTTTACTGTGATTCAGCAAGAAATCATTTTGAGAGTATAATAGAAGTTTGGGTCTGCAGTTTCAATTGGTCACATGACTCACCCTGAGAAAGGAATGTCTCTACTTTGCGAGACTTATATACGAGTCGGTGGTGGTGAGACGGGTCATAGATGAGTGGCAGGAGAGGTGGGTGAGTGGGGTGAAGGGTAGGTGGATGTTTGGTGTTGTGGGAAAGTGTCAGTGAAGGTGGATGCGGGGAGTCTGGAATGGAGGAGGGGGGGAGGAGGTGGGGAAACGTGAGTTGAGAGATTGTGTGTGGTGTGCCCGAGACTGTGGGACATTTTCTGCTTAGGTGTGAGAGACATGTTGAGGAGAGAGAATTGATGAAGGTTCGATTGTCTGCGCTGGGTGTGGCTGAGCTGAGTGGGAAGACTTTGCTGGGAGGTGAAGGGGAGAGAGGCAGGAGGAGGAATAGTGTGATGTTGGATTTTGTGAGGCAAACGGGGCGGTGGGAGGAGTTGTGAGTTTATGTAAGCCAAGTATTGATTGGTGGGTCTGGTGCACATCATCCTTCAGGATGGGGAAGGGCCTGCGCAGGTCCGCCCACGCACCCGATAATTAAGAAGAAGACAGTTAAAGGAGCTTGTGAGTGTTTTGGCTGCTTTTGTATTTATAGGCCGCCGCCGAGTGTAGTGAAAGTGTTTGCTTGTGAATGGGATAACTCAGGCTTTAGGACAGACATCACTGGGAGTCCTTTTCTTAAGCAGGGTTATCTATCACACGAGTCCAGGGGCATAGCCAGATTTGTCTAACAAATGGGGCTTACAGCTAATGAATGCAGTTGGGCACACCACAGTGACATTAACATCTGTAAATGCCCACACAGTGCTGTTGAGTGGGCGTTTATAGATTTTGGGTGGGCCGTGCCCACTCAGGCCCTAGCCTGTATAAGCCTCTGGAGATGACTTTTAATAGCACATAAGCATGTGGCGGGGGCAGTCCCCTGAATAGTGCCTGTACAACAGCACAAAGATGAGAGCAAATGATGACCAGTGTGTGAGGGTGTGACCAGAATGGCCATAGTTCAGGGGCAAATCAAAAGGAAATAAATAAAATGTGATTTACAAGGGTAATTGTACCCTGGGGGGGGCAAGTTCTGCTGGCGAGTACTGTACAAATATAGAGTAAAGGGCAGGGTGAGCTCCCTTTTTGGTCAGTGGGTGAAGTTAGTCAGGCTTTAAAGAGAATCCCCCCAAACACCCTCCCCCCACCACCGGGCAGACTGGCTTTGATTGTGCTAGGCAGCGGCCTCCAGTGGCTCAAGGGCAGGGGTGTTGCTAGATCTGGAAAAGACCCGGGGCTATGCTGATGTCGGAACTGTCGGGACTGGGGGGCTAGCTAGTCTTTTGGCTGTAGCTCCTGAGATTCTATCCGGGGCTACAACCAAAAGATCAGGGGCTATAGCCCCCTTAGCCCCCCCTAGCAACGCCTCTGCTCAAGGGCAGTAGGGAAGAAGAACGGAACAAGAGCCCTGCAGTCCCTCCCAGACCGGCCTTGCCTCTCTGCTCCGACTACCATTGCCACGGACCACTCCACACAACATGCCACTACGGGGGGGGGGGGGGAATTGATGTTTTATGATAAACGGTTCCGGACAGCCAAGTCTTGGCGCAATACCCACTGCCCGGAGGCCACGAGGGGGGTAACTGGCACAATATAGATGACCATTCCATAAATACTTGGGCCCGGTGCCTCTTTGCGTGCCCCATGGCCAGTGCCACTCCCTTGCCCATGCCACTGACCTTCCTGACCACTGCCAGTGTGAGAACATTGCCCCCTCTGATATGAGACTTCAGACCTCCACAGTCATTTCTAGGCACCAGCTCTTATGCAATCGCTGCTGGCCTCAGGCGCATGACTGACAGGCCCTGTAGATGATGGGAAGGAAGCAGAGCCAATCACGGCATTACCCACCCTGAGAGCTGCCTTGATACCCCCTTGTAATGCCTGTGAGCAGGGGTGTTGCTAGGTCTGGAAAAGATTAGGGGTACGCTAATGTTGGGGACTGGCAGGATTCAGGGCTAGCTATCCTTTTGGCTGTTGTCCCTGAGCTTCTATCCATGGCTACAACCAAAAGACCTTGGCTATAGCCCCATCAGCCGCCCACTCCCCTAGCAACGCCTCTGCCTGTGAGCATTATAGGGGCTAGCCGTTCAATGGCTGCTCTGTCAAGAAGCAAAGCATTCACCACCCTGAGTACCGCATTGTTTGACTTCCATTGAGGCTTCCGAACAGGGCAACTATTATCTCATAGTAGATTTGGTTAGACAGAGGCGTAGATGGGGTAGAGCCTGAGCGGGCAAGAAACACCCACAATCTGTAAATGCCCACTCAGCAACTACATTGGCGTCAGGCCCACCTGTTAGGCTACACCTCTGGAAGTCAAGCTACCTCAAGGCGGGGGTAGGGACCAGTTCACAGAGAGAGAGAAGAAAGGACTCAAAGGTGCTCCTTTTAGTCTGCACACCACCACCACCACCATGGGTACGTGGGTGTATTTATATATTAGAAAAGTTATGCTGTATTTATAAAAGCTTGATAAAACCTTCTACATACCAATGGCTGGCCCGCTGGCATGTCTGGCTTAGCTGAAATGGCTTCTTCTACTTATATATGTAATATTATAATGGTGACCCCGCCGCATACCAGAAAGGACATTACACTGGGAAGAGACCACGGTTCCAAACACCAGAAGAAGGGCAGATACCCCGTGCAGTGCTCCAATAGAACATGGATTGTGATACCTCGCAGACCGGAGGCCCCGTGCCGCGTACTAACAGAGATCCTTCCGCAAGGACCAATTCCATGGGGTCTTACACCCCACCCGCCGCACTGCCACGGGGAATCGCCATCTGCTACCAAGACCACAGAGATTCTGAAACACTTTGGCAAGCTGCTCCGGCAGAGTCAGAAACCCTTGCATGTCTGTGGTTGACATGGTTCTACGCACACACATTTTTCTATAAAATGCAGAGAATTTGCTGGTATGATTTTTGATGTGAGAGGCTTCATGGCATCCTCATGCCTGCTCTCTTGGCATTCACTGTGCTTCCACTTACTTGAGAATTTCCCCTGGAGGCCTGATTCAAAGAGGTGATTTTATCTGGGTCAACCCTTCAGTTCATCAGGATATGTGCAATTTCCTCATTAGATCAAGAGATCAGAGAGCACTGGCAATACGCTCGGCCCAGTTATTGGTCAGATTTCCGTCCCTCCCTCTAATAAAAGGGGGGCCCACTTTCTAAACAAGGTCTCCCACACCTGCCTTATTACATTTTTAAAAACATTTAACGAGGCAGAGAAGTAAAAACAAACGCTGCTAAGAAGGAAAGATACTTGGATTAGGGGCGGTTGGACATCCTTGACTTGAATATTGAGACCATCAATTCTACAGGAGCTCAGTGAGGAGTGGACAGCGTTTGACTCTTGTGACGTCCACGAGGAGAGGAGAGTCGAGACTCGTCTGAAGTCCGAGCGAGACAGTTCCAAATCTTCCAAGACATCCAAGAGTCCCAAATAGAGTGAGCAGGAAGGAGCAGGTCTAAAGGTGTGTCCTTCTGATTTTTTAGACTCGAGAGCTTCCAGTCATAGCACTCACCAGCTTCTGGTGGAGGGATTCCGGCGGCCATTTTGGGTTTCTTATCTCAATACGGAGGCTGGAAAAGACAAAGCGCTTTCCATATGCGAGACAGAAGAAAAGGAAATGTGTTCTGATTTATTCCCCAAAACTAAAGTGGAGAGTGAATAATGAATGCTGCGCATGGCATGGTGGATGCCTTAGAAAGCCTTGTCCATGAGGCATAAAGCAGAGGACTGGACATCCACACACACATACTCTCCTGGGATGGAAGAAGTCGGGTTGAGAAGACATTCGATGTATTGGGAAGGTGAATTGTATGCCTTGTGGAAAGCACAGTGGTTTTGCAGAAGGTCACCCTTTTTGGGGCAATGCTTATGAGACTGAGTTCTTGAATCAGCTAGTGATGGGCAGGGTCCCTTCAGGTGAGGAAGAAGGAATTCAGTCTTTCTTATAGAAAGAGTCAGCCGCCCACCCGTCGATGATAGAGGTTGGATCTCCGTATGCAGTCATACTCTTGACAGGACCATTATAGGGCTGAATAGCGCTGCATAGGCACGTCCTGGTGTGCTAAAAGGCCGCAGAGCGCTTCTGCATGTCGCATGAACAGTATCTGGCGTGAAGGCGCGGCTACTTCACCCCCGCTTCGAATTCAACAGTCGGTGCCGTCATGGGTCTTGGGAACACGGACCGTCCGACTGGATGCGAAATAAGTTAGAGGTTTCAAAAAACAGAGAGAGAAAACACCTTACGGGTGAGAAAAGCCACACAATGGCACCATGTGAAGGGCGTAGATTGGGTGAAAGTTACATTCATTCACAAGGGGGCGGGGGAACGCAAAGCGTTTCCCTCCGGGGTTGTTTTGGGCGCTGCACAGGCCAGCCTGCGCATGGAGTGCCGCCAGGGTTATTTAAGGGGGCAGGGAAGGTTCGAGAGCAGGCGACAGTTTAGGATGAGCGGTTGTCCTGGTCGCCTGCTCTTGAGCCTTCCCTGCATGGACCTGTAGTGGCGGTGGTTAGCGGTAGATGAGGCAGGTTTTGGGTAAAGGCAGAGGTTTAAGGCGGACGGGTAGGCATAGTGGATAGATAAAAAATATAAAAACAAAATAATCATAATTTGTTGACATACATAATAATGGGTGCGCTGTAGATAAAGTCACCCTTACTGTGGTCTTTGCGGATCCGCAGGCGTTCTGCGGTGCAACGCTTCTTTCCGTGTACGTTTAATACAGCGGTCCCTGTGTAAGGTTTGCCTGTGTGGGCGGCATTTGGTTTTCCTTCCGGAGACTGCGCATGCCTCTGAGGGTGCGGGGGTAGCGGGCCTGGGGGGCAGAGGTTCCCAATACTGGTGGGCATATTGTGGTGAAGGGAACAGCTGAGCGCGTTGGCTTTGTTGGCAGCTGCAGCTCCTGGGCTGCTTGCTTACTTTCGGGCTGTCGGGCGTGCAGGCTCGCTCGCGGCTGTGTGTGGTGACGCGAGGCAGCCGCCTGGGGGCAGTGCAGAGCCCTTAAAGGGCCACGCCTGCAGTTTGTAGATAAGTAGGCCACTCAATTAGTGAGGAAAGGGAGTGGCACGGAACGGCCTCACGGGCTAGGAGGATTTCGGGTGGAGTGCACAGAAAGGCTCCCACTATTGCAGAGGTGGAATGTGGAAAGGGTTTAAGAACGGCCCCTCTGCAAAATTTTCAAGGACAGTCTAGAGGGCGCAGCACGGCCCCTGGCACGGAGGACCATAGGGTGGAGGAGAGGACCCCTCTCCCGAGAGAACAGGACCAGGAAGGGTTTTCTTTGGCCCCGCCGAGAAGACGCCGACGGAGTGGTGGGGAGGACGCCCCGGGCTCACATGAGGAGGAGCTGCCCAGCCCGAGCATGTGCTCGCAACAGTCATGGTATTACATTGGGGATGATGAAGTTGAGGAGGAATACGTGGGGCAGTGGGAGATGAAGGGTCCAGTTTTGTAAGGAAGAGGGATAGGGCGAGAAGGGGTTTAGGGTGGGAAGGGGAAAGCCAGGTGCAAGGGGACTGAGGGGGCAAGAGGAAGGGGAGGAACTGGCTGGGTGAGACTGTTGACATGTTTTGTCCCCGCAGCTGGAGCCCACTAAGGAAGGAGACAAGGAGCGTTGGAGTGGAGGCCAGGCTGCAGACGGGTGATGGCAGGGCAGAAAGAGGTGAGCGGGAAGGGGAATGGTCAGAGGCTTGGCAGAGGGTAGACACAAGGTTGGGGGCAAGAAAGGAAGCGGCAGGGGTGCAAGGGGCAGGGAGAGAGATTGGCTTGCAGGCTATGGTGGCCTTGGTTGTGGAGAAGAAGATTTCTTCAGTGGAGGTGCAGACAGACAGGGCGATTGAGCCCTTGGCACCCGAGGTACAGCTTCCAAAAGAGAAGGAGGGGAAGGGTAAGGAGAAAAAGCTGCCTTACATGGGCACTACCAAACCTTTGGGAGCACATTTGATGACAACAACAAAGGATAAGATATGGGCAGGGGAATTTGTGACTTGTTCAAGCTTCTACATAGGGAGGTGAGAGCCAAGGAGGGTTCTAAGGAGGAGAGGGAGTTGGCCTCACGTCCGAAGGTGCCAGTGACGATCGAGAATTGGATGTCTGCTTTTATTATCTATGCAAGTGTCTATTGTAAGAAGTTTCCAGAGAGGTGTGTGGCACTGTTGAAGTACAGGGATGTGGTTAGAAAGGCATTCACGGGTTTCGGGGGTTTCGAGTTGGTGCGTTATGATGAGGAATTCAGGGCAAGGATGGCAGAGGACAGCCAGGCGGTCTGGGGGGAGATATACATGGATCTCTGGTTGCAATGGATTGCGCAGACGAGGCCAGCTCCAATGGTACACACGGCAAGTGGCTCACCCGTGGCTTACCAGCCCTTTCTTGGTCACCCTGCCCTGGAAGGGGCGGGGGGAGGAAGGAGAGGTCAGCCTTCAGCAGCATGTTGGGCTTTCAATAAAGAAGGCTGTATGAGGATGATGTGCACATTTAAACACGAGTGCAGCAGATGCGCGGGTCGGCATCCGATTACACAGTGTTTTCAGGCAGGGGACAGAGGGAAAGGTTGAGGAGTGGGACAAGGAGGTGGGGGGAAGGACCGTATGCCAGTTAAAGTTGGGGTTCCTGTAGGTGGGGCCTCAGTTTATCGGAAAGGGTGGGGGGGCGCAAAGGTTGGGGAGAGGTTTTGGGGGCGATCCCAAGAGAGTTAGGAGAGGGGTGTGGAGGAGGACGTTTAGGTAGGGCGGGGGAGCGCCACGGGGGGGTGTAATTGGAAAACTGTTAGCGGGTGATGGCCGTCATTGGGAGGGGCATGGAAGACAGTGGCGAAGCCCTCACACTTGCTACACGACAAGGTGAGCAAGCTTTGGGGGGTGTGAGAGCGTTATAGCGGCACAGAGTTTAAGCGGATATCGCAACTTCGAGCATATGGTAGTAGCGCCGGTTCGCATGGGGGGCAGGAGACAGGGCACGAGCTAGGGTGGGAATTCAGTATGCAAAGCACTGGAGGAACTTGGCTCATTTGGCCCCTGGTGCAGTGGGGTGGAAGTGATGAGAGGTAACTGCATGGACGGGGGTGCACAAGGGCCCCTGGTGCAGGTGGGAAACATGGTGTAATGGACGCAAGGTGCTGGGAGAGCAAGTTATGTGGATTGGTCTGCATGGACGGGACGCAGGTTTGGCCCCTGGTGCAGTGGCGGAGAGGAGTAATGAGGAGATTGGCCTGCATTGACGAGGGTGCTTGTGGTCCCTGGTGCAGGGTGGGTAACACGGTGCAATAGTAGTAACGTGATGGAGGGTGGGAGGCAAGTGTGAACAGGAGGGTAAGAGGTTAGAGGAGGAAGGAGGTCTAAGTGGGGTTGGTTAGAAGAAGGGTGTTAAAGGGCGAATTATAGACGGGCTAGGAAGGAAAGGGCCGGGGGGTGTTTACGTAGTGGGAGGAAGGAGTTGGTCAGGTGAGGAGGGGTTGTCTTGGGGGAGACAGATGGGGGTAAAGGAAGGGTGTTTTTTTTTTAGGAGTTAAGTTTGGGTCTGCAGTACTGGCAGCAAATGTACTAGGGAGTCAGGAGGAGGGTTTTGAGGAAGTGGGGGAGTGAGCAGAGGTGGGGAATGTTGCCTGAAGGAGGTTGGTGTAAGGAATGGGAAGGTAGTTGTAGTGGGACTAGCAGAAAAAGAGGGAATGGGGGGGCTTGGTATAAGGGAAGTTCATGGGATATAAGTAGTGATTTCCTGGAATTGGGGGCAGATTGGGAACGAGAGCAGGAACAAGGCAGGGGGGTGGTTTGGCACTGGAGAAGAGAGACTCATAACTATTTTCTTTTGCAGGTGGGGGCTTGAAGGAGAGGTAAGTTGCCGTAGACGTGGAATTGCGGCCAGCAAATGTTTATTGGGGCGGGATATGTGGGGAGAGAGATCGGATTGTTTGGACGCAATTGAGTATGCAGGCATAACTGTGTTTTATTGAGATAAGGGGCTTAGAGGGGTCTATTTGCAGCCCATGTTGACGGTGGAAAGGGAGTGTAATGGGGTTTCGGAGGAATTTATTGTACACTCAGGAGGTATGGCTTAGTAAATTAATGAGGAGTGGCTTTGCTATAGAAATAACAGGGGACCTAGCTGGTTTTCAGGAGGGGGGATCAAGGTAAGGTGGTGGGACAAAGTTGTCACAGAGGAGGGTTGCAGGGGGACATTAGTTGAAGGGGCAGCGGGTAGGTCTATGAGGACGTTTTACGGGTAGTTGGGGATGTTGTTGGGGCAGTGGGGGGCACGAGCGCTGGTGCTCAGGGACACAGCTGTGTGAGGATTGAGTTTTAAGAGGAGGGAGGGCATCTATCTGTTTATGGGACAGCCTCTTTCTAAATCTACCTGCCTCTACTCTCCGCCCTCTGCAACTAATCCAGAACAGGACTGCAAGACATGTCCTTGGCTTCAAGCCCTGGGATTGTATCTCTCCAGCTCTGAAATCTCTCCACTGGCTCCCAGTGGATGCAAGGATTAAATTCAAAACCCTCTGCATTGTCCACAAGGCTTTCTGGGGCCTGGGTCCAAAATACCTTCAGCTATCCCTCCGCAAATACCTCCCCTCTCGAGCTCTTCGCTCTTCTACCTCCAACTCACACAGGGTCAGTCGTTTTTCTAAGAAACAAGCTGGGGGTAGATCTCTGTCTTCGGCTGGGGCCTCCCTCTGGAACATCCTCCCTGCCACTCTAAAACTAGAGGAGAACCATCTCCGGTTCCGAAAGCACCTCAAGACCTTCCTCTTTTCTTCTGCCTTCGCTCCCCCTCTCCCCTGCTGATCTGTTCTCTCTTGGCACCGTGCACCTGGCCACCCTCTGTCTTTTGGGCCCAGGTACCTGCTCATCCTGTCACCCTCGCACACTGCCTCCGGACCACCCATTGCACTGGGGTCTGTATCTATACCCATACAGCCCCCCCATTTTCTTCCTGCACTTATCAGACCTACCCTGTCTGCTGCCTTAAACCTAGCACTTGGAAATTGCTGGCTGCATTACCACTGTTTGTTGCCTTTATTAGTTATTTATTGTTATTTATCTGTTTCTCCTCTGCTTCGCATTTTCCACCTCTCCCCCTTCCATGCACTTTTCCCCTCCCCGCTCTCCCATGCACTTGCGCGTTCTCAATGTCACTGGACCTAGTAAGATCGTTGTTTTGTTCTCCCGTTACCCTCCCTTGCCTTGTCGCGCTCTGAAACACTTGTGTGCGAGTGCGATAGAAATAAAATATCAATCAATCAATCCAATCAATCAATCAATAATTAGTGAAATAAGGGGCGACGTGGGAGGTCCAAGCCATAATACACATTTGAAGTAGAGCTAAGTTAGGATGAGTGGGGCAGAAAGAACACCTATGGCGAGGGTTTTTCTGGTGCCGGGCGCATGGCCCCTTTGGATGAGGGGGGAGGGAAGCACAATAGGGAATAGCACGGTAAAGGATGAGGGTGGGGCTGTTTGCATGAATGGACTACCCCGGGGGTGCAAAGAGGGCGAACAAGTATTGTAGATGGAGGGGCATGGCCCCGGGGAGAAGACAGGAGAAAGTGGGAAGGAAGGCTGGAGAAGATGGTACGGAGACGGTAGGGAGCAAGGGATAGTTAGGGAGGAATTTAAACTGACTTTTTAATTTAATTGTTGGGGGAATTGAAATGTTTAATAAATAATTTGTTTGGCAAGTTGTTAAAAACAGATTTGTTAGTCTGTAAGGGCAGGGGGCCAGGTTGGCGTTTATTTGTGAGCTTTGGCCGTCACATTAAGGCGACCTTTTCCACTACAAGCGAGTCTGGGTGTTTTGTGCAGAAAGCCCAAAGAGGGGAAACCGGAGGGAACGCACAGCATTTCACCCCGGGGTTGTTTTGGGCGCTGCACAGGCCTGCGCATTGAGCGCCGCTGGGGTTATTTAAGGGGGCAGGGAAGGTTCGAGAGCAGGCGGCGGTTCAGGATGAGCGTTTGTCCCCACCCGCCAACCACTTTTATTAAGGCCTCGTAAGGATGTGAATTGCTGGAAGAGGAGGGTTTTTATTTGGGGTTGTTCGTTTTTCCCCCACAGCGGGTTTCTGGGTTTTTGGCACTAGGTTATAAGGGCCGGGGGGGCTGGTCGTTTTTCGGGTGACAGGCTGGGACATTAGTTGGGGAAGTTATGTTGTAAGGTTTGTTGCTGATGTGACAGGTCAGCCTGGCTGCAGGTCATAGGAAGGAGGAGTTTGGTGTAGAGGGGAGTTGAAGGGCTATGAAGTGTTGGAGGCAGGGGGCATGGCCCGTTTGCATGAGTGGGGAGGGAAGCACAATGGACAATGGGGGAATAGCCCGGGAAAGGATGGGGGTGGTGCTGTTTGCACGAACAGACTACCTCGGGGAAGCAAAGAGGGGGAACAGGTATTGAAGATGGAGGGGCATGGTCCCGGGGAGAAGACAGGAGAAAGCAGGAAGGAAGGCTGGAGAAGATGGTAAGGAGACGGTAGGGAGCAAGGGATAGTTAGGGAGGAATTTAAACTGACTTATTTATTTAATTGTTGGGGGAATCGAAATGTTTAATTATTAATTTGTTTGTCAAGTTGTTAAAAACAGATTTGTTAGTCTGTAAGGCCAGGGGGCCAGGTTAGCATTTATTTGTGAGCTTTGGCCTGTCACATTAAAGCGACCTTTTCCACTACAAGCGAGTCTGGGTGTTTTGTGCAGTAAGCCCAAAAGACAGCAATACCAAATGGAGGGACAGCATGCTAATAAAAGTGTATATAGCGAATGGGCATACTCTACAAAGAGCAGGGAGAGGAGAGGTGGCATATCAAAAGGGGAGGTGGCTCTAGATGCACAAGACACACGTCAGTGAAACATCACTGTTAGAGCGGCAGTCAGAGAGGGTGACAGGGGAGAAAGAAAGACAAAGAGAGAGACAGATAGGGACACAGACAGAGACAGAGAGAGAGAGACGCACACACAGCTAGAGAAAGAGGGAGACAGAGGAGAAACAGAGATACAGAGGAGACCGACCCACACAGTGGAGAGAGAGAGACAGAGTCCGAGAGGGAGACGGGAGAAAGATACAGAGGAGAGAGACAGAGAGAGATGCACAGAGAGAGAGACAGAGAGAGAAAAAGAGAGAGAGAGACGCACACAGCTAGAGAAAGAGGGAGACAGATGAAAAAGGTAGATGTAGAGGAGAGCGACGCACACAAAGAGGAGGAAGGGAGACAGAGTGAGAGAGAGGTAAACAGAGAGAGACCCACACAGAGTGGAGAGAAAGAGAGGGAGAGAGAGAGAAACGGGGAGAGAGATAGACATAGAGGGGGAAAGGGAGACAGATAGACAAAGGAGAGAGAGAGAGAGAGAGACAGGCAGAGAGAGAATGCGAGACAGAAAGAAAGCGAGAGAGGGAGACAGAGAGAGACAAAGACAGGCAGAGAGAATCAGAGAAAGAGAGGGAGAGAGAGGGGAGAGGGAGACAGAGACACACACACAAAGGAGAGAGACAGAGAGAAGGACAGCCAGAGAGAAAGTGAGAGAGACAGAGAGAGAGAAAGAGTGAAAGACAGAGAGAGAGCGAGAGAGAGGGAGAGCAAGAGAGAGAAAGCAAAGCATGCAGATGTGTGCAGGAAAATGAAAACTTGGAGGAGGAGCCAAGATCAGCAGAAGGCATGGGCCAAGAACCACAAAATGTATGTACATGGTGAAACATATTTCCCAGATAAATTGGTTGACTCCTTTCCAGTGACGATAATGGGGTTGAAATTGATATTTGTGCTACATTTTTCGCCATATACTTATAGAGACAGTGGTTGAGAGTAAGTCGATTTCTTTGCTTACCTGGAATGTGAACGAGCTCGGATCCAGTATTAAAAGGCAGCTTGTACTACAACTTCTCAACAGACACCCCACGTAGCTTTACTTACTGAAACCCATCGGGCCTGGTCAGAATGTACGTTTTTCCAGCACACAAATGATCAAACCGCGGTAAATGCCGGCTTCTCCATGGGAGCGAGAGGCACTCTAACACTGATACTTAGACTCCTATCAGTGAAACAGGACCCTGAAGGGCACTTTGTGTTGTGAGGGGAGACCTGTGGGGGTGAATTTGGGTTATTGTGTCTGTGTATGCCCCTCCGCCTCTGACACTAGACCTATTAGAGGACATCCAATCGTTCTCTTGAATAATCAGTGCTCGTGGCAACTTTAATGATGTGATGAGCCCACATATCGACTGGACCCACCTAAGGGGCAGGAACCCTAACATTTCCATAAAACTATACGTGTTTTTGGATACACTTGGGTTGGTGGATGTGTGGAAATGGCAGTCTCCGCGCGTGGATTCCTATGTTGTTTCTGATATATGTTACTTGTTGCATTTTAATGTATTGCATGTCCCTTGGTGCATTTTAATGTATTGCATGACTTTTTATTTGCACACAAGTATTTCACTGTATGTGACTGCACTGGCCCAGATACAGGGATTGTTGTATTTCAATGTAACCCCCCCCCCCCGGAACAGCTAACAGCTGGAAGTTATACAGCCACTGAATCACCTCTTCCTTAGGAACTCTTCCCCTCCCCTTTAGAGTCTTTCCCAGCATGTGTACCCAGCTTCTTCATCCTGGGACCCCACTCCTCCCCTTTCTGTCACTTGAACAGCTGTGTTCATCATGACATCTACTGCAGCACTCCTGGGAACAGTTTCCTCCCCCTCCCAAGGAGGCCTGCCTCTCACCTGCCCCCTCCTCCTGTCACCAACCCTTCCGGACCCTGGAACAGCTAATGTGGGAACCATTGTGTCTGTTGGGGTGGTCAGGAAAGGTATACACGAGCAAGGGGGATTTATGTTGCGGGCACCGTATGGATGACTGGGGGTGCAGCAAACTGAGCGCAGTGTTGCAATTATATATATATCGTGTGCAGTTAATTGTGGATGGGATATGTTAACTTTTTTGTGTTACTTTTTGTTCAGAACTGATACATATTAGCTTGAACCTGCGCAGAAAGATAACATTTTAAAATCACCAAATGCAACATAAATATGATTCACACATGGGTTGCTTTGAAGTACATGGAAACTAAGAGACGGGGAGGGGTTTAATGGACCTACAAGGAAGTGGACTAGGTATAGAAAACAGGTATTAAACATGCATGCACATTGATACAAATACATGGGGAATTCATGAATCTCAATATAGTGGGCTTTTTACAAATGTATCAAAACACGGTAGTCAGAGCTGTTTGCAAAGTGAATTTTGATTGTTGAGAAACTGATTCTGTGTGGTTTCAGAGGCCAGGGGCAGGTGAATACGTAACTTCACAACCTTTGCAGTCAGCTCAGATGCAGAAAATTGGCCATGAGATTTATGGTCTGATAAATATCGCAGATAGCATAGGTAATCCTCTGATGCAAGAGAGTGTGAGAGAAGGGATTTAACAATTTGTTATGGTAGTAAAACACTTGGCGAGTCAATGCCCAAGGCTGACATAATGGGAAACCAGGTGTTTGAAATGTATTTTCAGATGTAATATGTGCGATAAAGGGGCAGTTATTTAGATTAGAATGTTCTGATGAAAGCAGTGACCTGGGGAATGAGATAGCATTGCTAACTCAAAGAGAAATTATTTACCCAGCCTTCTTTATATCGTTTGAAATATTTATGTGAGCCATGTGCAATTGAAAGTTAAGGCTAGAAGGGCATAAGCAGTTATTGCTAGTAATGAATTATGTTTTGCATACACATGTTTGACCATATGATGATGTCATGACCTATCATGGACAAATCCTAGAAAGAGGTGTGTTCTACACATGAGCTGAATATGGTAGTTGAGATAGGAGCTGCCAATGAAATGTAGGAATTGGAGAAAGATGGCATTTCTTTGAAGAGATTTGTGTTCAATCACATATGGGGGGAGGGTTGTAATAAAGTATCTGGGAGGGTTTTAACTATTGCAAAAATGTATATAAGATGTCAACTTAAGTGGTTTGTTGACACTTTGGTTAGTTTGGTCCTACAGCATTATCTAACTGCTCCTGGGATAATTGTACAATAAACATGCTTTATGCACAAAACGTGCACTCTTTCTTCAAGTGGTAGGCCATCTTGGGTTGAGGTGATTGAGGGGCCCACCCTTAAATGTCCATCATGGGGTTTATTTGTCCGCCTTCCCCCTCCTCCTGTCACAGCCCCTCTGGACCCGGAAACTGCTGTGTCCATCCTAGGATGTTTGCCCACCTGTCCTGTCCCTGCCCTCGTTGGTCCTTCCACCCCTTCCCGCGACAGCTGTGGTGGCAGAGGGCTGTGACACCCTGTGAAACCCCACCCTTTTTCCTGCCACTTGGATTGTGGGAAGTATTGTGTCCATACGAGGGATTCAGGAGGGGCCAGGCTCTGCAGGTATGGAGCAATAGCCTTATAAGTGGACAGAGAACCAGGGCTCAGGCTCTTTCTTTTTTGGCTGCAGTGCTGGATGTGTGGGAGGAAGGGGGAAGGGAGCTACAGAGACCCTTAACAGGATAAATCATCCCAGTCTGACCTACTCCCCCATCCATTCCCTTGTGTCCTTTTCTCCCCAACCTGCTCTCCACTGCCCCAGCCTCGCTCTCTGTCTCCAATGCTCTCTCTCTCTCACCCCTGCCACTCTCTTTCTTTTACTGCCTCGCTGTCTCTGCCTTACTCTCTGCCACGCTCTCTCTCTGCCACTCTCTGTCTCTGCCACTCCCTCTCTCTGCCACACTCTGTCTCTCTCTATCTGCAACTCTCTCTCTCTCTCTCTGCCTCTCTCTCTCACTCTCTCTGCCACTAGCTTTTTGCCACACTCACTTTCTCTGCCACTCTCTCTCTGCCTCTCTCTTTCTGCCAATCTCTCTCTGCCTCACACTCCATCCCTCTCTGCCACCCCATGTCTCTGCCACTCTCACTCTCTCTGCCACTCTCTGTGCCACTCTCTCTCTCTCTCTGCCACTCCCTCTCTACCACACTCTCTCTCTGCCACACACTCCATCTCTCTCGGCCGGCCACCCCCTTCTTTCTCTCTGCCACTCTCACCCTCTCTGCCACTCTATGTGCCACTCACTCTCTCTGTGCCACTCTCTCTCCCTCTGTGCCAATCTCAGTGTGCCACACTCTGTGTGTGTATCTCTCCCACTCTCCCCCTCTCTTCTGCTTTCTTCCACTGGGTGTGCTTAGCCAGTATTACTGCCATCAATGCCCCACCTTGTACCTACAGCCCAGTGCAGAGACAATCATCCATGTCCAGTGTGCCTAACATTCTCTGCTGGTAATGAGCCTACTTCCCTGTCTGTAATAAATCTGTTTCCTGATTTCTGCAAAGACGTTGGTGCCTTCTTTTGTGATCCTACTTTCTTGTGTAGCCTGCTGTTATTGCAAGAGGGGGGGGGGACCCAGTCTGCATACACAATGCACATCTCACTGGGGTCTGTTAATTCCCTGGCCCAAAACTGTAGCTCTGCCTGGGGTCTCCCACACAGCCTTCCCCATTTTGGCCTGCCTTCTACTTCCACTGATGTATGGAGAGCACTGCATGGTCTGGAACGGGACTTCTCATTCCTCTCCGAGTGCGTGGCTCCATGTCCAGACTCGACTATTTTCTCACCCCAGACTGCGATCTGCACAAACCCACGTCTGCTAAGTTGCTGGCCAGGGGTATAGCTGATCCCTCTCCACTTGCAATGGAACTTAAAACTGATAAAGTTCAATCCAGATCCCCTTGGCTTCTCAATAGTTATACCTAGGCTTCCCACAGTTTTCAAAAGACGTAACTGCCAAGACAGCTGAATATTTTACCACAAATGAAGGGTCCGTGGACAACAGAGTGACTCTGTAAGAGAGTTACAAAACGGTACTCAGGGGTGAGATGATCTCTCTTGTCTCAGCAAAGAAGAAGGCACATGCACAGGCGATACGTGAGTCTGAGGACCACGCGATCATGACGAAAGAAGACTTACGCATGCTCAGGCCAGCGCTCATGCAGCAAAACGAAATTCATTCTGGGCAATGCTTGCTTGAAAAGATTGTGTTTGGCGAGACGGGAGCTCTTGCTAAAGGTCAGTAATAATCCCTGTGGGGAAAATACATAGATATGCTTGCGTTGCAAAAGGATGCCTACCGCACTCATAGCTAGTGCAATTTGTGTAAAAACTGGCGAGCTCTCCTTTGTACAACCAACCCTACCTCAAGACAAGGCCTGTCCAGGATATAGCACAAACACACAAGATTAAAAGTTAATGGCCCTCATTATAACACCGGCGCTAAACCATGGCGCTATTAGCACCATGGTTGGTGCCGGTGTTGTAACGGGTCCGCCATGGTTCAATGGGGAATTACCACCCCATTCCAAGGTTGGCGGGGCGGTAATTCCCCATTGAACCATGGCCCTTCCCCATTCCCATTTTCGCCCCATAGGGCTCTATGGGAATGGGGAAGGCGCTAAGTACGGTACCGCAAATTGAGTAAATATCCGTGAAGACCTACTATCTAATCTGGACTCTAACAATCCCTCTCTTCTGATCCTCCTTGATCTCTCTTCTGCTTTTGACGCAGTCAACCACTCCATCCCCATAAACAGTCTCCATGATAGCCTTGGCATCACGGACTGGGCACTGGCGTGGCTCACCTCCTTCCCAAGTGCAAATGGGCCCTTTTCCTCTCCCCCACCTCAATCTCTACCTGTAGCATCCCTCAGGGCTCTATCCTAACGCCTTTGCTCTACAACATCTACCGGGCCCCTCTAGCCCACCTGATCTCCACTTTCTCCCCTCATTTCCAGTGTTATGCAGATGACACATTGCTCTCTTTCAAGCTGCCTTCCTCTACCTCCTCCTCTTCCTCCCTCATACCCGACTGCCTGACTGCTATATAGCCATGGTGCTCTGCCAATGATCTCTGCCTTAATGCCAGTAAGATAAAGATCCTTCTCATTGGGATGCCTGCTCCTTGTTCCCCCCTCCACTCTCTGACCTGACTCCCTGGGTCCCCCCTCACCCACTTGTGAGGCAAAAAACTTGGGATCATCTTTGACTCTTCTCTCTTTTTCTCTCCACACAACACAGACCTTGCCAAGAAGTCCAACTATCAGCTCCACCTTCTCAGGGGCATTCTACCTTCCCTCACCTTCCCCCAGAAGCTCAACATCTCCAGAACCCTGGTTCTCTCTAGGCTGGATTACTGCAACAGCCTCTTCTTCGACCTGCCTCTTTCCTCCATTCACCCCCTTCAACTAATCCAGAATAGGACTGCACTGCTATTCTTGCCCTGAAGCCCAAGGAACACATCTCTCCAGCCCTAAACTCTCTCCACTGGATCTCGGAGACTGCAAGGAACAAATTCAAGACCCTTTGCATTATCCACAAGGCGTCTGGGGCCTGGAACCTCTTTACATCCAGCTTTCCCTCCCTAAATACCTCCCGGGCAGAGTCCTTCAGCCTTCTGGCACCAACTCTCTGCAGGTCAAATGCTTCTCCAAGCAGAGAGTGGGAGTTAAATCCCTTTCCTCGGCTGGCTCCTCCCTCTGGATTGGCCTCCCTGCCCCCTCAGACTTGATCCGATCTTCTTAAATTCCAGAACCTCCTCAAGACTTTCCTTTTCTCCTCTTCCTTCCCTCTTCCCCTCACTTGCTAACTTCCCATCTGCTGTTGCGACTAGGGTATGGTCCCTACAGAGTCATACCGAGGCCAGACCACCTCCTACCAGTCCCCGCCAGGATCCTTTGCCAGCATTTGCCCTCGGGCTCTCTTCCCCGGACTAACCCAACTTGGTCCTCCCTCTCCACCACACTCCCCCCTTCACCCCCCCTTCCCCTGGCACTTGCCGCCTTCTTGGCCCACCCAGCACTTGCCCACCCCCAACCTTGGGCGTACCCCACTCCTGCACTTCTCCCTCTACCCCCTCCCCCTTGCACCTATCACCTTGTCATGTACTTGCACGGCAGGATTGCCACAAGGACAATATAACTGTTTTTGCTGTTCTACTTTTTGATTCCCATGAGCCCCACAGACCTCCATCTTGTCTTGTGGTGCCTGAAAACCACTGTGTATAAGCGCCATACAAATGCCCAATAAAATAAATAAAAATAAAATACATTTTTTGGGGCTTTAAAGAGGCTTCCTGGCACCGTTGAGCTGTACACAAAATACACACATGATGTCAAAAAAACATGTTTTCAGGTTGGTAGGCATGGCACGCATGAAGTGCGTGCAGCCGGGGTGGATCTGATGGAGCTCACTGTCTGTGCAGTGGTATGGGGACAATGCAAAAAGTGGCATCTATGGTCCACACAAGGGGGTGTACAAAGGGGTAGGGAGGGTGTACACATGGTGTGTGTGCTGCTTGTTTTGTATATGGTCGGGAATGCAGCACATACTGTGAGCAGCAGGGTGCATGGGTGGTGCACATAAGGCATATGCATAGCTAGAGAGGTAGGTCTGATGCATAATGTCTGCATAGAATGGTAGGTATAGTGCAGGTACATTGTGGCAGGAATTGTATACATTTTGTGTCTGCATAAATGTAGGTATATGGCCGGTAAGATAGTTTTGGACGGGTTGCACACTCGCTGCCGAGATCTGTGTGGGATCTGGATGTTGCAGGTTGGAATCCCTGCGAGGCCAACCTCAGTCTTTTATCCTTCCGAGATGGATAGATGAGGACCAGCTTCGGGTGAGTGATAGTAATTTCATGTAAACGATTTATGTGCAGCGCTTTGGCAAAAGCGCTGTATAAATACAAAAATATTAATATTGTATTGTGAGCATTGTTGTGATGGGGCCTTGGATCTATACATTGTAATAGGTATGAGGCACACATGGCGAGTGTACAAATATCAATATGGTGCAATTTGTGTGCGCAGAGTAATAGTTAGGTATTAGGCACATAAGGTATACACAAAGAGGTAGATATGGTTCACAGGCAGAGCTGATGTGCTGCACATAATGTGTGCAGAGAGCTGAGAATATTGTATGCACGCTGCTTGCAGAGCAGTTGGTGTGCTTCCCACATAGTGTGTGTACACATTGTTTGGTGTGGTCACACTGTGTGTGGGGAATCATGGGTATGGTGTACATGGTGATTGTTCAGAGAGCTCGATGGACCAATCACATAGGGCCTGCAGAGGTGGGCAATGTTCGCAATAAGAAGTAGGAATCGTGCACAAGGTGTTTGTAAAACTGTGGGTATAATGCATATATGGTTTGTGCTGTGAAACCGGTACGTGCACCCGATGTAGATAGCGCAGATGATACAGTTTGTGTAGAACTGTAGTTGTGGTGCACAAGGGGTGTGTGTAAATCAGTTGCTATGTTACACGAGTGTGTGCAGAGCGATAAGCTTTATGGACATGTGTGTGAAAAGCAGTTGGTATGGTCCTCACATTGTGTGTGCAGACGTTTTGGAATGGTGCACGCACAATATGTGGCGAGTCATAAATGTGGCATGCACATGGTGCGTGCAGATTGTATGGTTGTGTCATGCCCACACAGTGTGTGTACATGGAAAAAAATAAAGAACAAGTGCCAGAACTAAGTACCAGTGAATTGGGCAACAGTAACACCTGTTATTTGTAGAGCTACGAACACTTTGACACTCGGCTGGTCTTTCCGAATGTTGGTTTGAATATGGGTTGGTTTGTGTCTGTAGCAAAGTCCCCAAGTTGTGCCCTGTGCCCCCCAGATTTTATGTGTCTCCTACACACCTAATGTAGGCTCCCTTGAATCAGAGGAATGGGTGGGATTGTTGATGTTTCTGAGGGAAATTGGGATCTCTACCAGGATACGGCTGATTCAATTTAAATACTCCATAGAGTTTATTATACCTGTTGCACTGTTTCGGTGGCGTCGCATTGACCAGGCTAACTGTTGAAGATGTGGGGGGCGGAAGGTACCTTTATGCATATTATTTGGGAATACCTGCAGGTTCAATGCTTTTGGATGAAATGTCTGGACAAATTGTCATGGGTCTGGAGATTCTGCTAGATCTAAAATGGTTGCTTCTGGGGACATGGAAGAGACTGCTTTTAATAGACATGAGAAGCTATTTACATGCACTGCTGTTGGTCTGATGAAACAGACTATTGCATCCTTACGGGGAAGAGGGTAGCGGCAGATCGGCCTCGATTGCGTTAATCGACCTCTGAAATGGACATGTGCATGGCCCTGGAGAGCGGGCCTGGGGGGCAGAGGTTCCCAATACTGGTGGGCATATTGTGGTGAAGGGAACAGCTGAGCGCGTTGGCTTTGTTGGCAGCTGCAGCTCCTGGGCTGCTTGCTTACTTTCGGGCGGTCGGGCGTGCAGGCTCGCTCGCAGCTGTGTGTGGTGACGCGAGGCAGCCGCCTGGGGGCAGTGCAGAGCCCTTAAAGGGCCACATCTGCAGTTTGTACCAGGATACGGCTGATTCAATTTAAATACTCCATAGAGTTTATTATACCTGTTGCACTGTTTCGGTGGCGTCGCATTGACCAGGCTAACTGTTGAAGATGTGGGGGGCGGAAGGTACCTTTATGCATATTATTTGGGAATACCCGCAGGTTCAATGCTTTTGGATGAAATGTCTGGACAAATTGTCATGGGTCTGGAGATTCTGCTAGATCTAAAATGGTTGCTTCTGGGGACATGGAAGAGACTGCTTTTAATAGACATGAGAAGCTATTTACATGCACTGCTGTTGGTCTGATGAAACAGACTATTGCATCCTTACGGGGAAGAGGGTAGCGGCAGATCGGCCTCGATTGCGTTAATCGACCTCTGAAATGGACATGTGCATGGCCCTGGAGAGCGGGCCTGGGGGGCAGAGGTTCCAAATACTGGTGGGCATATTGTGGTGAAGGGAACAGCTGAGCGCGTTGGCTTTGTTGGCAGCTGCAGCTCCTGGGCTGCTTGCTTACTTTCGGGCGGTCGGGCGTGCAGGCTCGCTCGCAGCTGTGTGTGGTGACGCGAGGCAGCCGCCTGGGGGCAGTGCAGAGCCCTTAAAGGGCCACATCTGCAGTTTGTAGATAAGTAGGAGCCACTTTTAGTGCGCTTCAAGCGTGGTGCATGCATCTGGAGGTCCTCGGCTGTTTGGGGCTGCAGGGCAATATATATATATATATAAACACATGTTTAAAGGGAAAGCAATATCAATCGGGTTATATATTATTTAACTGGTAGGTTATTGGCCTTCACTGTCCTGGTAGGCAGGTATGGGCAATTGCGCGGTTACGCTTGAGCAAAGCTAGGTGGCAGTGCTGCACTTGTGAGATTAGCTCTCGTTTGTGAGTAGTGAGCTCTGGGTAGCGGCTGCCGTTTGCGGCTGGGGCTAAGAGGGTGTTTGGAAAGTGCATGTTGTAGTTGGCTACAGGCAGATGGGACTATAAAAAATATATATATATATAAATAATAAAGGTTAAGTATAAGGAGAAGAAATTTAATAAGAGCATATATAGAATTATATAGGTGTAGTAATGGAGTGACAGCCAGTTGCAGCATTTTCTAGAAGAGGTAGTTGACTACAGCTAATCACAGTTAATTTTAGGTGTTGGCCCAGGGAATTGCCTGGCTTCCAATAGGAGGCTTTGCTTCCTCTGGTCGGGCAGCGCGCTAGGGGATTAGTTGGCTCAGGGGCTTTGCTGTCAATTCCGGTTCGGCAGGACGGTGCACAAGTTGGAACAGCGCTGCTGCAGCAGAATGGTGGGACAGGGGGGAAATAAGAAGGGGTCAATTGATGCCAAGGCATTGAGGGAGGCTCTAGCAATAATTAGCAGGGCAACTAAGGCACAGCTTGAAGGGGAGGTGGTGGAGGTTACGGGTGAAAAGGAGGATGCTGGGGGGAGGCCGCAACATAGAGCTGCGGCAGATGGGGAGCTTGCCGCGGTGGTTGCATGTACCCCTGCGGCTGGTAGAGGGGAAGCTTGGGAGACAGGGGGCAGGAGGAGCAGGAGGGAAATTCCCAGGAGGGCGTCTAAGGGGGCGGGGGAGGTGGGAGAGAGGCCAAGGGGTTTGGGAGATAATGAAATGGTGGAGGAAGTTGAAGATAGGAGGTTGCAGAAAGGTACATGGCAGGTAGGTGGGGACGGGGGAGTGCTGGGGTGCAGAGAGGGGCACTAGGGTGGAGGGGTAAGGCAGGGAAATACCTAAAGAAGAGTGCAGGTGGGAGGAGGAGAGAGCGGTCCCCCTCAATTAGTGAGGAAAGGGAGTGGCACGGAACGGCCTCACGGGCTAGGAGGATTTCGGGTGGAGTGCACAGAAAGGCTCCCACTATTGCAGAGGTGGAATGTGGAAAGGGTTTAAGAACGGCCCCTCTGCAAAATTTTCAAGGACAGTCTAGAGGGCGCAGCACGGCCCCTGGCACGGAGGACCATAGGGTGGAGGAGAGGACCCCTCTCCCGAGAGAACAGGACCAGGAAGGGTTTTCTTTGGCCCCGCCGAGAAGACGCCGACGGAGTGGTGGGGAGGACGCCCCGGGCTCACATGAGGAGGAGCTGCCCAGCCCGAGCATGTGCTCGCAACAGTCATGGTATTACATTGGGGATGATGAAGTTGAGGAGGAATACGTGGGGCAGTGGGAGATGAAGGGTCCAGTTTTGTAAGGAAGAGGGATAGGACGAGAAGGGGTTTAGGGTGGGAAGGGGAAAGCCAGGTGCAAGGGGACTGAGGGGGCAAGAGGAAGGGGAGGAACTGGCTGGGTGAGACTGTTGACATGTTTTGTCCCCGCAGCTGGAGCCCAGTAAGGAAGGAGACAAGGAGCGTTGGAGTGGAGGCCAGGCTGCAGACGGGTGATGGCAGGGCAGAAAGAGGTGAGCGGGAAGGGGAATGGTCAGCGGCTTGGCAGAGGGTAGACACAAGGTTGGGGGCAAGAAAGGAAGCGGCAGGGGTGCAAGGGGCAGGGAGAGAGATTGGCTTGCAGGCTATGGTGGCCTTGGTTGTGGAGAAGAAGATTTCTTCAGTGGAGGTGCAGACAGACAGGGCGATTGAGCCCTTGGCACCCGAGGTACAGCTTCCAAAAGAGAAGGAGGGGAAGGGTAAGGAGAAAAAGCTGCCTTACATGGGCACTACCAAACCTTTGGGAGCACATTTGATGACAACAACAAAGGATAAGATATGGGCAGGGGAATTTGTGACTTGTTCAAGCTTCTACATAGGGAGGTGAGAGCCAAGGAGGGTTCTAAGGAGGAGAGGGAGTTGGCCTCACGTCCGAAGGTGCCAGTGACGATCGAGAATTGGATGTCTGCTTTTATTATCAATGCAAGTGTCTATTGTAAGAAGTTTCCAGAGAGGTGTGTGGCACTGTTGAAGTACAGGGATGTGGTTAGAAAGGCATTCACGGGTTTCGGGTGTTTCGAGTTGGTGCGTTATGATGAGGAATTCAGGGCAAGGATGGCAGAGGACAGCCAGGCGGTCTGGGGGGAGATATACATGGATCTCTGGTTGCAATGGATTGCGCAGACGAGGCCAGCTCCAATGGTACACACGGCAAGTGGCTCACCCGTGGCTTACCAGCCCTTTCTTGGTCACCCTGCCCTGGAAGGGGCGGGGGAGGAAGGAGAGGTCAGCCTTCAGCAGCATGTTGGGCTTTCAATAAAGAAGGCTGCATGAGGATGATGTGCACATTTAAACACGAGTGCAGCAGATGCGCGGGTCGGCATCCGATTACACAGTGTTTTCAGGCAGGGGACAGAGGGAAAGGTTGAGGAGTGGGACAAGGAGGTGGGGGGAAGGACCGTATGCCAGTTAAAGTTGGGGTTCCTGTAGGTGGGGCCTCAGTTTATCGGAAAGGGTGGGGGGCGCAAAGGTTGGGGAGAGGTTTTGGGGGCGATCCCAAGAGAGTTAGGAGAGGGGTGTGGAGGAGGACGTTTAGGTAGGGCGGGGGAGCGCCACGGGGGGGTGTAATTGGAAAACTGTTAGCGGGTGATGGCCGTCATTGGGAGGGGCATGGAAGACGGTGGCGAAGCCCTCACGCTTGCTGCACGACAAGGTGAGCAAGCTTTGGGGGGTGTGAGAGCGTTATAGCGGCACAGAGTTTAAGCGGATATCGCAACTTCGAGCATATGGTAGTAGCGCCGGTTCGCATGGGGGGCAGGAGACAGGGCACGAGCTAGGGTGGGAATTCAGTATGCAAAGCACTGGAGGAACTTGGCTCATTTGGCCCTTAGTGCAGTGGGGGAAATTAGGAGAGGACTGCATGGACGGGGGTGCCAGAGCACGGATATTCAGGAGAACAGTTTCCATCCCTATGGCAGCCCTAAAACTGGACTGGTGGTCGTGGAGGCAGCCGACCATTCCGGTGTGGAGGGTCAGATGGGGGATGACCAGCTTCTCCATAAGTCTGCCCAAAAATGTTATCAGGAAATTAATAAGAGGGGCAGAAGATAAGAATAGTTTGTGTCCTTATGTAGCGCTTGGTGTGTCCTTATGTAGAGCTTCAGGCCAGATCCTTACCATTTCTAAGCGCTGTGCTATCGGGTGTTCATTTTGCCCAATAGTTGGGGATGTTGTTGGGGAAGTGGGGGGCACGAGCGCTGGTGCTCAGGGACACAGCTGTGTGAGGATTGAGTTTTAAGAGGAGGGAGGGCATCTATCTGTTTATGGGACAGCCTCTTTCTAAATCTACCTGCCTCTACTCTCCGCCCTCTGCAACTAATCCAGAACAGGACTGCAAGACATGTCCTTGGCTTCAAGCCCTGGGATTGTATCTCTCCAGCTCTGAAATCTCTCCACTGGCTCTCAGTGGATGTAAGGATTAAATTCAAAACCCTCTGCATTGTCCACAAGGCTTTCTGGGGCCTGGGTCCAAAATACCTTCAGCTATCCCTCCGCAAATACCTCCCCTCTCGAGCTCTTCGCTCTTCTACCTCCAACTCACACAGGGTCAGTCGTTTTTCTAAGAAACAAGCTGGGGGTAGATCTCTGTCTTCGGCTGGGGCCTCCCTCTGGAACATCCTCCCTGCCACTCTAAAACTAGAGGAGAACCATCTCCGGTTCCGAAAGCACCTCAAGACCTTCCTCTTTTCTTCTGCCTTCGCTCCCCCTCTCCCCTGCTGATCTGTTCTCTCTTGGCACCGTGCACCTGGCCACCCTCTGTCTTTTGGGCCCAGGTACCTGCTCATCCTGTCACCCTCGCACACTGCCTCCGGACCACCCATTGCACTGGGGTCTGTATCTATACCCATACAGCCCCCCCATTTTCTTCCTGCACTTGTCAGACCTACCCTGTCTGCTGCCTTAAACCTAGCACTTGCCAATTGCTGGCTGCATTACCACTGTTTGTTGCCTTTATTAGTTATTTATTGTTATTTATCTGTTTCTCCTCTGCTTCGCATTTTCCACCTCTCCCCCTTCCATGCACTTTTCCCCTCCCCGCTCTCCCATGCACTTGCGCGTTCTCAATGTCACTGGACCTAGTAAGATCGCTGTTTTGTTCTCCCGTTACCCTCCCTTGCCTTGTCGCGCTCTGAAACACTTGTGTGCGAGTGCGATAGAAATAAAATATCAATCAATCAATCCAATCAATCAATCAATAATTAGTGAATTAAGGGGCGACGTGGGAGGTCCAAGCCATAATACACATTTGAAGTAGAGCTAAGTTAGGATGAGTGGGGCAGAAAGAACACCTATGGCGAGGGTTTTTCTGGTGCCGGGCGCATGGCCCCTTTGGATGAGGGGGGAGGGAAGCACAATAGGGAATAGCACGGTAAAGGATGAGGGTGGGGCTGTTTGCATGAATGGACTACCCCGGGGGTGCAAAGAGGGCGAACAGGTATTGTAGATGGAGGGGCATGGCCCCCGGGAGAAGACAGGAGAAAGTGGGAAGGAAGGCTGGAGAAGATGGTAAGGAGACGGTAGGGAGCAAGGGATAGTTAGGGAGGAATTTAAACTGACTTTTTAATTTAATTGTTAGGGGAATTGAAATGTTTAATAAATAATTTGTTTGGCAAGTTGTTAAAAACAGATTTGTTAGTCTGTAAGGGCAGGGGGCCAGGTTGGCGTTTATTTGTGAGCTTTGGCCGTCACATTAAGGCGACCTTTTCCACTACAAGCGAGTCTGGGTGTTTTGTGCAGAAAGCCCAAAGAGGGGAAACCGGAGGGAACGCACAGCATTTCACCCCGGGGTTGTTTTGGGCGCTGCACAGGCCTGCGCATTGAGCGCCGCTGGGGTTATTTAAGGGGGCAGGGAAGGTTCGAGAGCAGGCGGCGGTTCAGGATGAGCGTTTGTCCCCGCCCGCCAACCACTTTTATTAAGGCCTCGTAAGGATGTGAATTGCTGGAAGAGGAGGGTTTTTATTTGGGGTTGTTCGTTTTTCCCCCACAGCGGGTTTCTGGGTTTTTGGCACTAGGTTATAAGGGCCGGGGGGGCTGGTCGTTTTTCGGGTGACAGGCTGGGACATTAGTTGGGGAAGTTATGTTGTAAGGTTTGTTGCTGATGTGACAGGTCAGCCTGGCTGCAGGTCATAGGAAGGAGGAGTTTGGTGTAGAGGGGAGTTGAAGGGCTATGAAGTGTTGGAGGCAGGGGGCATGGCCCGTTTGCATGAGTGGGGAGGGAAGCACAATGGACAATGGGGGAATAGCCCGGGAAAGGATGGGGGTGGTGCTGTTTGCACGAACAGACTACCTCGGGGAAGCAAAGAGGGGGAACAGGTATTGAAGATGGAGGGGCATGGCCCCGGGGAGAAGACAGGAGAAAGCGGGAAGGAAGGCTGGAGAAGATGGTAAGGAGACGGTAGGGAGCAAGGGATAGTTAGGGAGGAATTTAAACTGACTTATTTATTTAATTGTTGGGGGAATCGAAATGTTTAATTATTAATTTGTTTGTCAAGTTGTTAAAAACAGATTTGTTAGTCTGTAAGGCCAGGGGGCCAGGTTAGCATTTATTTGTGAGCTTTGGCCTGTCACATTAAAGCGACCTTTTCCACTACAAGCGAGTCTGGGTGTTTTGTGCAGTAAGCCCAAAAGACAGCAATACCAAATGGAAGGACAGCATGCTAATAAAAGTGTATATAGCGAATGGACATACTCTACAAAGAGCAGGGAGAGGAGAGGTGGCATATCAAAAGGGGAGGTGGCTCTAGATGCACAAGACACACGTCAGTGAAACATCACTGTTAGAGCGGCAGTCAGAGAGGGTGACAGGGGAGAAAGAAAGACACAGAGAGAGACAGATAGGGACACAGCCAGAGACAGAGAGAGAGAGACGCACACACAGCTAGAGAAAGAGGGAGACAGAGGAGAAACAGAGATACAGAGGAGACCGACCCACACAGTGGAGAGAGAGAGACAGAGTCCGAGAGGGAGACGGGAGAACGATAGAGAGGAGAGAGACAGAGAGAGATGCACAGAGAGAGAGACAGAGAGAGAAAAAGAGAGAGAGACGCACACATAGCTAGAGAAAGAGGGAGACAGATGAAAAAGGTAGATATAGAGGAGAGCGACGCACACAAAGAGGAGGAAGGGAGACAGAGTGAGAGAGAGGTAAACAGAGAGAGACCCACACAGAGTGGAGAGAAAGAGAGGGAGAGAGAGGGAAACGGGGAGAGAGATAGACATAGAGGGGGAAAGGGAGACAGATAGACAAAGGAGAGAGAGAGAGAGAGACAGGCAGAGAGAGAATGCGAGACAGAAAGAAAGCGAGAGAGGGAGACAGAGAGAGACAAAGACAGGCAGAGAGAATCAGAGAAAGAGAGGGAGAGAGAGGGGAGAGGGAGACAGAGACACACACACAAAGGAGAGAGACAGAGAGAAGGACAGCCAGAGAGAAAGTGAGATAGACAGAGAGAGAGAAAGAGTGAAAGACAGAGAGAGAGCGAGAGAGAGGGAGAGCAAGAGAGAGAAAGCAAAGCATGCAGATGTGTGCAGGAAAATGAAAACTTGGAGGAGGAGCCAAGATCAGCAGAAGGCATGGGCCAAGAACCACAAACTGTATGTACATGGTGAAACATATTTCCCAGATAAATTGGTTGACTCCTTTCCAGTGACGATAATGGGGTTGAAATTGATATTTGTGCTACATTTTTCGCCATATACTTATAGAGACAGTGGTTGAGAGTAAGTCGATTTCTTTGCTTACCTGGAATGTGAACGAGCTCGGATCCAGTATTAAAAGGCAGCTTGTACTACAACTTCTCAACAGACACCCCACGTAGCTTTACTTACTGAAACCCATCGGGCCTGGTCAGAATGTACGTTTTTCCAGCACACAAATGATCAAACCGCGGTAAATGCCGGCTTCTCCATGGGAGCGAGAGGCACTCTAACAATGATACTTAGACTCCTATCAGTGAAACAGGACCCTGAAGGGCACTTTGTGTTGTGAGGGGAGACCTGTGGGGGTGAATTTGGGTTATTGTGTCTGTGTACGCCCCTCCGCCTCTGACACTAGACCTATTAGAGGACATCCAATCGTTCTCTTGAATAATCAGTCCTCGTGGCAACTTTAATGATGTGATGAGCCCACATATCGACTGGACCTACCTAAGGGGCAGGAACCCTAACATTTCCATAAAACTATACGTGTTTTTGGATACACTTGGGTTGGTGGATGTGTGGAAATGGCAGTCTCCGCGCATGGATTCCTATGTTGTTTCTGATATATGTTACTTGTTGCATTTTAATGTATTGCATGTCACTTGGTGCATTTTAATGTATTGCATGACTTTTTATTTGCACACAAGTATTTCACTGTATGTGACTGCACTGGCCCAGATACAGGGATTGTTGTATTTCAATGTAACCCCCCCCCCCCCCGGAACAGCTAACAGCTGGAAGTTATACAGCCACTGAATCACCTCTTCCTTAGGAACTCTTCCCCTCCCCTTTAGAGTCTTTCCCAGCACCTGCATGTGTACCCAGCTTCTTCATCCTGGGACCCCACTCCTCCCCTTTCTGTCACTTGGACAGCTGTGTTCATCATGACATCTACTGCAGCACTCCTGGGAACAGTTTCCTCCCCCTCCCAAGGAGGCCTGCCTCTCACCTGCCCCCTCCTCCTGTCACCAACCCTTCCGGACCCTGGAACAGCTAATGTGGGAACCATTGTGTCTGTTGGGGTGGTCAGGAAAGGTATACACGAGCAAGGGGGATTTATGTTGCGGGCACCGTACGGATGACTGGGGGTGCAGCAAACTGAGCGCAGTGTTGCAATTATATATATATCGTGTGCAGTTAATTGTGGATGGGATATGTTAACTTTTTTGTGTTACTTTTTGTTCAGAACTGATACATATTAGCTTGAACCTGCGCAGAAAGATAACATTTTAAAATCACCAAATGCAACATAAATATGATTCACACATGGGTTGCTTTGAAGTACATGGAAACTAAGAGACGGGGAGGGGTTTAATGGACCTACAAGGAAGTGGACTAGGTATAGAAAACAGGTATTAAACATGCATGCACATTGATACAAATACATGGGGAATTCATGAATCTCAATATAGTGGGCTTTTTACAAATGTATCAAAACACGGTAGTCAGAGCTGTTTGCAAAGTGAATTTTGATTGTTGAGAAACTGATTCTGTGTGGTTTCAGAGGCCAGGGGCAGGTGAATACGTAACTTCACAAACTTTGCAGTCAGCTCAGATGCAGAAAATTGGCCATGAGATTTATGGTCTGATAAATATCGCAGATAGCATAGGTAATCTTCTGATGCAAGAGAGTGTGAGAGAAGGGATTTAACAATTTGTTATGGTAGTAAAACACTTGGCGAGTCAATGCCCAAGGCTGACATAATGGGAAACCAGGTGTTTGAAATGTATTTTCAGATGTAATATGTGCGATAAAGGGGCAGTTATTTAGATTACAATGTTCTGATGAAAGCAGTGACCTGGGGAATGAGATAGCATTGCTAACTCAAAGAGAAATTATTTACCCAGCCTTCTTTATATCGTTTGAAATATTTATGTGAGCCATGTGCAATTGAAAGTTAAGGCTAGAAGGGCATAAGCAGTTATTGCTAGTAATGAATTATGTTTTGCATACACATGTTTGACCATATGATGATGTCATGACCTATCATGGACAAATCCTAGAAAGAGGTGTGTTCTACACATGAGCTGAATATGGTAGTTGAGATAGGAGCTGCCAATTAAATGTAGGAATTGGAGAAAGATGGCATTTCTTTGAAGAAATTTGTGTTCAATCACATGTGGGGGGAGGGTTGTAATAAAGTATCTGGGAGGGTTTTAACTATTGCAAAAATGTATATAAGATGTCAACTTAAGTGGTTTGTTGACACTTTGGTTAGTTTGGTCCTACAGCATTATCTAACTGCTCCTGGGATAATTGTACAATAAACATGCTTTATGCACAAAACGTGCACTCTTTCTTCAAGTGGTAGGCCATCTTGGGTTGAGGTGATTGAGGGGCCCACCCTTAAATGTCCATCATGGGGTTTATTTGTCCGCCTTCCCCCTCCTCCTGTCACAGCCCCTCTGGACCCGGAAACTGCTGTGTCTATCCTAGGATGTTTGCCCACCTGTCCTGTCCCTGCCCTCGTTGGTCCTTCCACCCCTTCCCGCGACAGCTGTGGTGGCAGAGGGCTGTGACACCCTGTGAAACCCCACCCTTTTCCCTGCCACTTGGACCGTGGGAAGTATTGTGTCCATACGAGGGATTCAGGAGGGGCCAGGCTCTGCAGGTATGGAGCAATAGCCTTATAAGTGGACAGAGAACCAGGGCTCAGGCTCTTTCTTTTTTGGCTGCAGTGCTGGATGTGTGGGAGGAAGGGGGAAGGGAGCTACAGAGACCCTTAACAGGATAAATCATCCCAGTCTGACCTACTCCCCCATCCATTCCCTTGTGTCCTTTTCTCCCCAACCTGCTCTCCACTGCCCCAGCCTCGCTCTCTGTCTCCAATGCTCTCTCTCTCTCACCCCTGCCACTCTCTTTCTTTTACTGCCTCGCTGTCTCTGCCTTACTCTCTGCCATGCTCTCTCTCTGCCACTCTCTGTCTCTGCCACTCCCTCTCTCTGCCACACTCTGTCTCTCTCTATCTGCAACTCTCTCTCTCTCTCTCTCTGCCTCTCTCTCTCACTCTCTCTGCCACTAGCTTTTTGCCACACTCACTTTCTCTGCCACTCTCTCTCTGCCTCTCTCTTTCTGCCAATCTCTCTCTGCCTCACACTCCATCCCTCTCTGCCACCCCATGTCTCTGCCACTCTCACTCTCTCTGCCACTCTCTGTGCCACTCTCTCTCTCTCTGCCACTCCCTCTCTACCACACTCTCTCTCTGCCACACACTCCATCTCTCTCGGCCGGCCACCCCCTTCTTTCTCTCTGCCACTCTCACCCTCTCTGCCACTCTATGTGCCACTCACTCTCTCTGTGCCACTCTCTCTCCCTCTGTGCCAATCTCAGTGTGCCACACTCTGTGTGTGTATCTCTCCCACTCTCCCCCTCTTTTCTGCTTTCTTCCACTGGGTGTGCTTAGCCAGTATTCCTGCCATCAATGCCCCACCTTGTACCTACAGCCCAGTGCAGAGACAATCATCCATGTCCAGTGTGCCTAACATTCTCTGCTGGTAATGAGCCTACTTCCCTGTCTGTAATAAATCTGTTTCCTGATTTCTGCAAAGACGTTGGTGCCTTCTTTTGTGATCCTACTTTCTTGTGTAGCCTGCTGTTATTGCAAGAGGGGGGGGGGGACCCAGTCTGCATACACAATGCACATCTCACTAGGGTCTGTTAATTCCCTGGCCCAAAACTGTAGCTCTGCCTGGGGTCTCCCACACAGCCTTCCCCATTTTGGCCTGCCTTCTACTTCCACTGATGTATGGAGAGCACTGCATGGTCTGGAACGGGACTTCTCATTCCTCTCGGAGTGCGTGGCTCCATGTCCAGACTCGACTATTTTCTCACCCCAGACTGCGATCTGCACAAACGCACGTCTGCTAAGTTGCTGGCCAGGGGTATAGCTGATCCCTCTCCACTTGCAATGGAACTTAAAACTGATAAAGTTCAATCCAGATCCCCTTGGCTTCTCAATAGTTATACCTAGGCTTCCCACAGTTTTCAAAAGACGTAACTGCCAAGACAGCTGAATATTTTACCACAAATGAAGGGTCCGTGGACAACAGAGTGACTCTGTAAGAGAGTTACAAAACGGTACTCAGGGGTGAGATGATCTCTCTTGTCTCAGCAAAGAAGAAGGCACATGCACAGGCGATACGTGAGTCTGAGGACCACGCGATCATGACGAAAGAAGACTTACGCATGCTCAGGCCAGCGCTCATGCAGCAAAACGAAATTCATTCTGGGCAATGCTTGCTTGAAAAGATTGTGTTTGGCGAGACGGGAGCTCTTGCTAAAGGTCAGTAATAATCCCTGTGGGAAAATACATAGATATGCTTGCGTTGCAAAAGGATGCCTACCGCACTCATAGCTAGTGCAATTTGTGTAAAAACTGGCGAGCTCTCCTTTGTACAACCAACCCTACCTCAAGACAAGGCCTGTCCAGGATATAGCACAAACACACAAGATTAAAAGTTAATGGCCCTCATTATAACACCGGCGCTAAACCATGGCGCTATTAGCACCATGGTTGGTGCCGGTGTTGTAACGGGTCCGCCATGGTTCAATGGGGAATTACCACCCCATTCCAAGGTTGGCGGGGCGGTAATTCCCCATTGAACCATGGCCCTTCCCCATTCCCATTTTCGCCCCATAGGGCTCTATGGGAATGGGGAAGGCGCTAAGTACGGTACCGCAAATTGCGGTACCGTACTTAGCACCAAGGTCCCTTTGCGGGTCCCTACTTTAATGGGCGGTGTAGACCAGCCGTTAAGGTCGAGTCCAGCAAAAGGACCTCGTAGTAAGGCGCTAAGTGTTTAATGGCGCCGCAGCCTTTTACGGCGCCGTTAAACACTTAGCGCCAGGGTCGTAATGAGGCCCAATGTCTTTACTTGCGTCTCTGACTCCTGTGTTTCACTGTTCAGTGAGCTACTCTTCATGTCTCAGCTTCAGACTGAGGGGAACAGATCATATTCCCTGTGACGTCAAAGCGGCCCGCTGGCTACCGAACAACCAACTAACATCAACAGATTGTAATATTGTATGTGTTACCTAACCGACAGCTATCTACAGTCAGGCACCCCGTTATCTCGCCAAAGCTCTGCCTGTCTACCACCGAACAGATGCCCAAATTTGGCTTCCCAAAACCTGCTTCTTTCCCCCATGCTCCTTTTCGGGGTACATCTCTACTGTAGACCACCACGACTCCCCCACTGGAACGCTGTACCACTGCATCTGTGCCATGAACTCTGACTGCATCGAGTTCAGAAATCATATGATCCTCAGACCTGGTGCACTCAAGCTCTTTTCGCTGACACACCCTTTTGTCCTTCAGGGGTCAATAAATGTAGTATGAATAAATTGGGCAAAATGAACACCCGATAGCACAGCGCTTAGAAATGGTAAGGATCTGGCCTGAAGCTCTACATAAGGACACACCAAGCGCTACATAAGGACACAAACTATTCTTATCTTCTGCCCCTCTTATTAATTTCCTGATAACATTTTTGGGCAGACTTATGGAGAAGCTGCTCATCCCCCATCTGACCCTCCACACCGGAATGGTCGGCTGCCTCCACGACCACCAGTCCAGTTTTAGGGCTGCCATAGGGATGGAAACTGTTCTCCTGAATATCCGTGAAGACCTACTATCTAACCTGGACTCTAACAATCCCTCTCTTCTGATCCTCCTTGATCTCTCTTCTGCTTTTGACGCAGTCAACCACTCCATCCCCATAAACAGTCTCCATGATAGCCTTGGCATCACGGACTGGGCACTGGCGTGGCTCACCTCCTTCCCAAGTGCAAATGGGCCCTTTTCCTCTCCCCCACCTCACTCTCTACCTGTAGCATCCCTCAGGGCTCTATCCTAACGCCTTTGCTCTACAACATCTACCGGGCCCCTCTAGCCCACCTGATCTCCACTTTCTCCCCTCATTTCCAGTGTTATGCAAATGACACATTGCTCTCTTTCAAGCTGCCTTCCTCTACCTCCTCCTCTTCCTCCCTCATACCCGACTGCCTGACTGCTATATAGCCATGGTGCTCTGCCAATGATCTCTGCCTTAATGCCAGTAAGATAAAGATCCTTCTCATTGGGATGCCTGCTCCTTGTTCCCACCTCCACTCTCTGACCTGACTCCCTGGGTCCCCCCTCACCCACTTGTGAGGCAAAAAACTTGGGATCATCTTTGACTCTTCTCTCTTTTTCTCTCCACACAACACAGACCTTGCCAAGAAGTCCAACTATCAGCTCCACCTTCTCAGGGGCATTCTACCTTCCCTCACCTTCCCCCAGAAGCTCAACATCTCCAGAACCCTGGTTCTCTCTAGACTGGATTACTGCAACAGCCTCTTCTTCGACCTGCCTCTTTCCTCCATTCACCCCCTTCAACTAATCCAGAATAGGACTGCACTGCTATTCCTGCCCTGAAGCCCAAGGAACACATCTCTCCAGCCCTAAACTCTCTCCACTGGATCTCGGAGACTGCAAGGAACAAATTCAAGACCCTTTGCATTATCCACAAGGCGTCTGGGGCCTGGAACCTCTTTACATCCAGCTTTCCCTCCCTAAATACCTCCCGGGCAGAGTCCTTCAGCCTTCTGGCACCAACTCTCTGCAGGTCAAATGCTTCTCCAAGCAGAGAGTGGGAGTTAAATCCCTTTCCTCGGCTGGCTCCTCCCTCTGGATTGGCCTCCCTGCCCCCTCAGACTTGATCCGATCTTCTTAAATTCCAGAACCTCCTCAAGACTTTCCTATTCTCCTCTTCCTTCCCTCTTCCCCTCACTTGCTAACTTCCCATCTGCTGTTGCGACTAGGGTATGGTCCCTACAGAGTCATACCGAGGCCAGACCACCTCCTACCAGTCCCCCCCAGGATCCTTTGCCAGCATTTGCCCTCGGGCTCTCTTCCCCGGACTAACCCAACTTGGTCCTCCCTCTCCACCACACTCCCCCCTTCACCCCCCCTTCCCCTGGCACTTGCCGCCTTCTTGGCCCACCCAGCACTTGCCCACCCCCAACCTTGGGCGTACCCCACTCCTGCACTTCTCCCTCTACCCCCTCCCCCTTGCACCTATCACCTTGTCATGTACTTGCACGGCAGGATTGCCACAAGGACAATATAACTGTTTTTGCTGTTCTACTTTTTGATTCCCATGAGCCCCACAGACCTCCATCTTGTCTTGTGGTACCTGAAAACCACTGTGTATAAGCACCATACAAATGCCCAATAAAATAAATAAAAATAAAATACATATTTTGGGGCTTTAAAGAGGCTTCCTGGCACCGTTGAGCTGTACACAAAATACACACATGATGTCAAAAAAACATGTTTTCAGGTTGGTAGGCATGGCATGCATGAAGTGCGTGCAGCCGGGGTGGATCTGATGGAGCTCACTGTCTGTGCAGTGGCATGGGGACAATGCAAAAAGTGGCATCTATGGTCCACACAAGGGGGTGTACAAAGGGGTAGGGAGGGTGTACACATGGTGTGTGTGCTGCTTGTTTTGTATATGGTCGGGAATGCAGCACATACTGTGAGCAGCAGGGTGCATGGGTGGTGCACATAAGGCATATGCATAGCTAGAGAGGTAGGTCTGATGCATAATGTCTGCATAGAATGGTAGGTATAGTGCAGGTACATTGTGGCAGGAATTGTATACATTTTGTGTCTGCATAAATGTAGGTATATGGCCGGTAAGATAGTTTTGGACGGGTTGCACACTCGCTGCCGAGATCTGTGTGGGATCTGGATGTTGCAGGTTGGAATCCCTGCGAGGCCAACCTCAGTCTTTTATCCTTCCGAGATGGATAGATGAGGACCAGCTTCGGGTGAGTGATAGTAATTTCATGTAAACGATTTATGTGCAGCGCTTTGGCAAAAGCGCTGTATAAATACAAAAATATTAATATTGTATTGTGAGCATTGTTGTGATGGGGCCTTGGATCTATACATTGTGGTAGGTATGAGGCACACTTGGCGAGTGTACAAATATCAATATGGTGCAATTTGTGTGCGCAGAGTAGTAGTTAGGTATTAGGCACATAAGGTATACACAAAGAGGTAGATATGGTTCACAGGCAGAGCTGATGTGCTGCACATAATGTGTGCAGAGAGCTGAGAATATTGTATGCACGCTGCTTGCAGAGCAGTTGGTGTGCTTCCCACATAGTGTGTGTACACATTGTTTGGTGTGGTCACACTGTGTGTGGGGAATCATGGGTATGGTGTACATGGTGATTGTTCAGAGAGCTCGATGGACCAATCACATAGGGCCTGCAGAGGTGGGCAATGTTCGCAATAAGAAGTAGGAATCGTGCACAAGGTGTTTGTAAAACTGTGGGTATAATGCATATATGGTTTGTGCTGTGAAACCGGTACGTGCACCCGATGTAGATAGCGCAGATGATACAGTTTGTGTAGAACTGTAGTTGTGGTGCACAAGGGGTGGGTGTAAATCAGTTGCTATGTTACACGAGTGTGTGCAGAGCGATAAGCTTTATGGACATGTGTGTGAAAAGCAGTTGGTATGGTCCTCACATTGTGTGTGCAGACGTTTTGGAATGGTGCACGCACAATATGTGGCGAGTCATAAATGTGGCATGCACATGGTGCGTGCAGATTGTATGGTTGTGTCATGCCCACACAGTGTGTGTACATGGAAAAAAATAAAGAACAAGTGCCAGAACTAAGTACCAGTGAATTGGGCAACAGTAACACCTGTTATTTGTAGAGCTACGAACACTTTGACACTCGGCTGGTCTTTCCGAATGTTGGTTTGAATATGGGTTGGTTTGTGTCTGTAGCAAAGTCCCCAAGTTGTGCCCTGTGCCCCCCAGATTTTATGTGTCTCCTACACACCTAATGTAGGCTCCCTTGAATCAGAGGAATGGGTGGGATTGTTGATGTTTCTGAGGGAAATTGGGATCTCTACCAGGATACGGCTGATTCAATTTAAATACTCCATAGAGTTTATTATACCTGTTGCACTGTTTCGGTGGCGTCGCATTGACCAGGCTAACTGTTGAAGATGTGGGGGGCGGAAGGTACCTTTATGCATATTATTTGGGAATACCTGCAGGTTCAATGCTTTTGGATGAAATGTCTGGACAAATTGTCATGGGTCTGGAGATTCTGCTAGATCTAAAATGGTTGCTTCTGGGGACATGGAAGAGACTGCTTTTAATAGACATGAGAAGCTATTTACATGCACTGCTGTTGGTCTGATGAAACAGACTATTGCATCCTTACGGGGAAGAGGGTAGCGGCAGATCGGCCTCGATTGCGTTAATCGACCTCTGAAATGGACATGTGCATGGCCCTGGAGAAAAGACTAGATAAGGTGCAGGTTGTCCGGAAAAAAGCGTGAAAATATGGGGATGTGGGAGGGGGAGGGTTAATGGGATACCTTGATTTATCACCAACTGTACCTTTTTTCCATTATCTGCCTTATTTTTCGAATGCCAGTCTCTTGGTATACACATGTCCCTTGCAATTTACCCAATCACGTTATGTTGTATGCTTAGCTTTGTCTTATGTCCAAATCTCAAACCAATAAAATGTGGTGAAAACAAAAAAAAAACATGTATCCCAGTAAAGGGGGTGGGTCGGGAGAAAGAGGGGTGTCAGGGACAGCAAAGACTGTGCAGCAGGCATCTAGGCTTTGACTTGGCTGAGACATGGCCGTCTCCAAAGTGGCCCATCAGTTCTTCAGGGATGGCCCTAGGGTTGGCGAGACATTGGTTTGGAAAAGAGGTAGGAGCCCCTAATTTGCATGCATGGTGACATCACAGGAAATGACATCACAGAATGAGTCTTCAATAAACGAGGAGCTCGAGGGACAGTTAACATTTGTTTTTTTTGTTTTTTTCTTTTCAACTAACGGGTGACTGCCCAGTGATATTGATTCTTCATTACCTAACTGGCCATTTTTTTTACATTCTTTTTTTTATTGTGTTTAGTTGAACAAGTCAACTTTACAATATTTTCATTCTTAATATGCAATTTCATTTGAACATACAAAGGAAGAGAAAAGAAACATGAAACAATGTAACAATTCAAAGCATCTGGATCAGGAAGAGAGACAGAAAGTTGATATCATTGAGTATAATAGCATCACATACAAGAAATATAATAAAAAGTAGAGATTAAAAAGGCTGGTCTGTTCAGCTCTATTCGTAAGCAGAGTCAAGAATATTTTCAATGGCATATAGGTGAACTGATTTTGTAAGTTCAAGTTCTGTCTCCCGTATAGTTCTTTAACTCAGGGATGCTACTCAGAAAGCGAATAGTGCCAATTCTCAATGATACTAAAAGCCCCGACATAATCATAAGCCATAATGTTTCTTTCGATACAACACTATGTTCTTTCAATGGGGGTTTTAAATATAGCAGTCTCTTGTCTTGTAGAGCAGTGCATTCAATTAGTATATGCTTTAAGGTTTCGACTTCTAAGGTACTCTTACAAAATCTACAGAGAATGACTTGTGGAGAGACGATTTTCCGTTTGATTTGTACCTCTATTATTGACCAAAGGCTAAATCTTGTTCTCAGGAAATTAGATCTATGATTCCTTAAATGGGACTTTATCAAATAAGGTTCTGGAAGGCTATATTTTTTGTGTGTAAAAACCCTTTCATCAAAGTCCTTGTATTTTAAGCAAGTAAGTCTGTTTCTGGCCCAGTCCCATTGGAACAGCTTAGTTTTTACTCGTGTAGGGTTTTGTAACAATAATTCAATTGAAGCATCAGCATAGGAAATTGCCTTAATAACCTCTTGTCGCCATTTTTTAGGGAAGGTATTGTCAGAATTAAGAAGATGATGTGCAAGAGTCCCCAATAACGTATTTGAGTTATATGCTTCAAGGCATTTACGAAACAGGCTCATTAGTTGCCACAAATAGCGGCTATACAAGGATGTCAAGCCAAGTTCGTTGCGGATGGAAGCAATCGGTATACAATTTGGTAAACATAGACTACGTCTCCAAAATTTTGCCTCAAATTTTTCCCAAACCATTTCTGACACAATCGGTAAAGTTTCTGCACCATATAAAAGAATTGGAGTAACTTTTTGTCTAAAGAATGTCAGAACTGGTACGATCGAAAACTTCACGAATTTTGCTTGGATTATCGTGGATTGCGAGATCATTGTATTCAGCTTAGATTTCCATCTAGTCATTTGTGCTTTACCCATGTCAACAGAGATTGTTATACCCAGGTAAATATATTCATCAACTTTGTCAAGATGTTTATCAATTAATGACCATTTGTAATCTTTACTTTTTGAAGATCTAGTAGAGTTGCACAACATTACTTTTGTTTTTGTTTTTTCAAGATTGATTTTTAACATGTTATTGTCGACATACTCAGATAGTGCATTCAAAAGATTTTGTAGTCCACCTGGGGTCTTAGAAATTAGAATCAGGTCATCTGCGTACAGTAGGGCTGGTATTTTCCATGATTCTAATTTTGGGGCATCAGATTCAATTGCTGCAAAGATTTTGTGCATGTCAGCTATAAAAAAAGTAAATAATGTGGCAGCTAGAGTACACCCTTGGCGTAATCCTCTATGGGTACATATCTCATTTGACAGAAGCCCTTCTAGATTCAGCCTTACACAAAGAGTTGTTTTATTGTGCAAGGCATAAAAAAGGGCAATGATGTATGCTGGACAATTATCTCTTGCAAGTTTTTTAATGAGAAGTTTTCGCGAAACCGAATCAAATGCAGCTCTTAAGTCCACGAACACCATATAAAGTGGTTGTTTCTTGTCCGCATTGAGGTTTATAATGGCTGTTAATGTGGTCAAATTTATTGATGTACCCAAGCCAGGGATGAACCCTGTTTGACATGGGTCTCTTAGGGAAGACACGTTCAACCACTTGTTTAGATCTCTTAAAATAAAACGTGCAAAAATGTTCCCTGTGACATCTAAAAAGGCGATCGGTCTGTAATTTGCTGGATTAGACCTGTCGCCCTTTTTGAAGATTGGTATAATTACAGATCTGAGCCATGATGATGGAATGGTGTTAGTGGCAAGAACCTGCGAAAATATATTGTACAAAATTTTTGACCAAAGTAAAGGATGTTGTTTAAGAGTAAAGTTGCTCAGCCCATTTGGGCCAGGAGCTCTGGAATTATTTGATCGATTAATGAAGTATACAATGTCTTCTTCTGAAACTTGCAGTTGATTTGTGTCCAGACTTAGTTTTTGAACATCATATTCTTCCAATAGGGTATTCGCGTAGAGGGTTGTAAAGTACCATGTCCAATCTGCTTCAAGAACTCCATTTATTTGAGTTGGATATTGTGTAATTGTATTCGCTATATTCAAAAGAGCCCAAGTTTGAGAAGAGTTTTTAGATCTGATTGTGTTTAGCATTGTTTCTCCATTTTGTTGGTAATGCCAGATTTGATGGCCTTTTAGCCAATTTCTGTATTTGTTCTTCAAGAATCTGAGACTTTCGTATTTTTGAGGACTTGGGAATTGTAAGGCAATTTTTTTGTCTTTGCGTAGTTGTGTCTTACGTTGCTGAATTTGTTCATCATAGCGGTCTCGTGAATTCGTATTTTTTTCTGTTATAACATTAGTATTTGTCTTGTAGTAGTGCATAGTTGTAATATATGTTTTGTCTTCCCAGTTGGAGTTCCTTTTTATTTCCACAAGTTCTTTATGGAAGCTCTCTAATTTTTTGGTATTCCAGCGGAATCTGATTTTACTGTTATTAATAGAGAGTTCGCCATTATAGCGCATAGTATGTGGTCTGCCAATGATTTTGTTCAATTGGCAGCATCCTCTAAGTATTTCATGGTCGCTATACTTGGAGTGGATTACTTCAAATTGGGAGACTAAGTTGAAAGTTACTGGGTCAACGTAGATATAATCGATAGTAGATGAGTTTAGACCTCGTTTCCATGTACTCTGAGTCGGAATATCATTTTTTATTGAACCATTTAACATTAAGAGGTCACGACTCTGCATTATCTCTTCCCATTTTTTACATGAGTTATTTTTTTTGTCTGCTGAAGATGTTATACAGTGGGGGTTCAAATCACCTACAATGATAATGTTTGTGATTTCTACAGCTAATTTGATGGTATTTAGAAGTTTTTCTAGCTCCAAAAAGAAGCTCTTATCAGACAGACCCATGGGATTTCGGTATATGTTTAGAAGCGCAATTATATGGCCTTGTATAGTTATTTTCACTAGTTGTAAAAAGGGGTTAGGTTGTGCCCATGGAAAAATTCTAAGCCCTGCTTCTAATTGGACTGCAACCATTAGGCCAGAGGTAGGTCTTCCTTTGGTACCCTTCGTAGCAGGTGCTAAGATCATTTCATACCCGTTCCAGACTGGGACAGACGTGAACCATGTTTCTTGCAGTGCTATTATGTTGTATGCCATTAAGTGCGTATTGTCTTCTAACAGGTGGGAATGACCACAAGTTTTCCAACTTAAAATTACCAAGTCCACATAATTTTCTCTTAAGCTTAGTTATGAGTGGTAATCACTGATGTTTGATGTGGGGTAACTTGCTTGAGGGAATCGGTCTGTAGCTTCATTTTGGGAACGTTTATTATTTGCATTATACAGTTTCAGTTCTCGTGATCTTGTAAATGGAGTGTTTTGAGTATCATGTGTTTTATTTTTACAGTTGTCAATAGGATCAATTGCCAAAATAAAACCATTTGCAAACAAGTCCATACGAGCTTGCCACAGTACATTCCGTACCACATTTGAACTTAACCACAGCCTCACAATAGACAAAGATACATCACTTATAAATTCAACCTGGACAATATCGTTTGATGTGATATCACTCAAGGCAGGAATGTCCTCAAAAATGGCCAGCACACTCGCTCGACACAAGTCATATGTGCCGAATGGTGCATCCCGGCATTTTAATATGAAGCGGTGGTTATCATTTTGATCGAGCATATGCCTAGACATACTGTTGGGGGCGATCACTTCATTTGGGTTTCCTGACTATTTGCATTCAGAGGTGTACTCCTGAGGTTTTTTGTCTACAATTCCTCTTGTTCGTAAAGGGCTTCTGTCATACCTAGTTTCAATGTTATTTGATAGGGTATCTTCCATTTATTTTAAATTAAACTTGAAATAATCATCCATCGCCTGGTATATTTCTGATCTAATATTCACACTAGGATTTTCTTTCTCTCTGCAATTTCTCTCATCTATAATAGCTGCTTGCTGAGGTAGGTTTGTTACCGCTGAGTCATGCGATGTAGCATCTCATGCCTGAAATATTTCTTCTTTGTTTTTAGTATCTTCTAAGGTATTTAAATGCAGTGTTTTGGGAAGCACGATCTGTTTGGTAACCACAACCACGTCACGCTGACTTACAGCAGAATTCGCTTCTTTGAATTGTTTATATTCATCTAGCGTTCTGCGTATTTCAGCCTGGATGTCTTTCAGAATTTCGTTCGAAAACTAGACTTGTTTGTACATATTTCTAGGTTGTTTTCATTTCTCAATTGACATAATGGTAAATTATTTGTTTCTTCCGTTGTTTTAGTTGTCAATTGTACGGGTTGGCTCACAGTATAATTCTTTGTGTTAGAGAGAAGGGCATTCGTATCAGAATCAGAGGTACATTTCCCAACAGTTACATTTGATTTTGGTGTATCTACTGTCTGTGTCAGTGTATTTGTCTGTTCAGTAATTTCCAAGACAGGGGTTGCAATCATTGCAACTAGATCATTTAAGGGCTCGTAGTCAGGTGCAGGACAGCTTTTTTGCTCCAAAGTTTTGCACTTGTTATGTAAAGTCCTCCTTACAATAGATTTAGCGCTTTTTACCGAAGTCAGACGTTGAACAAACTGCTTGACATTTGAAGAGCCAAAGAGGTGTTGAGTTTTTTGATTTTTGTTTTTTTTTAAAGCATTGGTACCAATGATAGGTTTATTCTCATCTTTATCATTTTTCTTTGCGAAATTGTCACAGGTTGTGGATTACGCCTGGCTTCGGAGCAGGTGGTGGTGGTAAAACAGTATTTAGATTTGCCAAATTATCCTCCTCCTGAATCTTTGTAGCTTTATCACCAATCTCCTCTATGATTTTATCAAAGGTTGGCAGAGGGCAATCGTTAGGGAATACAAGAGGTTTTGTTGATTTTTGAGTTGGCTTTATAATTTGAATTTTATGTCTCTCAGAGATCTCATCATTTGCTAAGGAGAGATTTTCGTTCATAACATCCACAATCTGTTTCCCTTTCATTCTTTTGTCCCATTCACCCATCCATTTAGCAATTTTGTCAATTTTCTTAGATTGATGTGTAACCTTTGTCTCTAATGATTCAAAAAGTTTAACTAGGGAGTTGATAGTATTGTTCATTGCATGTAATGTTATTTCAATGAACTGGTTTTGATTTCCTACTGTTTCAGGTTTTTTGACAGGAGATAGGGTATTATTACTACCTATCTGCCTTTTCCTTGGCGTCGGATGTATATATGAAATTGGGCTCCCAGAAATGGAATCATTCGAGTGAATGAATAGGCTTGGTGACTGATATAAGGTTATTTCATCCTCCTTGGAAAAGGATGATGTTAATGGAGGTAACTTAGTATTAGGTGGAGCAAATGATTCATTAAGTTGGGAATTGCTTGTATGTACACTTATCACAGAGCTGTTATTTTCAGCCCCAGATTTGTTTTCCCCATTTTGGTCTATCTCGTTTGGGGGCGAACAGGGACTTTTTTGGGGATTCCGTGCATCCTCTTGAGTTGTTAAGTCCACCGTTGTGGGCGTGATATTTCCATCCACAGGTACAGCCAACATTTGTGTGTCAGTGATAGTTATCTCAGGGGTCAATACAGGTAGGGCGTGTTTTGTTACTTTCAATGGAATCGTAAATACAGAGACATTTATCACAGAAGCATTTGTACTCATTGTTGCATTTGTTGGAATTTCTACAGTAGAAATTCCCTTTAAAGGAGAATCAGTAACAGCACATACAGGATAAAACTCACGAATGTCCGTAGTCGCAGGCTTTTTTCCGGCAATGTTCGGCGATTGATTGCTGATTTTCCTTTTGTTCGCGATGGTTACAGGGGTTCGCATAGGTGAAGGTTTAAGTTGAAGAGATGTGCTTGAACATTTACGCCCAGGCGGCATGTCTGATTTTAAAGTGTAAATCAGCCCTTTGGCAGACATAGCGTCCAGTATGAAATTAGCAGAGTGTTACAAGAAAAAAAAACAGAAAAAAACAGGGAAAAACAAAATACTCAGTACCAGCTAGGGATAAGCTCAACTCTAAGCCGACGTGCCACGCTGCTCAGCTTCTCAGCTTAACAGCGTAACAGCGACTTGAGAAGCGATTTGCCTGAAGCGTTCGCGCAGAAGCGCGCTCTCGTCACTTTTGTAGGGCTTCTGGGAAAAAGGGGCGGGCAGCGCCTAAAAGACAGTGAAAATAGGTAAATATTTAGTATTTAGTCCTCTTGGGTATGACTTAGGTAAAGTCAAGATGTTCGATGAGTCTTTATACCGTCCAATTGATCCATGAGTCTTTTACACGTCCAAGAATAATCCAAATGTTCTTGAGCAGAGCGGTCGCAGCGTAACAGCGACTTGAGAAGCGACTTGCTCGAAGCGCATTTAAAAAAAAGTAATCAGGATTGAGCCAAGAGCCAAAGAGTCCGGCGACAGTGTTTCCCTGTCTACGCGCCACACTGTAGAACCTCCTCCCCATCAACACCAGACTCGCCCCCTCACTTCTACGGCTAAGGAAGAAGCTCGAGGCACTCCTCTTCAAGGAAATGGGTCTTCTTAAACATCTAGGTCCAGGATCTATGTTAAAATAACGAATCCCTAAAGCTCGAGTTACAAAAACGCGAAGACGACTGGTTCGCATTTTGTAACTCGAGCTTTTGGGATTTTCCTCTTTTCTCCCCCTATCTACATTTAATGCAGGGGACACCCATGCAAACCCTGAAGCCTATAATGCGGTACTAGGGGAGCTGAGGACACCCCCACTTCCCTAGTTCGGCATTTTTTGCTTCGACATTTTCTGGCATGCCGAATGCGCAACAAACGCGCATTTGCATTTTATTCATGGTATTTTGGGTGCATTACCTTACGTCCACGCCCACTGCACTCCCCACCTAGCCTTGGTCTGGGCGATCTGCTCCCCCCATGTTTCCTCCCCTGGTTGCTAGTACATCCCTTACTTCCAAATTGCCCGCCCTGCCCCCCCCCCACTATCCCCCCTTAGCGCTCTTGGATTGATCCATTGTGATCAGCCTCCCTTGCCATGCACTTCTTCCATGACTGTTGCGTCGCAAATCTAGGTGCGCTCAACAAATAGCCTATTATTAATGTTAATGATAATAATAATGACATAAAAGTACAATTGTGTTTGTAAACATCACCTGTGAATTGCAGTGAAAAAAAGTGATTGTGTTTCCCTAATATAAGAAACCTGTGGTTTTGCAGCAGTGTGATGATTGCTTTTATTTTTACGGGGTGTATATGTGGCCGTCTTATCCAAACTAGCAATACGCCTTTAAGGCCGAAGCTACAGATGAGCGTTGCTTTGACTGTCAAAAGAAAAGAATCTCCAAGCAGTTATTGGATTACTTTTTAAACATATGGTGAGATGCTCCCTGAAGCATTTCTCCTACTGTGAGCAGAGGTTGCAAGGATGCCTGGACAGGCCCTGCCCCAGGGGCAGACGGCTTTACTGCAGAACCGCTGTACAGAGCGATCGAAGCAGAGCCAATTTAACCTGGAAATCTCGAGTGAGTGAGAAAAGAAAACGTCTCATGTCCTCACATGTTCACAAAATCAGCACAGCGCCAGGACCTGGGAAAACAGCATCCCCAGTGTCCAGGACAGCAGCCTCCCTTCCAACATCCTGGCAAATCGTCATGACTCTCTCTCTCCTCCCAGCATCCCCAGTGTCCAGGGCAGCAGCCTCCCTTCCCACCTCCTGGCAGATCGTCATGGCTCGCTCTCTCCTCCTTCCTCGTCATATTTGGCTTTCTGCAGTACTCTGTTTTATAAAGAGGGCTTGAAAACTACAGAATAAAGTACTCACACAGATATAAAAATCCTTACAGAAACATGTTAAGCAAAAAGAGCACAATTGTGGCGTTTTTTTCGATTGCCTTGCTGAAAGACTACACATTTGCCTTCTGCACTAATTGTCAGTCACATTTGCTATAGGACTGCACTGAGTAACTTCCTTTATTTACTTTGTGGGAACTTGTTACTCTCAGTAGAGTAAGCGTAAAGCTCGTGTCTGTTTCAGCAAAGAACTACAAACCCCAGCAGTTTTGTAGTTCTTTGCACGCTCTTATTGACACGTCAGGCGTGTCAGCGCCGGCGCATCTGAGACGGTTTGTGGGGGTTTGTGGGGTGAGTACCTGTACCTGCACTCTCTACTGGGGCCGAACTGTTCGTCACATTAAATAGCTTCTCGTTATGACCTCGTGTCTTCCCTTGCCTGCAGTCGTAGACTAGGGATTGCGCAGAGCGCACGCGATCATTCTATATAACGTGTTGCTCTTGCTCCCATACCCATGGCTTCGGACATGAATCATGGTCATAGCAAGCAGAAATTGACAGTGGAATCCATTGATCAGCCTGCTCTAAGTCCACCTAACTCCTATCCCGAGACTGCTAAAATAGCATCTGCATCTGTAGGGACTGGAATGAAATACCTATTACTTAATACACGCTCCCTGGTTAAGCACTGTCATGAGGTAGCAGACCTCATTGTTCAGGAAAAAGTAGATATATGTGCACTTACCGAAACATGGTTGCATGACACCGCTCTCCACTCCTTATTGCTGGTCACTCCAACAGGTTACTCCTTCTACCATTCTGATAGACAGGAAAAACGTGGTGGTGGTGTGGCAGTGATTTATACAAGTACTATTAAAATACACGAATCTGTTAAACTAGTTTTTGACCAATGTGAAACTCTCTTTCTTAAATTGAGCCTCTCTCCAACAGTCTCTCTTAACCTCTTAGTGCTCTATAGACCACCTATTGATACTCCCTCTTTTGAAGAACAATTGCTGGCTTACATTGGCAATTTCTGTAAACCTCACTCACCTATTATTATACTGGGAGACATTAACCTCTGGGCTGATAATCCCTTGGATGTTTTGTCCACCTCCCTAGCTGACTCCCTGTCCTCTTTATCCTTTACTCAGCACGTTAAAGCCCCCACTCATACTGGTGGCAACATACTGGACTGGGTAATAGCCAAAAATGTTCCTATCACTAACATAGATGTTAATCCATGTATTTGGTCAGATCACTTTTCCATAACTTTTCAGACTAACCATAATCTTATTTTGAGGAAAAATAATCAGCCTATCTTACCTGTTATGTCAAGGAATTTACGCAAAATCACCCAAGATGCTTTTCGTACTACGGTCATACCTCTATTACCCTCCCTAGAGATGACCATGCCACTTGGAGACTTTGTAGCTAACATAAGATCCGCACTTGATGCTACATTGGAAATATTAGCCCAACTTAAACCCTCTAACAAAAAAAAGGGAATAATGTTCCTTATATTCCATTCTCAGCTGAAATTACTGAGGCTCGTTCAAAAAAACGCCAACTGGAACGACAATGGCACAAACAACCATCGGAGTCCAGTCTTACCTCCTATAAGCAGGCTCTCCTACATTATAAATCACTTATTCGCTCCACGAAAGAATTGCATCTCAATTCCAGGATTTCTAAAGCTAAATCCAGCTCTAAAGAGCTTTTTGTTATCCTTCAGGAGCTTAAAGGTTGTACTACTACTTCACTGCCTCCAGCAGACAGTGCATGGTGCCAAAATATCCACAATAGTTTCACTAATAAAACTCTAACTCATCAAAATAATATTAATACTTAGGTCAAATTATTGACTAATACTACATCCATTCAAGACAATATGATTTCGCCCAATGGTTCGCCTGTCTTCACTTATAAACCTGTCTCTACAGTAGAAGTTATCGACACCGTCTCTAAAGTCAAACCCACTTCCTGTAAAGGAGACGTCTTTCCAGCCTCCTTATTCAAAGATCATATTCATACTCTTGCCCCATGGATCACTACTTTTCTTAACAGATCTTTCTCTGAATCACATGTCCCCGAAATCATAAAGGAAGCATGGGTTACTCCTCTGCTCAAGAAGGAAAATCTGGATGCTGCAGAGGCAGGAAATTATCGCCCAATCACTAATGTTCCCTTTTTGCTGAAAATCATAGACAAAATTGCCTACTGTCAATATCAAGCTTTTGTCGAAGAATATGATATTCTAGCTTCACAACAATCTGGGTTTCGCCCCAATCATGGGACTGAGACTGCACTGTTAGATTTAAAATCTTACATTGCTGGTCTTGTTGACAAAGGTCACACTGCCCTGTTACTATTATTAGAAATATCCGCTGCGTTCGATTTAGTTGATCATCAACTACTGGCGGATAGACTAATCACAATCGGTAAATGTTCCCCTGAAGCCTCTGCCTGGTTTAAATCTTTTCTGGGTCCACGGAACATGAGAGTTACTAAGGATAATGCTCACTCCATGGCTTCTTTACTATTATGTGGTGTTCCACAGGGCTCATGTCTTTCGCCCCTACTCTTTAACATTTACTCTCGTCTTCTCTGCGTTCTCTTGTCAGCCTTAGGCATTTATTTTGCCAACTACGCTGACGACACGCAGGTTGTCATTAAACTCAACGGTGAGTATTTAAAAGATGTAGAGTACATTAACTCCATCTTCATTGAAATCCAGAAGTGGGTGGCGCTAAACTCCTTGGCCCTTAACAATGCTAAAACAGAGCTGCTGATTTTGGGTACCCAGCAAAAACTGAAGAAACTTTACACAAAATATGACAACTTTTTAATTGGTCAACATATCATTCCTGTATCTAAATCCGTAAAAACCTTGGGAGTCTATTTTGACCCGCAGCTAGCCTTCACCCCCCAGGTCAACTATCTCAAATCCTCGTGTCACTATTATATTCAGCTTTTATGGCAGATTCGTCCCTATTTGTCCAAAGAGAACCTTGCACTGATTGCAGCTGCAATTGTAAACTGCACGCTGGATTATTGTAACAGTTTAATGATTGGTACTTCCCAGGCCAACATTAAAACGTTGCAGATTATACAGAATAACGCTGTAGCGCTGTAATGGGCCTTAAGCGAAACATGCACGTCTCTGACGCCAGGTGCAGCCTTCATTGGCTACCAGTGAAACAGCGTTTACACCATAAAGGCCTAACCACCGTGTTTAAATGCCTTCATGGTCAAGCTCCATCTTACCTTACTACAAGGATTAAAAAGAAACCTGTCATCCGTTCCCTGCGCTCAAGTAGCAATACAGCCCTGGTTCAACCCCCATCTATTCTGTAAAGTTTTGGGGGCACCAGCTTTGACTCTTGGGCCCCGGCTCTTTGGAATGTACTCCCTAAATATCTTGTTAATAGTGAGTCTCTACCTATCTTCAAAAAGCAATTGAAGACCTTCCTGTTTGACAAAGGATAGGATTTTTCTATTTCTTTAGCATAGCTCTCTCAGTACTGAATTCAGTTTTCCGCCCTATTTCCTTTCTCTTTTGGTCTCGTGAGGTTTGGGTTTCCCCAGTCTCCCTGTCTCTTTGTTTTTCCTGTCTGGCATTGTTTTCAGTTGTCTGCCGTCCCTTCTCCTTCTGTGTGCGCCCTGAGGCCTATGGGTTAGTGGCCCAATACAAGAATGCAGATAGATAGATAGACATACCAGAATGCAATTCAGAGAAAGGCTAAAGGAAATGGCACGTGGGAGACTCACAACAAAAGTGTGACTATGTGAAACAGTAGTAACGTGGGTTTTCGTCATTGTTTGACAAAGGCATGCTTAATGTAACAGTCTAAAAAATAAACTGCTTTTCATGTGTCAAATAGGAACACAAAAAAATAAGGGAGGTAGTTTGAAAACCTTTGTGTGTGACGTTTTAATTGTCTTGAAAGAAAAAACTAAATCTAGGAATCCAACTCATGAGCTGTGTGTGCTTTCAGAATAAAAATGCAGCTTTTGCAGTTCTCATCACTGAGAGGTTAAATAGCGTCTTGGCCAATACAGTGGCTACAGGAGCTGCCACTCACCTGCCACTTTAAGTGCTCTGCCAAAACAAAGAGTACTCATTAGAAAAGCAGTGGGGCCCCAAGATCCTCTGTACTATTCCTTGAGCCCGTCACATCTACCACCATCTCTACATACTTGCCAACCCTACTGATTTAGGCAGTAGGCTACTGCTTTTAAAGCAGTAGCCTACTGCCTACAGATGGATGTGGGTGACAGATCCTACTGCTTTTTACAGGGCAGGTCATTTATGTGACTCCAAGGCAGGCTGCTTGAGACCGGCCCAGGACAAAGCATGCAACACATTAGTTAGTCTGTCTGTGGGGTGGGCGGGTAGGTGATTACTTTGAGTGATGGGCTCAGACCAATCCAGTGACCGGACAGCTACATGACTTTGCCCTGCACTCTGGCCGGGACAGGCCTTAGGTGAACCCCCAGCGAAGGCAAGTGGCAGAGCGTGCCACCATCACACATCATCTGCATATCAGACTGAGGAGGGGATCAGTCTCCATGTTGTTCAGTTGTTCATCTTGCACTGCAGGAATAAATATGTACTGCCTGGGCTGCTGGCACAGAGCAGTGGCAAACGTTGCCTACCAGCTCTGTGTGATTACCTTCTGTGAAGGTAGGTAATTGGTGTTAACTTACATTCAGAATTATACATTTTTAACATTTGAACATCTTTCCATCTTGTGCTGTTGGGTGGGTTGTGTATTTTAGAACGCTACAGTGGCGCCAACAATGTATGTTTTGTATTTTCCTCTGATGTCATTGTTATGCAAAGTATTATTTTTGAAACTTGAAAAATCCTACATCTTTTTGGTCATAGAATGTTGGCAAGTATGTCTCTAGCTCCCACTGCCCTTTCCCCCATTGCGGGGTCCACGTGCTTTCTACAGAGGCTGGGAAGGGACACCTTTCAGTGTCCTCTCTAAGGGTGCCTCGCTAGGCTGTTTGCAATGAAGCACGTGCATGAGGCAAAGATGGCAGCTCCCTCTCTCTCTCGCTGTACACCGTCTTTCCATAGCCCGGAGCCACAGATTTCAAAGGGAAAACTTTGAAACAACGCAAACCAGCCGCACCCGACACCACCTGGCAGCCACACAGAGAGGCAGGAAGCCTGCCTGCAGCAGAGGCGCTGAAGAGACAAGCCCACGGCGAATTCTGGACCTGCTCCACAGACACTGCACAGCCTGCTTCAGAGAGCAGACTGGCCTGAGAGAGACTGCAGGCCTTCGGACAGAGACACTGTAGACCACGATAGAGAGACTCTGCTGGGCCTGGAAAGAGAGCGAGCATAACACATGTTCCAGAGCACTGCAGGGTCCAGTCCAAAGAGACCTCTGGGGCTGCTCCACAGACACTGCACCGCCTGCTTCAGAGACACCGCAGAGTCTAGTCCAGAGAGACCTCTGGGCCTGGCAAAGAGAGAGAGAGAGAGAGAGAGCATAACACCTGCTCCAGAGACACTGCAGAGTCCAGTCCAAAGAGACCTCTGGGGCTGCTCCACAGACACTGCACCGCCTGCTTCAGAGACACCGCAGAGTCTAGTCCAGAGAGACCTCTGGGCCTGGCAAAGAGAGAGAGAGAGAGAGAGAGAGAGCATAACACCTGCTCCAGAGACACTGCAGAGTCCAGTCCAAAGAGACCTCTGGGGCTGCTCCACAGACACTGCACCGCCTGCTTCAGAGACACCGCAGAGTCTAGTTCAGAGAGACCTCTGCTCTGGGCCTGGCAAAGAGAGAGAGAGAGAGAGAGAGCATAACACCTGCTCCAGAGACACTGCAGAGTCCAGTCCAAAGAGACGTCTGGGCCTGATCCACAGACACTGCACAGCCTGCTCCAGAGACACTGCAGAGTCTAGTCCAGAGAGACTTCTGGCCCTAGTCCACAGACACTGCACAGCCTGCTTCAGAGAGCAGAGCGGCCTGGGAGAGACTGCTGGCCTTCGGACAGAGACACTGTAGACCACGATAGAGCGACCCTGCTGGACCTGGCAAAGAGGGAGAGCATAACACCTGCTCTAGAGACACTGCAGAGTCTAGTCCAGAGAGAGAGACCACAGGCCTTGGACCAGAAACACTGTGGACCGTCATAGAGAGACCCTGCTGGGCCTGGCGAAGAGAGAGAGAGAGACAGGAAAGCCTGCGTGCAGCACATGTACTGAAGAGACAAGCCCGCGGAGACGGCTGGGTCGGGTCCAGAGACACTGCACAGCCTGCTTCAGAGAGCAGAGTGGCCTGAGAGAGACTGCTGTCCTTCGGACAGAGACACTACAGAGCATGATAGAGAGACCCTGCAGGGCCTGGCAAAGAGAGTGAGCATAACACTTGCTCCAGAGACACGGCAGAGTCTAGTCCAGAGAGAATTCTGGACCTGGTCCACAGACACTGCACAGCCTGCTTCAGAGAGCAGAGCGGCCTGAGAGAGACTGCAGGCCTTGGGCCAGAAACACTGTAGACTGTCATAGAGGGACCGTGCAGGGCCTGGCAAAGAGAGAGAGAGCATAACACCTGTTCCAGAGACATGGCAGAGTCTAGTCCAGAGAGACTTCTGGGCCTGCTCCACAGACACTGAATACCCTGCTTCAGAAGGACATCTCCATAGAGTCTGAAGGTCTTGGGCCAAAATGACTGTCCAGAAACATTGTAGACCGTGCGCTCCGGGGAAAGACCTGCCCAAGAGGGGGGCAGTACTTCCTGTTCCGGAGACACTGCAGGGCAGAGCCCAAAGAGACTCCTTGGCCTGGCCCACCGCAGACACTGCACAGCCTGCTTCAGAGGGCAGACTGGCTCGAGAGTGTCTACAAGGCCTGGGCTTGAAAGGCTCTAGAAACACTGCAGACCATGGTGCAGAGAGTCCGTCCGTAAAGCCTGTTCCAGAGACAGTGCAGGGCATAACCCAGAGAGACGGCATGGTCTAATCGGCAGTCACTGCAGGACCTAGTCCGCTGAGACCCCTGCAGTCTGGTCCGGAGAGTGGAGAGCATAAGGCCCGCAAGACTGCAGGATTTAGAGAGACTAGATAGGTCAGGGTGACTGCGGGGCGCAGAAAGACAGCAAACAGTGGTGTGGCAGATAGAACGCTGGATCCATAGAAGACTGTAGATCCTAGAGACTTCAGGGCAGGGCGCTTCCCTTGAGACTGCAGGGTCCAGTCCAGAGAGCGCTAGATAGCGGGTGAAGCTTTTAGATTGCATGGCCCAGAGGAACTCCATCTTGTCAGTGAGACCCTTCCCTACCTTTCAATTGGCATGGATTAGAGAACGCCTTCCTATGCTTAATGGACACAGAATTGGGAGTGGAAGGCTTTGTTGGTCTGTTAAGTGAGGCTCCCCAGATGTTAGGCGGCAGATGGGAGTTGTAGTCCAAAACAGCTGGCGATCCAAATGTTGCAGACCCCTTTCGTAAAGCTTGTGTTGGCAGACCATGGACCAGGATGATTTGGTGCAGATAAATACACATGGGCATGGTAACAGCATGTCCTATCCGGCGTTGGTCTTGGCCGCAGCACTAAGACGCAAACACTGCATGCCACGGATTGGCGTGGACCACATACTGGACGGTGGCGGTGTCAGTGTGTCTGGGCTACTGGATCTCTCCACAGCCCTTTTTCATGTTTATTGCTAAATTGTAACATCCTTATTCAACCCCTAGGACATGACAACTTCTCTTAAAGACTGTGTGCTTAACTCTTAAGTGCATTGTTCAATCACGGGCTTGCAACTGTTAGTTACTTCAGCTGTGGAAGAAGGAGTGAAGAAGGGGTGAGGGAGGGAGCGGGACAGCCGGCAAGTCGGCGGAAAGACTTACAGGGGCGGCTAAACCACAGACATTGACAACACCGTCAGGGTATGCAGCTGTTCCATGACACAGCATGAAATCACTGAGCAGCTGAACACAACTTATATTTTTAGACAAATGCTTGCAGGAAACAACCCAAGATGTCCTTGAGTATGAACGTGGTTCTTTTTCCTTCTCCTAGACGACACTCTTTCCAGAGATGCAAGACCTTAACCAAGTCTCGTTGGGAACTCTTTGAATACACTTCCAATTACACGTTAGGAGTGTGGCGGTCTGTAAACAACAGTGCCAGTGCTTCCGTCTCCCCATGAGAATGGGGAGTTACAACTTCCTGCGCCGCCGGGACTTGTAATGTTCCGGTGGCACCGGGATGTCAGATGCCGGATTCAGTGTAACAGGGTTGGCAGCAACTCGCCGCGATTATGATTTATGAAATGGCGCCAGCAGTTTCAATGGTCTCAACTCGTTGAATAAAAGCGTGATGTGGTGGTCAGAGTGATGCTGTGTCTCAGAAAAGGGGGGACTCTTCGGCTTATTTGGTTGCCCCACTCTGTGAGTGCACAGACACGGCCCTCGTGTGACTCAGGCCTATGGCAGGTGCCCTGAAGAGCAAACAGCTGCCCTTGTCTGCCAAGCCGAGCTGCCACAGTGTATCAGGTGGATGGCGTGTCTGATTGCTGTATAGAGTGTTGTATATTCAAAGAAGTCTTCGCTGACTAACGCTGCTGTGATTATGAGCATTTCGCTAGTGGTGACTTTGTGTCCATGTGATTGAATGCTGGTTTGTACTCCAACCCCCAGTATTTCAGAGGTCTTGTTGGGCTTCCAGTATAGACATTTTGCATGTTAGAATTGTCCCATAATGCGATGTCTAGTTGATAAAGGTCGTGATTTCAAAGTTATGTGGTGCCACAAGTTGACTGCATGCATGTTATTTATTGCGCATGCGCAAGCTGTCCACACTATCATTATTTATTTAATGTGATTTAGTCTAAATAACTTAACTTTACACATATCATAAACAAACTTACACAATAAATGAAACACAGTAATAAAAAATCAACAGTAATAAAAATCAACCGAATAAGCAACAATTGTTACACTCACCTGGTTCCCACGGGGCGTCGACCGGAACTGGGCCGCTGTTGTTTCCACCAGCGTGACGTGTAGCGCCGAGATGACTGACTGGACTGGCCCGCTCAGCCTAGTTTGTCTGGCTCGCAGGAATATTCTTCTGCAAAGGAGAAGAGGAATTAACCACCCATGGAATTGAGTGTCAACCCACCTTCCCCACTCCCGTTGTCTTCCCACAGATCACTCTTGATGTCCCCTCCTTAGTCTCACCTGATGGTTTGGAAGGATGAGCTCTCCATCCTGCGTCGACCGCAGGGGCGCGTTGATGACCAGTTACTTCACTGGCGTAGAGGAATTGGTGAGTTCCAGTATTGACTCTAAAGTCCAATTGTTCATAAGAGTTCAAATGTCTGATCTTCACTCTGTCCGATTCCTTGCAGGTTGCCGATTAATCCACTCGAAGATTTCCAAATGGCAATTGGTAAGATTCAGGTAAGTCTATTGTGGTTTTCCCCTTAGGGGCCGGGGTACGGCGATGAAGCAGAGTTGACTCCGCCGACCCGAGATGAGGTGAGTACCCCCCGTGGTAAATCAGCTAAGTCCTTGGGGGTAGCTTGTATAGCCTTAGAGAGTCCCCTTGCTCATCTTGCTGTCTTTGTCTCCTTAGGTGTCGGAGGGTGGCCGCGAGATGGAGAGAGCGTGATGGAATGCTGAAGTACCGCCAAGCAGGTGAGTTCAGCGCTGCGCCGTAGGAATGCGAAGCGATGCTTCAAAGACTTCTGTCTTTCAGCTCCGTGGCAAAATGGATCAGGATTCAGGTAAGGATTAAAGTTAAAACTCCTGTTCTAACCTCTATCCTTCTTTTCTTCTTGTTTCAGGAGTCCCAGGACTGAAGCGGGCGTGGCTGAAGACTGGAGCTGCTGAAAACACGGTGAGCGTTATGCTGCAGCAAGCAGAATAACACAAAGCACGTGTGGCTGTCTGGGCGTGGTTTAAATAGCCTTGGAAGAAGATCCAGGTAAGTATTCTTCCACAGCCCCACACAAATAACAAAATAGTCCCTTCAGTAAAATAGTCCCTCCTAAGCCTCATTTGGCTTTAGTCTTCATGCAGCATGGTCTGCCTCAGGTGAGTATGCAGCATGGTCTGCTTCAGGTAAGTTATCAATATTGAGCCTGGCGCCCATGGCGCCAGGACTGACTTTATCTTTATGAGCCTGGCGCCATAGGCGCCAGGACTGCACCGAAACAGCCCCTAACTGGGGCTTTTGGGCATGCTCCAAGTGGCATGATGCCTGCTTCCGGGGCTGCTGGGCCTGGTCTGGTCTTCCGGGGGCAGGCATCATGACAGCACCCCCCCTCAAGGCCCCTCCTAAAGTCGTTCTCCCCCTTGGCCGTGGTTTGTCTGGAAATTCCCGATGGAACCTCTTCACTAAACGAGGTGCATGCACGTGGTCCCTAGGTTCCCAAGACCTTTCCTGCGGACCATAACCTTTCCAGTCAATTAGGTAAAAGAGTTTTGATCTCACTCTTTTTGAGTCCAAAATATTCTTGACTTCGAACTCGGGCTCCCCGTCTATGAGGATAGGTTCAGGTGGAGTGGTTAGCCTAGTTCCTGGTTGCACTGGCTTCAAAAGAGACACGTGGAAGACGGGATGGATTCGCATATGAGCAGGTAGGTCCAACTTGACGGCCACTGGGTTAATAATTGCCTTGACAGAAAAAGGTCCCAAATACCTGGGGTTAAAGGTCTGGGTCCCCTTGAGTGGTAAGTGCTTAGTGGCTAACCATACTTGGTCCCCTATTTGGTATTGAGGAGCTTCACTTCTGTGCTGATCCGCATCCTTTTTGTATTTTTCCTTAGCCTTTTGCAAATGGATGGTTGCTTCTTTAAAGGCTTGTGTAATAACAGCGTGGAGATGGTCCACTGCGGGCATCTCTAAATGCTGGGGTGAGTCCAAATCCGAGGTTCGAGGATGGTGCCCATAAATGGTAAAAAAAGGACTTTGTCCAGTTTCTGAGTGTACGGAATTATTGTACGCATACTCTGCGATCCACAGAACGTCTTTCCAATTCCCCTCAGACTGATGTAGCATACAACGGAGGTACTGTTCAAGAGTCTGGTTGGTCCTCTCCGTTTGACTGTCGGTCTGAGGGTGGTGACTGGTCGAAAGCCTAACATCAATTTGTGCCAGTTGGCAGCATTTCCTCCAAAAATGTGAAATGAATTGACTGCCCCGATCTGAAATTAACACTGAAGGAAAGCCATGCAGGCGGACAACATTTTCAAGGAATTCCTTGGCCAGGATTGAAGCTGAAGGTATCCCTTTTAAAGGAATGAAGTGGGCCATTTTAGAAAAAAGATCTACAATAACTAGAATGGTATTGTAACCTTGGTATGGGGGTAAATCCGTGATAAAGTCTAATGACAAGGTATGCCAAGGAGTAGGTGGTATGTCTAATGGTTGCAATAATCCAGCAGGTTTTTTTCTTTTGCCCTTTATTTTGTGCGCAAATGCCACAAGACATGACAAATGACTTGACATCCTTTCGCCAGGTGGGCCACCAAAATTGCTTCCTAATTTTAGCTTCGGTTTTTGCAATACCCGGATGCCCTTCTATTAAGGTGTCATGGTAATGGGAAATGACAAGTTCCTGTAGTTCTTTTTGCGGTAAAAATAGCCGGCCTTGGTAATAAGGTAAATCATCGATGACAGAGTACTCTGGACCTTTCTTTGCCCAGTCCTGTAGGGCAACGGAATCAAAGAGTTGGTGGATCTTGTTTTGAATGTCCTCCAGTGTCTGTATGGATGTCAGGCCAAGGATTCTCTGTTCCGGAATTATGGGTACGGGTTCTAAAGTTATTTCTGCTTCTCCCATTCCAATCCGGGACAAGGCGTCTGCTTTACCATTCTTACAACCTGGTCGATAGGTTATTACAAAATGAAACTCGGCGAAGAACAATGCCCAACGGAGTTGGCGCGAAGATTGGGCTTTGGCTGTCTTTAGGTATTGTAAGTTGCGGTGATCGGTGATGACCGTGATGGTATGTCTGGCACCCAGTAGATAGTGCCGCCAAGCCTTGAAGGCGGACTTGATGGCCAGCAGCTCCTTGTCGGTTATGGCATAGTTTAATTCGGGGGCTGAAAATTTTCTTGACCAAAACGCCACTGGGTGAAGCTGGTTAGTTTCGGGATCCTTTTGGGAAAGGACTGCTCCCATGGCTGAACTGGATGCATCTGTTTCCACTATGTAGGGAAGCTCGGGCGCGGGTGTCTTAATATGGGAGCAGATGTGAATTTAGCTTTTAACTCTTGGAAGGCGTTCTCAGCTTCCTCTGTCCACACAAAGCGTTTGTTTTTTCGCAATAGCGTCGTAATGGGATGTACAATGTGCGAGAAGTCTGGGATAAACCTGCGGTAGAAATTGGCAAAGCCAAGCATGCTTTGAACTCCTTTGATTGAACTTGGCGAAGGCCAATTAAGAATGGCATCCACTTTTCGTGTATCCATCCGGATTCCTCTCGGGGTCAGAATAAATCCAAGGAATTCCACTTCCGTAGTGTGGAAGATGCACTTTTCCATTTTAGCATATAATTTATGCTGGCGTAACTTCTCTAGGACTGCTCGGACGTGTTTTACATGCTCAGATTCTGATAAAGAGTATACTAAGATGTCGTCGATATAAACAACCACACAAACGTCGATAAGCTCTCGGATGGCATCGTTCATGAAGAACTGGAAGGCTGCTGGTGCATTGCATAGTCCGAAGGGCATCACCTGCTACTCAAATAGTCCATACTTGGTGCGAAAAGCAGGCTTCCATTCGTCACCCTCTTTGACACGTACCAGATGATATGCCCCCCGAAGGTCTAGTTTCGTGTATATACAAGCGTCCTTCACCTGGTCTAGTAGTTCTGGGATCAAAGGCAGTGGGTATCGATTCTTGATGGTTATCTGATTCAGTGCGCGGTAGTCTATACATGTTCTAAGGTCGCCTTCCTTTTTCGGTACGAAGAACAAAGCTGAAGATGCAGGGGACTTGGACAGGCGAATGAAGCCATTAGCAAGGTACTGGTCTAGGTACTGGCGCAAATGGAGATTTTCGGGTTCCGTAAGGGCATAGATTCTGCTGCAAGGTGGTTGTGTTCCAGGTACAAGATCTATTTGACAATCATACGATCTGTGAGGTGGTAAGGTGTTTGCCTGTTCCTTTTGGAAGACATCCTGAAAGTCTTGGTATTCAACAGGTAATTGTATGGCTACTGGAATTACTGGGGCCAGGACTGAGTTTTGAGTTTTCCTTGGGTAGCAGGTGTGAGCACATTCTGGGAAGGTTAGTCTCTTCTCTTGCCAATCAATACAGGGATTATGTTTTTCCAACCAAGGTATCCCCAATATCAGCTGAAACTGTGGGGCCTTGATTAAGTCAAACACCATAGCCTCTCGATGCCCATCTTGACTCAGCAATGTCATCTCTGCAGTGGAATGAGTTACGGGTCCAGAGGCAATTTCCGTTCCATCTACAGTGGTGACAACATCGGCCGTGGTCTAGCGGGTGAGAGATAGATCATCCTGGTAGCCAATTCCCAGTCCAAGTAATTTCCTATGGCTCCACTGTCTACGTACGCCTTTACCGCGTGCATGCGTGATGGCTGCTCTGGATCTACAAGGACCATGGGTATGGTGAAATGCTAGGTCAGAGTGTCCTTCTTTAAGCTCGGCAAGCGGACCTCTACGCTTGCCGGGCGTGGTCGTTTCCCGAGTCAGATTTCACATGGTTTTCGTCTGCTGCTCCTATAACTTTCTTGGGTGGTTTTACAGGTCAGTTCCGAAGAAAATGACCAGTAGTTCCGCAATATAAACATAATTGCAGTTGCTGTCTTCTATCTCTTTCCTTCTGGGTTAAGGGTCCTTTAACCCCCCCGATTTGCATAGGTTCTGAGACATCTACTCCCTTGGAGCTTACGTGGGTTTTAACCAACACCCTGTTCTCAAACTTGGTTCGGTCAGCCTTCCTGGTTTGAAGTCTGTGATCGAGCTGGACCACTAGATCTATATATTCAGCACAGTCTTGAGGCGGGTTCACGATTTGGGCCAAAATATCTTTGAGTTCTCCCCGAAGTCCTCGATGGAATAATGTGATTCGCTTGGCTACAGGCCATTCGGTTTCCACTCTATTGAAAGTTGCAATGTAAGATAAAAGATCCTGGTTACCTTGACGTAGGGATAAAAGTTTGTTGTCCAAAGCCTGTCCTTGGGAGTGTCGGGCGAATAGTCTTTCCATGCTTGTTCGAAAACCCTGGAAATCTCAAAGAATCGGGTCATCCTGGTTAACTAGTGGAATGGACCAATCCGCCGCACTGCCGCTGAGATATGACAGTACAAAGGCTACCTTGGCCTGATCGTTTGGAAAAGCTCCAGGTCTACATAAAAAGTGCAAGCGGCATTGATTCATGAATGTTGCAAACCCTTTTGGGTCTCCGGCAAAGCGTTCAGGCGGAGCCAAAGGAACGGCTCCAGGTAAATTTATCTGCACCGGGTTACTCGATGGTGCAGGAGCTGGACTTGCCCCAAGTCCTGGTAGAGGTGTTTGTCCAGCCTGGCTCTGTAATAGTTGTCTGGCCAACTCATCAGTTCGTTCTTTTGACACTATCAGTTCCCTCCTGAGGGCATTGGTTTCTTGACGGGCGGAATGCACTTCGGCCCTTAATTCCCCTAATAATTGGGCCAACTGATCAGTTTCCGAGGTCTCCCTGACGCCCAGGTGGGTATTTGTGGGTAGGCTTCGCGTTCTGTTACGCTCACCTGGTTCCCACGGGGGCGTCGACCGGAACTGGGCCGCTGTTGTTTCCACCAGCGTGACGTGTAGCGCCGAGATGACTGACTGGACTGGCCCGCTCAGCCTAGTTTGTCTGGCTCGCAGGAATATTCTTCTGCAAAGGAGAAGAGGAATTAACCACCCGTGGAATTGAGTGTCAACCCACCTTCCCCACTCCCGTTGTCTTCCCACAGATCACTCTTGATGTCCCCTCCTTAGTCTCACCTGATGGTTTGGAAGGATGAGCTCTCCATCCTGCGTCGACCGCAGGGGCGCGTTGATGACCAGTTACTTCACTGGCGTAGAGGAATTGGTGAGTTCCAGTATTGACTCTAAAGTCCAATTGTTCATAAGAGTTCAAATGTCTGATCTTCACTCTGTCCGATTCCTTGCAGGTTGCCGATTAATCCACTCGAAGATTTCCAAATGGCAATTGGTAAGATTCAGGTAAGTCTATTGTGGTTTTCCCCTTAGGGGCCGGGGTACGGCGATGAAGCAGAGTTGACTGCGCCGACCCGAGATGAGGTGAGTACCCCCCGTGGTAAATCAGCTAAGTCCTTGGGGGTAGCTTGTATAGCCTTAGAGAGTCCCCTTGCTCACCTTGCTGTCTTTGTCTCCTTAGGTGTCGGAGGGTGGCCGCGAGATGGAGAGAGCGTGATGGAATGCTGAAGTACCGCCAAGCAGGTGAGTTCAGCGCAGCGCCGTAGGAATGCGAAGCGATGCTTCAAAGACTTCTGTCTTTCAGCTCCGTGGTGAAATGGATCAGGATTCAGGTAAGGATTAAAGTTAAAACTCCTGTTCTAACCTCTATCCTTCTTTTCTTCTTGTTTCTGGAGTTCCAGGACTGAAGCGGGCGTGGCTGAAGACTGGAGCTGCTGAAAACACGGTGAGCGTTACGCTGCAGCAAGCAGAATAACGCGAAGCACGTGTGGCTGTCCGGGCGTGGTTCTTTTGGGCATGCTCCAAGTGGCATGATGCCTGCTTCCGGGGCTGCTGGGCCTGGTCTTCCGGGGGCAGGCATCATGACAACAATATCAATATATATACATTTTTCACATAAGTACGAAATTAAATTGACATATGCCTTCCTATTAATAACAAGAAGTTTAAAAACAGGTAAATGTGGCCTATGAGAATTATACTGGTGTTCAAATCAGGTTCAAGTTGTCTTCAATCTCAATCTATAGATACTTTTTCTGAATGCTTTTGTCACACTTTATAGCAGAGGGCCCAGTCTGGATTCAATCCTTGTCCATATATTATATAAGGCCACTGATAAGCTCATGTTCCCACAGTTCATGCAGTATTGCCAAAAAGGCAGTTCACCGATAGCTTCTAGATTGTGCACATATTTGGTTAATATTGCCTGAATGAATGTGATCATGTCATGACATTAAGTTAGTAGATGTCTAGCTGTCTCAGGGGTATCTACTTGGTTGCACAGTCGACAAATACGATCTTCTATAGGGGTTTTTGTTCTACAGCCCATGTTCATCCTAGTGTGAAGTTGTTCCAGTCTTAGCAAGATAATGAATCGCCTGAGTCTTATATCTGGGCAGAGGTTTAGGTATGCCTGAGGCTTCATAAAGTCATAATGTCTATGGTGAACAAACTGATATTTCTTTAGTTTGCTCAGGTGGGCATAGTTTTCCAACCAATCCCATAAGGCAACTCGATTATGGAGCGCATTTTGCACTGCTTTCGAATGGCTAATTCTTCTGTAGTTCCAGCCTATCTCTGTTAGATATTTGATCATAGGCTCATATATTGATCTAGTGGCATAACGTTTGCCTAATTCCTGTCGGACAGTTGTCAATAGAGGATTAGTGGAGCCGCCAGTCTTCCTCGGGAAGAAGTCTGCTCTCTTTTTTAGGACACCAGCTTTTAGAGAGAGGAGACCAAGTTCTAGTCTTATGAGGGCCATTGGGACTCCAGGAGGTAACCCCAAAATCTGTCGCCAGAATTTACCTTCAATCACTTGGAGCCAAGCTAGATCTAAAGTCCAAAGTGCCTCTAAGCTGTAAATAATCATTGGGGTAAAAACTTGGATATATAAGTGCCGCCTGGCCCACATTGTGCATCCCCCCTGTCTATAAACAAAAGGTAGCCATGAGGGCAGACACTTGGACGGCTTTAATAATACGCGCTTCTCTGCATGCATTATAGTCTCCATACGGTTCAAATTCAATCCCCAGGTATCGATAACATGGTGTGTATGCTATGTTCATATTACCCACCATGAGGTCAACCCTGCTGGCTTTTTTATGAGTGTATCTGATGACCTTGGTTTTATCAAGGTTAATCGTCAGCCCGTTGTGTTTGGCATACTCCCACAGTGCTGTTGCAGATCTTCTAAGGCCACTTATGGTGTTATCCAGTAATACCAGATCGTCTGCGTAGGCCAACACAGCACAATGTGAGTCTCCAATTTTGGGGGGGGGGGCAGTTGTTTACAGTCTCAATTACTGCTGGTATGTCATGCACATATAGGTTATAAATCAATGGTGCAGTGACACACCCTTGTTTAACTCCCCTATTTTGATGCACCATATTGGTCAGATGCCCTTCCTGATCTAATTTGAGCCTGACCGTGGTATTATGGTGGAGGAGTCTAAGATAGTACAGTATTGCCTTTGGGCACCCGATGGTTTCTAATTTGAGCCAAAGCCTATCTCTAGGGATGGAATCAAATGCCGCCTTAAAATCAATATAGGGCACATAGAGTGGAGTCTGTTCCTTAGTAAGCACTCTGGTAGGTAAGATATCCATCAAGACAAGATTGTGGGTCGTGGAATATTCTCGCCTAAACCCACTCTGGAACTTACATAGAATGTTGGCGGTATCCACCCATTTCTGCATTTCGGTCAATAATAAAGATGCAAATATTTTTCCTGTGGCATCTAACATAGATAGTAATCTGTAGTTGTTTGGATTTAATCTATTTCCCTTCTTAAAAACAGGGACGAGTATTGCCGATTGCCAGGAATGGGGGATTGTTCCATGATCCAAAATCTTATCGAATAGGATGGATAATAGACTGGACCAAAATTCCGGATAGCTCTTCATGACGACATTGGACAATCCATTTGGGCCAGGTGCTCTTGAGGATTTTATATCTTTGATTTTAGCCAATATTGCCCCCGGAGAAACATCAAAAGGGTGATATATCAGAGCTTCATTAATTGCACTAATCTCGCCTGGCACTGATAAAGAGTTGCGTTCATTCAGGTACTTTTCCCATGCAACTCTGCTTATAGGATTGACTAGTGAGCTTTTGCCCCTAGCCTCACTTAGGAGTGTCCAGATACTTTGTGAGTTTGTAGAGCAAATAGTTTGGACTAGTTGCTGATAAGCTCGATGTCTTGCCACCCTTTTGATGTTCTTAATGGTAGTCCTGTGTCTATTTTTTATTTTCCTTGCCAGTGCAACATATTGTGTCATAGGCAGGCTCAGGGCTTTGATTTTGCATATGCTGGCTCTAAGACCCCTCTTGGCATCTCTGATCTTACTATTAAAGGGCTGCAGCTTTCCTTTCTCTATTATCATAGGTGCCCTAGTGAATGTAGCGTGCTTGATAGAGAAAGCCGACATCCACTCCTCAATAGCGTTAATGGACATGGCATGGAAATCAGGTAGGCTACAAAGTTCTTCGTCAAGTAAGGATTTAGTGGCCCGACTGATATTATTGTCTGACCAACTTATTCTGGTCTCTGCCTCGTTTACCTTAATTGTACCCATGTTGCACTGGGCACAACTGGCCCATGCAGTATTAAACGTGCATCGAAGAAAGGCATGATCTCTCCAATTATTAGTGATCACTTCCATATCGGCAACTAGATGTAGCATTTTGGGGCACATAAAAATGTAATCCAGCGTGCTAAAAGCCATGCTGTTAGCCCATGTCTGTTTTCCCGGACAATCTCCAGGGGTACGGCCGTTGATCATTTCCAGTTCCCAGCCATCAAACAGTCGTAACCACCCCAGCCCCTCCACATCTTGTTTATTGTACGTCATTAAACATTTGTCTTTCAACGTGGGGTTCAAAAAAGGGAGTCCTGCTCCTGTCATGTGGCAATTAAAGTCCCGCAGCACAACCACTGCAGATTTCCCTGATTTTATCGACCAAGATATCATTAAGTCCTGTAGTGCCTCTTGAATTAGTTCTCGTTTTACTGCTCCAGGCGGGTTGTACAGATTTATGAGATGGAATTTTTCTGGTCTAAGTTCTTGACCCATCTCTACTTCGACTGCAATAATTTTGTTTTCTTGGCAACAGTTGACCCGTCTAGAGGGCAATGAGTTAGTCACCCCAATTAGTAGACCGCCCGAAGGTCGACCTTTTTCTCCTCTTGTTGCAAAGGCTTGGTGAACCACATAACCATCGAATACCAGTGGGTCGGTAGCTCATGTTCCTTGCAGACAGAAGCAGGTATGTTTCGCCAAAACTGTGGCCGACCTCTCTGTTCTCAACAGATGGGAAAAGCCTCTGCTATTCCATGTGAGGATGGAAAAATCTCAATTGTTGACTACCACACCCAGAAGTGAGTCCAGCATCCACTTCAGAGTTTGCTGCAATTCAGCAATATCCACACGCTTCCCTTCCATAGTAGAAGAGGATACTACGGGTTTAGGTGGAGTGATCAAATCCTCTGGTATTGCATTAAGGTCAGCCTCGTTCATATCAATATCAATGTCGATGTCTAATAGCCTCAGATCATCTTTATATTTTCTGATGATCTTGGCTGTTGATGAAAATTTGCAATGTAGGGCAGAAACATTCGGATTAGGACACTTCAGTGGTTCAACAAATAAAAAATCGTCAGATGTGAGAACACATAGTTCTGGGACCGAATTGAACCTCACCAATAGCTCAGATCGGGCTAGCCATTTGTTTTTGCTACTCTGATATAGATTTTTAATTAGGCACACATGGTTACTGAGTGGTTCTTTCCCGTCTTCAAGCAATATTGGTGTTTCCATCAACAGTTTGTCGCTTGAATCTGCTGATTTTACTGATTTGGCCGGCGTAGGAGGACCCCTCTCATCTTCATTGTGGTCGGGAATATCCATCAATTCCTCATCTTCCACCGTATCAGTCAATTTCTCTTGCTCCTTGAGCAGCCAGCTAGTTAGACGGCCCTTAGCAGGAGGTTTTTTTTTCCTGGCTTTGGCTGCTCTTCTCCTGGCTTTTTTAGACTGCATTATGGGGGATGATATGTCTGGTTCCAAAGCTGGCTGCATGCTAGATTTAACATTCTTTAATGCTTTCTTTGCCAGCCTGCGCTGTTTCCGGGAGAAGTAGACTAATGGGCTTTGTTCAGACTCCGGAGGGTTCTCATTAATCAGTTGTTCATTGTTGTCCTCTGCAATTTGAATAGCTACAGAGAGATTTTCATCGGCCTCTTCACGTTCATTTCCAGACGGTTCCTGATTCGACATCCGTGTAGTGGTATTGGCCAGAATTCTACCTGACATCTGCAGCAAGATTTTGAGAGCAAATTGTATAGAAGCTACTGAAGACTGTAACTCCGCTATCTTGTTGGTCACAGATACGGGACAATTCGACTCCTCTAGTTCTTTCTCTGGTCCATCTTCCATCGAGGTCAGGACCATGTTGGGTGAAGCAGAAAGATGACCGGAGCTCCCCGACTTATTTGATGGCTCCATCACCCCACCTGGATAGTTCTCAACCTGAGGTGGAGTGCAATTTTCTGCTTGCAAAGGGATTTGCGATAACATTCCCCTTTGGATATTTAAACATAACTCCAATAGGGAATTGTTGTCAATGTCCTCATAATTGGTTGAGCTCATTAGTCCGCTAGCACTAGGTCCAGGAACGACAATCTCTTCAATACTAGTTGAAGTAATGTCCAAGGGAGGAATCAGTGGGTTCGGGGGAAAAAATCCCGTGATCATGGCTTGGTCCGAGGAAATGGGGTGTTTGAGTTTTTTTTTCATCTTCATATTGGTCGCCAGAGGGGCCAATTCAGCATTAGCTTTACTGGGTTGTTTCCTGGATTCACGTAGATTGTATTTGGTCTGGGGGGAACCCTTCGCCTGAGATATTGCCCGCTTGCTGGTAAAGGGCTGGATGTCTAGATCGGCTGCTCACCCAATTTATCTCCTTCAACTACTTGTTGTAATAGCTCCAGCAGCTCAGATTTGGGTAATCCTCTAAGGCCCACTAAGGATCTATAGTGGCTCGTAATCGATGAAACTCAGGGCTCCTTTTCCTAAATGCAATCAATTTCAGGAACAAAGGCACTCGGCAAAGAATACAATGTATTCGCACCTGGGTTAGGAGATAAACAGTGGTAATCCCACAGCAATGCAGTCTGTTGCTATTCCGCCTGGATTGTATGCTACAACTTGTTTTAATGGACTCCCCACTCAGGTGCCTGAGTTAGGATAGGTAAACACTTAAGATAAATGTTTAAGTGATGTTGTTTGCCGTACCGTAAGTCGCTTATAATATAGAGTCAGGGGAAGGCGGAGAAGGGGAGGAACAGCAAAGGGGTGTACAGGGAAAGCCCCCGTTACCACCCGTTCCTTCCACACTTCTCTGTTTGCCCTCTTCTTAACACACACCATAAATCTAAAGACGTCCGATCCTGGATGCTATTGGTGCTGTAGCCTCAGTCTGGCCAATATTGTCTGCAGACTAATTGCCTGACCAACAGTTTATGGGGACAAACAGGGCTTGTCCAAAGCACTGCTCCCCAGGCAGCACCAAGGCAGCACCAAGTACCAGGCACCGGTAGCCTTGCAAAACAGACCGCAGATCGTAGATCTTACCAGTTCTTTAAGTGGTTCCTGGTGCTGGCGCAGGTGCTAATGACTGTGGCTTGCATCCCTCACCGCCCCTCACAGCCCCCGCAGCCCTCGTCGCCTGCGTACTGCTCTGGGTGTCGGTGACCGAATCTCACTTCCCACGCAGCCCTCTCGCAACTCCAGGGGCTGATGCTCAAAGCTCGAGGCTCGCACACCCTCGCTCCGCTAGAGTGAGGGACCTTAGCAGAGTCAGAATCTGCTGCACTCGTCAGCCCACGTCAAGCCGCACCACTTTTGTGAGCTCACGTACACAGAGCTGAGAACTGGCCGCTTCCAACGTGATACTATAAATTTGACTCTTGGCAGTTCCTCTGTTGGTGGAAACTGACTTGGACATGGATTTGGTTTCATTCTGGCTGTTTTTCGTCAGACACCGCTGGCGTGTCACTGACCTGGTCCTTCAGAGCTTTGTCTGTTTGGTGGATCTCCCAGGGTTCATGTGGTGCTCTGAAAGGTTGTTGCGCTAAAGCAAATTCTTGAATTATTATTCTGTGTGAGTAGGTGCATAGTCAACTGAGCTGCTGGCAAATGAACCAAAACAAAGACTGGACCTGAGGGAACATTTCAGGAAAGATAATGAAAGAAACGACATCTTGGTGTCTGAAACTTTGATGAAGAAATTATGTCTAGTGGCAAAAGGTAAAGGCATGTAAGAAGGTGCTACCTTTTCACAGCATGTGGCACGTGCCTTTAAGAGCCACGCGGCAAAATTGGACGATATTAACTGGAACCCAATCTTTGACCCGAGATCTTCATATAGTCAAGTCCAGGATGCATGTCCCTAATCTGAGACCACCAGGCTGTCGAGTGCCAGCATCTTGGCCAATCTACAGATGGAATAGCTCTTGGCTAGGAGGACTCCAAGGAGGCGGATGCAGGAATTGGCACGGAGCAAGCACATGCAAGTGGGAAGAACCTAGTCCCTGCTGGGAACCGCTGCCGCGGAAGACCATGTATGAAGTGGTCCATGCCAGCATAAGAGTCAGTGTCCAGGATATCAGAAGAACATGTTTCCCATCTAGATCATACAGAGATACAGCCTAATGGTGGATGCACATGGCTCATTAAAGGTCTATCACAGATGACAATAATACCAATATTATGTTATGTTATGTTATGTTAGGTACACTTGTAGTGCTCACATACACCCAAGGGCATCTTGACGCAACAAAGTAAGCCATAATGAAGCAGAAGGGAGTCAACAGAAAAGAGTGGTCTTGACTAGCCGATGGAAGGTTAAATGATTCTCAGTGGACTTAAGTTTAAGAGGGAGACTGTTCCACAACTTACCAGCCACTACAGAGAAGGCCCTGCCATCCCCTCTCTGAAAGAGAAACCTTGGTACCGCAACCAAGCGGACGCTGCTAGACCGGAGAGTCTGATTGGGACTATTAGATTGTTAAAATATTAGATTGTTATAACTACTCAACCTGGATTCCTCCCACTTTTAAGTGATTTTATATTAGCTGGTAATGTTCTCCAAATTCATAGTACTCAATTCATCGAGAATGAGAGGCGAGCCGACCCGGCTGCTGCATGTTCCCTTATCACTCCCTTGAATGGTTAATTCTGAATAGGCATGTAACCGTTTAATCAGTACTTTCCAATGGCCTTTGAGCCCCACACTTAATTATGCTCTCCCAGATTTCTCTTCCACAACCCTCTGATTCATACAGATCGCCCGGTTTGACCCCGGGAAAATGGCTGACTCGACAAAAAATGTCATGTGACACCGGCAGCGTTTCAAAGTCCTACCAGATGTCCAACCCACAGGGCTCTTTCTACTTGAGCCTGGCTTCTGCTGTAATGTCTCCTAAGTGCCAGTAAGATAGCTCATAGGGTTGAGCGGGCACTGCTGCGATCTGTGTGTGATCTGCAGGTCGCAGGTTCGAATCCCGGCAAGGCCAACTCAGCCTTTCATCCTTCCAAGCTCGATAAATGTATACCAACTTCGGTTGGGTGATATTGTATGTAAATATGTTCTATGTAAAGCGCTTTGGCGAAAGTGCTATGTAAATCACACATCATTACCATTAGGGGGTTGATGGGAGGGTGACCTGAGTTTACTAGGAGGCCCATGCGTTTTGTCTCTTGGCCCCACCCTTTCCTGTGTCTGCATTCCGCTACAGGAGCCCAGATGCATGCACCTTTGTGGCCAGCTCAATGCCACAGGAACCAGCAAGAAGGACACTCGGTGGCACTGTAACTGACGGCTGGGTCCCCACACAGGGGCCACAGTGTTTGCAATAGCACCCCTCATCTTACCCAGGAAACTCCTATGTTTACTCTCGTCTGTGGGATTTGGGAATCCTGTGCTGCTTCCACGCGAATGGTGATATGTATATGTATTTCTCTGTTTTTTGCTCAATCTTTATGTGTGCTGTTGTCAAGACTTGCTGGTCGTGTAGACGATGATACCTCCGTCCCCAAGTACCACTCGAGCAAACAATAAATTAGTGCCAGAGCGATCCTTGAGGCCACAGGTGGTGAATGTCGTCAGCCGGAACCAGGAATGCCGGACGATGCCCCCCTGACCACTGTAGGGCAAACAAGTGGGTTAGATAATAAACACAAACCCAGACCCGAATACTTAATGAATCTACAAGGGGGCTTACCCTGAGTAGTTGGTCGGAATCCAATGTTGGTGCAGGGAATGTTGTCTGAGGCAGCCGGCAGAGGTTGACGACAGGGTGGCAGCCTGGCAAGGCACTTAAGAAGGTGTAGTCACCACCTGATGCAGGAAACTTCCTGTTCAATCCAATCCAGAAGAGGAGTCCTGAATAGTACGTGATCCAAAGAACAGAGTCTAAAGCTGTAACAAAGGGGAAATCCACAGCAGTCCGATGGGTAAACCGAGGTCATATGCAAGAGGTAGCAAGTTCCAGGCAAAAGTACAAAAGGAAAATCCAAACCAATCCGAGAGAGGAGCCGAGGTCGTATCCAGGAGGTAGCAAGTTCCAGGCAAAAGTACAATGAGGGGAAGAACCAAATCAGTATCCAAAAATCAATCCGAGGTCGAGGTAGCAAGGTTAGTCCGTAGTCCGTAAAATGCCAAACAGGAAATCAGCTGTGAAGCGCTGAATGGCAGTCAGCGCGTTGCTTTTGAATGCTGATCTGCGATCACGTGACCGTGATTCCGTCACCCGTCACGTGATCGAACGTGTTGAGAAGGGTTCCCCAGGCGTCGGAGACGGAAACGTTGCAAGACGCCTGAGGCGCGTCTCCGTGGCAACTGCCAACGCCGAAACAGGAAACGAGGCAGAAGTCGGCGTTGACGTTCCTGGCCAACTCCTTGCCGGCAGGCCTGCAGGTGAGAGCGTGTCCTGACACGTGTGGGGACCTGGTGTGCTTTATGTGCCTGCCGTGTTTTCGTGGTGGTGGAAGTTGGGTTTCGGGGTGTGTCCGAGGGTAGCGTGGATGGGGGCGTGACAGAGCCCCCCCTCAAGGGCCCACGACCCCGTGGGCTGGAAGGGTGTTCCCTGTGGAACTGAGCCACCAACAACGGAGCATGAACATCAGAAGATGGAACCCAGGACCGCTCCTCAGGACCATAACCCAGCCAGTCCACCAAATATTGCAACTGCCCCCTAACAACCCGGGAACCCAGAACAGCGCTAACCTCGTATTCCTCTTGGGAAACCACAGAGACAGGACCAGGAGTGGAAACAATGCGTGTGGTATTAGGACAAGGTTTGAGGAGAGATGTATGGAAAACAGGGTGCAGCCTCCATGAAGCGGGGACATTGAGGCGATAGGCCACCGGATTTAGGACCTTGGAGACCCTATATGGGCCGACAAAGCGGGGCAGCAGTTTACGACAACCAGGTATATGTAGATGACGTGTAGACAACCATACCCGATCACCCTGTTTGTAAGCTGGGGCATCTTTCCTTCTTTTATTAGCGGCAGTCCTCATCGACACTTGGGCCTCTTGGAGATGGACAAGGGTTTGGGCATGTACGGATGCGAGATCTCGGACACAATCGTTTGCCGCAGGGGTTCCAGTACGTACTGTAGGGACACTGGTAAGGTCAGAATCAGAAAAGGGCAGGGTACGTGGATGTTGGCCATAGAGCGAGAAAAATGGAGAAAAACCAGTGGACGAATGCAAGGCATTGTTATAAGCAAATTCTGCTAAATGCAGTGAATCAAGCCAGGTATATTGGAATTGCAAAGCCAAACAACGTAAGTACTGTTCCAAGGCCTGGTTTACTCTCTCGGTCTGACCATCGCTCTCTGGATGGTAGGCCGAAGAGAAACGGGCATCTATGCCTGGTAGTTTGGTAAGGGCCACCCAGAAACGTGACGTGAACTGAGACCCCCGGTCTGACACATGGCAAACCGAACAGACAACAAACAGACTTAAAGAACATCCGAGCCAATGAGGGAGCAGTAGGAATGCCTTTGCAGGGTACAAAACGGGCCATCTTCGTGTACGAATCTACCACTACCCAAATCGTATCGTAACCTTGTATATGGGGTAAGTCTGTTATTGGGTCCATTGACACCGTATGCCAGGGTTTTCGGGGGTATGGGTAACGGTTGTAGTAGTCCCAGTGGACGACCCCTCCGAGTCTTGCATTGTGCGCATGTAGAGCAGGTGTTAACATACGTCTCCACGTCTCGTCGCATCGATGGATACCAGAACCAGCGTTTTAACAATTCTAGGGTACGTCGCTGACCTGGGTGGCCATTGATAAGAGCATTGTTGGACCATTCTAAAGCTTGGTTGCGAGTGTCACTGGTGGGCAGGAACAGTTTTCCTTGAACAAAGAGTAACCCATCCTGCATGACGGGATCCCAATCAGTCAATACCTGGGGATGATGTGTAACCCATTGGCATATAGCCGTTAACATAGGAGGGGGTGGAGTCCAAGCACACACAACATGGCCTTTACCCAGGAGTGTTTCAGGATATATCGGAAGAGGAACCCCCCCAGGTGAACGGGAAAGGGCGTCAGCTTTACCATGGATCATCCCAGGTCTATGCTTGACAAGAAAGTCATAGTTGGCAAAAAAAAGGTGCCAACGGACCTGTCGACTATTGACACACTTCAGTGATGCTAGGTCCTGTAGGTTTTTGTGGTCAGTGTAGACAGTAGTCTGATGTTTTGCCCCCAGAAGATGGTGTCTCCAGACTAGAAACGCGTCTCTGATGGCTAGGAGTTCCTTTTCAGTGACCGTATAATGTGTTTCGATCGGTGTGAATTTCCTGGAATGGTAAGCCACCGGGTGTAGTGCCCCAGTGGTGGGACATGGTTGGGACAAGACGGCACCTAAAGCAAACGAAGAAGCATCCGCTTCTACGACATACGGGAGCTCCGGATCCGGATGTTGCAGGACTGGAGCTATGGTGAACGAGGTTTTGAGGGTGTCGAAAGCTGCTTGATGTGTAGCGGTCCAATCAAACAATGCTGCGGGACTGGTCAATGCGGTTAAGGGGGCCACAATGGAGGAGAAGTTTGCGATGAATCTTCTGTAAAAATTAGCAAACCCTAAAAAAGATTGCAGTTGCTTCAATGTGACAGGGACCGGCCAATCTGTGATGGCTTGGACTTTGGACCGATTCATTGTTAGCCCCTCAGGTGAGATGTGAAAACCCAAGAATTCGACTTCGGCTCTGTGAAACAGACATTTCTCGGGCTTAGCATATAACGAGTTCTTTCTGAGTCTGGTGAGAACTTCTCTGACGTGAAGGATGTGTTCAGCAAGTGTTTGGGAGAATATCAATATGTCGTCCAGATACACCACGACATAAACGTCCAGAATATCACTGAATATATCATTTACAAACCGTTGGAAAGTGGCTGGGGCATTGCAGAGGCCAAAAGGCATCACCATGTACTCATATAACCCCTGGCGAGAGCAGAAAGCTGTTTTCCACTCGTCGCCAGCGCGCATACGAACTAGATTGTATGCTCCCCGGAGGTCCAACTTATATATTGAAGCATTGGTCAGTTTGTCTAGCAGGGCAGAGATGAGCGGGATGGGGTAGCGGTTTTTTATAGTGATCGCATTCAGACGCCTGTAGTCAACACAAGGGCGGAGATCTCCCTCCTTTTTTGGTACAAAGAAAATTGGACTGGCCACGGGTGAAGAAAAAGGCCTGATATGACCTAACTGTAGAGCGTGGTGAATGTATTCCTTCAGGGTCGTTTCTTCTGAGGGTGATAAAGAATAAATGCGTCCCTTGGGAAGCGATGCCCCGTCGATCAAATCAATGGGACAATCATATGGCCTGTGAGGGGGCAGCACCTCGGCAGATGCTTTATCAAAAATTGAATGAAAATCATGATACTCTGGGGGTTCTCCCGACATAGTGGCTCCAACCGTATGCGTTATTTCGGGAGGACCACTCTCCACTACAGGGACCAAGTGTAGCCCCCCAAGTGCCCTTGCCGGGTTGTTAATGTCTTCGTCTTCCAAAAAACAAAAGTGTTGGCAAACTTCTGATTCAAAGGACACCTGACCCGTACCCCAATCGATGAGTGGGTTATGCTTTCTCAACCAGGGAAGGCCAAGGATTATCCCGAACTGTGGGGTTGATATCACGTCGAAGGACAGCTGTTCTTTATGATTGCCCTGGATGATCACGTCCATCTGAACGGTCTGTTGTTTGATTGGACCGGAAATGAGAGAGGACCCGTCCACAGTCTGGACAGGCTCGGGATGTGTCTTGGTCACCAGTGGAAGGTTCATTGCTTTGGCCAAAGAAATATCAATGAAGCAACTGGTAGCCCCTGAATCAATGACAATATGGACTGTGTGTGAACATTCTCTAGCAGGGTGAAGCACTGCCTGAACGACCACTGGTCTTACTGGGCCGAAGGTAGGAACCCCGGGGTTGTGAACTGAGCTCGTCTTGTCCCCCGTACTCAAGGACAAAATGACCATTCAGGCCACAATAGAAGCATGCATTGTCGGTTCTCCGGCGTTCTCTTTCGGTCTGGGTGATGGGACTTCGTAGACCCCCTATTTGCATAGGTTCACCTGCGCCACCTGGCGAAGAGGGCAATGGTTTTGCTAAAAAACCAGACTCCGCCTGACGTTCGGACTTCCGAGCGTCTACCTGGAGGGTTAGGTCTACTAGGTCAGAATATGCATCTGGAAGGGAAGGGACGACAGAAAGAGCGTCCTTCATAGTGTTACACAGACCCTTGTAGAATACCACGGCTTTCTTGTTTTCAGGCCATGAAGTCTCGGCTGACAATTGGTTGAACCGTGTTATGTACTCTATTAAGGTCTGTCTACCTTGGGATAATTCTAGTAACTCTAGATCTCGAGACTGGGCTTTATACCTGGTGTCAAATACCTTGGCCAACTCGCTCACCAGGCGATCAAAATCGTAAAGGGCCGGGTGATCGTTCTCAAGGAAAGGATTAGCTCAAGTAGCAGCAACACCGGCCAGGTGGGAGAGTAGGAAAGCGGCTTTTGTGGTGGAGTCATGGAACACCAATGGTCGACAAAGGAAATGAAGCTTACACTGATTGATGAATGTACGATATTTCCTGGGGTCTCCCTGGAACTTCTCAGGTGGTGCCAAAGGAAACTGGGTAGGCAATACCACGGGAGCCGGTGGTGTGGGGGGTACTGAAGGACCCGGGGTTGGGGGTGCCTGGTCACCAAATTCGGCATCAGCCGGTAGCGGGTTGCGGGTGCTTTGGATATTGTCTAAACGATGATGTATCGCGGGGGTAGCAGCCGTCACTTCGGTTCTAAGGGATGCAACAGCTTGCATAAGAGCGGCCACGGGATCCCCGGCAGCGGGTTCCATCGTCTGGACGACCAAAAGGCTTCACAGTCTGTCAAGACTTGCTGGTCGGGTAGACGATGATACCTCCGTCCCCAAGTACCACTCGAGCAAACAATAAATCACTGGCCGAGCGATCCTTGAGGCCACAGGTGGTGAATGTCGTCAGCCGGAACCAGGAATGCCGGAAGATGCCCCCCCGACCACTGTAAGGCAAACAAGTGGGTTAGATAATAAACACAAACCCAGACCCGAATACTTAATGAATCTACAAGGGGGCTTACCCTGAGTAGTTGGTCGGAATCCAATGTTGGTGTAGGGAATGTTGTCTGAGGCAGCCGGCAGAGGTTGACGACAGGGTGGCAGCCTGGCAAGGCACTTGAGAAGGTGTAGTCACCACCTGATGCAGGAAGCTTGAAACTTTGAGCCAATCAGGTAGAGGAGTCCTGAATAGTACGTGATCCAAAGAACAGAGTTAAAAGCTGTAACAAAGGGGAAATCCACAGCAGTCCGATGGGTAAACCGAGGTCATATCCAAGAGGTAGCATGTTCCAGGCAAAAGTACAAAAGGAAATTCCAAACCAATCCGAGAGAGGAGCCGAGGTTGTATCCAGGAGGTAGCAAGTTCCAGGCAAAAGTACAATGAGGGGAAGAACCAAATCAGTATCCAAAAATCAATCCGAGGTCGAGGTAGCAAGGTTAGTCCGTAGTCCGTAAAATGCCAAACAGGAAATCAGCTGTGAAGCGCTGAATGGCAGTCAGCGCGTCGCTTTTGAATGCTGATCTGCGATCACGTGACCGTGATTCCGTCACCCATCACGTGATCAAATGCCTAATACTTCTACACAAGCCAAAACGGTTGGCTTTGCCAATGCTTGTTTTTAACAGGAGTTCCGTGAATGAGAAATAGTGCTTCTAAATCGAGTGGCTGAAGGTAGACCTTGTTAAGATATTTTTTATAACACCAGTAGTGCATTTACAACTCTAATTAACTCTCAGAAGACTACTTTGAAAAAACACTGGCAGGCACTTTGAGCACACAGTTTGATGGTAATGCTTGATAAAAGCTAGCTGAAAGAGATCCCAGGAGGATGTGTTTTGCACGGGGAAGGACAGGAATTGGGTGGGAATGGCCATAGGGATTAGCTTGGCCATGGATCAATGGGTGGGTAAATAATCAAGCAACACCTACAAGCTGTCTGTCCCTCCTTATATGCCATTTCTCCCTAGCTGTACTCTAATAGTTCAGGCTTATAGGTGGTGCCAGCGGCCAAGCCTATGAAGCAGTCTACATTGAATTATGAAAGTGTGTATTGTTTCATTACGTCTGTCCACTTCTCAAAGCTAAATTCACATGTGTTCTTCCTGGTTTATGACATTCCATTTTTCAGAATAACACAGATGCGCTCCTATCTACTGCCTTAACCTTTGCAGATATGCACTCCCTGCATAACCTGTCGCGACCATAGCTCCACTAAAGGGAACCAGGTTGGGTTTGCCTGCCATGGACTTGTAACCTTTTGTATTGTCAGGTTGACTTGTAAACTGCAGCTGTTCCCCAGAGAAGTCAAACAAATGATAGGTAACAATGTTTGGTGTGTGGGGAGATTCCCTGTGCAGTTGGGCGCTGAAAGGCCACACAAATCAATGGACGACATGATGCATCTTGGCCCCAGGAAAACAAGCAATGCAATTTACGCCAGCCATGTCCACCCATCGCACAGTGTACATGTGCGTGGGAGGCTTGGGTCATTTGCATGCTATGACCATTCATATCTGTATGGGATGTGGATGGATGGATGTGATATTTGCGTCATGCTGTTCATGGTGCAGGTATAATTTGGAAAGAGGAAAGCTGGATTGCCCCCATCACCAACATTGTGTGATCTTGGGCGAAATAGCATTATTCTATGCGCCCCAGTTCACACCACTGTCAAAATTAGGAGTGCATGAAACAATGAACAGCTTTAGAAGTGCTACAGAAACTAAAAAAGCATTGTCTAAGCCGCCAATTTGGGCCTTGGTATAGGTCCAACGGCTTGAGTCCCCTCTGGTTTACTTTGTCAGGCGTCTTCCATAGGCTGCTGTGTGGAGGGCCACCAAGGAGATACTTTTCCAGAGGATGTTGTTTGTGATGCCTTTTCTCCCTGTATCCCTATAGCTGGGCTGCACAACGTGTAGGAGGATGACTTGGAAAAAACCCATTATGTGGCAAAGCAAGGCTTATCCTCTCTGAAGATGGATTCTTCATAGGCTTGGCATGGGCACATGGCACTGCGTATTGAAAGGAAGGCATGGTGTCAAAGCAAGACAGATACAAATGATCACAGTTCAAGGGTGTTTATTAAACAGTAAAACAGATGAGATAAATGCATAATCTAAACCTAAATCTAAGATGGGAGCAAGCTATGACCATGAAACTATAATTTTTATTTATTTATTTAACATTTATAAAGCGCTCAAACAGCCCGCAGGCATCGAGGCGCTGTTACAGGAATTGTTTGTTTCTCTTAGTTGCGCAATTGTGTGTTTTTTTTTGTGTCTTAGTTACGTATTTATAACGCGCTTAAACACCCAGAGGTTTCTAAGCGCGGACCCGGGGATCGAACCTGTTGTTGCTTCGTGTCGTCTTGCTTCCAAGACGCACACGCTGCCGCTGAGCTATCCTCCCGGGACAATAATACAGTCCTAGTAGAGTCTAGTCAAATAAAACAGCCTATACTAAAACAAACTATTGCCAATCCTTACTGCTATGCTACAAAATAGTGTGGGGTAATGTACACAAGAAAAGAAAGCAGTGTTCACAAAATGATAAGTCAGGATGTTATGGCCGTGGTCTCCCTTCCCCATGTTTTTTAGCACGGGACAAGGCGGGACTCTTGAGCACCGCACACTCCTGGGCTTCTCTGGATCGAGCCTCCAGTTCCTTTCGTCAATATCAGGGCCCTCTCTGCCCAAGTCTCTTTCATGCAAAGTCTCTTGCCTCAGAGGGCCTGATATGCCAAATACAATAAAACAAAAGTTCCTTCACATTTGTTCAAGTAGGGCGATTACGCTTTACCCTTGGATCCCCCTCAGCCGGACTCCAATCCTCCTCTCAACGTTAGCCTCCCTCAGTTGAGCTCAGACCAACAACTCACGGTGGACATCCTTCAGTCGGTTCACGCTTGTCGTCACAATGATCACAGGTGTAGTACTTTTCACCCCAATTCGCAGGTCTCCCTCAGTCGGGTTCACGTTTGCCCTTTATCACAGTTCACTTTATTTTCCACAATGTGTCAAAGACTTCTGACTGTACGAGGGATTTGGCTTGACCCTCGTATGACCACTTTGACACTTCATGCCCGGCCTCCCCTAAGGCCTCTTGGTATTTGTAGTCTCCACAATATTAGCCTTGCTTCATTCTCCTTGTTCAGGAGAGGGGAACCAGTCAGAGTCCTTCGAATGAGCGCCCACGTTGCACCGGAACACTCTGTTTCTGGTATCAATTTCACTCACAAAAGGCCTCTGTCTATTATCTTCTTTCTTCATATACAATGTTGCCACTGCAACCCTGAGCCCAACACAGTCCGGTCGACTATCAGTTTCTTCCGACTCACCGTCTGTGCTGAACTCACTGACGTTTCTTTTGCCACTGGAGTCAAGGACAGTACCACGATGGCAACCGCTTCTCCCCGTCCTGGCTATCAGTGTGGGAGGGTCCCATGTACCGCTGACATCTGTCACACCACTCCCCAGCTGCAATTTCCGGTCTTATGTTTCCTTTCTTAGAGGTTTTGTGGGTCTGGCTTGAAAAGGGCAAAGGCAACTCCCTCCTTGACGTCCCTTCAGGTCTCACCGCCTTATTACTCCATTTGAACTACTCCTGGAATAGCTGCTTCCTCGTGCATTCAGCCTTGCTGAGAGTGTGCTCTCATGCTCCACCTTTTATCCCTATGGGGAAGGCAAAGGGCAGTCAGGTATTGCCTGACTCTGCCTGACTCTTGAGTTGGGACATGTCAGGTAAACAGCTCTGGTGTTAGTCCGTTGTCGCTCACGGTGTGAGAAAGTGTTCGAGTAGGAAAAGAGGGTTGTAGAGTTTCTAAATATCCTACTGGGCAGGATGGGGAAAAGGTGTCATGAGTAAGGGAATATTGCGTCTCACCCTTCGGTGTCCCACTTCCACTCCCCAAACACCCCCCATTCAGGTGATCCTCCCACACTGGTCCACCCACAGGAACTGGATCCAATTGCGATGGCCGTGTCCTGGCCACCTGGATACAGTTTCAAATATAAGGGTGCCTGTTAAGCCGCAGGTCCTCCAGGCTAGTCACATAGAACAATAATACAACGGACCTCTGCAAGTGAGATTGGAGACTCTCTTGATACAGACAACGTCAATATTGTTAATATCACAAAATATATTTATTTATATATAACTTAACAGTATTTGTTCATACACCATATTTCTTAAATGATAAATTATTCAGCATCCAAATGCATATTCCACCATTCATATCACTATTCATTCACACACTCATTAATGTACATTTCTACACAGGTGGGTTGTTCAAGAACCCAAAAATACTCATACATTAAACCAATTCCTTACACCTATATCCATTCTAAATGGGTGTTCACACAAAATATAGATCAAATAGCATTTTGCTTATCCGATAGTATTGACATATGTTTCGGTCGTCAAGTGATGGCTATGGATAAAGCCACAATGTTAGGGCGACCTTCTTCAGGATGCGGGTGGGTTGTAGGTGAAACCTGCCCAATGTGTCATCAGGTGGGAGATGTCATCTAGTATAAATCTATGGACAAACAAATATTGCATCATATAAAGGCTCCAATCTCTGATGCGTGAGGGGGCCATCCAACCGAAACACAAATATGAATCTTCATCAGAAACTATTCAGATACCTAGAAAATATGTGCCATATACACATGGCCTTCCCATCCTCTTATCTTCTCAAAACTCCTTTTCTTCAATAAACTGAGATCTAGATACCCTGGGCACAGGCACAATATACCAAACTTGAGGCAAGCAAGATGGCCTGACACCATTACATCGGTGATGGCGCAGTATTAGATCCTCATAGCATACATTGTAAGTATAAATCACCTCTTGCTGGTTTGCAAAGCAGGAAAGAAGATGGCTTCCAGTACTCTCTCCTTGGCCCGGCAAGAGTAATACAGCATGTTCTATGTTTGTCCGAGCCAGGAAGTGTAGAGCAGCTTCTACTACTCACATTGGCAATGGCTTCTGCTACTCCTTCCTAGCCAGTGGAGGGCAAGATGGCCTCCACTCCTGTCACTCCTTGGCCTTGTACAGTCTCATGACTTCTGCAACTCTCTTCTTTATGGGTGACAGCAGAGGCGTGCTCAGGGTAGGGCCTGAGGGGAAAGGCCCACCCAAAACTTGTAAATGCCCACTCAGCACCGCTGTCTGGGCATTTACAGATATTTTTGTCAGTGCAGTGGGCCCAACTACATTAGCTTCAGGCCCCATTTGCTAGACAATCCTGGCTATGCCCCTGGGGGACAGTAAGATGGCTTCCAATACTCTGTATGAAGCCAAAGAACTTAAGATGGCGGTCTCTCTTCCAGGCCATGGACAGTAAAATGGCTTCCACTACTCTGTATGAAGCCAGGGAGTGTAAGATGGCGGTCTCTCTATTAGGCCATGGACAGTAAGATGCCTTCCACAACTCTGTATGAAGCCAGGAGCTTAATAAGGTGGTCTCTCTTCCAGGCCATGGACAGTCAGATGGCTTCCACTGCTCTGTATGAAGCCAGGGAGCTTAAGATGGTGGTCTCTCTTCCAGGCCATGGACAATAAGATGGCTTCCACCACTATGAGATTCTACTCATTGGCACACCCACTCCCTCCTTCCCTGCAGCTCTCTGGCCAGCCTCTCTTGGCCATCTTCCTACTTCTACCTGCAAGGCTAAAAACCTCAGGTCATCTTCGACTCTGCTCTCTCCTTCTCCCCTCACATCTCTGACGTCTCTAAGAAGTCACACTGCCAGCTGCACCTCCTCAGAGGTATTCTTCCTTTCCTCTCCTTCCCCCAGAAGCTCACTGTCTCCAGAGCCCTGGTCCTCTCTAGGCTGGACTATTGTAACAGCCTCTATCTAAATCTGCCTGCCTCTACTCTCCGCCCTCTGCAACTTATCCAGAACAGGACTGCAAGACTTGTCCTTGGCCTCAAGCCCAGGGATTGTATCTCTCCAGGACTGAAATCTCTGCACTGGCTCCCAGTGGCTGTGAGGATTAAGTCAAAAACCCTCTGCATTGTACACAAGGCCTTCTGGGGCCTAGGGCCGAAATACCTTCAACTCTCTCTTCCTAAATATCTTCCTTCTCAAGCTCTTTGCTCATCTGCCTCCAACTACCCAGTGTCAGTCGCTTCTCCAAGCAACAAGTTGGTGGCAGATTACTCTCTTCGGCTGGGGCCTCCCTCTGGAACAGCCTTCCTGTCTCCCTGAAACTCGAGGAGAACCATCTCCGGTTCCGGAAGCACCTCAAAACCTTCCTCTTTGCATCGGCTTTCTCTCTCTCTGTCCCCTGCTGATTTCCTGACTGAAACTGCTCGGGTTACCTGGCCACCCTTTCTGATCTCTGGTCCAGGCCCCATCAATTTCCCACTTGCACTGCCTCCCTGGCAACCCCTGCACCAGGGGACCGTTGTTCTGCATCCCTACAGTCCCCCTACCAGCACTTTTGTCTGCACTTCCTTGTACTTGCCACTAGCTGGCCGTTTATTTATTTTCTTATTTATTCCACTTTTCCCTTGGATTGCACTTTCCCTGCTCCCTTCCCTCGCACACTTTTCCTTTTCCCCCCTTCCCATGCACTTGCGCGATCTGAATGACACTTGGCCTAGTAGGATCGTTGGCTGTCCTCCCTTTGGATCCCCCCTTACCTCGTCGCGCCTTGAAACACTTGTGTATAGGCGCATTATAAATGCCATATCATATCATCATATCATATCACTCTGTTTGAAGCCAGGGAGCTTAAGATGGCAGTCTCTCTATTAGGCCATGGACAGTAAGATGGCTTCCACTACTCTATATGAAGCCAGGCGCTTAAGATGGCGGTCTCTCTTCCAGGCCATGGGCAGTAAGATGGCTTCCACGGCTCTGTATGAAGCCAGGGAGCTTAAGATGGCGATCTCTCTATTAGGCCATGGACAGTAAGATGGCTTCCACTACTCTATATGAAGCCAGGCGCTTAAGATGGCGGTCTCTCTTCCAGGCCATGGGCAGTAAGATGGCTTCCACGGCTCTGTATGAAGCCAGGGAGCTTAAGATGGCGGTCTCTCTTTGAGGCCATGGCCAGTCAGATGGCTTGCATGACTCTCCCCTGGCCAGAGAAGCGTACATGGCTTGCAGACCGTTTTCAAAGTCTAGGGGTAGTGAAAGGTCTGCAGCAACTCTGTCTTTGTTTTCCTTGGTCAGAGCTAGAGAGGTAAGATGGCCTCCACCATTCTCTGGTAGGCCATTGCGAGAAAGACAGAGGCCGAGGAGTACTATGTCTTCTTGGCCAGGCAGTGTAATCTGGCTTTGCTACCACCTACAAGGCCACGACCCGTGGAGAAGGACCATTTCCACTATTCTGTCCTCCTATAGCCAGGGCGGGTAAGATGGCTGCCACTGCTCTTTCCTACGCAGGCTCCAGCACGACCTGCGCACTGCAGCGCAAGCGCACAGAGGTTATTCTGCGCACACTGTGTGTGATAGGAAATCACACTCTGTAACCTGGTGTGTCGGTGCCGCTCATGCTGCGCACGCAACCATGTGGCAAAACTAGTTGAGGTTAGCGCTCTATAAAAGCGTGAAAAAAATAACCAACACATGTTTACAAGTGGAAAACGCCGGTGAACCTATTTTCAGCCCTTCACAAATTAGCCAATTGGATTAAGTCTCGGCACACTGACGCACCGCACAGCACGCCAAGCCGCTCAGGCCCGCGTTTGGGGTTCATGTGAGTAAACATGAATGCTTCGTTGCCGCGAGGAACGTGCAGAGATGCCCCCGCGTGGCAGGTTCGCACTTGTCGGAGCCACCGTCAGCCCCTGAGTGCGGTACGATGTGTACGGATCCTAACACGGTGCATGCGGGCTGCCTGCGATGTGCATTGGGTGATTAATGGACGAGGCCATCCGTCTGTGTATCTTCATGGTTTTCGGCTACATATATTTCTCAGTGATGCTGCCTGTTTGTATATGTGTTTGCAAGTCATAAGGTGTGCATGTATGTATGTGTATGCGCGTGTAGTCTTCTCATGTGTGTCTACGTGCGCGTGTGCACATGGAGCAGGTTGCGTCTGCGTGTGCGTGTGTGTGCATACGTGCCAACATTCTTTTGACCAAAAAGATGTAGGATTTTTCAAGTTTCAAAGATAATACTTCTCATAGCAATTACATCACAAGAAAATACAAAACATACATTGTTGGCGCCACTGTAGCATTCTAAAATACACAACCCACCCAACAGCACAAGATGGAAAGATGTTCAAATGTTAAAAATGTATAATTCTGAATGTAAGTTAACACCAATTACCTACCTTCACAGAAGGTAATCACACAGAGCTGGTAGGCAACGTTTGCCACTGCTCTGTACCAGCAGCCCGGGCAGTACATATTTATTCCTGCAGTGCAAGATGAACAACTGAACAACATGGAGACTGATCCCCTCCTCAGTCTGATATGCAGATGATGTGTGATGGTGGCACGCTCTGCCACTTGCCTTCGCTGGGGGTTCACCTAAGGCCTGTCCCGGCCAGAGTGCAGGGCAAAGTCATGTAGCTGTCTGGTCACTGGATTGGTCTGAGCCCATCACTCAAAGTAATCACCTACCCGCCCACCCCACAGACAGACTAACTAATGTGTTGCATGCTTTGTCCTGGGCCGGTCTCAAGCAGCCTGCCTTGGAGTCACATAAATGACCTGCCCTGTAAAAAGCAGTAGGATCTGTCACCCACATCCATCTGTAGGCAGTAGGACTGCTTTAAAAGCAGTAGCCTACTGCCTAAATCAGTAGGGTTGGCAAGTATGGTGTGTGTGTGTGGTCCCCTGCGGGCGCGTCGCATTCCCATGCTAGTAAATATTATTGTGCATCCCTCCTTCTCTGTGTGGGAGGGTGTGTTTCCCAATTCATCCAGGGTGAACACATTTCCCAATGTAGGTATTTCTGTGTCTCTACTCGCCAGGCGTGCGTGTCCCAATGTGTACACATAACACATCATGTGTAGGTGTGGGCCATTCCCAACACTTGTCATTTTGTTTCGGTTTCTAGGCTTGGGCGTTTCATTGTACGCATACTTACGGGTGTGTGCCACGGCATGGGTTTAGGAGGGAAACGTTGTATGAAGAATGCGTTCTCTCTTTTGGTCTCGGGACAGAATGTGTGCATGTGCAACTTGGCATTAAGGACATGCCTATTTCCAAGAAAGGGCACCAGTGACATACAGTAGCACCGTGCATTGCCCTCCTTGGCACATTAATGTAAATAACACATTTAGATCGTTATTGACCTCCTCTCAACCAATCCGAATGTTCGGAGCCCAGTCAATAACTACTGCAATGGATTCAATTCTTGACATTCTGACTTCAGGAGCAGGCAGTGAAATCGCAATGCAATTTCCAGGCGAGATCTCTATCAGCAAGACACTTCCTCTCTGGGAGGGCTTTTTTTTAGCCAGAAACCTCTATTTAACAGACCAAAGAGAAAGCTAAAATATGAGAATATACCCTCACTTTCTTATAAACTCTTTACTTTTACATGACACTTAATATACGCGTATGTTAAACCCACCCAAGTTTAACTATGTTGCAATTAAATTACTTTGAAGACAACCTTGTATTTAACCACTACAAAATAAACCATATTTAATTTACTCAGTTTTTCCATTTACTTTACTCACTATTAAACATTTTTACTTCAGCACCAAAACTGCAAAACATGTATTGTTACTGCGACTATGTGCTAGGGGTCAATATCGCTTGGGATAATGACCCCCCCGCCCTCCGTCTCTAAGGCTATATAATATATTGTCAGTCTGTGATGTCTCCAGTGCGTGTTCACACTGGTCTCTGCCCTTTCCAGCTCTTGGACCATCACTTATCATGATTCACTATTGTAAAGCATCCTGCAAAGGGATTCCTCACATGATCCACAATTGTAAAGCATCCTGCAAAGGGATTCCTCGCATGCAAATTGATTCCTCGCCTGATTCACAATTGTAAAGCATCCTGCAAAGGGATTCCTCCCATGATTCACTATTGTAAAGCATCCTGCAAAGGGATTCCTCGCATGATCCACAATTGTAAAGCATCCTGCAAAGGGATTCCTCACATGCAAATTGATTCCTCGCCTGATTCACAATTGTAAAGCATCCTGCAAAGGGATTCCTCACATGATTCACTATTGTAAAGCATCCTGCAAAGGGATCCCTCGCAGTATTCACTATTGTAAAGCACCCTGCAAAGGGATTCCTTGCGTGATTCACAACTGTAAAGCATCCTGCAAAGGGATTCCTCACTTGGCTGTGCTCTGCTTATGTGCAGACCCTTCTGATAGAAGCCAGCACCTGCCGCTTAAGCAATGCACATAAATAAATGTCTAATGGTGACAAGTTTGCTTGTGTTTTAGAAATGATGTGGGCCGTGTTACACCGTAAGGTCTCTCTGGAAGCAGCAGGTAAGGTTCTTCAAGCTTAGTTATTCTGTTACTTCTTAGATGGGATGTCATCAGGATAGGCTGAATGGGAGTTGCAAGGAAGCAGAGGGAGCCCACTGGTTCCCACCACCCAGGCTACATAATTCAAGCATCCGGGGCTGGAACACTCAGCCATCCACCGGCATTCCAGACACTCCCTGAACATTCCACTCATGACATCACTCCGACCATGCACACGGGTAGCAGGGAACAAACTTGAACACCAGTCATAACAGGCAGGCTTAGCCATTGTACAAATAATCAGATAATGACAAATATTGCACATATTCATCTTCAATAATCATCTCAACAGAGATCAATGAATTCATAAAAACACATAAAAAGGATTAATAACACATAATTGCTTCACATACTTCTCATTTCATTCTGTCAGTTCCTCTAAAATCTCTAATAATTTACAGAAACCTTTCACACCAAAATACATAAGATTAAAATCATCCTCATTCATAAAACCATTCCATGCATCCATGATATTAATTTCATGTACATCATTCCTATGTTTAATGCAATATTTTTCCCGAAACAGCTCCAGGCTGTCGCATTCTGTGAGCAAATGCGTAGTAGGTATTCTGTTTATAGTTATCATCATCATCAAAGTTTATTCGGAACAAATAAATTCCATAAACCGACACACAAAACAGCATTACAACGGTACATCAATGGTAATCAACAGACCAGTTAAAATCACAATATAAACACATTTTAAAAATGGTAAGATTAAGTTAAAATACAGGTTCAAACTTTGCCCTCAAGCAACTTTTTCTCAGGAATTCTAAACATCCCCATGCGACAGGCATGATTTCTGCCCGCAACAAGACTATCAAAGCTGGCTGGGCTTGAGTGAAACCAGCATTGTGTTCTGAGGAGTGGGGGAATGATCCTCTTTCTGATATCGTGGTGAAGAGGGCAAAATAAAACGAAATGCAAAAGATCTTCTTCTTGCCCATTACTCCCCGGACAGACTGTAGAGATTTATACTCTTGCCCAAATGTTAAAAAGTGTGTATTGGTATGCAAAACAAAGGGGGTTCTGGGAGTCTCTCTACCAGCACGAACACAGCCCATTGACCTGTTCTTGGGTGGATGGCCCCTGGGAGAGTCTCAACCAAGTCTTTAGCTCACTGCCCCTTTCACAGAGAAGAAATATCCCTGCATATCAGCCTTTGTCCTACCCAGGGGCAGTCCAGCACCGAAATGCTAGGCAATTCCCCTCTGAACAAGAGTACCAACAGCAACCCCATACACGTGTTTCAGCCTCCTTGTTGGACATCATCAGTGAGGTGAAGCTGCGCCTCTCTAAGCACAGTGAGCAGGGAGTCCACGTCTAGATTCCCCCAGGTAACTTAGGGTGAGACAGGACAAAGACTGATATGCAGGGTTATTTTGCCTCTGTGAAAGGAACAGTGAGCTAAAGACTTGGTAGATATGATCGAGCTACACGCATGGTGCTCGCCTCACCATTAAGTGCAGTCTGCAGATATTAGCTGGATGAGTCCCACACCACATTCTATCCATGACAGCAATCACACATTCACTGACAAAGCACCTCACCCCGCACTCCACACCCAGCACACACAGCTGCTACATATAACTCTACAGTATTAGCCATGCTTGAAAACAACTAGACACGTCCATGCACTATCAAACGTATCTTACAATGTCCTTCTCATGTAACTGTTCAGACTATGGTTTGCAGGGCCCCCAGCAAATCGAAAGCGTTTCTAGGCCATGCCGAGGGCAGTTAGGCGCTATACAAACATCCTATCACCTAATATAACAGCGTCATTGGGCTCCACGTTGTGCAAAGCGGCTACTGATAGACCCCCAGAATCCCATAGGCGACCCTCCCACTTCCTCTCTGGTGTTCAGCTTGCTTCTGTTCCACTCAGTGATAGAAGTGTACCAGAAAAAGTAGTGGAACTGTGATTCTGGCGGGGCAGAGAGTAGGAAGGGAGGGAGCAATGTGCACCAATTTTTTAAAGGTTACAGTCATGCTGGTTGACAGCCAGTGGAGTGGAAACAGATTTCAGTTTAGCTGTAACTGATATAGGGTGGTAAAACTGAGAAGTGGGCTTTACCTTCACAAAGAACAGTTCCGCAATGGTGAACATGGCTGCAAAAAGTAGTGGAGCTATTAGCAGTAAAAAATAAAAGTAGTGGGGCACCGCTCCCGACCGTTCCAGCTCACTTCGACCACTGGTTCCACCCCGGGGCCAGAATGGAGCCTGAAAGTTGGATAGTTATACAGAGACAAGTTTCGAGTGTCTTAGCGATATATGCTAAGCCGCAGCTGGGTCTGTCCTCGACAAGGCGGTAGCGCCAGCATTCGGAGTGACGTGATGATTGCATGTTTGCGATTCGGCCAGTAGTGCCCTGGTCTGTGGTTATCCAGTGTGTCATGGATATCCAGAGTTCTCTCTCTGATTTTTGTCCTTGGTATTTTTTTCAATTCTCCCTCCAGGAGTCACAGTCAGAATGTCCATGGTCTCTGTCCATGTGACAGGGGTGTGGTCCTTAGTATCATGGACGAGCAAAGTTCTCCATGTATACACATGTCAGTGCTGTTCCATGTGTTCCAGCTATTCTTGTGCATGGCCTTTCCATGAATCTGGACTGGTACACCCGTGTTCTCTGCCCATATAATGCGGGTGTACAGGGACAGGCAACTAGAGCTGCCTATTGTCATACGTGGGCATCCGTGAAATGTTTGATGTCATTAGAGCACAGTTTGCCATGATTCATGCACGTAAGTATTTCCTTTTCCCTTTATTACGTGGACAATTTTTAAGGCTTAAGGGATTTCAGTGTTTGGTAGGAAAATGTGTACTTTCCTTAATAATAAAATGCTAGTAAGTGTTTTTAAGTAACCCTCAAACGAACCCCCTTTTATGGAGCCCCGCCCTTCTAAAATTGCAAATTAATTTCAGCCAAACCCCATTGATTCCCATTTCTTTGCAGCCTCTGGAAACCTAGGTCATCCATACAATTATATCAGCCCAATCCGCCTGAAATATGAGCAGGTGGTATGGCTCTTATGCAATGGGCAGACCTGGGACCACTACTCCAAGATAGAGATATGCTGGTTCACATCCCCATGGCTGAACCTATTTGCATACCCATAATGCTTTGGGCATTTATAGGGAGTTATGTTTTCATTACCACATGAATAAGTGGATTTCGAAAAAATAGTTCACCGTGCACATATACATGTTTATGTCCATGTAACAATGTTAGAATCTTTTACTGCCAATTCATAAACTCATCCTGATATTCTTAGGGTCATTGGAGGGTGTGCACCCACTTCTTACTCAACAGGAAAAACGGATCTATAATGCAAGGCGCGTTTTCCATGTTTTTGCATGGTGTCTGCTTTCGCAGTGGTCGTTTGTCATTAACAAATACCATGGTATTGTGAACATGAAAATGTCACAGGGGATGACTGTTTCTACCAGCAACACTTCCTGGAACTATGGTTTTCTGGAGTGATTATTGCTAACATGGACATCCATGGTGAGGCATGGTTTTAATTTTAAACCGCAGGTTGTTGACAATCCACAGGTTCAATAAAAGCCAGGGGTAAACAAACATGCCAGGCTATTCAAAATGTCATGTCCATAGTTATTCATGGTTATAAATAACCATGTATGTCCATGATGCTCTGGACAGCAAAAGACCATGGTTCTTCGTAGTTGACCATGGTTCTCCAATATCCGTGGGATCGTGGGCCACCATGTATGTCCGTGATATTGTGTACACCAACATCATGGTTGACCATGGTCTGTCCCTGAGCCATTTACTAATCCTGGTAGTCAATAGTAAACCATGGTCCAAATCATGGACAAACAGTGGTCGTCAGAGGATTTCTACCATGGTCGTCCGTGGTGAAACAAGGAAAAACCATGGACCATCTATTTCAATAACCAGTATGAACTCATGAGAGGGTGTGGGTGTAATCAAAGGCCCCAAACCAACGGATTTGAAGGGCCCACTGGGAAACTGACCTGCCAGCATTCAGCAACCTGCACGCTGAAAAATTGGTCTTATTTCGCCAGACTATGCAGGTGTCTTTCTGCAAGAGAAATTCAGAGAAGGCTAAAACAAAACTGTAATCCGTGTGCAGATTGCATAAGCACATCATGTTTGGGGCTGACAAATAAATGCAGCCATGTTTTCACTGAAACTCACACACATCAAAAGAGGATGCACTGTGACAATTCAGACCCACTTTTCAGCAGAAAAACAAGCATCAAATAATGAAAAGTGTATTTTCTTAATAACTGAAAGAAACAGCCCTACACTGTCAGTGCATCAGCAAAGTGAACTCTGATCAGTAAAAGAAAATAGGCTGATGTTAAAAATTGCAATATGTGAGTTCCTTTCAGCCAAGGACGAATGATGGGTCTCTGGGCACACTTCTCAAAGGACTCCCCCCAGTGAAAGCCTGGTTTGTGCATCCCAACTGTTTATAACTGCAATAAAATGTGGCCTGCTTGAAAGGTGTTGAAAGGCTGGGCTCTGGACAAGACAATTGGCCCTGGCTGGTGCATGACCGGAATGTAAGGGGAGGTGTGAAAACAGGGGCTACAATCAGGGGAAGCTGAAACTTTGAAAGAAATACAAGAATACAAGCTTTTCAGATTGGAATGATAGTCCCCTTCAGATAAGAGGTAAGGCCTCGTGACATTACAGAGCCGGCCCAGCTCATTATCTTCAGTGGAAGATCTGTGTGTAGCAAATGCATCCCCCATTTATGATCTGCAGCCACCAACTTCAAACAACCAACTTCAAACAACAAAGAGACTAATAAAAACTCTGGTCACTGGCTGGTCAATAGAGACACATTGCTTGGAGGAAGCAGATCTCCTATTTGCATTAACATAAAGATTTAAAATTAATTTAAAAGGACTTTTATAATGTAGGCCTTTTTCGCAGCAACCACAAGCCGTACTGCATTGATTTATCTGTCATTTTTCAGATAATTTCCAGGCAATTTTGTTGAAATAAAAATCATCCACCTGCGACTTTGGGAACTGTAATGACCAGCTAAAATGGTTTTTTGGCTGATCTGAAAATGTCCAGAGATTTAAGAGTTGGCGAACTGGTGGAGAGAAAATTAGTAATGTAGCAAGTAAATTGCGTGTTCATAACGGTTATGTTTTTTTTGTAAATGGCAGAAAATTGCCACACAGCCATGCAACATGATGCGGAAATGGCTGTCATTTTATTCCATTCCCCATGAGTAGCTGAAGCAGAATATATGTATATTATGACAGTTACAAGTAAAATTTTAAAGTTCTGCTACAAAACTAAAGCCCATATTCATGGAATTATTTGGCCATAAAACGCACATTTGCGTGCCATTCTGCCCGAAAATCCCCATGCCTCAAACAGGGATTTTCGGGCAGAATGGCGTGCAAATGTGCGTTTTACTCGCAAATAATTCCATGAATCAGGGAGTACGTTATGCACAAAAGCAGTTATTGAAACAAAAGCGGATTTCAAAGGGAAGTTGCCATATGTCAGTTCCAGACTCTTAAACCAATCCTTAGAGAGAGGCTGGATTTGGGAGGAGAGAGAAGGGCACCAGTCCAATCCTGGATGCAAGAACTCTTGCACGTAACTCCTCAAGATTGTAAACTTGATGGTGCCATCACTGCTATAAAAAGTGGATGCACTATGAGGAAAGGGAGAGCTACTAAAATTACCATTGTGAAAGGAGCTAATAAAACTTACCATCTGACATCCACAAGGAAACGAAAAAGGAGAGTTTGCAGAGATTGCCTCTGGGTGGAGCTGTCTATTGCTGGGAAGGCCTAAAAGCTGACTGAGTCCTATGGTGGAGAGGGGGAGGCCATCCTTGAAAGTGGAATGACCAGACACCTAGACCCCTGACCTGTCTTTCCAGAGGGTCCGGAAATGTAGCAGGCTTTCCTAATCTTTAAACAGAGGTTTTCAATGTGAGTAAACTTGAGCCCTTCGTAACCAAAAGATGGGGAGATTGGATGGCCTTAAATCCTTTCCCTTTATAGTGGGCGGAGGGAGGGGCAAAACTTTGTAGATCCTTAGCCTATTTAACTAAAAATGTAAATTTAATTAATTCCCCTTGGTAGAAGAACACAGGGTGATTTCTGTTAAAATTCTAAATGATCAAAGATCCTTCCCAGTGTGCGCTGAAAACTATAGGCTGTAATCTAATTGGGTAATCCTATTTTGCCTGTTAACCCCAACTTTCTTTAGGAGGAGGGGTGTTTTTGTTCCTAAAACTAAAATAAAAATCCTCCCCATTTTTACCATCCAGCTTCCCCAACACAGGCCTTTAAGTGGAGGGGTCTGAAATCCAAAATTCCTAAATCATCCCAATTTGTACTGTCCAACTTCTCCTAACACAGGCTTTTAAGTGAAGAGGGCGGGAGGGTCTGGAATCCAAAATTCTCAAATCACTCCAATTTTCTGCTGCCCAGCATCCCCACCACAGACCTTTAAGTGGAAGGGGGTCTGTAATCCAAAATGCACAAATAATCCTAATTTTTGCTTTCCAGCTTTCCCAACACTGACCTTTAAGTGGAGGGAGATCTGAAATCCAAAATTCTTCAATCATCCCAATTTTTCTGTCCAACTTCCCCCACAAAGACCAAAGTAGGGGGATCTGAAAAATCCACTGCTAAATCACCCTGTGTTTATTTTGAACAAAGGTGTGGGTGAAATAGTACTTGCCACATGCATTCGTCCAAATTTGTAAACCAAACTGCTAGTCTTCTAAACACGCAGGAAAATCGAAATTGCACAGCACTACTTCTGTAAATTGATTGTGTTCACTGACCAGCGCTAATTATTTCTTGAAGTAAAATATGTAGAAAGAAAAGTATTGTAATATGTGTTTTTCCCAACCCATTGGTGTGATTTATTTGTGTAACAAGAAGGTAATTGTGAGCCACAAAGAAGGTGGCGTGTGTAGTTTAGTGTGATTTCTATTACCTATAATTCAAATAAATACAATTATATTTCCTGTACACAGGCCTGCTTCTTGGCTCATTGGTAACTCGGGGGGATACGGGCTGAATAAAAGAACATACATTAACCTTTTATTGTGTGACACCTAGATTGGGGATGGAAGGAACTTCCTGTGTTGAGGGTGGCCTCTCAGTAAATTGTTACAAGGGAGCATTGCATGACAGATCAAGTGGGTCAGGCGTGTATGTTAACTGATTAAGTATTGGCAAACGTGAGAGGTTTGACCAGAGTTTATCTATTCGGCCTACTGGAGAAGGCCATTTGCATTTGTTGACCCTTGGTAGCCGCGAGATAGTCCGTAGACAATTACGATTTTATTTATTATTTTACAAGTGTACTGCCTGTACATTTAAGTATCTAAAGAGTGTCGCTGTACTATTTCAAATCTTTCTAGTGATTAGGTTTGGGTTTGAAAGATTTGATAGCAGATCATTTCTAGGTGGTTGTGAATGTCTTTATGGCACGTCAGGGGCCAAGGTGATTAAAGTCACTGCAGTGAATGTGTCTATGTATTAGAGAGAGAGAACACCATACATGGTATGTTCAGATTATAAAGCATGAAAACCTTCCAACTAAAACATGAGAGAAGAGTAGGGCATTATTTGTTCAACTGCACTGGTGAGCCCTAATGAGGGTGTAACACGTATGTGGAAGGCCGAATCCTTTCCAAACTGGAACGCTTGGGGAAAACCCGCAAAAAGTTCTAAATTTATAAAGGGAAGGAAAAGGTTGTTTTTTTCGGCTACTCCTATTAATTTTTCCATAGAGGAAACAAGTGCTTTCATTCAACACATTCACGCGAAAACCGCTGGAGAGTTTTGAGCCAAATAAAGAGCAAGGGGGCACAAAGCATCACAGATGTACCTTTTTAGTTTGGGATATTAGGAACTATTGCAGTAGATAGTGAGAAATGGCATATGAAGAGGGACACAAAGTTTGTAGGTGCTGTTTGTTATTTGCCCACTCCTTGACTGCCCATGGCCATGCTAATCCCTACGGCCATTCCCACCCAGTTTCGGCCCTCCACGCCTAAAAACTCTTGTAGCTTGGTTTAATCAAGCCTTGCCATCAAACTTTGCACTTAAAAAGGCCTGCCAGTGCTTTTTCAAAGCAGTTTTCTGAGAGTTCAAGACTTAATTGGAGTTGTAAACCACTACTTGTTTAATCAAAATGTCTCACCTGGTGTGCCTTCAGCCACTCGATTTATAAGCACTATGCTGTCCTTCCCACAGGTCCTGTTACAAACAGCCATTGGTAAAGCCAACAGTTTTGGCTTATATATAAGGCATTTGCCAGGCACTGCAATTAGATGCTGAGGTACTCGCACCATTTTGAACTTTAACACCAGTACGGCTGTGCCTGGTAAAGTACCATTCGCATACCTACACAAAAGCCCAAACTGTTGGCACTGCCAAAGCTTGTTGGTTTGGTGTAAATCCATGCAGTCGTTTTTTGAATTTGGGGACGGCTGGAGAGCCAGTTTTGAGGCCGATCATTTTCGTCTTACCCAGCATCAAACATGTGCATCGTTGTGTACTGCATGCGCCCTGCAGTGTATGCTGCATGCACAGTGGCAAATGATATACACGTTCCAGTGTGTGCGGCCTGCATTGCACTATGCGCTATGCACGAAACATGTCGCCCTGCAAAGGTTTGCCTTCGGTTGTGCTCGGTGTGCGTGCGCCTCGCTTTATCTTTGTCTCTATGAGACATTGTTCCCCACTGTGGGCCTGTGTGTACTGCTGGTAGTTCCCCTTTCGTGTGTTTACTGCTCACTTGTTTCCCCTTTTCCGCTCCTTGTTTAGCCTCCACAGTTACTGTCTCAGAATAGGCCACAGGCGTTGCGCATTTCCGTCCTGCACGTGCTACAGGAAGTGGTGGATTTAGACCCAGCCATTAGCGCACCTTTTGCACAGAACCGCAGCTTCCGGCCTTGCAGGCTGCGCTGCGACGAAAAGGAGGAAGAGCGCGCAGGGGTCAAGTCCTAAAAGCAAAAGTGGGGGGACTCATCTACAAACGCAATGGGATGTGACGTTGCCAGAAATTAGCAAATTAATGTGAAATATGCACATTTCATTCAATTGGCTTTGCATAACCACCCAAATTGCACAGGACGAATGGCACTTGCCTTTCATAAAACCAACACACACAAAAGCAAGAGAGGATATTTTCTTCTATTAGTGTTTTTGAAAACATTAAAAGGTGTGCATGTTTTAAACACCAAGAACCATTACAAATGTTTTCCCTGGAACATGCAGTAATAAAATGAGACATTTCACCTTTAGTTGTTTGTTATTTTTCATCCCGTTCTATAGTGCAGTGGTGAAGTGTCCGGCCTGAGTCCACCCTCTGAAAAAAGGGGGGGACTCCCTCTCCCTGCGCGTACCCTCGACTTGAGCCCTGAAGAGCAGGCGTCTCTCCCGCCTCTGTACGGACAGCAGTCACTGCCCTCTGAGACATGAGATCCACCTGCAGCCAGGGCCGGCCCTAGGACTTGTGGGGGTCCAGGCGAAAAGTAAGTGTAGGACCCCCTCCAATTTTCACATGTAGCGACGTCATAGGAAGGCACACAAAATGCATACACATACAAATTCAAAGATTTTAATTTAAAACAATGGCACACAATGCCCAAAACAGAATTTACACATAACTTCGGAGGCATTGGGAGTGTTTTGTGAATGCAGTACTAATGATATAGTTTTACAGTGGCCTCACCTTCTGAATTAATTGTTGACCATGGACTGCTTGTGACTGCAGAGCCTAGTGCATGAATGGATGGTGGGCGGCTGTGAGCCCCAGAGAATATTGTTTCCTGCCCTGCATTGTTTCTTACTGAATGGAAGTCGATGCGACAGCAGGGGGCTCTGATGCGCTCAGAGATGCGACAGCAGGGGCTTTGATGCGCTCAGAGATGCAACAGCAGAGGGCTCTGATGCACTCAGAGATGTAGCAGCAGGGGCGCTGATGCGCTCAGCGATGCGACAGCGGGGGAGCTCTGATGCACTCCGAGATGCGACAGTAGGAGCTCTGATGCACTCAGACATGTGACAGCAGGGGCTCTGATGCACTCAGAGATGTGACAGTAGGAGCTCTGATGCACTCAGACATGTGACAGCAGGGGCTCTGATGCACTCCGAGATGCGACAGTAGGAGCTCTGATGCACTCAGACATGTGACAGCAGGGGCTCTGATGCACTCCGAGATGCGACAGTAGGAGCTCTGATGCACTCAGACATGTGACAGCAGGGGCTCTGATGCACTCAGAGATGTGGCAGCAGGGGCTCTGATGCACTTAGAGATGTGACAGCAGGGGGCTCTGATGCACTCAGAGATGTGACAGCGGGGGAGCTCTGATGCACTCCGAGATGCGACAGTAGGAGCTCTGATGCACTCAGACATGTGACAACAGGGGCTCTGATGCACTCAGAGATGTGACAGCAGGGGCTCTGATGCACTCAGAGATGTGACAGCGGGGGAGCTCTGATGCACTCTGAGATGCGACAGTAGGAGCTCTGATGCACTCAGACATGTGACAGCAGGGGCTCTGATGCACTCAGAGATGTGACAGCAGGGGCTCTGATGCACTCAGAGATGTGACAGCAGGGGCTCTGATGCTCTCAGAGATGTGACAGCAGGGGCTCTGATGCACTCCGAGATGCGACAGCAGGAGCTCTGATGCACTCAGAGATATGACAGCGGGGGGGTTCTGATGCACTCAGAGATGTGACAGCGGGGGCTTTGATGCACTCAGAGAGGTGACAGCAGGGGGCTCTGATGCACTAGGAGATGTGACAGCAGGAGCTCTGATGCACTCATGGATGTGACAGCAGTGGACTCTAATGCACTCATGGATGTGACAGCAGGGAACTCTGATGCACTCAGAGATGTGACAGCAGGGGCTCTGATGCACTCAGAGATGTGACAGCAGGGGCTCGGAAGCACTCAGATGTGACAGCATGGGGCTCTGATGCACTCAGCGATATGACAGTAGGGGCTCTGAAGCACTCAGAGATGTGACAGCAGGGGCTGTGATGCACTCAGAGATGTGACAGCAGGGGCTGTGATACACTCAGAGATGCGACAGCAGGGGGCTCTGATGCACTCAGAGATGCGACAACAGATGCTCTGATGCTCTCAGAGATGCGACAGCGGGGGGCTCTGATGCACTCATAGATCTGACAGCAGGGGGCCCTGATGCACTCATAGATCTGACAGCAATGGGCCCTGATGCACTCAAAGATGTGACAGCAGGGGGCTCTGACGCACTCAGAGATGAGACAGCAGGGGCTCTGAAGCACTCAGAGATGTGACAGCAGGGGCTCTGATGCACTCAGAGATGTGACAGCAGGCAGAGGCTCTGATGCACTCAGAGATGTGACAGCAGGGGCTCTGACGCACTCAGAGATGTGACAGTGGGGGCTCTGATGCTCTCAGAGATGTGATAGTGGAGGGCTCTGGTGCACTCAGAGATGTGACAGCAGGGGCTCTGATGCACTCAGAGATGTGACAGCAGGCAGGGGCTCTGAAGCACGCAGAGATGTGACAGCAGGGGGCTCTGATGCACTCAGAGATCTGACAGCAGGGGGCTCTGATGCACTCTGAGATGTGACAACAGGGGCTCTGATGCACTTAGAGATGATACAGCAGGGCCTGTGATGTGCTCAGAGATGTGACAGCAGGGGGCTCTGATGTGCTCAGAGATGTGATAGCAGGGGCTCTGATGTACTCAGAGATGTGACAGTAGGGGGCTCTGATGCACTCAGAGATGTGACAGCAGAGGCTCTGAAGCACTCGGAGATGTGACAGCAAAGGCTCTGATGCACTCAGAGATGTGACAGTGGGGGCCCTGATGCACTCAGAGATGTGACAGCAGGGGCTCCTGATACACTCAGAGATGTGACACCAGGGACTCTGATGCACTCAGAGATGTGGCAGCAAGGGCTTTGATGCACTCAGAGATGTGAAACCAGGGGCTCTGAAGCACTCAGAGATGCGACAGCAGGGGCTCTGATGCACTCAGCGATATGACAGCAGGGGCTCTGAAGCACTCAGAGATGTGACAGCAGGGGCTGTGATGCACTCAGAGATGTGACAGCAGAGGCTCTGATGCACTCAGAGATGTGACAGCAGGGGCTGTGATATACTCAGAGATGTGACAGCAGGGGGCTCTGATGCACTCAGAGATGTGACAACAGGTGCTCTGATGCTCTCAGAGATGCGACAGTGGGGGGCTCCGATGCACTCAGAGATGTGACAACAGGGGGCCCTGATGCACTCAGAGATGTGACAGCAGGGGCTCTGAAGCACTCAGAGATGTGACAGCAGGGGCTCTGATGCTCTCAGAGATGCAACAGTGGGGGTTCTGATGCACTCAGAGATGTGACAGCAGGGGGCCCTGATGCAGTCAGAGATGTGACAGCAGATGCTGTGATGCACTCAGAGATGTGACAACAGGGGGCCCTGATGCACTCAGAGATGTGACAGCAAGAGCTCTGATGCCCTCAGAGATGTGACATGCAGGGGCTCCTGATACACTCAGAGATGTCACAGCAGGGGCTGTGATGCACTCAGAGATGTGACAACAGGGGGCCCTGATGCACTTAAAGATGTGACAGCAGGGGGCTCTGACACACTCAGAGATGAGACAGCAGGGGCTCTAAAGCATTCAGAGATGTGACAGCAGGGGCTCTGATGCACTCAGAGATGTGACAGCAGGCAGAGGCTCTGATGCACTCAGAGATGTGACAGCAGGGGGCTCTGATGCACTCAGAAATGTGACAGCAGGGGAGCTCTGATGCACTCAGAGATGTGGCAGCAGGGGCTCTGATGCGCTTAGAGATGCGACAGCAGGCGCTCTGATGCACTCAGAGATGTGACAGCAGGGGGCTCTGATGCACTCAGAAATGTGACAGCAGGGGAGCTCTGATGCACTCCGAGATGCAACAGTAGGAGCTCTGATGCACTCAGACATGTGACAACAGGGGCTCTGATGCACTCAGAGATGTGACAGCAGGGGCTCTGATGCACTCCGAGATGCAACAGTAGGAGCTCTGATGCACTCAGACATGTGACAGCAGGGGCTCTGATGCACTCAGAGATGTGACAGCAGGGGCTCTGATGCACTCAGAGATGTGACAGCGGGGGGCTCTGATGCACTCAGAGATGTGACAGCAGGGGCTGTGATACACTCAGAGATGCGACAGCAGGGGGCTCTGATGCACTCAGAGATGTCACAGCAGGGGCTGTGATGCACTCAGAGATGTGACAACAGGGGGCCCTGATGCACTTAAAGATGTGACAGCAGGGGGCTCTGACACACTCAGAGATGAGACAGCAGGGGCTGTGATACACTCAGAGATGCGACAGCAGGGGGCTCTGATGCACTCAGAGATGTCACAGCAGGGGCTGTGATGCACTCAGAGATGTGACAACAGGGGGCCCTGATGCACTTAAAGATGTGACAGCAGGGGGCTCTGACACACTCAGAGATGAGACAGCAGGGGCTCTAAAGCATTCAGAGATGTGACAGCAGGGGCTCTGATGCACTCAGAGATGTGACAGCAGGCAGAGGCTCTGATGCACTCAGAGATGTGACAGCAGGGGCTCTGATGCACTCAGAGATGTGACAGTGGGGGCTCTGATGCTCTCAGAGATGTGACAGCAGGGGCTCTGATGCACTCCGAGATGTGACAGTAGGAGCTCTGATGCACTCAGAGATGTGACAGCAGGGGGCTTTGATGCACTCAGAAATGTGACAGCGGGGAACTCTGATGCACTCCGAGATGCGACAGTAGGAGCTCTGATGCACTCAGACATGTGACAACAGGGGCTCTGATGCACTCAGAGATGTGACAGCAGGGGCTCTGATGCACTCCGAGATGCAACAGTAGGAGCTCTGATGCACTCAGACATGTGACAGCAGGGGCTCTGATGCACTCAGAGATGTCACAGCAGGGGCTGTGATGCACTCAGAGATGTGACAACAGGGGGCCCTGATGCACTTAAAGATGTGACAGCAGGCGGCTCTGACACACTCAGAGATGAGACAGTAGGAGCTCTGATGCACTCAGACATGTGACAACAGGGGCTCTGATGCACTCAGAGATGTGACAGCAGGGGCTCTGATGCACTCCGAGATGCAACAGTAGGAGCTCTGATGCACTCAGAGATGTGACAGCAGGCAGAGGCTCTGATGCACTCAGAGATGTGACAGCAGGGGCTCTGATGCACTCAGAGATGTGACAGTGGGGGCTCTGATGCTCTCAGAGATGTGACAGCAGGGGCTCTGATGCACTCCGAGATGTGACAGTAGGAGCTCTGATGCACTCAGACATGTGACAGCAGGGGCTCTGATGCACTCCGATATGCGACAGTAGGAGCTCTGATGCACTCAGACATGTGACAGCAGGGGCTCTGATGCACTCAGAGATGTGGCAGCAGGGGCTCTGATGCACTCAGAGATGTGGCAGCAGGGGCTCTGATGCGCTTAGAGATGCGACAGCAGGCGCTCTGATGCACTCAGAGATGTGACAGCAGGGCGCTCTGATGCACTCAGAGATGTGGCAGCAGGGGCTCTGATGCGCTTAGAGATGCGACAGCAGGCGCTCTGATGCACTCCGAGATGCAACAGTAGGAGCTCTGATGCACTCAGACATGTGACATGCAGGGGCTCCTGATACACTCAGAGATGTCACAGCAGGGGCTGTGATGCACTCAGAGATGTGACAACAGGGGGCCCTGATGCACTTAAAGATGTGACAGCAGAGGGCTCTGACACACTCAGAGATGAGACAGCAGGGGCTCTAAAGCATTCAGAGATGTGACAGCAGGGGCTCTGATGCACTCAGAGATGTGACAGCAGGCAGAGGCTCTGATGCACTCAGAGATGTGACAGCAGGGGCTCTGATGCACTCAGAGATGTGACAGTGGGGGCTCTGATGCTCTCAGAGATGTGACAGCAGGGGCTCTGATGCACTCCGAGATGTGACAGTAGGAGCTCTGATGCACTCAGACATGTGACAGCAGGGGCTCTGATGCACTCCGAGATGCGACAGTAGGAGCTCTGATGCACTCAGACATGTGACAGCAGGGGCTCTGAGGCACTCAGAGATGTGGCAGCAGGGGCTCTGATGCGCTTAGAGATGCGACAGCAGGCGCTCTGATGCACTCAGAGATGTGACAGCAGGGGGCTCTGATGCACTCAGAAATGTGACAGCGGGGGAGCTCTGATGCACTCCGAGATGCGACAGTAGGAGCTCTGATGCACTCAGACATGTGACAACAGGGGCTCTGATGCACTCAGAGATGTGACAGGAGGGGCTCTTATGCACTCCGAGATGCAACAGTAGGAGCTCTGATGCACTCAGACATGTGACAGCAGGGGCTCTGATGCACTCAGAGATGTGACAGCAGGGGCTCTGATGCACTCAGAGATGTGACAGCGGGGGGCTCTGATGCACTCAGAGATGTGACAGCAGGGGCTCTGATGCTCTCAGAGATGTGGCAGTAGGGGCTCTGATGCACTCCGAGATGCTACAGCAGGAGCTCTGATGCACTCAGAGATATGACAGCGGGGGGGTTCTGATGCACTCATAGATGTGACAGCGGGGGCTTTGATGCACTCAGAGAGGTGACAGCAGGGGGCTCTGATGCACTAGGAGATGTGACAGCAGGAGCTCTGATGCACTCATGGATGTGACAGCAGGGGACTCTGATGCACTCATGGATGTGACAGCAGGGAACTCTGATGCACTCAGAGATGTGACAGCAGGGGCTCGGAAGCACTCAGATGTGACAGCATGGGGCTCTGATGCACTCAGCGATATGACAGCAGGGGCTCTGAAGCACTCAGAGAAGTGACATCAGGGGCTGTGATGCACTCAGAGATGTGACAGAAGAGGCTCTGATGCACTCAGAGATGTGACAGCAGGGGCTGTGATACACTCAGAGATGCGACAGCAGGGGGCTCTGATGCACTCAGAGATGCGACAACAGGTGCTCTGATGCTCTCAGAGATGCGACAGCGGGGGGCTCTGATGCACTCAGAGATGTGACAGCAGGGGGCTCTGATGCACTCATAGATCTGACAGCAGGGGGCCCTGATGCACTCAAAGATGTGACAGCAGGGGGCTCTGACGCACTCAGAGATGAGACAGCAGGGGCTCTGAAGCACTCAGAGATGTGACAGCAGGGGCTCTGATGCACTCAGAGATGTGACAGCAGGCAGAGGCTCTGATGCACTCAGAGATGTGACAGCAGGAGCTCTGACGCACTCAGAGATGTGATGGTGGGAGGCTCTGGTGCATTCAGAGATGTGACAGCAGGGGCTCTGATGCACTCAGAGATGTGACAGCAGGCAGGGGCTCTGATGCACGCAGAGATGTGACAGCAGGGGGCTCTGATGCACTCAGAGATCTGACAGCAGGGGGCTCTGATGCACTTAGAGATGATATAGCTGGGGCTGTGATGTGCTCAGAGGTGTGACAGCAGGGGGCTCTGATGTGCTCAGAGATGTGACAGCAGGGGCTCTGATGTACTCAGAGATGTGACAGTAGGGGGCTCTGATGCACTCAGAGATGTGACAGCAGAGGCTCTGAAGCACTCAGAGATGTGACAGCAAAGGCTCTGATGCACTCAGAGATGTGACAGTGGGGGCTCTGATGCACTCAGAGATGTGACAGCAGGGGCTCCTGATACACTCAGAGATGTGACACCAGGGGCTCTGATGCACTCAGAGATGTGGCAGCAAGGGTTTTGATGCACTCAGAGATGTGACAGCAGGGGCTCTGATGCACTCCGAGATGCGACAGTAGGAGCTCTGATGCACTCAGACATGTGACAGCAGGGGCTCTGATGCACTCAGAGATGTGGCAGCAGGGGCTCTGATGCACTCAGAGATGTGGCAGCAGGGGCTCTGATGCGCTTAGAGATGCGACAGCAGGCGCTCTGATGCACTCAGAGATGTGACAGCAGGGCGCTCTGATGCACTCAGAGATGTGGCAGCAGGGGCTCTGATGCGCTTAGAGATGTGACAGCAGGCGCTCTGATGCACTCCGGGATGCAACAGTAGGAGTTCTGATGCACTCAGACATGTGACATGCAGGGGCTCCTGATACACTCAGAGATGTGACAACAGGGGGCCCTGATGCACTTAAAGATGTGACAGCAGGGGGCCCTGATGCACTTAAAGATGTGACAGCAGGGGGCTCTGACACACTCAGAGATGAGACAGCAGGGGCTCTAAAGCATTCAGAGATGTGACAGCAGGGGCTCTGATGCACTCAGAGATGTGACAGCAGGCAGAGGCTCTGATGCACTCAGAGATGTGACAACAGGGGCTCTGATGCACTCAGAGATGTGACAGTGGGGGCTCTGATGCTTTCAGAGATGTGACAGCAGGGGCTCTGATGCACTCCGAGATGTGACTGTAGGAGCTCTGATGCACTCAGACATGTGACAGCAGGGGCTCTGATGCACTCCGAGATGCGACAGTAGGAGCTCTGATGCACTCAGACATGTGACAGCAGGGGATCTGATGCACTCAGAGATGTGGCAGCAGGGGCTCTGATGCGCTTAGAGATGCGACAGCAGGCGCTCTGATGCACTCAGAGATGTGACAGCAGGGGGCTCTGATGCACTCAGAAATGTGACAGCGGGGGAGCTCTGATGCACTACGAGATGCGACAGTAGGAGCTCTGATGCACTCAGACATGTGACAACAGGGGCTCTGATGCACTCAGAGATGTGACAGGAGGGGCTCTGATGCACTCCGAGATGCAACAGTAGGAGCTCTGATGCACTCAGACATGTGACAGCAGGGGCTCTGATGCACTCAGAGATGTGACAGCAGGGGCTCTGATGCACTCAGAGATGTGACAGCGGGGGGCTCTGATGCACTCAGAGATGTGACAGCAGGGGCTTTGATGCTCTCAGAGATGTGGCAGTAGGGGCTCTGATGCACTCCGAGATGCGACAGCAGGAGCTCTGAAGCACTCAGAGATGTGACAGCAGGGGCTCTGATGCACTCAGAGATGTGACAGCAGGCAGAGGCTCTGATGCACTCAGAGATGTGACAGCAGGCAGAGGCTCTGATGCACTCAGAGATGTGACAACAGGGGCTCTGATGCACTCAGAGATGTGACAGTGGGGGCTCTGATGCTTTCAGAGATGTGACAGCAGGGGCTCTGATGCACTCCGAGATGTGACTGTAGGAGCTCTGATGCACTCAGACATGTGACAGCAGGGGCTCTGATGCACTCCGAGATGCGACAGTAGGAGCTCTGATGCACTCAGACATGTGACAGCAGGGGCTCTGATGCACTCAGAGATGTGGCAGCAGGGGCTCTGATGCGCTTAGAGATGCGACAGCAGGCGCTCTGATGCACTCAGAGATGTGACAGCAGGGGGCTCTGACGCACTCAGAGATGAGACAGCAGGGGCTCTGAAGCACTCAGAGATGTGACAGCAGGGGCTCTGATGCACTCAGAGATGTGACAGCAGGCAGAGGCTCTGATGCACTCAGAGATGTGACAGCAGGAGCTCTGACGCACTCAGAGATGTGACAGTGGGGGCTCTGATGCTCTCAGAGATGTGATGGTGGGGGGCTCTGGTGCATTCAGAGATGTGACAGCAGGGGCTCTGATGCACTCAGAGATGTGACAGCAGGCAGGGGCTCTGATGCACGCAGAGATGTGACAGCAGGGGGCTCTGATGCACTCAGAGATCTGACAGCAGGGGGCTCTGATGCACTCAAAGATGTGACAGCAGGGGGCTCTGACGCACTCAGAGATGAGACAGCAGGGGGCCCTGATGCACTCAAAGATGTGACAGCAGGGGGCTCTGACGCACTCAGAGATGAGACAGCAGGGGCTCTGAAGCACTCAGAGATGTGACAGCAGGGGCTCTGATGCACTCAGAGATGTGACAGCAGGCAGAGGCTCTGATGCACTCAGAGATGTGACAGCAGGAGCTCTGACGCACTCAGAGATGTGACAGTGGGGGCTCTGATGCTCTCAGAGATGTGATGGTGGGGGGCTCTGGTGCATTCAGAGATGTGACAGCAGGGGCTCTGATGCACTCAGAGATGTGACAGCAGGCAGGGGCTCTGATGCACGCAGAGATGTGACAGCAGGGGGCTCTGATGCACTCAGAGATCTGACAGCAGGGGGCTCTGATGCACTTAGAGATGATACAGCTGGGACTGTGATGTGCTCAGAGATGTGACAGCAGGGGGCTCTGATGTGCTCAGAGATGTGACAGCAGGGGCTCTGATGTACTCAGAGATGTGACAGTAGGGGGCTCTGATGCACTCAGAGATGTGACAGCAGAGGCTCTGAAGCACTCGGAGATGTGACAGCAAAGGCTCTGATGCACTCAGAGATGTGACAGTGGGGGCTCTGATGCACTCAGAGATGTGACAGCAGGGGCTCCTGATACACTCAGAGATGTGACACCAGGGGCTCTGATGCACTCAGAGATGTGGCAGCAAGGGTTTTGATGCACTCAGAGATGTGAAACCAGGGGGCCCTGATGCACTGAGAGATGTGACAGCAGGAGCTCTGATGCACTTAGAGATGTGACAGCAGGGGTTCTGAAGCACTCAGAGATGTGACAGCAGGGGCTCTGATGCTCTCAGAGATGCAACAGTGGGGGTTCTGATGCACTCAGAGATGTGACAGCAGGGGGCCCTGATGCAGTCAGAGATGTGACAGCAGATGCTGTGATGCACTCAGAGATGTGACAACAGGGGGCCCTGATGCACTCAGAGATGTGACAGCAGGGGCTCTGAAGCACTCAGAGATGTGACAGCAGGGGCTCTGATGCTCTCAGAGATGCAACAGTGGGGGTTCTGATGCACTCAGAGATGTGACAGCAGGGGGCCCTGATGCAGTCAGAGATGTGACAGCAGATGCTGTGATGCACTCAGAGATGTGACAACAGGGGGCCCTGATGCACTCAGAGATGTGACAGCAGGGGGCTCTGATGCACTCAGAGATGTGACATGCAGGGGCTGTGATGCACTCAGAGATGTGACAACAGGGGGCCCTGATGCACTCAAAGATGTGACAGCAGGGGGCTCTGACACACTCAGAGATGAGACAGCAGGGGCTCTGAAGCACTCAGAGATGTGACAGCAGGGGCTCTGATGCACTCAGAGATGTGACAGCAGGCAGAGGCTCTGATGCACTCAGAGATGTGACAGCAGGGGCTCTGATGCACTCAGAGATGTGACAGTGGGGGCTCTGATGCTCTCAGAGATGTGACAGCAGGCAGAGGCTCTGATGCACTCAGAGATGTGACAGCAGGGGCTCTGATGCACTCAGAGATGTGACAGCAGGCAGAGGCTCTGATGCACTCAGAGATGTGACAGCAGGGGCTCTGATGCACTCAGAGATGAGACAGCAGGGGCTCTGAAGCACTCAGAGATGTGACAGCAGGGGCTCTGATGCACTCAGAGATGTGACAGCAGGCAGAGGCTCTGATGCACTCAGAGATGTGACAGCAGGGGCTCTGATGTACTCAGAGATGTGACAGAAGGGGCTCTGATGCTCTCAGAGATGTGACAGCAGGCAGGGCTCTGATGCACACAGAGATGTGACAGCAGGGGGCTCTGATGCACTCAGAGATCTGACAGCAGGGGGCTCTGATGCACTCAGAGATGTGACAGCAGGGGCTCTGATGCACTCAGAGATGTGACAGCAAATGCTGTGATGCACTCAGAGATGTGACAACAGGGGGCCCTGATGCACTTAGAGATGTGACAGCAGGAGCTCTGATGCCCTCAGAGATGTGACATGCAGGGGCTCCTGATACACTCAGAGATGTCACAGCAGGGGCTGTGATGCACTCAGAGATGTGACAGCAGGGGCTCTGATGCACTTAGAGATGAAACAGTAGGGGCTGTGATGTGCTCAGAGATGTGACAGCAAGGGCTCTGATGTACTCAGAGATTTGACAGTAGGGGGCTCTGATGCGCTCAGAGATGTGACAGCAAGGGCTCTGATGCGCTCAGAGATGTGACAGCAAGGGCTCTGATGTACTCAGAGATTTGACAGTAGGGGGCTCTGATGCACTCAGAGATGTGACAGCAGAGGCTCTGAAGCACTCGGAGATGTGACAGCAAAAGCTCTGATGCACTCAGAGATGTGACAGTGGGGGCTCTGATGCACTCAGAGATGTGACAGCAGGGGCTCCTGATACACTCAGAGGTGTGACACCAGGGGCTGTGATGTACTCAGAGATGTGACAGAGGGGCTCTGATGCACTCAGAGATGTGACAGAGGGGGACTCTGATGCGCTCAGAGATGCGACAGCAGGGGCTCTGATGAACTCAGAGATGTGACAGCAGGGGGCTCTGATGCACTCTGAGATGTGATAGCAGGGGGCTCTGATGCACACAGAGATGTGACAGCATGGGGCTCTGATACACTCCGAGATGCGACAGCAGAAGCTCTGATGCACTCAGAGATATGACAGCAGGAGATTCTGATGCACTCAGAGATGTGACAGCGGGGGCTCTGATGCTCTCAGAGATATGCCAGCGGGGACTCTGATGCTCTCAGAGATGTGACAGCGGGGGCTCTGATGCTCTCAGAGATGTGACAGGGGGGCTCTGGTGCGCTCAGAAATGTGACAGCAGGGGCTCTGATGCACTCAGAGATGTGACAGCAGGCAGAGGCTCTGATGCACTCAGAGATGTGACAGCAGGGGCTCTGATGTACTTAGAGATGTGACAGAAGGGGCTCTGATGCCCTCAGAGATGTGACAGCAGGCAGGGCTCTGATGCACACAGAGATGTGACAGCAGGGGGCTCTGATGCACTCAGAGATCTGACAGCAGGGGGCTCTGATGCACTCAGAGATGTGACAGCATGGGGCTCTGATGCACTCAGAGATCTGACAGCAGGGGGCTCTGATGCACTCAGAGATGTGACAGCAGGGGCTCTGATGCACTCAGAGATGTGACAGCAAATGCTGTGATGCACTCAGAGATGTGACAACAGGGGGCCCTGATGCACTTAGAGATGTGACAGCAGGAGCTCTGATGCCCTCAGAGATGTGACATGCAGGGGCTCCTGATACACTCAGAGATGTCACAGCAGGGGCTCTGATGCACTTAGAGATGAAACAGTAGGGGCTGTGATGTGCTCAGAGATGTGACAACAGGGGGCCCTGATGCACTTAGAGATGTGACAGCAGGAGCTCTGATGCACTCAGAGATGTGACAGCAGGGGCTGTGATATACTCAGAGATGTGACAGCAGGGGGCTCTGATGCACTCAGAGATGTGACAACAGGTGCTCTGATGCTCTCAGAGATGCGACAGTGGGGGGCTCCGATGCACTCAGAGATGTGACAACAGGGGGCCCTGATGCACTCAGAGATGTGACAGCAGGGGCTCTGAAGCACTCAGAGATGTGACAGCAGGGGCTCTGATGCTCTCAGAGATGCAACAGTGGGGGTTCTGATGCACTCAGAGATGTGACAGCAGGGGGCCCTGATGCAGTCAGAGATGTGACAGCAGATGCTGTGATGCACTCAGAGATGTGACAACAGGGGGCCCTGATGCACTCAGAGATGTGACAGCAAGAGCTCTGATGCCCTCAGAGATGTGACATGCAGGGGCTCCTGATACACTCAGAGATGTCACAGCAGGGGCTGTGATGCACTCAGAGATGTGACAACAGGGGGCCCTGATGCACTTAAAGATGTGACAGCAGGGGGCTCTGACACACTCAGAGATGAGACAGCAGGGGCTCTAAAGCATTCAGAGATGTGACAGCAGGGGCTCTGATGCACTCAGAGATGTGACAGCAGGCAGAGGCTCTGATGCACTCAGAGATGTGACAGCAGGGGGCTCTGATGCACTCAGAAATGTGACAGCAGGGGAGCTCTGATGCACTCAGAGATGTGGCAGCAGGGGCTCTGATGCGCTTAGAGATGCGACAGCAGGCGCTCTGATGCACTCAGAGATGTGACAGCAGGGGGCTCTGATGCACTCAGAAATGTGACAGCAGGGGAGCTCTGATGCACTCCGAGATGCAACAGTAGGAGCTCTGATGCACTCAGACATGTGACAACAGGGGCTCTGATGCACTCAGAGATGTGACAGCAGGGGCTCTGATGCACTCCGAGATGCAACAGTAGGAGCTCTGATGCACTCAGACATGTGACAGCAGGGGCTCTGATGCACTCAGAGATGTGACAGCAGGGGCTCTGATGCACTCAGAGATGTGACAGCGGGGGGCTCTGATGCACTCAGAGATGTGACAGCAGGGGCTGTGATACACTCAGAGATGCGACAGCAGGGGGCTCTGATGCACTCAGAGATGTCACAGCAGGGGCTGTGATGCACTCAGAGATGTGACAACAGGGGGCCCTGATGCACTTAAAGATGTGACAGCAGGGGGCTCTGACACACTCAGAGATGAGACAGCAGGGGCTGTGATACACTCAGAGATGCGACAGCAGGGGGCTCTGATGCACTCAGAGATGTCACAGCAGGGGCTGTGATGCACTCAGAGATGTGACAACAGGGGGCCCTGATGCACTTAAAGATGTGACAGCAGGGGGCTCTGACACACTCAGAGATGAGACAGCAGGGGCTCTAAAGCATTCAGAGATGTGACAGCAGGGGCTCTGATGCACTCAGAGATGTGACAGCAGGCAGAGGCTCTGATGCACTCAGAGATGTGACAGCAGGGGCTCTGATGCACTCAGAGATGTGACAGTGGGGGCTCTGATGCTCTCAGAGATGTGACAGCAGGGGCTCTGATGCACTCCGAGATGTGACAGTAGGAGCTCTGATGCACTCAGAGATGTGACAGCAGGGGGCTTTGATGCACTCAGAAATGTGACAGCGGGGAACTCTGATGCACTCCGAGATGCGACAGTAGGAGCTCTGATGCACTCAGACATGTGACAACAGGGGCTCTGATGCACTCAGAGATGTGACAGCAGGGGCTCTGATGCACTCCGAGATGCAACAGTAGGAGCTCTGATGCACTCAGACATGTGACAGCAGGGGCTCTGATGCACTCAGAGATGTCACAGCAGGGGCTGTGATGCACTCAGAGATGTGACAACAGGGGGCCCTGATGCACTTAAAGATGTGACAGCAGGCGGCTCTGACACACTCAGAGATGAGACAGTAGGAGCTCTGATGCACTCAGACATGTGACAACAGGGGCTCTGATGCACTCAGAGATGTGACAGCAGGGGCTCTGATGCACTCCGAGATGCAACAGTAGGAGCTCTGATGCACTCAGAGATGTGACAGCAGGCAGAGGCTCTGATGCACTCAGAGATGTGACAGCAGGGGCTCTGATGCACTCAGAGATGTGACAGTGGGGGCTCTGATGCTCTCAGAGATGTGACAGCAGGGGCTCTGATGCACTCCGAGATGTGACAGTAGGAGCTCTGATGCACTCAGACATGTGACAGCAGGGGCTCTGATGCACTCCGATATGCGACAGTAGGAGCTCTGATGCACTCAGACATGTGACAGCAGGGGCTCTGATGCACTCAGAGATGTGGCAGCAGGGGCTCTGATGCACTCAGAGATGTGGCAGCAGGGGCTCTGATGCGCTTAGAGATGCGACAGCAGGCGCTCTGATGCACTCAGAGATGTGACAGCAGGGCGCTCTGATGCACTCAGAGATGTGGCAGCAGGGGCTCTGATGCGCTTAGAGATGCGACAGCAGGCGCTCTGATGCACTCCGAGATGCAACAGTAGGAGCTCTGATGCACTCAGACATGTGACATGCAGGGGCTCCTGATACACTCAGAGATGTCACAGCAGGGGCTGTGATGCACTCAGAGATGTGACAACAGGGGGCCCTGATGCACTTAAAGATGTGACAGCAGAGGGCTCTGACACACTCAGAGATGAGACAGCAGGGGCTCTAAAGCATTCAGAGATGTGACAGCAGGGGCTCTGATGCACTCAGAGATGTGACAGCAGGCAGAGGCTCTGATGCACTCAGAGATGTGACAGCAGGGGCTCTGATGCACTCAGAGATGTGACAGTGGGGGCTCTGATGCTCTCAGAGATGTGACAGCAGGGGCTCTGATGCACTCCGAGATGTGACAGTAGGAGCTCTGATGCACTCAGACATGTGACAGCAGGGGCTCTGATGCACTCCGAGATGCGACAGTAGGAGCTCTGATGCACTCAGACATGTGACAGCAGGGGCTCTGAGGCACTCAGAGATGTGGCAGCAGGGGCTCTGATGCGCTTAGAGATGCGACAGCAGGCGCTCTGATGCACTCAGAGATGTGACAGCAGGGGGCTCTGATGCACTCAGAAATGTGACAGCGGGGGAGCTCTGATGCACTCCGAGATGCGACAGTAGGAGCTCTGATGCACTCAGACATGTGACAACAGGGGCTCTGATGCACTCAGAGATGTGACAGGAGGGGCTCTTATGCACTCCGAGATGCAACAGTAGGAGCTCTGATGCACTCAGACATGTGACAGCAGGGGCTCTGATGCACTCAGAGATGTGACAGCAGGGGCTCTGATGCACTCAGAGATGTGACAGCGGGGGGCTCTGATGCACTCAGAGATGTGACAGCAGGGGCTCTGATGCTCTCAGAGATGTGGCAGTAGGGGCTCTGATGCACTCCGAGATGCTACAGCAGGAGCTCTGATGCACTCAGAGATATGACAGCGGGGGGGTTCTGATGCACTCATAGATGTGACAGCGGGGGCTTTGATGCACTCAGAGAGGTGACAGCAGGGGGCTCTGATGCACTAGGAGATGTGACAGCAGGAGCTCTGATGCACTCATGGATGTGACAGCAGGGGACTCTGATGCACTCATGGATGTGACAGCAGGGAACTCTGATGCACTCAGAGATGTGACAGCAGGGGCTCGGAAGCACTCAGATGTGACAGCATGGGGCTCTGATGCACTCAGCGATATGACAGCAGGGGCTCTGAAGCACTCAGAGAAGTGACATCAGGGGCTGTGATGCACTCAGAGATGTGACAGAAGAGGCTCTGATGCACTCAGAGATGTGACAGCAGGGGCTGTGATACACTCAGAGATGCGACAGCAGGGGGCTCTGATGCACTCAGAGATGCGACAACAGGTGCTCTGATGCTCTCAGAGATGCGACAGCGGGGGGCTCTGATGCACTCAGAGATGTGACAGCAGGGGGCTCTGATGCACTCATAGATCTGACAGCAGGGGGCCCTGATGCACTCAAAGATGTGACAGCAGGGGGCTCTGACGCACTCAGAGATGAGACAGCAGGGGCTCTGAAGCACTCAGAGATGTGACAGCAGGGGCTCTGATGCACTCAGAGATGTGACAGCAGGCAGAGGCTCTGATGCACTCAGAGATGTGACAGCAGGAGCTCTGACGCACTCAGAGATGTGATGGTGGGAGGCTCTGGTGCATTCAGAGATGTGACAGCAGGGGCTCTGATGCACTCAGAGATGTGACAGCAGGCAGGGGCTCTGATGCACGCAGAGATGTGACAGCAGGGGGCTCTGATGCACTCAGAGATCTGACAGCAGGGGGCTCTGATGCACTTAGAGATGATATAGCTGGGGCTGTGATGTGCTCAGAGGTGTGACAGCAGGGGGCTCTGATGTGCTCAGAGATGTGACAGCAGGGGCTCTGATGTACTCAGAGATGTGACAGTAGGGGGCTCTGATGCACTCAGAGATGTGACAGCAGAGGCTCTGAAGCACTCAGAGATGTGACAGCAAAGGCTCTGATGCACTCAGAGATGTGACAGTGGGGGCTCTGATGCACTCAGAGATGTGACAGCAGGGGCTCCTGATACACTCAGAGATGTGACACCAGGGGCTCTGATGCACTCAGAGATGTGGCAGCAAGGGTTTTGATGCACTCAGAGATGTGACAGCAGGGGCTCTGATGCACTCCGAGATGCGACAGTAGGAGCTCTGATGCACTCAGACATGTGACAGCAGGGGCTCTGATGCACTCAGAGATGTGGCAGCAGGGGCTCTGATGCACTCAGAGATGTGGCAGCAGGGGCTCTGATGCGCTTAGAGATGCGACAGCAGGCGCTCTGATGCACTCAGAGATGTGACAGCAGGGCGCTCTGATGCACTCAGAGATGTGGCAGCAGGGGCTCTGATGCGCTTAGAGATGTGACAGCAGGCGCTCTGATGCACTCCGGGATGCAACAGTAGGAGTTCTGATGCACTCAGACATGTGACATGCAGGGGCTCCTGATACACTCAGAGATGTGACAACAGGGGGCCCTGATGCACTTAAAGATGTGACAGCAGGGGGCCCTGATGCACTTAAAGATGTGACAGCAGGGGGCTCTGACACACTCAGAGATGAGACAGCAGGGGCTCTAAAGCATTCAGAGATGTGACAGCAGGGGCTCTGATGCACTCAGAGATGTGACAGCAGGCAGAGGCTCTGATGCACTCAGAGATGTGACAACAGGGGCTCTGATGCACTCAGAGATGTGACAGTGGGGGCTCTGATGCTTTCAGAGATGTGACAGCAGGGGCTCTGATGCACTCCGAGATGTGACTGTAGGAGCTCTGATGCACTCAGACATGTGACAGCAGGGGCTCTGATGCACTCCGAGATGCGACAGTAGGAGCTCTGATGCACTCAGACATGTGACAGCAGGGGATCTGATGCACTCAGAGATGTGGCAGCAGGGGCTCTGATGCGCTTAGAGATGCGACAGCAGGCGCTCTGATGCACTCAGAGATGTGACAGCAGGGGGCTCTGATGCACTCAGAAATGTGACAGCGGGGGAGCTCTGATGCACTACGAGATGCGACAGTAGGAGCTCTGATGCACTCAGACATGTGACAACAGGGGCTCTGATGCACTCAGAGATGTGACAGGAGGGGCTCTGATGCACTCCGAGATGCAACAGTAGGAGCTCTGATGCACTCAGACATGTGACAGCAGGGGCTCTGATGCACTCAGAGATGTGACAGCAGGGGCTCTGATGCACTCAGAGATGTGACAGCGGGGGGCTCTGATGCACTCAGAGATGTGACAGCAGGGGCTCTGATGCTCTCAGAGATGTGGCAGTAGGGGCTCTGATGCACTCCGAGATGCGACAGCAGGAGCTCTGAAGCACTCAGAGATGTGACAGCAGGGGCTCTGATGCACTCAGAGATGTGACAGCAGGCAGAGGCTCTGATGCACTCAGAGATGTGACAGCAGGCAGAGGCTCTGATGCACTCAGAGATGTGACAACAGGGGCTCTGATGCACTCAGAGATGTGACAGTGGGGGCTCTGATGCTTTCAGAGATGTGACAGCAGGGGCTCTGATGCACTCCGAGATGTGACTGTAGGAGCTCTGATGCACTCAGACATGTGACAGCAGGGGCTCTGATGCACTCCGAGATGCGACAGTAGGAGCTCTGATGCACTCAGACATGTGACAGCAGGGGCTCTGATGCACTCAGAGATGTGGCAGCAGGGGCTCTGATGCGCTTAGAGATGCGACAGCAGGCGCTCTGATGCACTCAGAGATGTGACAGCAGGGGGCTCTGACGCACTCAGAGATGAGACAGCAGGGGCTCTGAAGCACTCAGAGATGTGACAGCAGGGGCTCTGATGCACTCAGAGATGTGACAGCAGGCAGAGGCTCTGATGCACTCAGAGATGTGACAGCAGGAGCTCTGACGCACTCAGAGATGTGACAGTGGGGGCTCTGATGCTCTCAGAGATGTGATGGTGGGGGGCTCTGGTGCATTCAGAGATGTGACAGCAGGGGCTCTGATGCACTCAGAGATGTGACAGCAGGCAGGGGCTCTGATGCACGCAGAGATGTGACAGCAGGGGGCTCTGATGCACTCAGAGATCTGACAGCAGGGGGCTCTGATGCACTCAAAGATGTGACAGCAGGGGGCTCTGACGCACTCAGAGATGAGACAGCAGGGGGCCCTGATGCACTCAAAGATGTGACAGCAGGGGGCTCTGACGCACTCAGAGATGAGACAGCAGGGGCTCTGAAGCACTCAGAGATGTGACAGCAGGGGCTCTGATGCACTCAGAGATGTGACAGCAGGCAGAGGCTCTGATGCACTCAGAGATGTGACAGCAGGAGCTCTGACGCACTCAGAGATGTGACAGTGGGGGCTCTGATGCTCTCAGAGATGTGATGGTGGGGGGCTCTGGTGCATTCAGAGATGTGACAGCAGGGGCTCTGATGCACTCAGAGATGTGACAGCAGGCAGGGGCTCTGATGCACGCAGAGATGTGACAGCAGGGGGCTCTGATGCACTCAGAGATCTGACAGCAGGGGGCTCTGATGCACTTAGAGATGATACAGCTGGGACTGTGATGTGCTCAGAGATGTGACAGCAGGGGGCTCTGATGTGCTCAGAGATGTGACAGCAGGGGCTCTGATGTACTCAGAGATGTGACAGTAGGGGGCTCTGATGCACTCAGAGATGTGACAGCAGAGGCTCTGAAGCACTCGGAGATGTGACAGCAAAGGCTCTGATGCACTCAGAGATGTGACAGTGGGGGCTCTGATGCACTCAGAGATGTGACAGCAGGGGCTCCTGATACACTCAGAGATGTGACACCAGGGGCTCTGATGCACTCAGAGATGTGGCAGCAAGGGTTTTGATGCACTCAGAGATGTGAAACCAGGGGGCCCTGATGCACTGAGAGATGTGACAGCAGGAGCTCTGATGCACTTAGAGATGTGACAGCAGGGGTTCTGAAGCACTCAGAGATGTGACAGCAGGGGCTCTGATGCTCTCAGAGATGCAACAGTGGGGGTTCTGATGCACTCAGAGATGTGACAGCAGGGGGCCCTGATGCAGTCAGAGATGTGACAGCAGATGCTGTGATGCACTCAGAGATGTGACAACAGGGGGCCCTGATGCACTCAGAGATGTGACAGCAGGGGCTCTGAAGCACTCAGAGATGTGACAGCAGGGGCTCTGATGCTCTCAGAGATGCAACAGTGGGGGTTCTGATGCACTCAGAGATGTGACAGCAGGGGGCCCTGATGCAGTCAGAGATGTGACAGCAGATGCTGTGATGCACTCAGAGATGTGACAACAGGGGGCCCTGATGCACTCAGAGATGTGACAGCAGGGGGCTCTGATGCACTCAGAGATGTGACATGCAGGGGCTGTGATGCACTCAGAGATGTGACAACAGGGGGCCCTGATGCACTCAAAGATGTGACAGCAGGGGGCTCTGACACACTCAGAGATGAGACAGCAGGGGCTCTGAAGCACTCAGAGATGTGACAGCAGGGGCTCTGATGCACTCAGAGATGTGACAGCAGGCAGAGGCTCTGATGCACTCAGAGATGTGACAGCAGGGGCTCTGATGCACTCAGAGATGTGACAGTGGGGGCTCTGATGCTCTCAGAGATGTGACAGCAGGCAGAGGCTCTGATGCACTCAGAGATGTGACAGCAGGGGCTCTGATGCACTCAGAGATGTGACAGCAGGCAGAGGCTCTGATGCACTCAGAGATGTGACAGCAGGGGCTCTGATGCACTCAGAGATGAGACAGCAGGGGCTCTGAAGCACTCAGAGATGTGACAGCAGGGGCTCTGATGCACTCAGAGATGTGACAGCAGGCAGAGGCTCTGATGCACTCAGAGATGTGACAGCAGGGGCTCTGATGTACTCAGAGATGTGACAGAAGGGGCTCTGATGCTCTCAGAGATGTGACAGCAGGCAGGGCTCTGATGCACACAGAGATGTGACAGCAGGGGGCTCTGATGCACTCAGAGATCTGACAGCAGGGGGCTCTGATGCACTCAGAGATGTGACAGCAGGGGCTCTGATGCACTCAGAGATGTGACAGCAAATGCTGTGATGCACTCAGAGATGTGACAACAGGGGGCCCTGATGCACTTAGAGATGTGACAGCAGGAGCTCTGATGCCCTCAGAGATGTGACATGCAGGGGCTCCTGATACACTCAGAGATGTCACAGCAGGGGCTGTGATGCACTCAGAGATGTGACAGCAGGGGCTCTGATGCACTTAGAGATGAAACAGTAGGGGCTGTGATGTGCTCAGAGATGTGACAGCAAGGGCTCTGATGTACTCAGAGATTTGACAGTAGGGGGCTCTGATGCGCTCAGAGATGTGACAGCAAGGGCTCTGATGCGCTCAGAGATGTGACAGCAAGGGCTCTGATGTACTCAGAGATTTGACAGTAGGGGGCTCTGATGCACTCAGAGATGTGACAGCAGAGGCTCTGAAGCACTCGGAGATGTGACAGCAAAAGCTCTGATGCACTCAGAGATGTGACAGTGGGGGCTCTGATGCACTCAGAGATGTGACAGCAGGGGCTCCTGATACACTCAGAGGTGTGACACCAGGGGCTGTGATGTACTCAGAGATGTGACAGAGGGGCTCTGATGCACTCAGAGATGTGACAGAGGGGGACTCTGATGCGCTCAGAGATGCGACAGCAGGGGCTCTGATGAACTCAGAGATGTGACAGCAGGGGGCTCTGATGCACTCTGAGATGTGATAGCAGGGGGCTCTGATGCACACAGAGATGTGACAGCATGGGGCTCTGATACACTCCGAGATGCGACAGCAGAAGCTCTGATGCACTCAGAGATATGACAGCAGGAGATTCTGATGCACTCAGAGATGTGACAGCGGGGGCTCTGATGCTCTCAGAGATATGCCAGCGGGGACTCTGATGCTCTCAGAGATGTGACAGCGGGGGCTCTGATGCTCTCAGAGATGTGACAGGGGGGCTCTGGTGCGCTCAGAAATGTGACAGCAGGGGCTCTGATGCACTCAGAGATGTGACAGCAGGCAGAGGCTCTGATGCACTCAGAGATGTGACAGCAGGGGCTCTGATGTACTTAGAGATGTGACAGAAGGGGCTCTGATGCCCTCAGAGATGTGACAGCAGGCAGGGCTCTGATGCACACAGAGATGTGACAGCAGGGGGCTCTGATGCACTCAGAGATCTGACAGCAGGGGGCTCTGATGCACTCAGAGATGTGACAGCATGGGGCTCTGATGCACTCAGAGATCTGACAGCAGGGGGCTCTGATGCACTCAGAGATGTGACAGCAGGGGCTCTGATGCACTCAGAGATGTGACAGCAAATGCTGTGATGCACTCAGAGATGTGACAACAGGGGGCCCTGATGCACTTAGAGATGTGACAGCAGGAGCTCTGATGCCCTCAGAGATGTGACATGCAGGGGCTCCTGATACACTCAGAGATGTCACAGCAGGGGCTCTGATGCACTTAGAGATGAAACAGTAGGGGCTGTGATGTGCTCAGAGATGTGACAGCAAGGGCTCTGATGTACTCAGAGATTTGACAGTATGGGGCTCTGATGCGCTCAGAGATGTGACAGCAAGGGCTCTGATGCGCTCAGAGATGTGACAGCAAGGGCTCTGATGTACTCAGAGATTTGACAGTAGGGGGCTCTGATGCACTCAGAGATGTGACAGCAGAGGCTCTGAAGCACTCGGAGATGTGACAGCAAAAGCTCTGATGCACTCAGAGATGTGACAGTGGGGGCTCTGATGCACTCAGAGATGTGACAGCAGGGGCTCCTGATACACTCAGAGGTGTGACACCAGGGGCTGTGATGTACTCAGAGATGTGACAGAGGGGCTCTGATGCACTCAGAGATGTGACAGAGGGGGACTCTGATGCGCTCAGAGATGCGACAGCAGGGGCTCTGATGAACTCAGAGATGTGACAGCAGGGGGCTCTGATGCACTCTGAGATGTGATAGCAGGGGGCTCTGATGCACACAGAGATGTGACAGCATGGGGCTCTGATACACTCCGAGATGCGACAGCAGAAGCTCTGATGCACTCAGAGATATGACAGCAGGAGATTCTGATGCACTCAGAGATGTGACAGCGGGGGCTCTGATGCTCTCAGAGATATGACAGCGGGGACTCTGATGCTCTCAGAGATGTGACAGCGGGGGCTCTGATGCTCTCAGAGATGTGACAGGGGTGCTCTGGTGCGCTCAGAAATGTGACAGCAGGGGCTCTGATGCACTCAGAGATGTGAAAGCAGGCAGAGGCTCTGATGCATTAAGAGATGTGACAGCATGGGGCTCTGATGCACTCAGAGATCTGACAGCAGGGGGCTCTGATGCACTCAGAGATGTGACAGTGGGGGCTCTGATGCACTCAGAGATGTGACAGCATGGGGCTCTGATGCACTCAGAGATCTGACAGCAGGGGGCTCTGATGCACTCAGAGATGTGACAGTGGGGGCTCTGATGCACTCAGGGATGTGACAGCAGGGGCTCCTGATACACTCAGAGATGTGACACCAGGGGCTGTGATGTACTCAGAGATGTGACAGTGGGGCTCTGATGCACTCAGAGATGTGACAGCGGGGGACTCTGATGCGCTCAGAGATGTGATAGCAGGGGGCTCTGATGCACACAGAGATGTGACAGCATGGGGCTCTGATGCACTCCGAGATTCGACAGCAGGAGCTCTGATGCACTCAGAGATATGACAGCAGGAGATTCTGATGCACTCAGAGATGTGACAGCGGGGGCTCTGATGCTCTCAGAGATATGACAGCGAGGGCTCTGATGCTCTCAGAGATGTGACAGCGGCGGCTCTGATGTTCTCAGAGATGTGACAGCGGGGGCTCTGATGCTCTCAGAGATGTGACAGGGGGGCTCTGGTGCGCTCAGAGATGTGACAGCAGGGGCTCTGATGCACTCAGAGATGTGACAGCAGGCACAGGCTCTGATGCACTAAGAGATGTGACAGCATGGGGCTCTGATGCCCTCAGAGATCTGACAGCAGGGGGCTCTGATGCACTCAGAGATGTGACAGTAGGGGCTCTCATGCACTTAGAGATGTGACAGCAGGGGCTGTGATGCGCTCATAGATGTGACAGCAGGGGGCCCTGATGCACTCAGAGATGTGACAGTAGGGGGCTGTGATGCACTCAGAGATGTGACAGCAGGGGTTCCTGATACACTCAGAGATGTGACACCAGGGGCTGTGATGAACTCAGAGATGTGAGAGCAGGGGGCTCTGATGCACTCAGAGATGTGACAGCAGGGGGCCCGGATGCACTCAGAGATGTGACAGCAGTGGCTCCTGATACACTCAGAGATGTGACAGCAGGAGGGCCTGCTGCACTCAGAGATGCAACAACAGGGGCTCTGAAGCACTCAGAGATGTGACAGCAGGGGGCTCTGATGCACTCAGAAATGTGACAGCAGGGCTCTGATGTGCTCAGAGATGGGACAGCAGGGCTCCGATGCGCTCAGAGATGTGACAGCAGGGGTCTCTGATGCGCTCACAGATGTGGCAGCAGGGGGTTCTGATGCGCTCAGAGATGTGGCAGCAGGGGCTCTGATGCACTCAGATTTGTGACAGCAGGGGGCTCTGATGCGCTCAGAGAGATCTGACAGCAGGGGGCTCTGATTCGCTCAGAGATGTAACAGCACGGGACTCTGATGCGCTCAGAGATGTGACAGCATGGGGCTCTGATGCGCTCAGAGATGTGACAGCAGGGGCTCCTGATACACTCAGAGATGTGACAGCAGGGGCTCCTGATACACTCAGAGATGTGACAGCAGTGGGCTCTGATACGTTCAGAGATGTGACAGCAGGGGACTCTTATGCACTCAGAAATGTGACAGCAGGGCTCTGATGTGCTCAGATATGTGACAGCAGGGTGCACTGATGCGCTCAGAGATGGGACAGCAGGGACTCTGATGCGCTCAGAGATGTGACAGCACGGGGCTCTGATGCACTCAGAGATGTGACAGCAGGGGCTCTGATGCGCTCAGAGAAGTGACAGCAGGAGGATCTGATGAGCTCAGAGATGTGTCAACAGGGGCTCTGATGCGCTCAGAGATGTGACAGCAGGGGCTCTGATGCGCTCAGAGATGTGACAGCAGGGGCTCTGATGCGCTCAGAGATGTGACAGCAGGGGGCTCTGATGCGCTCAGAGATGTGACAGAAGGGCGCTGATGCATTCAGAGATGTGCCAGAAGGGGGCTCTGATGCGCTCAGAGAGATGTGACAGCAGGGTGTTCTGATGTGCGCAGAGATGTGCCAACAAGGGGCTCTGATGCGCTCAGAGATGTGACAGCAGGGGGCTCTGATGCGCTCAGAGATGTGACAGCAGGGGCTATGATGCGCTCAGAGAAGTGACAGCAGGGAGCTCTGATGCCCTCATAGATGTGACAGCAGGGGCTCTGATGCGCTCAGAGATGTGACAGCAGGGGGCTCTGATGCGCTCAGAGATGTGACAGCAGGGGGCTCTGATGCACTCAGAGATGTGACACCAGGGGCTCTGATGCACTTAGAGATGATACAGTGGGGCTGTGATGTGCTCAGAGATGTGACAGTAGGGGGCTCTGATGCACTCAGAGATGTGACAGCAGAGGCTCTGAAGCACTCGGAGATGTGACAGCAGGGGCTCTGATGCACTCAGAGATGAGACAGCAGGGGCTCTGAAGCACTCAGAGATGTGACAGCAGGGGCTCTGATGCACTCAGAGATGAGACAGCAGGGGCTCTGAAGCACTCAGAGATGTGACAGCAGGGGCTCTGATGCACTCAGAGATGTGACAGCAGGCAGAGGCTCTGATGCACTCAGAGATGTGACAGCAGGGGCTCTGATGCACTCAGAGATGTGACAGAAGGGGCTCTGATGCTCTCAGAGATATGACAGCAGGCAGGGCTCTGATGCACACAGAGATGTGACAGCAGGGGGCTCTGATGCACTCAGAGATCTGACAGCAGGGGGCTCTGATGCACTCAGAGATGTGACAGTATGGGGCTCTGATGCACTCAGAGATCTGACAGCAGGTGGCTCTGATGCACTCAGAGATGTGACAGCAGGGGCTCTGATGCACTCAGAGATGTGACAGCAAATGCTGTGATGCACTCAGAGATGTGACAACAGGGGGCCCTGATGCACTTAGAGATGTGAGAGCAGGAGCTCTGATGCCCTCAGAGATGTGACATGCAGGGGCTCCTGATACACTCAGAGATGTCACAGCAGGGGCTGTGATGCACTCAGAGATGTGACAGCAGGGGCTCTGATGCACTTAGAGATGAGACAGTAGGGGCTGTGATGTGCTCAGAGATGTGATAGCAGGGGGCTCTGATGCGCTCAGAGATGTGACAGCAAGGGCTCTGATGTACTCAGAGATTTGACAGTAGGGGGCTCTGATGCACTCAGAGATGTGACAGCAGAGGCTCTGAAGCACTCGGAGATGTGACAGCAAAAGCTCTGATGCACTCAGAGATGTGACAGTGGGGGCTCTGATGCACTCAGAGATGTGACAGCAGAGGCTCCTGATACACTCAGAGATGTGAGACCAGGGGCTGTGATGTACTCAGAGATGTGACAGTGGGGCTCTGATGCACTCAGAGATGTGACAGAGGGGGACTCTGATGCGCTCAGAGATGCGACAGCAGGGGCTCTGATGAACTCAGAGATGTGACAGCAGGGGGCTCTGATGCACTCAGAGATGTGACAGCAGAGGCTCTGAAGCACTCGGAGATGTGACAGCAAAAGCTCTGATGCACTCAGAGATGTGACAGCAGAGGCTCCTGATACACTCAGAGATGTGAGACCAGGGGCTGTGATGTACTCAGAGATGTGACAGTGGGGCTCTGATGCACTCAGAGATGTGACAGAGGGGGACTCTGATGCGCTCAGAGATGCGACAGCAGGGGCTCTGATGAACTCAGAGATGTGACAGCAGGGGGCTCTGATGCACTCTGAGATGTGATAGCAGGGGGCTCTGATGCACACAGAGATGTGACAGCATGGGGCTCTGATGCACTCCGAGATGCGACAGCAGGAGCTCTGATGCACTCAGAGATATGACTACAGGAGATTCTGATGCACTCAGAGATGTGACAGCGGGGGCTCTGATGCTCTCAGAGATATGACAGCGGGGGCTCTGATGCTCTCAGAGATGTGACAGCGGGGGCTCTGATGCTCTCAGAGATGTGACAGCGGGGGCTCTGATGCTCTCAGAGATGTGACAGGGGGGGCTCTGGTGCGCTCAGAAATGTGACAGCAGGGTCTCTGATGCACTCAGAGATGTGACAGCAGGCAGAGGCTCTGATGCATTAAGAGATGTGACAGCATGGAGCTCTGATGCACTCAGAGATCTGACAGCAGGGGGCTCTGATGCACTCAGAGATGTGACAGTGGGGGCTCTGATGCACTCAGCGATGTGACAGCATGGGGCTCTGATGCACTCAGAGATCTGACAGCAGGGGGCTCTGATGCACTCAGAGATGTGACAGTGGGGGCTCTGATGCACTCAGAGATGTGACAGCAGGGGCTCCTGATACACTCAGAGATGTGACACCAGGGGCTGTGATGTACTCAGAGATGTGACAGTGGGGCTCTGATGCACTCAGAGATGTGACAGCGGGGGACTCTGATGCGCTCAGAGATGTGATAGCAGGGGGCTCTGATGCACACAGAGATGTGACAGCATGGGGCTCTGATGCACTCCGAGATGCGACAGCAGGAGCTCTGATGCACTCAGAGATATGACAGCAGGAGATTCTGATGCACTCAGAGATGTGACAGCGGGGGCTCTGATGCTCTCAGAGATATAACAGCGAGGGCTCTGATGCTCTCAGAGATGTGACAGCGGCGGCTCTGATGCTCTCAGAGATGTGACAGCAGGGGCTCTGATGCTCTCAGAGATGTGACAGGGGGGCTCTGGTGCGCTCAGAGATGTGACAGCAGGGGCTCTGATGCACTCAGAGATGTGACAGCATGGGGCTCTGATGCCCTCAGAGATCTGACAGCAGGGGGCTCTGATGCACTCAGAGATGTGACAGTAGGGGCTCTCATGCACTTAGAGATGTGACAGCAGGGGCTGTGATGCGCTCATAGATGTGACAGCAGGGGGCCCTGATGCTCTCAGAGATATGACAGCGAGGGCTCTGATGCTCTCAGAGATGTGACAGCGGCGGCTCTGATGCTCTCAGAGATGTGACAGCGGGGGCTCTGATGCTCTCAGAGATGTGACAGGGGGGCTCCGATGCGCTCAGAGATGTGACAGCAGGGGTCTCTGATGCGCTCACAGATGTGACAGCAGGCACAGGCTCTGATGCACTACGAGATGTGACAGCATGGGGCTCTGATGCCCTCAGAGATCTGACAGCAGGGGGCTCTGATGCACTCAGAGATGTGACAGTAGGGGCTCTCATGCACTTAGAGATGTGACAGTAGGGGGCTGTGATGCACTCAGAGATGTGACAGCAGGGGCTCTCGAGCACTCAGATATGTGACAGCAAGGGCTCTCATGCACTCAGAGATGTGACAGCGGGGGCTCTGATGCACTCAGAGATGTGACAGCAGGGGCTCCTGATACACTCAGAGATGTGACACCAGGGGCTGTGATGAACTCAGAGATGTGAGAGCAGGGGGCTCTGATGCACTCAGAGATGTGACAGCAGGGGGCCCGGATGCACTCAGAGATGTGACAGCAGTGGCTCCTGATACACTCAAAGATGTGACAGCAGGGGGGCCTGATGCACTCAGAGATGCAACAACAGGGCTCTGAAGCACTCAGAGATGTGACAGCAGGGGGCTCTGATGCACTCAGAAATGTGACAGCAGGGCTCTGATGTGCTCAGAGATGGGACAGCAGGGCTCCGATGCGCTCAGAGATGTGACAGCAGGGGTCTCTGATGCGCTCACAGATGTGGCAGCAGGGGGTTCTGATGCGCTCAGAGATGTGGCAGCAGGGGGCTCTGATGCACACAGAGATGTGACAGCATGGGGCTCTGATGCGCTCAGAGAGATCTGACAGCAGGGGGCTCTGATTCGCTCAGAGATGTGACAGCAGGGGCTCCTGATACACTCAGAGATGTGACAGCAGGGGCTCCTGATACACTCAGAGATTTGACAGCAGTGGGCTCTGATACGTTCAGAGATGTGACAGCAGGGGACTCTTATGCACTCAGAAATGTGACAGCAGGGCTCTGATGTGCTCAGATATGTGACAGCAGGGTGCACTGATGCGCTCAGAGATGGGACAGCAGGGACTCTGATGCGCTCAGAGATGTGACAGCAGGGGGCTCTGATGCACTCAGAGATGTGACAGCAGGGGCTCTGATGCGCTCAGAGAAGTGACAGCAGGAGGATCTGATGAGCTCAGAGATGTGACAGCAGGGGCTCTGATGCGCTCAGAGATGTGACAGCAGGGGGCTCTGATGCGCTCAGAGATGTGACAGAAGGGCTCTGATGCATTCAGAGATGTGACAGAAGGGGGCTCTGATGCGCTCAGAGAGATGTGACAGCAGGGGGCTCTGATGTGCGCAGAGATGTGACAACAAGGGGCTCTGATGCGCTCAGAGATGTGACAGCAGGGGGCTCTGATGCCCTCATAGATGTGACAGCAGGGGCTCTGATGCGCTCAGAGAAGTGACAGCAGGGAGCTCTGATGCCCTCATAGATGTGACAGCAGGGGCTCTGATGCGCTCAGAGATGTGACAGCAGGGGGCTCTGATGCACTCAGAGATGTGACACCAGGGGCTCTGATGCACTTAGAGATGATACAGTGGGGCTGTGATGTGCTCAGAGATGTGACAGCAGGGGGCTCTAATGCGCTCAGAGATGTGACAGTAGGGGGCTCTGATGCACTCAGAGATGTGACAGCAGAGGCTCTGAAGCACTCGGAGATGTGACAGCAAAGGCTCTGATGCACTCAGAGATGTGACAGTGGGTGCTCTGATGCACTCATAGATGTGACAGCTGGGGCTCCTGATACACTCAGAGATGTGACACCAGGGGCTCTGATGCACTCAGAGATGTGACAGCAGGGGCTGTGATACTCTCAGAGATGCGACAGCAGGGGGCTCTGATGCACTCAGAGATGTGACAACAGGTGCTCTGATGCTCTCAGAGATGCGACAGTGGGGGGCTCTGATGCACTCAGACATGTGACAGCAGGGGCTCTGATGCGCTCAGAGAAGTGACAGCAGGAGGATCTGATGAGCTCAGAGATGTGTCAACAGGGGCTCTGATGCGCTCAGAGATGTGACAGCAGGGGCTCTGATGCGCTCAGAGATGTGACAGCAGGGGCTCTGATGCGCTCAGAGATCTGACAGCAGGGGGCTCTGATGTACTCAGAGATGTGCCAGTAGGGGCTCTCATGCACTTAGAGATGTGACAGCAGGGGCTGTGATGCGCTCATAGATGTGACAGCAGGGGGGCCTGATGCATTCAGAGATGTGACAGTAGGGGGCTGTGATGCACTCAGAGATGTGACAGCAGGGGCTCTCGAGCACTCGGAGATGTGACAGCAAGGGCTCTGATGCACTCAGAGATGTGACAGCGGGGGCTCTGATGCACTCAGAGATGTGAGAGCAGGGGGCTCTGATGCACTCAGAGATGTGACAGCAGGGGGCCCGGATGCACTCAGAGAAGTGACAGCAGTGGCTCCTGATACACTCACAGATGTGGCAGCAGGGGGTTCTGATGCGCTCAGAGATGTGGCAGAAGGGGCTCTGATGCACTCAGATTTGTGACAGCAGGGGGCTCTGATGCGCTCAGAGAGATCTGACAGCAGGGGACTCTGATGCGCTCAGAGATGTGACAGCAGGGGGCTCTGATGCGCTCAGAGATGTGACAGCAGGGGCTCCTGATACACTCAGAGATGTGACAGCAGGGGGCTCTGATACGTTCATAGATGTGACAGCAGGGGGCTCTTATGCACTCAGAAATGTGACAGCAGGGCTCTGATGTGCTCAGATATGTGACAGCAGGGTGCTCTGATGCGCTCAGAGATGGGACAGCAGGGACTCTGATGCGCTCAGAGATGTGACAGCAGGGGGCTCTGATGCACTCAGAGATGTGACAGCAGGGGCTGTGATACACTCAGAGATGCGACAGCAGGGTCTCTGATGCACTCAGAGATGTGACAACAGGTGCTCTGATGCTCTCAGAGATGGGACAGCAGGGCTCCGATGCGCTCAGAGATGTGACAGCAGGGGTCTCTGATGCGCTCACAGATGTGGCAGCAGGGGGTTCTGATGCGCTCAGAGATGTGGCAGCAGGGTCTCTGATGCACTCAGATTTGTGACAGCAGGGGGCTCTGATGCGCTCAGAGAGATCTGACAGCAGGGGGCTCTGATTCGCTCAGAGATGTAACAGCAAGGGGCTCTGATGCGCTCAGAGATGTGACAGCAGGGGCTGTGATACACTCAGAGATGCGACAGCAGGGGGCTCTGATGCACTCAGAGATGCAACAACAGGTGCTCTGATGCTCTCAGAGATGCGACAGCGGGGGGCTCTGATGCACTCAGAGATGTGACAGCAGGGGGCTCTGATGCACTCATAGATCTGACAGCAGGGGGCCCTGATGCACTCAAAGATGTGACAGCAGGGGGCTCTGATGCACTCAGAGATGAGACAGCAGGGGCTCTGAAGCACTCAGAGATGTGACAGCAGGGGCTCTGATGCACTCAGAGATGTGACAGCAGGCAGAGGCTCTGATGCACTCAGAGATGTGACAGCAGGAGCTCTGACGCACTCAGAGATGTGACAGTGGGGGCTCTGATGCTCTCAGAGATGTGATGGTGGGGGGCTCTGGTGCATTCAGAGATGTGACAGCAGGGGCTCTGATGCACTCAGAGATGTGACAGCAGGCAGGGGCTCTGATGCACGCAGAGATGTGACAGCAGGGGGCTCTGATGCACTCAGAGATCTGACAGCAGGGGGCTCTGATGCACTTAGAGATGATACAGCTGGGACTGTGATGTGCTCAGAGATGTGACAGCAGGGGGCTCTGATGTGCTCAGAGATGTGACAGCAGGGGCTCTGATGTACTCAGAGATGTGACAGTAGGGGGCTCTGATGCACTCAGAGATGTGACAGCAGAGGCTCTGAAGCACTCGGAGATGTGACAGCAAAGGCTCTGATGCACTCAGAGATGTGACAGTGGGGGCTCTGATGCACTCAGAGATGTGACAGCAGGGGCTCCTGATACACTCAGAGATGTGACACCAGGGGCTCTGATGCACTCAGAGATGTGACAGCAGGGGCTCTGATGCGCTCAGAGATGTGACAGCAGGGGCCCTGATGCGCTCAGAGATCTGACAGCAGGGGGCTCTGATGTACTCAGAGATGTGCCAGTAGGGGCTCTCATGCACTTAGAGATGTGACAGCAGGGGCTGTGATGCGCTCATAGATGTGACAGCAGGGGGGCCTGATGCATTCAGAGATGTGACAGTAGGGGGCTGTGATGCACTCAGAGATGTGACAGCAGGGGCTCTCGAGCACTCGGAGATGTGACAGCAAGGGCTCTGATGCACTCAGAGATGTGACAGCGGGGGCTCTGATGCACTCAGAGATGTGAGAGCAGGGGGCTCTGATGCACTCAGAGATGTGACAGCAGGGGGCCCGGATGCACTCAGAGAAGTGACAGCAGTGGCTCCTGATACACTCACAGATGTGGCAGCAGGGGGTTCTGATGCGCTCAGAGATGTGGCAGAAGGGGCTCTGATGCACTCAGATTTGTGACAGCAGGGGGCTCTGATGCGCTCAGAGAGATCTGACAGCAGGGGACTCTGATGCGCTCAGAGATGTGACAGCAGGGGGCTCTGATGCGCTCAGAGATGTGACAGCAGGGGCTCCTGATACACTCAGAGATGTGACAGCAGGGGGCTCTGATACGTTCATAGATGTGACAGCAGGGGGCTCTTATGCACTCAGAAATGTGACAGCAGGGCTCTGATGTGCTCAGATATGTGACAGCAGGGTGCTCTGATGCGCTCAGAGATGGGACAGCAGGGACTCTGATGCGCTCAGAGATGTGACAGCAGGGGGCTCTGATGCACTCAGAGATGTGACAGCAGGGGCTGTGATACACTCAGAGATGCGACAGCAGGGTCTCTGATGCACTCAGAGATGTGACAACAGGTGCTCTGATGCTCTCAGAGATGGGACAGCAGGGCTCCGATGCGCTCAGAGATGTGACAGCAGGGGTCTCTGATGCGCTCACAGATGTGGCAGCAGGGGGTTCTGATGCGCTCAGAGATGTGGCAGCAGGGTCTCTGATGCACTCAGATTTGTGACAGCAGGGGGCTCTGATGCGCTCAGAGAGATCTGACAGCAGGGGGCTCTGATTCGCTCAGAGATGTAACAGCAAGGGGCTCTGATGCGCTCAGAGATGTGACAGCAGGGGCTGTGATACACTCAGAGATGCGACAGCAGGGGGCTCTGATGCACTCAGAGATGCAACAACAGGTGCTCTGATGCTCTCAGAGATGCGACAGCGGGGGGCTCTGATGCACTCAGAGATGTGACAGCAGGGGGCTCTGATGCACTCATAGATCTGACAGCAGGGGGCCCTGATGCACTCAAAGATGTGACAGCAGGGGGCTCTGATGCACTCAGAGATGAGACAGCAGGGGCTCTGAAGCACTCAGAGATGTGACAGCAGGGGCTCTGATGCACTCAGAGATGTGACAGCAGGCAGAGGCTCTGATGCACTCAGAGATGTGACAGCAGGAGCTCTGACGCACTCAGAGATGTGACAGTGGGGGCTCTGATGCTCTCAGAGATGTGATGGTGGGGGGCTCTGGTGCATTCAGAGATGTGACAGCAGGGGCTCTGATGCACTCAGAGATGTGACAGCAGGCAGGGGCTCTGATGCACGCAGAGATGTGACAGCAGGGGGCTCTGATGCACTCAGAGATCTGACAGCAGGGGGCTCTGATGCACTTAGAGATGATACAGCTGGGACTGTGATGTGCTCAGAGATGTGACAGCAGGGGGCTCTGATGTGCTCAGAGATGTGACAGCAGGGGCTCTGATGTACTCAGAGATGTGACAGTAGGGGGCTCTGATGCACTCAGAGATGTGACAGCAGAGGCTCTGAAGCACGCGGAGATGTGACAGCAAAGGCTCTGATGCACTCAGAGATGTGACAGTGGGGGCTCTGATGCACTCAGAGATGTGACAGCAGGGGCTCCTGATACACTCAGAGATGTGACACCAGGGGCTCTGATGCACTCAGAGATGTGGCAGCAAGGGTTTTGATGCACTCAGAGATGTGAAACCAGGGGGCCCTGATGCACTGAGAGATGTGACAGCAGGAGCTCTGATGCACTTAGAGATGTGACAGCAGGGGCTCTGAAGCACTCAGAGATGTGACAGCGGGGGCTCTGATGCTCTCAGAAATGCAACAGTGGGGGTTCTGATGCACTCAGAGATGTGACAGCAGGGGCTGTGATGCACTCAGAGATGTGACAGCAGATGCTGTGATGCACTCAGAGATGTGACAACAGGGGGCCCTGATGCACTCAGAGATGTGACAGCAGGGGCTCTGAAGCACTCAGAGATGTGACAGCAGGGGCTCTGATGCTCTCAGAGATGCAACAGTGGGGGTTCTGATGCACTCAGAGATGTGACAGCAGGGGGCCCTGATGCAGTCAGAGATGTGACAGCAGATGCTGTGATGCACTCAGAGATGTGACAACAGGGGGCCCTGATGCACTCAGAGATGTGACAGCAGGGGGCTCTGATGCACTCAGAGATGTGACATGCAGGGGCTGTGATGCACTCAGAGATGTGACAACAGGGGGCCCTGATGCACTCAAAGATGTGACAGCAGGGGGCTCTGACACACTCAGAGATGAGACAGCAGGGGCTCTGAAGCACTCAGAGATGTGACAACAGGGGCTCTGATGCACTCAGAGATGTGACAGCAGGCAGAGGCTCTGATGCACTCAGAGATGTGACAGCAGGGGCTCTGATGCACTCAGAGATGTGACAGCGGGGGCTCTGATGCTCTCAGAGATGTGACAGCAGGCAGAGGTTCTGATGCACTCAGAGATGTGACAGCAGGGGCTCTGATGCACTCAGAGATGTGACAGCAGGCAGAGGCTCTGATGCACTCAGAGATGTGACAGCAGGGGCTCTGATGCACTCAGAGATGAGACAGTAGGGGCTCTGAAGCACTCAGAGATGTGACAGCAGGGGCTCTGATGCACTCAGAGATGTGACAGCAGGCAGAGGCTCTGATGCACTCAGAGATGTGACAGCAGGGGCTCTGATGTATTCAGAGATGTGACAGAAGGGGCTCTGATGCTCTCAGAGATGTGACAGCAGGCAGGGCTCTGATGCACACAGAGATGTGACAGCAGGGGGCTCTGATGCACTCAGAGATCTGACAGCAGGGGGCTCTGATGCACTCAGAGATGTGACAGCATGGGGCTCTGATGCACTCAGAGATCTGACAGCAGGGGGCTCTGATGCACTCAGAGATGTGATAGCAGGGGCTCTGATGCACTCAGAGATGTGACAGCAAATGCTGTGATGCACTCAGAGATGTGACAACAGGGGGCCCTGATGCACTCAGAGATGTGACAGCAGGGGCTCTGACGCACTCAGAGATGTGACAGTGGGGGCTCTGATGCTCTCAGAGATGTGATAGTGGAGGGCTCTGGTGCACTCAGAGATGTGACAGCAGGGGCTCTGATGCACTCAGAGATGTGACAGCAGGCAGGGGCTCTGATGCACGCAGAGATGTGACAGCAGGGGGCTCTGATGCACTCAGAGATCTGACAGCAGGGGGCTCTGATGCACTCAGAGATGTGACAACAGGGGCTCTGATGCACTTAGAGATGATACAGCAGGGGCTGTGATGTGCTCAGAGATGTGACAGCAGGGGGCTCTGATGTGCTCAGAGATGTGATAGCAGGGGCTCTGATGTACTCAGAGATGTGACAGTAGGGGGCTCTGATGCACTCAGAGATGTGACAGCAGAGGCTCTGAAGCACTCGGAGATGTGACAGCAAAGGCTCTGATGCACTCAGAGATGTGACAGTGGGGGCCCTGATGCACTCAGAGATGTGACAGCAGGGGCTCCTGATACACTCAGAGATGTGACACCAGGGACTCTGATGCACTCAGAGATGTGGCAGCAAGGGCTTTGATGCACTCAGAGATGTGAAACCAGGGGCTCTGAAGCACTCAGAGATGCGACAGCAGGGGCTCTGATGCACTCAGCGATATGACAGCAGGGGCTCTGAAGCACTCAGAGATGTGACAGCAGGGGCTGTGATGCACTCAGAGATGTGACAGCAGAGGCTCTGATGCACTCAGAGATGTGACAGCAGGGGCTGTGATACACTCAGAGATGTGACAGCAGGGGGCTCTGATGCACTCAGAGATGTGACAACAGGTGCTCTGATGCTCTCAGAGATGCGACAGTGGGGGGCTCCGATGCACTCAGAGATGTGACAACAGGGGGCCCTGATGCACTCAGAGATGTGACAGCAGGGGCTCTGAAGCACTCAGAGATGTGACAGCAGGGGCTCTGATGCTCTCAGAGATGCAACAGTGGGGGTTCTGATGCACTCAGAGATGTGACAGCAGGTGGCCCTGATGCAGTCAGAGATGTGACAGCAGATGCTGTGATGCACTCAGAGATGTGACAACAGGGGGCCCTGATGCACTCAGAGATGTGACAGCAAGAGCTCTGATGCCCTCAGAGATGTGACATGCAGGGGCTCCTGATACACTCAGAGATGTCACAGCAGGGGCTGTGATGCACTCAGAGATGTGACAACAGGGGGCCCTGATGCACTTAAAGATGTGACAGCAGGGGGCTCTGACACACTCAGAGATGAGACAGCAGGGGCTCTAAAGAATTCAGAGATGTGACAGCAGGGGCTCTGATGCACTCAGAGATGTGACAGCAGGCAGAGGCTCTGATGCACTCAGAGATGTGACAGCAGGGGCTCTGATGCACTCAGAGATGTGACAGTGGGGGCTCTGATGCTGTCAGAGATGTGACAGCAGGGGCTCTGATGCACTCCGAGATGTGACAGTAGGAGCTCTGATGCACTCAGACATGTGACAGCAGGGGCTCTGATGCACTCCGAGATGCGACAGTAGGAGCTCTGATGCACTCAGACATATGACAGCAGGGGCTCTGATGCACTCAGAGATGTGGCAGCAGGGGCTCTGATGCGCTTAGAGATGCGACAGCAGGCGCTCTGATGCACTCAGAGATGTGACAGCAGGGGGCTCTGATGCACTCAGAAATGTGACAGCAGGGGAGCTCTGATGCACTCCGAGATGCAACAGTAGGAGCTCTGATGCACTCAGACATGTGACAACAGGGGCTCTGATGCACTCAGAGATGTGACAGCAGGGGCTCTGATGCACTCCGAGATGCAACAGTAGGAGCTCTGATGCACTCAGACATGTGACAGCACGGGCTCTGATGCACTCAGAGATGTGACAGCAGGGGCTCTGATGCACTCAGAGATGTGACAGCGGGGGGCTCTGATGCACTCAGAGATGTGACAGCAGGGGCTCTGATGCTCTCAGAGATGTGGCAGTAGGGGCTCTGATGCACTCCGAGATGCAACAGCAGGAGCTCTGATGCACTCAGAGATATGACAGCGGGGGGGTTCTGATGCACTCATAGATGTGACAGCGGGGGCTTTGATGCACTCAGAGAGGTGACAGCAGGGGGCTCTGATGCACTAGGAGATGTGACAGCAGGAGCTCTGATGCACTCATGGATGTGACAGCAGGGGACTCTGATGCACTGATGGATGTGACAGCAGGGAACTCTGATGCACTCAGAGATGTGACAGCAGGGGCTCTGATGCACTCAGAGATGTTACAGCGGGGGCTCGGAAGCACTCAGATGTGACAGCATGGGGCTCTGATGCACTCAGCGATATGACAGCAGGGGCTCTGAAGCACTCAGAGAAGTGACATCAGGGGCTGTGATGCACTCAGAGATGTGACAGAAGAGGCTCTGATGCACTCAGAGATGTGACAGCAGGGGCTGTGATACACTCAGAGATGCGACAGCAGGGGGCTCTGATGCACTCAGAGATGTCACAGCAGGGGCTGTGATGCACTCAGAGATGTGACAACAGGGGGCCCTGATGCACTTAAAGATGTGACAGCAGGGGGCTCTGACACACTCAGAGATGAGACAGCAGGGGCTCTAAAGCATTCAGAGATGTGACAGCAGGGGCTCTGATGCACTCAGAGATGTGACAGCAGGCAGAGGCTCTGATGCACTCAGAGATGTGACAGCAGGGGCTCTGATGCACTCAGAGATGTGACAGTGGGGGCTCTGATGCTCTCAGAGATGTGACAGCAGGGGCTCTGATGCACTCCGAGATGTGACAGTAGGAGCTCTGATGCACTCAGAGATGTGACAGCAGGGGGCTTTGATGCACTCAGAAATGTGACAGCGGGGAACTCTGATGCACTCCGAGATGCGACAGTAGGAGCTCTGATGCACTCAGACATGTGACAACAGGGGCTCTGATGCACTCAGAGATGTGACAGCAGGGGCTCTGATGCACTCCGAGATGCAACAGTAGGAGCTCTGATGCACTCAGACATGTGACAGCAGGGGCTCTGATGCACTCAGAGATGTCACAGCAGGGGCTGTGATGCACTCAGAGATGTGACAACAGGGGGCCCTGATGCACTTAAAGATGTGACAGCAGGCGGCTCTGACACACTCAGAGATGAGACAGTAGGAGCTCTGATGCACTCAGACATGTGACAACAGGGGCTCTGATGCACTCAGAGATGTGACAGCAGGGGCTCTGATGCACTCCGAGATGCAACAGTAGGAGCTCTGATGCACTCAGAGATGTGACAGCAGGCAGAGGCTCTGTTGCACTCAGAGATGTGACAGCAGGGGCTCTGATGCACTCAGAGATGTGACAGTGGGGGCTCTGATGCTCTCAGAGATGTGACAGCAGGGGCTCTGATGCACTCCGAGATGTGACAGTAGGAGCTCTGATGCACTCAGACATGTGACAGCAGGGGCTCTGATGCACTCCGATATGCGACAGTAGGAGCTCTGATGCACTCAGACATGTGACAGCAGGGGCTCTGATGCACTCAGAGATGTGGCAGCAGGGGCTCTGATGCACTCAGAGATGTGGCAGCAGGGGCTCTGATGCGCTTAGAGATGCGACAGCAGGCGCTCTGATGCACTCAGAGATGTGACAGCAGGGCGCTCTGATGCACTCAGAGATGTGGCAGCAGGGGCTCTGATGCGCTTAGAGATGCGACAGCAGGCGCTCTGATGCACTCCGAGATGCAACAGTAGGAGCTCTGATGCACTCAGACATGTGACATGCAGGGGCTCCTGATACACTCAGAGATGTCACAGCAGGGGCTGTGATGCACTCAGAGATGTGACAACAGGGGGCCCTGATGCACTTAAAGATGTGACAGCAGAGGGCTCTGACACACTCAGAGATGAGACAGCAGGGGCTCTAAAGCATTCAGAGATGTGACAGCAGGGGCTCTGATGCACTCAGAGATGTGACAGCAGGCAGAGGCTCTGATGCACTCAAAGATGTGACAGCAGGGGCTCTGATGCACTCAGAGATGTGACAGTGGGGGCTCTGATGCTCTCAGAGATGTGACAGCAGGGGCTCTGATGCACTCCGAGATGTGACAGTAGGAGCTCTGATGCACTCAGACATGTGACAGCAGGGGCTCTGATGCACTCCGAGATGCGACAGTAGGAGCTCTGATGCACTCAGACATGTGACAGCAGGGGCTCTGATGCACTCAGAGATGTGGCAGCAGGGGCTCTGATGCGCTTAGAGATGCGACAGCAGGCGCTCTGATGCACTCAGAGATGTGACAGCAGGGGGCTCTGATGCACTCAGAAATGTGACAGCGGGGGAGCTCTGATGCACTCCGAGATGCGACAGTAGGAGCTCTGATGCACTCAGACATGTGACAACAGGGGCTCTGATGCACTCAGAGATGTGACAGGAGGGGCTCTGATGCACTCCGAGATGCAACAGTAGGAGCTCTGATGCACTCAGACATGTGACAGCAGGGGCTCTGATGCACTCAGAGATGTGACAGCAGGGGCTCTGATGCACTCAGAGATGTGACAGCGGGGGGCTCTGATGCACTCAGAGATGTGACAGCAGGGGCTCTGATGCTCTCAGAGATGTGGCAGTAGGGGCTCTGATGCACTCCGAGATGCTACAGCAGGAGATCTGATGCACTCAGAGATATGACAGCGGGGGGGTTCTGATGCACTCATAGATGTGACAGCGGGGGCTTTGATGCACTCAGAGAGGTGACAGCAGGGGGCTCTGATGCACTAGGAGATGTGACAGCAGGAGCTCTGATGCACTCATGGATGTGACAGCAGGGGACTCTGATGCACTCATGGATGTGACAGCAGGGAACTCTGATGCACTCAGAGATGTGACAGCAGGGGCTCGGAAGCACTCAGATGTGACAGCATGGGGCTCTGATGCACTCAGCGATATGACAGCAGGGGTTCTGAAGCACTCAGAGAAGTGACATCAGGGGCTGTGATGCACTCAGAGATGTGACAGAAGAGGCTCTGATGCACTCAGAGATGTGACAGCAGGGGCTGTGATACACTCAGAGATGCGACAGCAGGGGGCTCTGATGCACTCAGAGATGCGACAACAGGTGCTCTGATGCTCTCAGAGATGCGACAGCGGGGGGCTCTGATGCACTCAGAGATGTGACAGCAGGGGGCTCTGATGCACTCATAGATCTGACAGCAGGGGGCCCTGATGCACTCAAAGATGTGACAGCAGGGGGCTCTGACGCACTCAGAGATGAGACAGCAGGGGCTCTGAAGCACTCAGAGATGTGACAGCAGGGGCTCTGATGCACTCAGAGATGTGACAGCAGGCAGAGGCTCTGATGCACTCAGAGATGTGACAGCAGGAGCTCTGACGCACTCAGAGATGTGATGGTGGGAGGCTCTGGTGCATTCAGAGATGTGACAGCAGGGGCTCTGATGCACTCAGAGATGTGACAGCAGGCAGGGGCTCTGATGCACGCAGAGATGTGACAGCAGGGGGCTCTGATGCACTCAGAGATCTGACAGCAGGGGGCTCTGATGCACTTAGAGATGATACAGCTGGGGCTGTGATGTGCTCAGAGGTGTGACAGCAGGGGGCTCTGATGTGCTCAGAGATGTGACAGCAGGGGCTCTGATGTACTCAGAGATGTGACAGTAGGGGGCTCTGATGCACTCAGAGATGTGACAGCAGAGGCTCTGAAGCACTCAGAGATGTGACAGCAAAGGCTCTGATGCACTCAGAGATGTGACAGTGGGGGCTCTGATGCACTCAGAGATGTGACAGCAGGGGCTCCTGATACACTCAGAGATGTGACACCAGGGGCTCTGATGCACTCAGAGATGTGGCAGCAAGGGTTTTGATGCACTCAGAGATGTGACAGCAGGGGCTCTGATGCACTCCGAGATGCGACAGTAGGAGCTCTGATGCACTCAGACATGTGACAGCAGGGGCTCTGATGCACTCAGAGATGTGGCAGCAGGGGCTCTGATGCACTCAGAGATGTGGCAGCAGGGGCTCTGATGCGCTTAGAGATGCGACAGCAGGCGCTCTGATGCACTCAGAGATGTGACAGCAGGGCGCTCTGATGCACTCAGAGATGTGGCAGCAGGGGCTCTGATGCGCTTAGAGATGTGACAGCAGGTGCTCTGATGCACTCCGGGATGCAACAGTAGGAGCTCTGATGCACTCAGACATGTGACATGCAGGGGCTCCTGATACACTCAGAGATGTCACAGCAGGGGCTGTGATGCACTCAGAGATGTGACAACAGGGGGCCCTGATGCACTTAAAGATGTGACAGCAGGGGGCTCTGACACACTCAGAGATGAGACAGCAGGGGCTCTAAAGCATTCAGAGATGTGACAGCAGGGGCTCTGATGCACTCAGAGATGTGACAGCAGGCAGAGGCTCTGATACACTCAGAGATGTGACAGCAGGGGCTCTGATGCACTCAGAGATGTGACAGTGGGGGCTCTGATGCTTTCAGAGATGTGACAGCAGGGGCTCTGATGCACTCCGAGATGTGACAGTAGGAGCTCTGATGCACTCAGACATGTGACAGCAGGGGCTCTGATGCACTCCGAGATGCGACAGTAGGAGCTCTGATGCACTCAGACATGTGACAGCAGGGGCTCTGATGCACTCAGAGATGTGGCAGCAGGGGCTCTGATGCGCTTAGAGATGCGACAGCAGGCGCTCTGATGCACTCAGAGATGTGACAGCAGGGGGCTCTGATGCACTCAGAAATGTGACAGCGGGGGAGCTCTGATGCACTCCGAGATGCCACAGTAGGAGCTCTGATGCACTCAGACATGTGACAACAGGGGCTCTGATGCACTCAGAGATGTGACAGGAGGGGCTCTGATGCACTCCGAGATGCAACAGTAGGAGCTCTGATGCACTCAGACATGTGACAGCAGGGGCTCTGATGCACTCAGAGATGTGACAGCAGGGGCTCTGATGCACTCAGAGATGTGACAGGGGGGGGTTTTGATGCACTCAGAGATGTGACAGCAGGGGCTCTGATGCTCTCAGAGATGTGGCAGTAGGGGCTCTGATGCACTCCGAGATGCGACAGCAGGAGCTCTGATGCACTCAGAGATATGACAGCGGGGGGGTTCTGATGCACTCATAGATGTGACAGCGGGGGCTTTGATGCACTCAGAGAGGTGACAGCAGGGGGCTCTGATGCACTAGGAGATGTGACAGCAGGAGCTCTGATGCACTCATGGATGTGACAGCAGGGGACTCTGATGCACTCATGGATGTGACAGCAGGGAACTCTGATGCACTCAGAGATGTGACAGCAGGGGCTCGGCAGCACTCAGATGTGACAGCATGGGGCTCTGATGCACTCAGCGATATGACAGCAGGGGCTCTGAAGCACTCAGAGAAGTGACATCAGGGGCTGTGATGCACTCAGAGATGTGACAGAAGAGGCTCTGATGCACTCAGAGATGTGACAGCAGGGGCTGTGATACACTCAGAGATGCGACAGCAGGGGGCTCTGATGCACTCAGAGATGCGACAACAGGTGCTCTGATGCTCTCAGAGATGCGACAGCGGGGGGCTCTGATGCACTCAGAGATGTGACAGCAGGGGGCTCTGATGCACTCATAGATCTGACAGCAGGGGGCCCTGATGCACTCAAAGATGTGACAGCAGGGGGCTCTGACGCACTCAGAGATGAGACAGCAGGGGCTCTGAAGCACTCAGAGATGTGACAGCAGGGGCTCTGATGCACTCAGAGATGTGACAGCAGGCAGAGGCTCTGATGCACTCAGAGATGTGACAGCAGGAGCTCTGACGCACTCAGAGATGTGACAGTGGGGGCTCTGATGCTCTCAGAGATGTGATGGTGGGGGGCTCTGGTGCATTCAGAGATGTGACAGCAGGGGCTCTGATGCACTCAGAGATGTGACAGCAGGCAGGGGCTCTGATGCACGCAGAGATGTGACAGCAGGGGGCTCTGATGCACTCAGAGATCTGACAGCAGGGGGCTCTGATGCACTTAGAGATGATACAGCTGGGACTGTGATGTGCTCAGAGATGTGACAGCAGGGGGCTCTGATGTGCTCAGAGATGTGACAGCAGGGGCTCTGATGTACTCAGAGATGTGACAGTAGGGGGCTCTGATGCACTCAGAGATGTGACAGCAGAGGCTCTGAAGCACTCGGAGATGTGACAGCAAAGGCTCTGATGCACTCAGAGATGTGACAGTGGGGGCTCTGATGCACTCAGAGATGTGACAGCAGGGGCTCCTGATACACTCAGAGATGTGACACCAGGGGCTCTGATGCACTCAGAGATGTGGCAGCAAGGGTTTGATGCACTCAGAGATGTGAAACCAGGGGGCCCTGATGCACTGAGAGATGTGACAGCAGGAGCTCTGATGCACTTAGAGATGTGACAGCAGGGGCTCTGAAGCACTCAGAGATGTGACAGCAGGGGCTCTGATGCTCTCAGAGATGCAACAGTGGGGGTTCTGATGCACTCAGAGATGTGACAGCAGGGGGCCCTGATGCAGTCAGAGATGTGACAGCAGATGCTGTGATGCACTCAGAGATGTGACAACAGGGGGCCCTGATGCACTCAGAGATGTGACAGCAGGGGCTCTGAAGCACTCAGAGATGTGACAGCAGGGGCTCTGATGCTCTCAGAGATGCAACAGTGGGGGTTCTGATGCACTCAGAGATGTGACAGCAGGGGGCCCTGATGCAGTCAGAGATGTGACAGCAGATGCTGTGATGCACTCAGAGATGTGACAACAGGGGGCCCTGATGCACTCAGAGATGTGACAGCAGGGGGCTCTGATGCACTCAGAGATGTGACATGCAGGGGCTGTGATGCACTCAGAGATGTGACAACAGGGGGCCCTGATGCACTCAAAGATGTGACAGCAGGGGGCTCTGACACACTCAGAGATGAGACAGCAGGGGCTCTGAAGCACTCAGAGATGTGACAGCAGTCGCTCTGATGCACTCAGAGATGTGACAGCAGGCAGAGGCTCTGATGCACTCAGAGATGTGACAGCAGGGGCTCTGATGCACTCAGAGATGTGACAGCAGGGGCTCTGATGCACTCAGAGATGTGACAGCAGGCAGAGGCTCTGATGCACTCAGAGATGTGACAGCAGGGGCTCTGATGCACTCAGAGATGAGACAGCAGGGGCTCTGAAGCACTCAGAGATGTGACAGCAGGGGCTCTGATGCACTCAGAGATGTGACAGCAGGCAGAGGCTCTGATGCACTCAGAGATGTGACAGCAGGGGCTCTGATGTACTCAGAGATGTGACAGAAGGGGCTCTGATGCTCTCAGAGATGTGACAGCAGGCAGGGCTCTGATGCACACAGAGATGTGACAGCAGGGGGCTCTGATGCACTCAGAGATCTGACAGCAGGGGGCTCTGATGCACTCAGAGATGTGACAGCATGGGGCTCTGATGCACTCAGAGATCTGACAGCAGGGGGCTCTGATGCACTCAGAGATGTGACAGCAGGGGCTCTGATGCACTCAGAGATGTGACAGCAAATGCTGTGATGCACTCAGAGATGTGACAACAGGGGGCCCTGATGCACTTAGAGATGTGACAGCAGGAGCTCTGATGCCCTCAGAGATGTGACATGCAGGGGCTCCTGATACACTCAGAGATGTCACAGCAGGGGCTGTGATGCACTCAGAGATGTGACAGCAGGGGCTCTGATGCACTTAGAGATGAAACAGTAGGGGCTGTGATGTGCTCAGAGATGTGACAGCAAGGGCTCTGATGTACTCAGAGATTTGACAGTAGGGGGCTCTGATGCGCTCAGAGATGTGACAGCAAGGGCTCTGATGCGCTCAGAGATGTGACAGCAGGGGGCTCTGATGCGCTCAGAGATGTGACAGCAGGGGCTATGATGCGCTCAGAGAAGTGACAGCAGGGAGCTCTGATGCCCTTATAGATGTGACAGCAGGGGCTCTGATGCGCTCAGAGATGTGACAGCAGGAGGCTCTGATGCGCTCAGAGATGTGACAGCAGAGGCTCTGAAGCACTCGGAGATGTGACAGCAAAAGCTCTGATGCACTCAGAGATGTGACAGTGGGGGCTCTGATGCACTCAGAGATGTGACAGCAGGGGCTCCTGATACACTCAGAGGTGTGACACCAGGGGCTGTGATGTACTCAGAGATGTGACAGAGGGGCTCTGATGCACTCAGAGATGTGACAGAGGGGGACTCTGATGCGCTCAGAGATGCGACAGCAGGGGCTCTGATGAACTCAGAGATGTGACAGCAGGGGGCTCTGATGCACTCTGAGATGTGATAGCAGGGGGCTCTGATGCACACAGAGATGTGACAGCATGGGGCTCTGATACACTCCGAGATGCGACAGCAGAAGCTCTGATGCACTCAGAGATATGACAGCAGGAGATTCTGATGCACTCAGAGATGTGACAGCGGGGGCTCTGATGCTCTCAGAGATATGACAGCGGGGACTCTGATGCTCTCAGAGATGTGACAGCGGGGGCTCTGATGCTCTCAGAGATGTGACAGGGGGGCTCTGGTGCGCTCAGAAATGTGACAGCAGGGGCTCTGATGCACTCAGAGATGTGAAAGCAGGCAGAGGCTCTGATGCATTAAGAGATGTGACAGCATGGGGCTCTGATGCACTCAGAGATCTGACAGCAGGGGGCTCTGATGCACTCAGAGATGTGACAGTGGGGGCTCTGATGCACTCAGAGATGTGACAGCATGGGGCTCTGATGCACTCAGAGATCTGACAGCAGGGGGCTCTGATGCACTCAGAGATGTGACAGTGGGGGCTCTGATGCACTCAGAGATGTGACAGCAGGGGCTCCTGATACACTCAGAGATGTGACACCAGGGGCTGTGATGTACTCAGAGATGTGACAGTGGGGCTCTGATGCACTCAGAGATGTGACAGCGGGGGACTCTGATGCGCTCAGAGATGTGATAGCAGGGGGCTCTGATGCACACAGAGATGTGACAGCTTGGGCTCTGATGCACTCCGAGATTCGACAGCAGGAGCTCTGATGCACTCAGAGATATGACAGCAGGAGATTCTGATGCACTCAGAGATGTGACAGCGGGGGCTCTGATGCTCTCAGAGATATGACAGCGAGGGCTCTGATGCTCTCAGAGATGTGACAGCGGCGGCTCTGATGCTCTCAGAGATGTGACAGCGGGGGCTCTGATGCTCTCAGAGATGTGACAGGGGGGCTCTGGTGCGCTCAGAGATGTGACAGCAGGGGCTCTGATGCACTCAGAGATGTGACAGCAGGCACAGGCTCTGATGCACTAAGAGATGTGACAGCATGGGGCTCTGATGCCCTCAGAGATCTGACAGCAGGGGGCTCTGATGCACTCAGAGATGTGACAGTAGGGGCTCTCATGCACTTAGAGATGTGACAGCAGGGGCTGTGATGCGCTCATAGATGTGACTGCAGGGGGCCCTGATGCACTCAGAGATGTGACAGTAGGGGGCTGTGATGCACTCAGAGATGTGACAGCAGGGGCTCTCGAGCACTCAGAGATGTGACAGCAAGGGCTCTCATGCACTCAGAGATGTGACAGCGGGGGCTCTGATGCACTCAGAGATGTGACAGCAGGGGTTCCTGATACACTCAGAGATGTGACACCAGGGGCTGTGATGAACTCAGAGATGTGAGAGCAGGGGGCTCTGATGCACTCAGAGATGTGACAGCAGGGGGCCCGGATGCACTCAGAGATGTGACAGCAGTGGCTCCTGATACACTCAGAGATGTGACAGCAGGAGGGCCTGCTGCACTCAGAGATGCAACAACAGGGGCTCTGAAGCACTCAGAGATGTGACAGCAGGGGGCTCTGATGCACTCAGAAATGTGACAGCAGGGCTCTGATGTGCTCAGAGATGGGACAGCAGGGCTCCGATGCGCTCAGAGATGTGACAGCAGGGGTCTCTGATGCGCTCACAGATGTGGCAGCAGGGGGTTCTGATGCGCTCAGAGATGTGGCAGCAGGGGCTCTGATGCACTCAGATTTGTGACAGCAGGGGGCTCTGATGCGCTCAGAGAGATCTGACAGCAGGGGGCTCTGATTCGCTCAGAGATGTAACAGCACGGGACTCTGATGCGCTCAGAGATGTGACAGCATGGGGCTCTGATGCGCTCAGAGATGTGACAGCAGGGGCTCCTGATACACTCAGAGATGTGACAGCAGGGGCTCCTGATACACTCAGAGATGTGACAGCAGTGGGCTCTGATACGTTCAGAGATGTGACAGCAGGGGACTCTTATGCACTCAGAAATGTGACAGCAGGGCTCTGATGTGCTCAGATATGTGACAGCAGGGTGCACTGACGCGCTCAGAGATGGGACAGCAGGGAATCTGATGCGCTCAGAGATGTGACAGCACGGGGCTCTGATGCACTCAGAGATGTGACAGCAGGGGCTCTGATGCGCTCAGAGAAGTGACAGCAGGAGGATCTGATGAGCTCAGAGATGTGTCAACAGGGGCTCTGATGCGCTCAGAGATGTGACAGCAGGGGCTCTGATGCGCTCCGAGATGTGACAGCGGGGGCTCTGATGCGCTCAGAGATGTGACAGCAGGGGGCTCTGATGCGCTCAGAGATGTGACAGAAGGGCGCTGATGCATTCAGAGATGTGCCAGAAGGGGGCTCTGATGCGCTCAGAGAGATGTGACAGCAGGGTGCTCTGATGTGCGCAGAGATGTGCCAACAAGGGGCTCTGATGCGCTCAGAGATGTGACAGCAGGGGGCTCTGATGCGCTCAGAGATGTGACAGCAGGGGCTATGATGCGCTCAGAGAAGTGACAGCAGGGAGCTCTGATGCCCTCATAGATGTGACAGCAGGGGCTCTGATGCGCTCAGAGATGTGACAGCAGGGGGCTCTGATGCGCTCAGAGATGTGACAGCAGGGGGCTCTGATGCACTCAGAGATATGACACCAGGGGCTCTGATGCAATTAGAGATGATACAGTGGGGCTGTGATGTGCTCAGAGATGTGACAGTAGGGGGCTCTGATGCACTCAGAGATGTGACAGCAGAGGCTCTGAAGCACTCGGAGATGTGACAGCAGGGGCTCTGATGCACTCAGAGATGAGACAGCAGGGGCTCTGAAGCACTCAGAGATGTGACAGCAGGTGCTCTGATGCACTCAGAGATGAGACAGCAGGGGCTCTGAAGCACTCAGAGATGTGACAGCAGGGGCTCTGATGCACTCAGAGATGTGACAGCAGGCAGAGGCTCTGATGCACTCAGAGATGTGACAGCAGGGGCTCTGATGCACTCAGAGATGTGACAGAAGGGGCTCTGATGCTCTCAGAGATATGACAGCAGGCAGGGCTCTGATGCACACAGAGATGTGACAGCAGGGGGCTCTGATGCACTCAGAGATCTGACAGCAGGGGGCTCTGATGCACTCAGAGATGTGACAGTATGGGGCTCTGATGCACTCAGAGATCTGACAGCAGGTGGCTCTGATGCACTCAGAGATGTGACAGCAGGGGCTCTGATGCACTCAGAGATGTGACAGCAAATGCTGTGATGCACTCAGAGATGTGACAACAGGGGGCCCTGATGCACTTAGAGATGTGACAGCAGGAGCTCTGATGCCCTCAGAGATGTGACATGCAGGGGCTCCTGATACACTCAGAGATGTCACAGCAGGGGCTGTGATGCACTCAGAGATGTGACAGCAGGGGCTCTGATGCACTTAGAGATGAGACAGTAGGGGCTGTGATGTGCTCAGAGATGTGATAGCAGGGGGCTCTGATGCGCTCAGAGATGTGACAGCAAGGGCTCTGATGTACTCAGAGATTTGACAGTAGGGGGCTCTGATGCACTCAGAGATGTGACAGCAGAGGCTCTGAAGCACTCGGAGATGTGACAGCAAAAGCTCTGATGCACTCAGAGATGTGACAGTGGGGGCTCTGATGCACTCAGAGATGTGACAGCAGAGGCTCCTGATACACTCAGAGATGTGAGACCAGGGGCTGTGATGTACTCAGAGATGTGACAGTGGGGCTCTGATGCACTCAGAGATGTGACAGAGGGGGACTCTGATGCGCTCAGAGATGCGACAGCAGGGGCTCTGATGAACTCAGAGATGTGACAGCAGGGGGCTCTGATGCACTCTGAGATGTGATAGCAGGGGGCTCTGATGCACACAGAGATGTGACAGCATGGGGCTCTGATACACTCCGAGATGCGACAGCAGAAGCTCTGATGCACTCAGAGATATGACAGCAGGAGATTCTGATGCACTCAGAGATGTGACAGCAGGGGCTCTGATGCACTTAGAGATGAGACAGTAGGGGCTGTGATGTGCTCAGAGATGTGATAGCAGGGGGCTCTGATGCGCTCAGAGATGTGACAGCAAGGGCTCTGATGTACTCAGAGATTTGACAGTAGGGGGCTCTGATGCACTCAGAGATGTGACAGCAGAGGCTCTGAAGCACTCGGAGATGTGACAGCAAAAGCTCTGATGCACTCAGAGATGTGGCAGTGGGGGCTCTGATGCACTCAGAGATGTGACAGCAGAGGCTCCTGATACACTCAGAGATGTGAGACCAGGGGCTGTGATGTACTCAGAGATGTGACAGTGGGGCTCTGATGCACTCAGAGATGTGACAGAGGGGGACTCTGATGCGCTCAGAGATGCGACAGCAGGGGCTCTGATGAACTCAGAGATGTGACAGCAGGGGGCTCTGATGCACTCTGAGATGTGATAGCAGGGGGCTCTGATGCACACAGAGATGTGACAGCATGGGGCTCTGATGCACTCCGAGATGCGACAGCAGGAGCTCTGATGCACTCAGAGATATGACTACAGGAGATTCTGATGCACTCAGAGATGTGACAGCGGGGGCTCTGATGCTCTCAGAGATATGACAGCGGGGGCTCTGATGCTCTCAGAGATGTGACAGAGGGGGCTCTGATGCTCTCAGAGATGTGACAGCGGGGGCTCTGATGCTCTCAGAGATGTGACAGGGGGGGCTCTGGTGCGCTCAGAAATGTGACAGCAGGGTCTCTGATGCACTCAGAGATGTGACAGCAGGCAGAGGCTCTGATGCATTAAGAGATGTGACAGCATGGGGCTGTGATGCACTCAGAGATCTGACAGCAGGGGGCTCTGATGCACTCAGAGATGTGACAGTGGGGGCTCTGATGCACTCAGCGATTTGACAGCATGGGGCTCTGATGCACTCAGAGATCTGACAGCAGGGGGCTCTGATGCACTCAGAGATGTGACAGTGGGGGCTCTGATGCACTCAGAGATGTGACAGCAGGGGCTCCTGATACACTCAGAGATGTGACACCAGGGGCTGTGATGTACTCAGAGATGTGACAGTGGGGCTCTGATGCACTCAGAGATGTGACAGCGGGGGACTCTGATGCGCTCAGAGATGTGATAGCAGGGGGCTCTGATGCACACAGAGATGTGACAGCATGGGGCTCTGATGCACTCCGAGATGCGACAGCAGGAGCTCTGATGCACTCAGAGATATGACAGCAGGAGATTCTGATGCACTCAGAGATGTGACAGCGGGGGCTCTGATGCTCTCAGAGATATAACAGCGAGGGCTCTGATGCTCTCAGAGATGTGACAGCGGCGGCTCTGATGCTCTCAGAGATGTGACAGCAGGGGCTCTGATGCTCTCAGAGATGTGACAGGGGGGCTCTGGTGCGCTCAGAGATGTGACAGCAGGGGCTCTGATGCACTCAGAGATGTGACAGCATGGGGCTCTGATGCCCTCAGAGATCTGACAGCAGGGGGCTCTGATGCACTCAGAGATGTGACAGTAGGGGCTCTCATGCACTTAGAGATGTGACAGCAGGGGCTGTGATGCGCTCATAGATGTGACAGCAGGGGGCCCTGATGCTCTCAGAGATATGACAGCGAGGGCTCTGATGCTCTCAGAGATGTGACAGCGGCGGCTCTGATGCTCTCAGAGATGTGACAGCGGGGGCTCTGATGCTCTCAGAGATGTGACAGGGGGGCTCCGATGCGCTCAGAGATGTGACAGCAGGGGTCTCTGATGCGCTCACAGATGTGACAGCAGGCACAGGCTCTGATGCACTACGAGATGTGACAGCATGGGGCTCTGATGCCCTCAGAGATCTGACAGCAGGGGGCTCTGATGCACTCAGAGATGTGACAGTAGGGGCTCTCATGCACTTAGAGATGTGACAGTAGGGGGCTGTGATGCACTCAGAGATGTGACAGCAGGGGCTCTCGAGCACTCAGAGATGTGACAGCAAGGGCTCTCATGCACTCAGAGATGTGACAGCGGGGGCTCTGATGCACTCAGAGATGTGACAGCAGGGGCTCCTGATACACTCAGAGATGTGACACCAGGGGCTGTGATGAACTCAGAGATGTGAGAGCAGGGGGCTCTGATGCACTCAGAGATGTGACAGCAGGGGGCCCGGATGCACTCAGAGATGTGACAGCAGTGGCTCCTGATACACTCAAAGATGTGACAGCAGGGGGGCCTGATGCACTCAGAGATGCAACAACAGGGCTCTGAAGCACTCAGAGATGTGACAGCAGGGGGCTCTGATGCACTCAGAAATGTGACAGCAGGGCTCTGATGTGCTCAGAGATGGGACAGCAGGGCTCCGATGCGCTCAGAGATGTGACAGCAGGTGTCTCTGATGCGCTCACAGATGTGGCAGCAGGGGGTTCTGATGCGCTCAGAGATGTGGCAGCAGGGGGCTCTGATGCACACAGAGATGTGACAGCATGGGGCTCTGATGCGCTCAGAGAGATCTGACAGCAGGGGGCTCTGATTCGCTCAGAGATGTGACAGCAGGGGCTCCTGATACACTCAGAGATGTGACAGCAGGGGCTCCTGATACACTCAGAGATTTGACAGCAGTGGGCTCTGATACGTTCAGAGATGTGACAGCAGGGGACTCTTATGCACTCAGAAATGTGACAGCAGGGCTCTGATGTGCTCAGATATGTGACAGCAGGGTGCACTGATGCGCTCAGAGATGGGACAGCAGGGACTCTGATGCGCTCAGAGATGTGACAGCAGGGGGCTCTGATGCACTCAGAGATGTGACAGCAGGGGCTCTGATGCGCTCAGAGAAGTGACAGCAGGAGGATCTGATGAGCTCAGAGATGTGACAGCAGGGGCTCTGATGCGCTCAGAGATGTGACAGCAGGGGGCTCTGATGCGCTCAGAGATGTGACAGAAGGGCTCTGATGCGCTCAGAGAGATGTGACAGCAGGGGGCTCTGATGTACGCAGAGATGTGACAACAAGGGGCTCTGATGCGCTCAGAGATGTGACAGCAGGGGGCTCTGATGCGCTCAGAGATGTGACAGCAGGGGCTATGATCCGCTCAGAGAAGTGACAGCAGGGAGCTCTGATGCCCTCATAGATGTGACAGCAGGGGCTCTGATGCGCTCAGAGATGTGACAGCAGGGGGCTCTGATGCACTCAGAGATGTGACACCAGGGGCTCTGATGCACTTAGAGATGATACAGTGGGGCTGTGATGTGCTCAGAGATGTGACAGCAGGGGGCTCTAATGCGCTCAGAGATGTGACAGTAGGTGGCTCTGATGCACTCAGAGATGTGACAGCAGAGGCTCTGAAGCACTCGGAGATGTGACAGCAAAGGCTCTGATGCACTCAGAGATGTGACAGTGGGTGCTCTGATGCACTCATAGATGTGACAGCTGGGGCTCCTGATACACTCAGAGATGTGACACCAGGGGCTCTGAAGCACTCAGAGATGCGACAGCAGGGGCTCTGATGCACTCAGAGATGTGACAGCAGGGGCTGTGATGCACTCAGAGATGTGACAGCAGAGGCTCTGATGCACTCAGAGATGTGACAGCAGGGGCTGTGATACTCTCAGAGATGCGACAGCAGGGGGCTCTGATGCACTCAGAGATGTGACAACAGGTGCTCCGGTGCTCTCAGAGATGCGACAGTGGGGGGCTCTGATGCACTCAGACATGTGACAGCAGGGGCTCTGATGCGCTCAGAGAAGTGACAGCAGGAGGATCTGATGAGCTCAGAGATGTGTCAACAGGGGCTCTGATGCGCTCAGAGATGTGACAGCAGGGGCTCTGATGCGCTCAGAGATGTGACAGCAGGGGCTCTGATGCGCTCAGAGATCTGACAGCAGGGGGCTCTGATGTACTCAGAGATGTGCCAGTAGGGGCTCTCATGCACTTAGAGATGTGACAGCAGGGGCTGTGATGCGCTCATAGATGTGACAGCAGGGGCTCTCGAGCACTCGGAGATGTGACAGCAAGGGCTCTGATGCACTCAGAGATGTGACAGCGGGGGCTCTGATGCACTCAGAGATGTGAGAGCAGGGGGCTCTGATGCACTCAGAGATGTGACAGCAGGGGGCCCGGATGCACTCAGAGAAGTGACAGCAGTGGCTCCTGATACACTCACAGATGTGGCAGCAGGGGGTTCTGATGCGCTCAGAGATGTGGCAGAAGGGGCTCTGATGCACTCAGATTTGTGACAGCAGGGGGCTCTGATGCGCTCAGAGAGATCTGACAGCAGGGGGCTCTGATGCGCTCAGAGATGTGACAGCAGGGGGCTCTGATGCGCTCAGAGATGTGACAGCAGGGGCTCCTGATACACTCAGAGATGTGACAGCAAGGAGCTCTGATACGTTCATAGATGTGACAGCAGGGGGCTCTTATGCACTCAGAAATGTGACAGCAGGGCTCTGATGTGCTCAGATATGTGACAGCAGGGTGCTCTGATGCGCTCAGAGATGGGACAGCAGGGACTCTGATGCGCTCAGAGATGTGACAGCAGGGGGCTCTGATGCACTCAGAGATGTGACAGCAGGGGCTGTGATACACTCAGAGATGCGACAGCAGGGTCTCTGATGCACTCAGAGATGTGACAACAGGTGCTCTGATGCTCTCAGAGATGGGACAGCAGGGCTCCGATGCGCTCAGAGATGTGACAGCAGGGGTCTCTGATGCGCTCACAGATGTGGCAGCAGGGGGTTCTGATGCGCTCAGAGATGTGGCAGCAGGGTCTCTGATGCACTCAGATTTGTGACAGCAGGGGGCTCTGATGCGCTCAGAGAGATCTGACAGCAGGGGGCTCTGATTTGCTCAGAGATGTAACAGCAAGGGGCTCTGATGCGCTCAGAGATGTGACAGCAGGGGCTGTGATACACTCAGAGATGCGACAGCAGGGGGCTCTGATGCACTCAGAGATGCAACAACAGGTGCTCTGATGCTCTCAGAGATGCGACAGCGGGGGGCTCTGATGCACTCAGAGATGTGACAGCAGGGGGCTCTGATGCACTCATAGATCTGACAGCAGGGGGCCCTGATGCACTCAAAGATGTGACAGCAGGGGGCTCTGATGCACTCAGAGATGAGACAGCAGGGGCTCTGAAGCACTCAGAGATGTGACAGCAGGGGCTCTGATGCACTCAGAGATGTGACAGTGGGGGCCCTGATGCACTCAGAGATGTGACAGCAGGGGCTCCTGATACACTCAGAGATGTGACACCAGGGACTCTGATGCACTCAGAGATGTGGCAGCAAGGGCTTTGATGCACTCAGAGATGTGAAACCAGGGGCTCTGAAGCACTCAGAGATGCGACCGCAGGGGCTCTGATGCACTCAGCGATATGACAGCAGGGGCTCTGAAGCACTCAGAGATGTGACAGCAGGGGCTGTGATGCACTCAGAGATGTGACAGCAGAGGCTCTGATGCACTCAGAGATGTGACAGCAGGGGCTGTGATACACTCAGAGATGTGACAGCAGGGGGCTCTGATGCACTCAGAGATGTGACAACAGGTGCTCTGATGCTCTCAGAGATGCGACAGTGGGGGGCTCCGATGCACTCAGAGATGTGACAACAGGGGGCCCTGATGCACTCAGAGATGTGACAGCAGGGGCTCTGAAGCACTCAGAGATGTGACAGCAGGGGCTCTGATGCTCTCAGAGATGCAACAGTGGGGGTTCTGATGCACTCAGAGATGTGACAGCAGGGGGCCCTGATGCAGTCAGAGATATGACAGCAGATGCTGTGGTGCACTCAGAGATGTGACAACAGGGGGCCCTGATGCACTCAGAGATGTGACAGCAAGAGCTCTGATGCCCTCAGAGATGTGACATGCAGGGGCTCCTGATACACTCAGAGATGTCACAGCAGGGGCTGTGATGCACTCAGAGATGTGACAACAGGGGGCCCTGATGCACTTAAAGATGTGACAGCAGGGGGCTCTGACACACTCAGAGATGAGACAGCAGGGGCTCTAAAGCATTCAGAGATGTGACAGCAGGGGCTCTGATGCACTCAGAGATGTGACAGCAGGCAGAGGCTCTGATGCACTCAGAGATGTGACAGCAGGGGCTCTGATGCACTCAGAGATGTGACAGTGGGGGCTCTGATGCTCTCAGAGATGTGACAGCAGGGGCTCTGATGCACTCCGAGATGTGACAGTAGGAGCTCTGATGCACTCAGACATGTGACAGCAGGGGCTCTGATGCACTCCGAGATGCGACAGTAGGAGCTCTGATGCACTCAGACATATGACAGCAGGGGCTCTGATGCACTCAGAGATGTGGCAGCAGGGGCTCTGATGCGCTTAGAGATGCGACAGCAGGCGCTCTGATGCACTCAGAGATGTGACAGCAGGGGGCTCTGATGCACTCAGAAATGTGACAGCAGGGGAGCTCTGATGCACTCCGAGATGCAACAGTAGGAGCTCTGATGCACTCAGACATGTGACAACAGGGGCTCTGATGCACTCAGAGATGTGACAGCAGGGGCTCTGATGCACTCCAAGATGCAACTGTAGGAGCTCTGATGCACTCAGACATGTGACAGCAGGGGCTCTGATGCACTCAGAGATGTGACAGCAGGGGCTCTGATGCACTCAGAGATGTGACAGCGGGGGGCTCTGATGCACTCAGAGATGTGACAGCAGGGGCTCTGATGCTCTCAGAGATGTGGCAGTAGGGGCTCTGATGCACTCCGAGATGCAACAGCAGGAGCTCTGATGCACTCAGAGATATGACAGCGGGGGGGTTCTGATGCACTCATAGATGTGACAGCGGGGGCTTTGATGCACTCAGAGAGGTGACAGCAGGGGGCTCTAATGCACTAGGAGATGTGACAGCAGGAGCTCTGATGCACTCATGGATGTGACAGCAGGGGACTCTGATGCACTGATGGATGTGACAGCAGGGAACTCTGATGCACTCAGAGATGTGACAGCAGGGGCTCTGATGCACTCAGAGATGTTACAGCGGGGGCTCGGAAGCACTCAGATGTGACAGCATGGGGCTCTGATGCACTCAGCGATATGACAGCAGGGGCTCTGAAGCACTCAGAGAAGTGACATCAGGGGCTGTGATGCACTCAGAGATGTGACAGAAGAGGCTCTGATGCACTCAGAGATGTGACAGCAGGGGCTGTGATACACTCAGAGATGCGACAGCAGGGGGCTCTGATGCACTCAGAGATGTCACAGCAGGGGCTGTGATGCACTCAGAGATGTGACAACAGGGGGCCCTGATGCACTTAAAGATGTGACAGCAGGGGGCTCTGACACACTCAGAGATGAGACAGCAGGGGCTCTAAAGCATTCAGAGATGTGACAGCAGGGGCTCTGATGCACTCAGAGATGTGACAGCAGGCAGAGGCTCTGATGCACTCAGAGATGTGACAGCAGGGGCTCTGATGCACTCAGAGATGTGACAGTGGGGGCTCTGATGCTCTCAGAGATGTGACAGCAGGGGCTCTGATGCACTCCGAGATGTGACAGTAGGAGCTCTGATGCACTCAGAGATGTGACAGCAGGGGGCTTTGATGCACTCAGAAATGTGACAGCGGGGAACTCTGATGCACTCCGAGATGCGACAGTAGTAGCTCTGATGCACTCAGACATGTGACAACAGGGGCTCTGATGCACTCAGAGATGTGACAGCAGGGGCTCTGATGCACTCCGAGATGCAACAGTAGGAGCTCTGATGCACTCAGACATGTGACAGCAGGGGCTCTGATGCACTCAGAGATGTCACAGCAGGGGCTGTGATGCACTCAGAGATGTGACAACAGGGGGCCCTGATGCACTTAAAGATGTGACAGCAGGCGGCTCTGACACACTCAGAGATGAGACAGTAGGAGCTCTGATGCACTCAGACATGTGACAACAGGGGCTCTGATGCACTCAGAGATGTGACAGCAGGGGCTCTGATGCACTCCGAGATGCAACAGTAGGAGCTCTGATGCACTCAGAGATGTGACAGCAGGCAGAGGCTCTGATGCACTCAGAGATGTGACAGCAGGGGCTCTGATGCACTCAGAGATGTGACAGTGGGGGCTCTGATGCTCTCAGAGATGTGACAGCAGGGGCTCTGATGCACTCCGAGATGTGACAGTAGGAGCTCTGATGCACTCAGACATGTGACAGCAGGGGCTCTGATGCACTCCGATATGCGACAGTAGGAGCTCTGATGCACTCAGACATGTGACAGCAGGGGCTCTGATGCACTCAGAGATGTGGCAGCAGGGGCTCTGATGCACTCAGAGATGTGGCAGCAGGGGCTCTGATGCGCTTAGAGATGCGACAGCAGGCGCTCTGATGCACTCAGAGATGTGACAGCAGGGCGCTCTGATGAACTCAGAGATGTGGCAGCAGGGGCTCTGATGCGCTTAGAGATGCGACAGCAGGCGCTCTGATGCACTCCGAGATGCAACAGTAGGAGCTCTGATGCACTCAGACATGTGACATGCAGGGGCTCCTGATACACTCAGAGATGTCACAGCAGGGGCTGTGATGCACTCAGAGATGTGACAACAGGGGGCCCTGATGCACTTAAAGATGTGACAGCAGAGGGCTCTGACACACTCAGAGATGAGACAGCAGGGGCTCTAAAGCATTCAGAGATGTGACAGCAGGGGCTCTGATGCACTCAGAGATGTGACAGCAGGCAGAGGCTCTGATGCACTCAGAGATGTGACAGCAGGGGCTCTGATGCACTCAGAGATGTGACAGTGGGGGCTCTGATGCTCTCAGAGATGTGACAGCAGGGGCTCTGATGCACTCCGAGATGTGACAGTAGGAGCTCTGATGCACTCAGACATGTGACAGCAGGGGCTCTGATGCACTCCGAGATGCGACAGTAGGAGCTCTGATGCACTCAGACATGTGACAGCAGGGGCTCTGATGCACTCAGAGATGTGGCAGCAGGGGCTCTGATGCGCTTAGAGATGCGACAGCAGGCGCTCTGATGCACTCAGAGATGTGACAGCAGGGGGCTCTGATGCACTCAGAAATGTGACAGCGGGGGAGCTCTGATGCACTCCGAGATGCGACAGTAGGAGCTCTGATGCACTCAGACATGTGACAACAGGGGCTCTGATGCACTCAGAGATGTGACAGGAGGGGCTCTGATGCACTCAGAGATGTGACAGCGGGGGGCTCTGATGCACTCAGAGATGTGACAGCAGGGGCTCTGATGCTCTCAGAGATGTGACAACAGGGGCTCTGATGCACTCAGAGATGTGACAGGAGGGGCTCTGATGCACTCAGAGATGTGACAGCAGGGGCTCTGATGCACTCAGAGACGTGACAGCGGGGGGCTCTGATGCACTCAGAGATGTGACAGCAGGGGCTCTGATGCTCTCAGAGATGTGGCAGTAGGGGCTCTGATGCACTCCGAGATGCTACAGCAGGAGATCTGATGCACTCAGAGATATGACAGCGGGGGGGGTTCTGATGCACTCATAGATGTGACAGCGGGGGCTTTGATGCACTCAGAGAGGTGACAGCAGGGGGCTCTGATGCACTAGGAGATGTGACAGCAGGAGCTCTGATGCACTCATGGATGTGACAGCAGGGGACTCTGATGCACTCATGGATGTGACAGCAGGGAACTCTGATGCACTCAGAGATGTGACAGCAGGGGCTCGGAAGCACTCAGATGTGACAGCATGGGGCTCTGATGCACTCAGCGATATGACAGCAGGGGCTCTGAAGCACTCAGAGAAGTGACATCAGGGGCTGTGATGCACTCAGAGATGTGACAGAAGAGGCTCTGATGCACTCAGAGATGTGACAGCAGGGGCTGTGATACACTCAGAGATGCGACAGCAGGGGGCTCTGATGCACTCAGAGATGCGACAACAGGTGCTCTGATGCTCTCAGAGATGCGACAGCGGGGGGCTCTGATGCACTCAGAGATGTGACAGCAGGGGGCTCTGATGCACTCATAGATCTGACAGCAGGGGGCCCTGATGCACTCAAAGATGTGACAGCAGGGGGCTCTGACGCACTCAGAGATGAGACAGCAGGGGCTCTGAAGCACTCAGAGATGTGACAGCAGGGGCTCTGATGCACTCAGAGATGTGACAGCAGGCAGAGGCTCTGATGCACTCAGAGATGTGACAGCAGGAGCTCTGACGCACTCAGAGATGTGATGGTGGGAGGCTCTGGTGCATTCAGAGATGTGACAGCAGGGGCTCTGATGCACTCAGAGATGTGACAGCAGGCAGGGGCTCTGATGCACGCAGAGATGTGACAGCAGGGGGCTCTGATGCACTCAGAGATCTGACAGCAGGGGGCTCTGATGCACTTAGAGATGATACAGCTGGGGCTGTGATGTGCTCAGAGGTGTGACAGCAGGGGGCTCTGATGTGCTCAGAGATGTGACAGCAGGGGCTCTGATGTACTCAGAGATGTGACAGTAGGGGGCTCTGATGCACTCAGAGATGTGACAGCAGAGGCTCTGAAGCACTCAGAGATGTGACAGCAAAGGCTCTGATGCACTCAGAGATGTGACAGTGGGGGCTCTGATGCACTCAGAGATGTGACAGCAGGGGCTCCTGATACACTCAGAGATGTGACACCAGGGGCTCTGATGCACTCAGAGATGTGGCAGCAAGGGTTTTGATGCACTCAGAGATGTGACAGCAGGGGCTCTGATGCACTCCGAGATGCGACAGTAGGAGCTCTGATGCACTCAGACATGTGACAGCAGGGGCTCTGATGCACTCAGAGATGTGGCAGCAGGGGCTCTGATGCACTCAGAGATGTGGCAGCAGGGGCTCTGATGCGCTTAGAGATGCGACAGCAGGCGCTCTGATGCACTCAGAGATGTGACAGCAGGGCGCTCTGATGCACTCAGAGATGTGGCAGCAGGGGCTCTGATGCGCTTAGAGATGTGACAGCAGGCGCTCTGATGCACTCCGGGATGCAACAGTAGGAGCTCTGATGCACTCAGACATGTGACATGCAGGGGCTCCTGATACACTCAGAGATGTCACAGCAGGGGCTGTGATGCACTCAGAGATGTGACAACAGGGGGCCCTGATGCACTTAAAGATGTGACAGCAGGGGGCTCTGACACACTCAGAGATGAGACAGCAGGGGCTCTAAAGCATTCAGAGATGTGACAGCAGGGGCTCTGATGCACTCAGAGATGTGACAGCAGGCAGAGGCTCTGATGCACTCAGAGATGTGACAGCAGGGGCTCTGATGCACTCAGAGATGTGACAGTGGGGGCTCTGATGCTTTCAGAGATGTGACAGCAGGGGCTCTGATGCACTCCGAGATGTGACAGTAGGAGCTCTGATGCACTCAGACATGTGACAGCAGGGGCTCTGATGCACTCCGAGATGCGACAGTAGGAGCTCTGATGCACTCAGACATGTGACAGCAGGGGCTCTGATGCACTCAGAGATGTGGCAGCAGGGGCTCTGATGCGCTTAGAGATGCGACAGCAGGCGCTCTGATGCACTCAGAGATGTGACAGCAGGGGGCTCTGATGCACTCAGAAATGTGACAGCGGGGGAGCTCTGATGCACTCCGAGATGCGACAGTAGGAGCTCTGATGCACTCAGACATGTGACAACAGGGGCTCTGATGCACTCAGAGATGTGACAGGAGGGGCTCTGATGCACTCCGAGATGCAACAGTAGGAGCTCTGATGCACTCAGACATGTGACAGCAGGGGCTCTGATGCACTCAGAGATGTGACAGCAGGGGCTCTGATGCACTCAGAGATGTGACAGCCGGGGGCTCTGATGCACTCAGAGATATGACAGCGGGGGGGTTCTGATGCACTCATAGATGTGACAGCGGGGGCTTTGATGCACTCAGAGAGGTGACAGCAGGGGGCTCTGATGCACTAGGAGATGTGACAGCAGGAGCTCTGATGCACTCATGGATGTGACAGCAGGGGACTCTGATGCACTCATGGATGTGACAGCAGGGAACTCTGATGCACTCAGAGATGTGACAGCAGGGGCTCGGAAGCACTCAGATGTGACAGCATGGGGCTCTGATGCACTCAGCGATATGACAGCAGGGGCTCTGAAGCACTCAGAGAAGTGACATCAGGGGCTGTGATGCACTCAGAGATGTGACAGAAGAGGCTCTGATGCACTCAGAGATGTGACAGCAGGGGCTGTGATACACTCAGAGATGCGACAGCAGGGGGCTCTGATGCACTCAGAGATGCGACAACAGGTGCTCTGATGCTCTCAGAGATGCGACAGCGGGGGGCTCTGATGCACTCAGAGATGTGACAGCAGGGGGCTCTGATGCACTCATAGATCTGACAGCAGGGGGCCCTGATGCACTCAAAGATGTGACAGCAGGGGGCTCTGACGCACTCAGAGATGAGACAGCAGGGGCTCTGAAGCACTCAGAGATGTGACAGCAGGGGCTCTGATGCACTCAGAGATGTGACAGCAGGCAGAGGCTCTGATGCACTCAGAGATGTGACAGCAGGAGCTCTGACGCACTCAGAGATGTGACAGTGGGGGCTCTGATGCTCTCAGAGATGTGATGGTGGGGGGCTCTGGTGCATTCAGAGATGTGACAGCAGGGGCTCTGATGCACTCAGAGATGTGACAGCAGGCAGGGGCTCTGATGCACGCAGAGATGTGACAGCAGGGGGCTCTGATGCACTCAGAGATCTGACAGCAGGGGGCTCTGATGCACTTAGAGATGATACAGCTGGGACTGTGATGTGCTCAGAGATGTGACAGCAGGGGGCTCTGATGTGCTCAGAGGTGTGACAGCAGGGGCTCTGATGTACTCAGAGATGTGACAGTAGGGGGCTCTGATGCACTCAGAGATGTGACAGCAGAGGCTCTGAAGCACTCGGAGATGTGACAGCAAAGGCTCTGATGCACTCAGAGATGTGACAGTGGGGGCTCTGATGCACTCAGAGATGTGACAGCAGGGGCTCCTGATACACTCAGAGATGTGACACCAGGGGCTCTGATGCACTCAGAGATGTGGCAGCAAGGGTTTTGATGCACTCAGAGATGTGAAACCAGGGGGCCCTGATGCACTGAGAGATGTGACAGCAGGAGCTCTGATGCACTTAGAGATGTGACAGCAGGGGCTCTGAAGCACTCAGAGGTGTGACAGCAGGGGCTCTGATGCTCTCAGAGATGCAACAGTGGGGGTTCTGATGCACTCAGAGATGTGACAGCAGGGGGCCCTGATGCAGTCAGAGATGTGACAGCAGATGCTGTGATGCACTCAGAGATGTGACAACAGGGGGCCCTGATGCACTCAGAGATGTGACAGCAGGGGCTCTGAAGCACTCAGAGATGTGACAGCAGGGGCTCTGATGCTCTCAGAGATGCAACAGTGGGGGTTCTGATGCACTCAGAGATGTGACAGCAGGGGGCCCTGATGCAGTCAGAGATGTGACAGCAGATGCTGTGATGCACTCAGAGATGTGACAACAGGGGGCCCTGATGCACTCAGAGATGTGACAGCAGGGGGCTCTGATGCACTCAGAGATGTGACATGCAGGGGCTGTGATGCACTCAGAGATGTGACAACAGGGGGCCCTGATGCACTCAAAGATGTGACAGCAGGGGGCTCTGACACACTCAGAGATGAGACAGCAGGGGCTCTGAAGTACTCAGAGATGTGACAGCAGGGGCTCTGATGCACTCAGAGTTGTGACAGCAGGCAGAGGCTCTGATGCACTCAGAGATGTGACAGCAGGGGCTCTGATGCACTCAGAGATGTGACAGTGGGGGCTCTGATGCTCTCAGAGATGTGACAGCAGGCAGAGGCTCTGATGCACTCAGAGATGTGACAGCAGGGGCTCTGATGCACTCAGAGATGTGACAGCAGGCAGAGGCTCTGATGCACTCAGAGATGTGACAGCAGGGGCTCTGATGCACTCAGAGATGAGACAGCAGGGGCTCTGAAGCACTCAGAGATGTGACAGCAGGGGCTCTGATGCACTCAGAGATGTGACAGCAGGCAGAGGCTCTGATGCACTCAGAGATGTGACAGCAGGGGCTCTGATGTACTCAGAGATGTGACAGAAGGGGCTCTGATGCTCTCAGAGATGTGACAGCAGGCAGGGCTCTGATGCACACAGAGATGTGACAGCAGGGGGCTCTGATGCACTCAGAGATCTGACAGCAGGGGGCTCTGATGCACTCAGAGATGTGACAGCATGGGGCTCTGATGCACTCAGAGATCTGACAGCAGGGGGCTCTGATGCACTCAGAGATGTGACAGCAGGGGCTCTGATGCACTCAGAGATGTGACAGCAAATGCTGTGATGCACTCAGAGATGTGGCAACAGGGGGCCCTGATGCACTCAGAGATCTGACAGCAGGGGGCTCTGATGCACTCAGAGATGTGACAGCATGGGGCTCTGATGCACTCAGAGATCTGACAGCAGGGGGCTCTGATGCACTCAGAGATGTGACAGCAGGGGCTCTGATGCCCTCAGAGATGTGACATGCAGGGGCTCCTGATACACTCAGAGATGTCACAGCAGGGGCTGTGATGCACTCAGAGATGTGACAGCAGGGGCTCTGATGCACTTAGAGATGAAACAGTAGGGGCTGTGATGTGTTCAGAGATGTGACAGCAAGGGCTCTGATGTACTCAGAGATTTGACAGTAGGGGGCTCTGATGCGCTCAGAGATGTGACAGCAAGGGCTCTGATGCGCTCAGAGATGTGACAGCAGGGGGCTCTGATGCGCTCAGAGATGTGACAGAGGGGGACTCTGATGCGCTCAGAGATGCGACAGCAGGGGCTCTGATGAACTCAGAGATGTGACAGCAGGGGGCTCTGATGCACTCTGAGATGTGATAGCAGGGGGCTCTGATGCACACAGAGATGTGACAGCATGGGGCTCTGATACACTCCGAGATGCGACAGCAGAAGCTCTGATGCACTCAGAGATATGACAGCAGGAGATTCTGATGCACTCAGAGATGTGACAGCGGGGGCTCTGATGCTCTCAGAGATATGACAGCGGGGACTCTGATGCTCTCAGAGATGTGACAGCGGGGGCTCTGATGCTCTCAGAGATGTGACAGGGGGGCTCTGGTGCGCTCAGAAATGTGACAGCAGGGGCTCTGATGCACTCAGAGATGTGAAAGCAGGCAGAGGCTCTGATGCATTAAGAGATGTGACAGCATGGGGCTCTGATGCACTCAGAGATCTGACAGCAGGGGGCTCTGATGCACTCAGAGATGTGACAGTGGGGGCTCTGATGCACTCAGAGATGTGACAGCATGGGGCTCTGATGCACTCAGAGATCTGACAGCAGGGGGCTCTGATGCACTCAGAGATGTGACAGTGGGGGCTCTGATGCACTCAGAGATGTGACAGCAGGGGCTCCTGATACACTCAGAGATGTGACACCAGGGGCTGTGATGTACTCAGAGATGTGACAGTGGGGCTCTGATGCACTCAGAGATGTGACAGCGGGGGACTCTGATGCGCTCAGAGATGTGATAGCAGGGGGCTCTGATGCACACAGAGATGTGACAGCATGGGGCTCTGATGCACTCCGAGATTCGACAGCAGGAGCTCTGATGCACTCAGAGATATGACAGCAGGAGATTCTGATGCACTCAGAGATGTGACAGCGGGGGCTCTGATGCTCTCAGAGATATGACAGCGAGGGCTCTGATGCTCTCAGAGATGTGACAGCGGCGGCTCTGATGCTCTCAGAGATGTGACAGCGGGGGCTCTGATGCTCTCAGAGATGTGACAGGGGGGCTCTGGTGCGCTCAGAGATGTGACAGCAGGGGCTCTGATGCACTCAGAGATGTGACAGCAGGCACAGGCTCTGATGCACTAAGAGATGTGACAGCATGGGGCTCTGATGCCCTCAGAGATCTGACAGCAGGGGGCTCTGATGCACTCAGAGATGTGACAGTAGGGGCTCTCATGCACTTAGAGATGTGACAGCAGGGGCTGTGATGCGCTCATAGATGTGACAGCAGGGGGCCCTGATGCACTCAGTTATGTGACAGTAGGGGGCTGTGATGCACTCAGAGATGTGACAGCAGGGGCTCTCGAGCACTCAGAGATGTGACAGCAAGGGCTCTCATGCACTCAGAGATGTGACAGCGGGGGCTCTGATGCACTCAGAGATGTGACAGCAGGGGTTCCTGATACACTCAGAGATGTGACACCAGGGGCTGTGATGAACTCAGAGATGTGAGAGCAGGGGGCTCTGATGCACTCAGAGATGTGACAGCAGGGGGCCCGGATGCACTCAGAGATGTGACAGCAGTGGCTCCTGATACACTCAGAGATGTGACAGCAGGAGGGCCTGCTGCACTCAGAGATGCAACAACAGGGGCTCTGAAGCACTCAGAGATGTGACAGCAGGGGGCTCTGATGCACTCAGAAATGTGACAGCAGGGCTCTGATGTGCTCAGAGATGGGACAGCAGGGCTCCGATGCGCTCAGAGATGTGACAGCAGGGGTGTCTGATGCGCTCACAGATGTGGCAGCAGGGGGTTCTGATGCGCTCAGAGATGTGGCAGCAGGGGCTCTGATGCACTCAGATTTGTGACAGCAGGGGGCTCTGATGCGCTCAGAGAGATCTGACAGCAGGGGGCTCTGATTCGCTCAGAGATGTAACAGCACGGGACTCTGATGCGCTCAGAGATGTGACAGCATGGGGCTCTGATGCGCTCAGAGATGTGACAGCAGGGGCTCCTGATACACTCAGAGATGTGACAGCAGGGGCTCCTGATACACTCAGAGATGTGACAGCAGTGGGCTCTGATACGTTCAGAGATGTGACAGCAGGGGACTCTTATGCACTCAGAAATGTGACAGCAGGGCTCTGATGTGCTCAGATATGTGACAGCAGGGTGCACTGATGCGCTCAGAGATGGGACAGCAGGGACTCTGATGCGCTCAGAGATGTGACAGCACGGGGCTCTGATGCACTCAGAGATGTGACAGCAGGGGCTCTGATGCGCTCAGAGAAGTGACAGCAGGAGGATCTGATGAGCTCAGAGATGTGTCAACAGGGGCTCTGATGCGCTCAGAGATGTGACAGCAGGGGCTCTGATGCGCTCAGAGATGTGACAGCAGGGGCTCTGATGCGCTCAGAGATGTGACAGCAGGGGGCTCTGATGCGCTCAGAGATGTGACAGAAGGGCGCTGATGCATTCAGAGATGTGCCAGAAGGGGGCTCTGATGCGCTCAGAGAGATGTGACAGCAGGGTGCTCTGATGTGCGCAGAGATGTGCCAACAAGGGGCTCTGATGCGCTCAGAGATGTGACAGCAGGGGGCTCTGATGCGCTCAGAGATGTGACAGCAGGGGCTATGATGCGCTCAGAGAAGTGACAGCAGGGAGCTCTGATGCCCTCATAGATGTGACAGCAGGGGCTCTGATGCGCTCAGAGATGTGACAGCAGGGGGCTCTGATGCGCTCAGAGATGTGACAGCAGGGGGCTCTGATGCACTCAGAGATGTGACACCAGGGGCTCTGATGCACTTAGAGATGATACAGTGGGGCTGTGATGTGCTCAGAGATGTGACAGTAGGGGGCTCTGATGCACTCAGAGATGTGACAGCAGAGGCTCTGAAGCACTCGGAGATGTGACAGCAGGGGCTCTGATGCACTCAGAGATGAGACAGCAGGGGCTCTGAAGCACTCAGAGATGTGACAGCAGGGGCTCTGATGCACTCAGAGATGAGACAGCAGGGGCTCTGAAGCACTCAGAGATGTGACAGCAGGGGCTCTGATGCACTCAGAGATGTGACAGCAGGCAGAGGCTCTGATGCACTCAGAGATGTGACAGCAGGGGCTCTGATGCACTCAGAGATGTGACAGAAGGGGCTCTGATGCTCTCAGAGATATGACAGCAGGCAGGGCTCTGATGCACACAGAGATGTGACAGCAGGGGGCTCTGATGCACTCAGAGATCTGACAGCAGGGGGCTCTGATGCACTCAGAGATGTGACAGTATGGGGCTCTGATGCACTCAGAGATCTGACAGCAGGTGGCTCTGATGCACTCAGAGATGTGACAGCAGGGGCTCTGATGCACTCAGAGATGTGACAGCAAATGCTGTGATGCACTCAGAGATGTGACAACAGGGGGCCCTGATGCACTTAGAGATGTGACAGCAGGAGCTCTGATGCCCTCAGAGATGTGACATGCAGGGGCTCCTGATACACTCAGAGATGTCACAGCAGGGGCTGTGATGCACTCAGAGATGTGACAGCAGGGGCTCTGATGCACTTAGAGATGAGACAGTAGGGGCTGTGATGTGCTCAGAGATGTGATAGCAGGGGGCTCTGATGCGCTCAGAGATGTGACAGCAAGGGCTCTGATGTACTCAGAGATTTGACAGTAGGGGGCTCTGATGCACTCAGAGATGTGACAGCAGAGGCTCTGAAGCACTCGGAGATGTGACAGCAAAAGCTCTGATGCACTCAGAGATGTGACAGCGGGGGCTCTGATGCACTCAGAGATGTGACAGCAGAGGCTCCTGATACACTCAGAGATGTGAGACCAGGGGCTGTGATGTACTCAGAGATGTGACAGTGGGGCTCTGATGCACTCAGAGATGTGACAGAGGGGGACTCTGATGCGCTCAGAGATGCGACAGCAGGGGCTCTGATGAACTCAGAGATGTGACAGCAGGGGGCTCTGATGCACTCTGAGATGTGATAGCAGGGGGCTCTGATGCACACAGAGATGTGACAGCATGGGGCTCTGATACACTCCGAGATGCGACAGCAGAAGCTCTGATGCACTCAGAGATATGACAGCAGGAGATTCTGATGCACTCAGAGATGTGACAGCAGGGGCTCTGATGCACTTAGAGATGAGACAGTAGGGGCTGTGATGTGCTCAGAGATGTGATAGCAGGGGGCTCTGATGCGCTCAGAGATGTGACAGCAAGGGCTCTGATGTACTCAGAGATTTGACAGTAGGGGGCTCTGATGCACTCAGAGATGTGACAGCAGAGGCTCTGAAGCACTCGGAGATGTGACAGCAAAAGCTCTGATGCACTCAGAGATGTGACAGTGGGGGCTCTGATGCACTCAGAGATGTGACAGCAGAGGCTCCTGATACACTCAGAGATGTGAGACCAGGGGCTGTGATGTACTCAGAGATGTGACAGTGGGGCTCTGATGCACTCAGAGATGTGACAGAGGGGGACTCTGATGAGCTCAGAGATGCGACAGCAGGGGCTCTGATGAACTCAGAGATGTGACAGCAGGGGGCTCTGATGCACTCTGAGATGTGATAGCAGGGGGCTCTGATGCACACAGAGATGTGACAGCATGGGGCTCTGATGCACTCCGAGATGCGACAGCAGGAGCTCTGATGCACTCAGAGATATGACTACAGGAGATTCTGATGCACTCAGAGATGTGACAGCGGGGGCTCTGATGCTCTCAGAGATATGACAGCGGGGGCTCTGATGCTCTCAGAGATGTGACAGCGGGGGCTCTGATGCTCTCAGAGATGTGACAGCGGGGGCTCTGATGCTCTCAGAGATGTGACAGGGGGGGCTCTGGTGCGCTCAGAAATGTGACAGCAGGGTCTCTGATGCACTCAGAGATGTGACAGCAGGCAGAGGCTCTGATGCATTAAGAGATGTGACAGCATGGGGCTCTGATGCACTCAGAGATCTGACAGCAGGGGGCTCTGATGCACTCAGAGATGTGACAGTGGGGGCTCTGATGCACTCAGCGATGTGACAGCATGGGGCTCTGATGCACTCAGAGATCTGACAGCAGGGGGCTCTGATGCACTCAGAGATGTGACAGTGGGGGCTCTGATGCACTCAGAGATGTGACAGCAGGGGCTCCTGATACACTCAGAGATGTGACACCAGGGGCTGTGATGTACTCAGAGATGTGACAGTGGGGCTCTGATGCACTCAGAGATGTGACAGCGGGGGACTCTGATGCGCTCAGAGATGTGATAGCAGGGGGCTCTGATGCACACAGAGATGTGACAGCATGGGGCTCTGATGCACTCCGAGATGCGACAGCAGGAGCTCTGATGCACTCAGAGATATGACAGCAGGAGATTCTGATGCACTCAGAGATGTGACAGCGGAGGCTCTGATGCTCTCAGAGATATAACAGCGAGGGCTCTGATGCTCTCAGAGATGTGACAGCGGCGGCTCTGATGCTCTCAGAGATGTGACAGCAGGGGCTCTGATGCTCTCAGAGATGTGACAGGGGGGCTCTGGTGCGCTCAGAGATGTGACAGCAGGGGCTCTGATGCACTCAGAGATGTGACAGCATGGGGCTCTGATGCCCTCAGAGATCTGACAGCAGGGGTCTCTGATGCACTCAGAGATGTGACAGTAGGGGCTCTCATGCACTTAGAGATGTGACAGCAGGGGCTGTGATGCGCTCATAGATGTGACAGCAGGGGGCCCTGATGCTCTCAGAGATATGACAGCGAGGGCTCTGATGCTCTCAGAGATGTGACAGCGGCGGCTCTGATGCTCTCAGAGATGTGACAGCGGGGGCTCTGATGCTCTCAGAGATGTGACAGGGGGGCTCCGATGCGCTCAGAGATGTGACAGCAGGGGTCTCTGATGCGCTCACAGATGTGACAGCAGGCACAGGCTCTGATGCACTACGAGATGTGACAGCATGGGGCTCTGATGCCCTCAGAGATCTGACAGCAGGGGGCTCTGATGCACTCAGAGATGTGACAGTAGGGGCTCTCATGCACTTAGAGATGTGACAGTAGGGGGCTGTGATGCACTCAGAGATGTGACAGCAGGGGCTCTCGAGCACTCAGAGATGTGACAGCAAGGGCTCTCATGCACTCAGAGATGTGACAGCGGGGGCTCTGATGCACTCAGAGATGTGACAGCAGGGGCTCCTGATACACTCAGAGATGTGACACCAGGGGCTGTGATGAACTCAGAGATGTGAGAGCAGGGGGCTCTGATGCACTCAGAGATGTGACAGCAGGGGGCCCGGATGCACTCAGAGATGTGACAGCAGTGGCTCCTGATACACTCAAAGATGTGACAGCAGGGGGGCCTGATGCACTCAGAGATGCAACAACAGGGCTCTGAAGCACTCAGAGATGTGACAGCAGGGGGCTCTGATGCACTCAGAAATGTGACAGCAGGGCTCTGATGTGCTCAGAGATGGGACAGCAGGGCTCCGATGCGCTCAGAGATGTGACAGCAGGGGTCTCTGATGCGCTCACAGATGTGGCAGCAGGGGGCTCTGATGCACACAGAGATGTGACAGCATGGGGCTCTGATGCGCTCAGAGAGATCTGACAGCAGGGGGCTCTGATTCGCTCAGAGATGTGACAGCAGGGGCTCCTGATACACTCAGAGATGTGACAGCAGGGGCTCCTGATACACTCAGAGATTTGACAGCAGTGGGCTCTGATACGTTCAGAGATGTGACAGCAGGGGACTCTTATGCACTCAGAAATGTGACAGCAGGGCTCTGATGTGCTCAGATATGTGACAGCAGGGTGCACTGATGCGCTCAGAGATGGGACAGTAGGGACTCTGATGCGCTCAGAGATGTGACAGCAGGGGGCTCTGATGCACTCAGAGATGTGACAGCAGGGGCTCTGATGCGCTCAGAGAAGTGACAGCAGGAGGATCTGATGAGCTCAGAGATGTGACAGCAGGGGCTCTGATGCGCTCAGAGATGTGACAGCAGGGGGCTCTGATGCGCTCAGAGATGTGACAGAAGGGCTCTGATGCATTCAGAGATGTGACAGAAGGGGGCTCTGATGCGCTCAGAGAGATGTGACAGCAGGGGGCTCTGATGTGCGCAGAGATGTGACAACAAGGGGCTCTGATGCGCTCAGAGATGTGACAGCAGGGGGCTCTGATGCGCTCAGAGATGTGACAGCAGGGGCTATGATGCGCTCAGAGAAGTGACAGCAGGGAGCTCTGATGCCCTCATAGATGTGACAGCAGGGGCTCTGATGCGCTCAGATATGTGACAGCAGGGGGCTCTGATGCACTCAGAGATGTGACACCAGGGGCTCTGATGCACTTAGAGATGATACAGTGGGGCTGTGATGTGCTCAGAGATGTGACAGCAGGGGGCTCTAATGCGCTCAGAGATGTGACAGTAGGTGGCTCTGATGCACTCAGAGATGTGACAGCAGAGGCTCTGAAGCACTCGGAGATGTGACAGCAAAGGCTCTGATGCACTCAGAGATGTGACACTGGGTGCTCTGATGCACTCATAGATGTGACAGCTGGGGCTCCTGATACACTCAGAGATGTGACACCAGGGGCTCTGAAGCACTCAGAGATGCGACAGCAGGGGCTCTGATGCACTCAGAGATGTGACAGCAGGGGCTGTGATGCACTCAGAGATGTGACAGCAGAGGCTCTGATGCACTCAGAGATGTGACAGCAGGGGCTGTGATACTCTCAGAGATGCGACAGCAGGGGGCTCTGATGCACTCAGAGATGTGACAACAGGTGCTCCGGTGCTCTCAGAGATGCGACAGTGGGGGGCTCTGATGCACTCAGACATGTGACAGCAGGGGCTCTGATGCGCTCAGAGAAGTGACAGCAGGAGGATCTGATGAGCTCAGAGATGTGTCAACAGGGGCTCTGATGCGCTCAGAGATGTGACAGCAGGGGCTCTGATGCGCTCAGAGATGTGACAGCAGGGGCTCTGATGCGCTCAGAGATCTGACAGCAGGGGGCTCTGATGTACTCAGAGATGTGCCAGTAGGGGCTCTCATGCACTTAGAGATGTGACAGCAGGGGCTGTGATGCGCTCATAGATGTGACAGCAGGGGGGCCTGATGCATTCAGAGATGTGACAGTAGGGGGCTGTGATGCACTCAGAGATGTGACAGCAGGGGCTCTCGAGCACTCGGAGATCTGACAGCAAGGGCTCTGATGCACTCAGAGATGTGACAGCGGGGGCTCTGATGCACTCAGAGATGTGAGAGCAGGGGGCTCTGATGCACTCAGAGATGTGACAGCAGGGGGCCCGGATGCACTCAGAGAAGTGACAGCAGTGGCTCCTGATACACTCACAGATGTGGCAGCAGGGGGTCCTGATGCGCTCAGAGATGTGGCAGAAGGGGCTCTGATGCACTCAGATTTGTGACAGCAGGGGGCTCTGATGCGCTCAGAGAGATCTGACAGCAGGGGGCTCTGATGCGCTCAGAGATGTGACAGCAGGGGGCTCTGATGCGCTCAGAGATGTGACAGCAGGGGCTCCTGATACACTCAGAGATGTGACAGCAAGGAGCTCTGATACGTTCATAGATGTGACAGCAGGGGGCTCTTATGCACTCAGAAATGTGACAGCAGGGCTCTGATGTGCTCAGATATGTGACAGCAGGGTGCTCTGATGCGCTCAGAGATGGGACAGCAGGGACTCTGATGCGCTCAGAGATGTGACAGCAGGGGGCTCTGATGCACTCAGAGATGTGACAGCAGGGGCTGTGATACACTCAGAGATGCGACAGCAGGGTCTCTGATGCACTCAGAGATGTGACAACAGGTGCTCTGATGCTCTCAGAGATGGGACAGCAGGGCTCCGATGCGCTCAGAGATGTGACAGCAGGGGGCTCTGATGCACTCACAGATGTGGCAGCAGGGGGTTCTGATGCGCTCAGAGATGTGGCAGCAGGGTCTCTGATGCACTCAGATTTGTGACAGCAGGGGGCTCTGATGCGCTCAGAGAGATCTGACAGCAGGGGGCTCTGATGCGCTCAGAGATGTGACAGCAGGGGCTGTGATACACTCAGAGATGCGACAGCAGGGGGCTCTGATGCACTCAGAGATGCAACAACAGGTGCTCTGATGCTCTCAGAGATGCGACAGCGGGGGGCTCTGATGCACTCAGAGATGTGACAGCAGGGGGCTCTGATGCACTCATAGATCTGACAGCAGGGGGCCCTGATGCACTCAAAGATGTGACAGCAGGGGGCTCTGATGCACTCAGAGATGAGACAGCAGGGGCTCTGAAGCACTCAGAGATGTGACAGCAGGGGCTCTGATGCACTCAGAGATGTGACAGCAGGCAGAGGCTCTGATGCACTCAGAGATGTGACAGCAGGAGCTCTGACGCACTCAGAGATGTGACAGTGGGGGCTCTGATGCTCTCAGAGATGTGATGGTGGGGGGCTCTGGTGCATTCAGAGATGTGACAGCAGGGGCTCTGATGCACTCAGAGATGTGACAGCAGGCAGGGGCTCTGATGCACGCAGAGATGTGACAGCAGGGGGCTCTGATGCACTCAGAGATCTGACAGCAGGGGGCTCTGATGCACTTAGAGATGATACAGCTGGGACTGTGATGTGCTCAGAGATGTGACAGCAGGGGGCTCTGATGTGCTCAGAGATGTGACAGCAGGGGCTCTGATGTACTCAGAGATGTGACAGTAGGGGGCTCTGATGCACTCAGAGATGTGACAGCAGAGGCTCTGAAGCACTCGGAGATGTGACAGCAAAGGCTCTGATGCACTCAGAGATGTGACAGTGGGGGCTCTGATGCACTCAGAGATGTGACAGCAGGGGCTCCTGATACACTCAGAGATGTGACACCAGGGGCTCTGATGCACTCAGAGAGGTGGCAGCAAGGGTTTTGATGCACTCAGAGATGTGAAACCAGGGGGCCCTGATGCACTGAGAGATGTGACAGCAGGAGCTCTGATGCACCTAGAGATGTGACAGCAGGGGCTCTGAAGCACTCAGAGATGTCACAGCAGGGGCTCTGATGCTCTCAGAGATGCAACAGTGGGGGTTCTGATGCACTCAGAGATGTGACAACAGGGGGCCCTGATGCACTCAGAGATGTGACAGCAGGGGCTCTGAAGCACTCAGAGATGTGACAGCAGGGGCTCTGATGCTCTCAGAGATGCAACAGTGGGGGTTCTGATGCACTCAGAGATGTGACAGCAGGGGGCCCTGATGCAGTCAGAGATGTGACAGCAGATGCTGTGATGCACTCAGAGATGTGACAACAGGGGGCTCTGATGCACTCAGAGATGTGACAGCAGGGGGCTCTGATGCACTCAGAGATGTGACATGCAGGGGCTGTGATGCACTCAGAGATGTGACAACAGGGGGCCCTGATGCACTCAAAGATGTGACAGCAGGGGGCTCTGACACACTCAGAGATGAGACAGCAGGGGCTCTGAAGCACTCAGAGATGTGACAACAGGGGCTCTGATGCACTCAGAGATGTGACAGCAGGCAGAGGCTCTGATGCACTCAGAGATGTGACAGCAGGGGCTCTGATGCACTCAGAGATGTGACAGCGGGGGCTCTGATGCTCTCAGAGATGTGACAGCAGGCAGAGGCTCTGATGCACTCAGAGATGTGACAGCAGGGGCTCTGATGCACTCAGAGATGTGACAGCAGGCAGAGGCTCTGATGCACTCAGAGATGTGACAGCAGGGGCTCTGATGCACTCAGAGATGAGACAGCAGGGGCTCTGAAGCACTCAGAGATGTGACAGCAGGGGCTCTGATGCACTCAGAGATGTGACAGCAGGCAGAGGCTCTGATGCACTCAGAGATGTGACAGCAGGGGTTCTGATGTACTCAGAGATGTGACAGAAGGGGCTCTGATGCTCTCAGAGATGTGACAGCAGGCAGGGCTCTGATGCACACAGAGATGTGACAGCAGGGGGCTCTGATGCACTCAGAGATCTGACAGCAGGGGGCTCTGATGCACTCAGAGATGTGACAGCATGGGGCTCTGATGCACTCAGAGATCTGACAGCAGGGGGCTCTGATGCACTCAGAGATGTGACAGCAGGGGCTCTGATGCACTCAGAGATGTGACAGCAAATGCTGTGATGCACTCAGAGATGTGACAACAGGGGGCCCTGATGCACTTAGAGATGTGACAGCAGGAGCTCTGATGCCCTCAGAGATGTGACATGCAGGGGCTCCTGATACACTCAGAGATGTCACAGCAGGGGCTGTGATGCACTCAGAGATGTGACAGCAGGGGCTCTGATGCACTTAGAGATGAAACAGTAGGGGCTGTGATGTGCTCAGAGATGTGACAGCAAGGGCTCTGATGTACTCAGAGATTTGACAGTAGGGGGCTCTGATGCGCTCAGAGATGTGACAGCAAGGGCTCTGATGTACTCAGAGATGTGACAGTAGGGGGCTCTGATGCACTCAGAGATGTGACAGCAGAGGCTCTGAAGCACTCAGAGATGTGACAGCAAAAGCTCTGATGCACTCAGAGATGTGACAGCAGAGGCTCTGAAGCACTCGGAGATGTGACAGCAGGGGCTCCTGATACACTCAGAGATGTGACACCAGGGGCTGTGATGTACTCAGAGATGTGACAGAGGGGCTCTGATGCACTCAGAGATGTGACAGAGGGGGACTCTGATGCGCTCAGAGATGCGACAGCAAGGGCTCTGATGAACTCAGAGATGTGACAGCAGGGGGCTCTGATGCACTCTGAGATGTGATAGCAGGGGGCTCTGATGCACACAGAGATGTGACAGCATGGGGCTCTGATGCACTCCGAGATGCGACAGCAGAAGCTCTGATGCACTCAGAGATATGACAGCAGGAGATTCTGATGCACTCAGAGATGTGACAGCGGGGGCTCTGATGCTCTCAGAGATATGACAGCGGGGGCTCTGATGCTCTCAGAGATGTGACAGCGGGGGCTCTGATGCTCTCAGAGATGTGACAGGGGGGCTCTGGTGCGCTCAGAAATGTGACAGCAGGGGCTCTGATGCACTCAGAGATGTGAAAGCAGGCAGAGGCTCTGATGCATTAAGAGATGTGACAGCATGGGGCTCTGATGCACTCAGAGATCTGACAGCAGGGGGCTCTGATGCACTCAGAGATGTGACAGTGGGGGCTCTGATGCACTCAGAGATGTGACAGCATGGGGCTCTGATGCACTCAGAGATCTGACAGCAGGGGGCTCTGATGCACTCAGAGATGTGACAGTGGGGGCTCTGATGCACTCAGAGATGTGACAGCAGGGGCTCCTGATACACTCAGAGATGTGACACCAGGGGCTGTGATGTACTCAGAGATGTGACAGTGGGGCTCTGATGCTCTCAGAGATATGACAACGAGGGCTCTGATGCTCTCAGAGATGTGACAGCGGCGGCTCTGATGCTCTCAGAGATGTGACAGCGGGGGCTCTGATGCTCTCAGAGATGTGACAGGGGGGCTCTGGTGCGCTCAGAGATGTGACAGCAGGGGCTCTGATGCACTCAGAGATGTGACAGCAGGCACAGGCTCTGATGCACTAAGAGATGTGACAGCATGGGGCTCTGATGCCCTCAGAGATCTGACAGCAGGGGGCTCTGATGCACTCAGAGATGTGACAGTAGGGGCTCTCATGCACTTAGAGATGTGACAGCAGGGGCTGTGATGCGTTCATAGATGTGACAGCAGGGGGCCCTGATGCACTCAGAGATGTGACAGTAGGGGGCTGTGATGCACTCAGAGATGTGACAGCAGGGGCTCTCGAGCACTCAGAGATGTGACAGCAAGGGCTCTCATGCACTCAGAGATGTGACAGCGGGAGCTCTGATGCACTCAGAGATGTGACAGCAGGGGCTCCTGATACACTCAGAGATGTGACACCAGGGGCTGTGATGAACTCAGAGATGTGAGAGCAGGGGGCTCTGATGCACTCGGAGATGTGACAGCAGGGGGCCCGGATGCACTCAGAGATGTGACAGCAGTGGCTCCTGATACACTCAGAGATGTGACAGCAGGAGGGCCTGCTGCACTCAGAGATGCAACAACAGGGGCTCTGAAGCACTCAGAGATGTGACAGCAGGGGGCTCTGATGCACTCAGAAATGTGACAGCAGGGCTCTGATGTGCTCAGAGATGGGACAGCAGGGCTCCGATGCGCTCAGAGATGTGACAGCAGGGGTCTCTGATGCGCTCACAGATGTGGCAGCAGGGGGTTCTGATGCGCTCAGAGATGTGGCAGCAGGGGCTCTGATGCACTCAGATTTGTGACAGCAGGGGGCTCTGATGCGCTCAGAGAGATCTGACAGCAGGGGGCTCTGATTCGCTCAGAGATGTAACAGCACGGGACTCTGATGCGCTCAGAGATGTGACAGCATGGGGCTCTGATGCGCTCAGAGATGTGACAGCAGGGGCTCCTGATACACTCAGAGATGTGACAGCAGGGGCTCCTGATACACTCAGAGATGTGACAGCAGTGGGCTCTGATACGTTCAGAGATGTGACAGCAGGGGACTCTTATGCACTCAGAAATGTGACAGCAGGGCTCTGATGTGCTCAGATATGTGACAGCAGGGTGCACTGATGCGCTCAGAGATGGGACAGCAGGGACTCTGATGCGCTCAGAGATGTGACAGCACGGGGCTCTGATGCACTCAGAGATGTGACAGCAGGGGCTCTGATGCGCTCAGAGAAGTGACAGCAGGAGGATCTGATGAGCTCAGAGATGTGTCAACAGGGGCTCTGATGCGCTCAGAGATGTGACAGCAGGGGCTCTGATGCGCTCAGAGATGTGACAGCAGGGGCTCTGATGCGCTCAGAGATGTGACAGCAGGGGGCTCTGATGCGCTCAGAGATGTGACAGAAGGGCTCTGATGCATTCAGAGATGTGCCAGAAGGGGGCTCTGATGCGCTCAGAGAGATGTGACAGCAGGGTGCTCTGATGTGCGCAGAGATGTGACAACAAGGGGCTCTGATGCGCTCAGAGATGTGACAGCAGGGGGCTCTGATGCGCTCAGAGATGTGACAGCAGGGGCTATGATGCGCTCAGAGAAGTGACAGCAGGGAGCTCTGATGCCCTCATAGATGTGACAGCAGGGGCTCTGATGCGCTCAGAGATGTGACAGCAGGGGGCTCTGATGCGCTCAGAGATGTGACAGCAGGGGGCTCTGATGCACTCAGAGATGTGACACCAGGGGCTCTGATGCACTTAGAGATGATACAGTGGGGCTGTGATGTGCTCAGAGATGTGACAGCAGGGGGCTCTAATGCGCTCAGAGATCTGACAGCAGGGGGCTCTGATGTACTCAGAGATGTGACAGTAGGGGGCTCTGATGCACTCAGAGATGTGACAGCAGAGGCTCTGAAGCACTCGGAGATGTGACAGCAGGGGCTCTGATGCACTCAGAGATGAGACAGCAGGGGCTCTGAAGCACTCAGAGATGTGACAGCAGGGGCTCTGATGCACTCAGAGATGAGACAGCAGGGGCTCTGAAGCACTCAGAGATGTGACAGCAGGGGCTCTGATGCACTCAGAGATGTGACAGCAGGCAGAGGCTCTGATGCACTCAGAGATGTGACAACAGGGGCTCTGATGCACTCAGAGATGTGACAGAAGGGGCTCTGATGCTCTCAGAGATATGACAGCAGGCAGGGCTCTGATGCACACAGAGATGTGACAGCAGGGGGCTCTGATGCACTCAGAGATCTGACAGCAGGGGGCTCTGATGCACTCAGAGATGTGACAGTATGGGGCTCTGATGCACTCAGAGATCTGACAGCAGGTGGCTCTGATGCACTCAGAGATGTGACAGCAGGGGCTCTGATGCACTCAGAGATGTGACAGCAAATGCTGTGATGCACTCAGAGATGTGACAACAGGGGGCCCTGATGCACTTAGAGATGTGACAGCAGGAGCTCTGATGCCCTCAGAGATGTGACATGCAGGGGCTCCTGATACACTCAGAGATGTCACAGCAGGGGCTGTGATGCACTCAGAGATGTGACAGCAGGGGCTCTGATGCACTTAGAGATGAGACAGTAGGGGCTGTGATGTGCTCAGAGATGTGATAGCAGGGGGCTCTGATGCGCTCAGAGATGTGACAGCAAGGGCTCTGATGTACTCAGAGATTTGACAGTAGGGGGCTCTGATGCACTCAGAGATGTGACAGCAGAGGCTCTGAAGCACTCGGAGATGTGACAGCAAAAGCTCTGATGCACTCAGAGATGTGACAGTGGGGGCTCTGATGCACTCAGAGATGTGACAGCAGAGGCTCCTGATACACTCAGAGATGTGAGACCAGGGGCTGTTATGTACTCAGAGATGTGACAGTGGGGCTCTGATGCACTCAGAGATGTGACAGAGGGGGACTCTGATGCGCTCAGAGATGCGACAGCAGGGGCTCTGATGAACTCAGAGATGTGACAGCAGGGGGCTCTGATGCACTCTGAGATGTGATAGCAGGGGGCTCTGATGCACACAGAGATGTGACAGCATGGGGCTCTGATGCACTCCGAGATGCGACAGCAGGAGCTCTGATGCACTCAGAGATATGACTACAGGAGATTCTGATGCACTCAGAGATGTGACAGCGGGGGCTCTGATGCTCTCAGAGATATGACAGCGGGGGCTCTGATGCTCTCAGAGATGTGACAGCGGGGGCTCTGATGCTCTCAGAGATGTGACAGCGGGGGCTCTGATGCTCTCAGAGATGTGACAGGGGGGCTCTGGTGCGCTCAGAAATGTGACAGCAGGGTCTCTGATGCACTCAGAGATGTGACAGCAGGCAGAGGCTCTGATGCATTAAGAGATGTGACAGCATGGGGCTCTGATGCACTCAGAGATCTGACAGCAGGGGGCTCTGATGCACTCAGAGATGTGACAGTGGGGGCTCTGATGCACTCAGCGATGTGACAGCATGGGGCTCTGATGCACTCAGAGATCTGACAGCAGGGGGCTCTGATGCACTCAGAGATGTGACAGTGGGGGCTCTGATGCACTCAGAGATGTGACACCAGGGGCTGTGATGTACTCAGAGATGTGACAGTGGGGCTCTGATGCACTCAGAGATGTGACAGCGGGGGACTCTGATGCGCTCAGAGATGTGATAGCAGGGGGCTCTGATGCACACAGAGATGTGACAGCATGGGGCTCTGATGCACTCCGAGATGCGACAGCAGGAGATCTGATGCACTCAGAGATATGACAGCAGGAGATTCTGATGCACTCAGAGATGTGATAGCGGGGGCTCTGATGCTCTCAGAGATATAACAGCGAGGGCTCTGATGCTCTCAGAGATGTGACAGCGGCGGCTCTGATGCTCTCAGAGATGTGACAGCAGGGGCTCTGATGCTCTCAGAGATTTGACAGGGGGGCTCTGGTGCGCTCAGAGATGTGACAGCAGGGGCTCTGATGCACTCAGAGATGTGACAGCAGGCACAGGCTCTGATGCACTAAGAGATGTGACAGCATGGGGCTCTGATGCCCTCAGAGATCTGACAGCAGGGGGCTCTGATGCACTCAGAGATGTGACAGTAGGGGCTCTTATGCACTTAGAGATGTGACAGCAGGGGCTGTGATGCGCTCATAGATGTGACAGCAGGGGGCCCTGATGCTCTCAGAGATATGACAGAGAGGGCTCTGATGCTCTCAGAGATGTGACAGCGGCGGCTCTGATGCTCTCAGAGATGTGACAGCGGGGGCTCTGATGCTCTCAGAGATGTGACAGGGGGGCTCCGATGCGCTCAGAGATGTGACAGCAGGGGTCTCTGATGCGCTCACAGATGTGACAGCAGGCACAGGCTCTGATGCACTAAGAGATGTGACAGCATGGGGCTCTGATGCCCTCAGAGATCTGACAGCAGGGGGCTCTGATGCACTCAGAGATGTGACAGTAGGGGCTCTCATGCACTTAGAGATGTGACAGTAGGGGGCTGTGATGCACTCAGAGATGTGACAGCAGGGGCTCTCGAGCACTCAGAGATGTGACAGCAAGGTTTCTCATGCACTCAGAGATGTGACAGCGGGGGCTCTGATGCACTCAGAGATGTGACAGCAGGGGCTCCTGATACACTCAGAGATGTGACACCAGGGGCTGTGATGAACTCAGAGATGTGAGAGCAGGGGGCTCTGATGCACTCAGAGATGTGACAGCAGGGGGCCCGGATGCACTCAGAGATGTGACAGCAGTGGCTCCTGATACACTCAAAGATGTGACAGCAGGGGGGCCTGATGCACTCAGAGATGCAACAACAGGGCTCTGAAGCACTCAGAGATGTGACAGCAGGGGGCTCTGATGCACTCAGAAATGTGACAGCAGGGCTCTGATGTGCTCAGAGATGGGACAGCAGGGCTCCGATGCGCTCAGAGATGTGACAGCAGGGGTCTCTGATGCACTCACAGATGTGGCAGCAGGGGGTTCTGATGCGCTCAGAGATGTGGCAGCAGGGGGCTCTGATGCACACAGAGATGTGACAGCATGGGGCTCTGATGCGCTCAGAGAGATCTGACAGCAGGGGGCTCTGATTCGCTCAGAGATGTGACAGCAGGGGCTCCTGATACACTCAGAGATGTGACAGCAGGGGCTCCTGATACACTCAGAGATTTGACAGCAGTGGGCTCTGATACGTTCAGAGATGTGACAGCAGGGGACTCTTATGCACTCAGAAATGTGACAGCAGGGCTCTGATGTGCTCAGATATGTGACAGCAGGGTGCACTGATGCGCTCAGCGATGGGACAGCAGGGACTCTGATGCGCTCAGAGATGTGACAGCAGGGGGCTCTGATGCACTCAGAGATGTGACAGCAGGGGCTCTGATGCGCTCAGAGAAGTGACAGCAGGAGGATCTGATGAGCTCAGAGATGTGACAGCAGGGTCTCTGATGCGCTCAGAGATGTGACAGCAGGGGGCTCTGATGCGCTCAGAGATGTGACAGAAGGGCTCTGATGCATTCAGAGATGTGACAGAAGGGGGCTCTGATGCGCTCAGAGAGATGTGACAGCAGGGGGCTCTGATGTGCGCAGAGATGTGACAACAAGGGGCTCTGATGCGCTCAGAGATGTGACAGCAGGGGGCTCTGATGCGCTCAGAGATGTGACAGCAGGGGCTATGATGCGCTCAGAGAAGTGACAGCAGGGAGCTCTGATGCCCTCATAGATGTGACAGCAGGGGCTCTGATGCGCTCAGAGATGTGACAGCAGGGGGCTCTGATGCACTCAGAGATGTGACACCAGGGGCTCTGATGCACTTAGAGATGATACAGTGGGGCTGTGATGTGCTCAGAGATGTGACAGCAGGGGGCTCTAATGCGCTCAGAGATGTGACAGTAGGGGGCTCTGATGCACTCAGAGATGTGACAGCAGAGGCTCTGAAGCACTCGGAGATGTGACAGCAAAGGCTCTGATGCACTCAGAGATGTGACAGTGGGTGCTCTGATGCACTCATAGATGTGACAGCTGGGGCTCCTGATACACTCAGAGATGTGACACCAGGGGCTCTGAAGCACTCAGAGATGCGACAGCAGGGGCTCTGATGCACTCAGAGATTTGACAGTAGGGGGCTCTGATGCACTCAGAGATGTGACAGCAGAGGCTCTGAAGCACTCGGAGATGTGACAGCAAAAGCTCTGATGCACTCAGAGATGTGACAGTGGGGGCTCTGATGCACTCAGAGATGTGACAGCAGAGGCTCCTGATACACTCAGAGATGTGAGACCAGGGGCTGTTATGTACTCAGAGATGTGACAGTGGGGCTCTGATGCACTCAGAGATGTGACAGAGGGGGACTCTGATGCGCTCAGAGATGCGACAGCAGGGGCTCTGATGAACTCAGAGATGTGACAGCAGGGGGCTCTGATGCACTCTGAGATGTGATAGCAGGGGGCTCTGATGCACACAGAGATGTGACAGCATGGGGCTCTGATGCACTCCGAGATGCGACAGCAGGAGCTCTGATGCACTCAGAGATATGACTACAGGAGATTCTGATGCACTCAGAGATGTGACAGCGGGGGCTCTGATGCTCTCAGAGATATGACAGCGGGGGCTCTGATGCTCTCAGAGATGTGACAGCGGGGGCTCTGATGCTCTCAGAGATGTGACAGCGGGGGCTCTGATGCTCTCAGAGATGTGACAGGGGGGCTCTGGTGCGCTCAGAAATGTGACAGCAGGGTCTCTGATGCACTCAGAGATGTGACAGCAGGCAGAGGCTCTGATGCATTAAGAGATGTGACAGCATGGGGCTCTGATGCACTCAGAGATCTGACAGCAGGGGGCTCTGATGCACTCAGAGATGTGACAGTGGGGGCTCTGATGCACTCAGCGATGTGACAGCATGGGGCTCTGATGCACTCAGAGATCTGACAGCAGGGGGCTCTGATGCACTCAGAGATGTGACAGTGGGGGCTCTGATGCACTCAGAGATGTGACACCAGGGGCTGTGATGTACTCAGAGATGTGACAGTGGGGCTCTGATGCACTCAGAGATGTGACAGCGGGGGACTCTGATGCGCTCAGAGATGTGATAGCAGGGGGCTCTGATGCACACAGAGATGTGACAGCATGGGGCTCTGATGCACTCCGAGATGCGACAGCAGGAGATCTGATGCACTCAGAGATATGACAGCAGGAGATTCTGATGCACTCAGAGATGTGATAGCGGGGGCTCTGATGCTCTCAGAGATATAACAGCGAGGGCTCTGATGCTCTCAGAGATGTGACAGCGGCGGCTCTGATGCTCTCAGAGATGTGACAGCAGGGGCTCTGATGCTCTCAGAGATTTGACAGGGGGGCTCTGGTGCGCTCAGAGATGTGACAGCAGGGGCTCTGATGCACTCAGAGATGTGACAGCAGGCACAGGCTCTGATGCACTAAGAGATGTGACAGCATGGGGCTCTGATGCCCTCAGAGATCTGACAGCAGGGGGCTCTGATGCACTCAGAGATGTGACAGTAGGGGCTCTCATGCACTTAGAGATGTGACAGCAGGGGCTGTGATGCGCTCATAGATGTGACAGCAGGGGGCCCTGATGCTCTCAGAGATATGACAGAGAGGGCTCTGATGCTCTCAGAGATGTGACAGCGGCGGCTCTGATGCTCTCAGAGATGTGACAGCGGGGGCTCTGATGCTCTCAGAGATGTGACAGGGGGGCTCCGATGCGCTCAGAGATGTGACAGCAGGGGTCTCTGATGCGCTCACAGATGTGACAGCAGGCACAGGCTCTGATGCACTAAGAGATGTGACAGCATGGGGCTCTGATGCCCTCAGAGATCTGACAGCAGGGGGCTCTGATGCACTCAGAGATGTGACAGTAGGGGCTCTCATGCACTTAGAGATGTGACAGTAGGGGGCTGTGATGCACTCAGAGATGTGACAGCAGGGGCTCTCGAGCACTCAGAGATGTGACAGCAAGGTTTCTCATGCACTCAGAGATGTGACAGCGGGGGCTCTGATGCACTCAGAGATGTGACAGCAGGGGCTCCTGATACACTCAGAGATGTGACACCAGGGACTGTGATGAACTCAGAGATGTGAGAGCAGGGGGCTCTGATGCACTCAGAGATGTGACAGCAGGGGGCCCGGATGCACTCAGAGATGTGACAGCAGTGGCTCCTGATACACTCAAAGATGTGACAGCAGGGGGGCCTGATGCACTCAGAGATGCAACAACAGGGCTCTGAAGCACTCAGAGATGTGACAGCAGGGGGCTCTGATGCACTCAGAAATGTGACAGCAGGGCTCTGATGTGCTCAGAGATGGGACAGCAGGGCTCCGATGCGCTCAGAGATGTGACAGCAGGGGTCTCTGATGCACTCACAGATGTGGCAGCAGGGGGTTCTGATGCGCTCAGAGATGTGGCAGCAGGGGGCTCTGATGCACACAGAGATGTGACAGCATGGGGCTCTGATGCGCTCAGAGAGATCTGACAGCAGGGGGCTCTGATTCGCTCAGAGATGTGACAGCAGGGGCTCCTGATACACTCAGAGATGTGACAGCAGGGGCTCCTGATACACTCAGAGATTTGACAGCAGTGGGCTCTGATACGTTCAGAGATGTGACAGCAGGGGACTCTTATGCACTCAGAAATGTGACAGCAGGGCTCTGATGTGCTCAGATATGTGACAGCAGGGTGCACTGATGCGCTCAGCGATGGGACAGCAGGGACTCTGATGCGCTCAGAGATGTGACAGCAGGGGGCTCTGATGCACTCAGAGATGTGACAGCAGGGGCTCTGATGCGCTCAGAGAAGTGACAGCAGGAGGATCTGATGAGCTCAGAGATGTGACAGCAGGGTCTCTGATGCGCTCAGAGATGTGACAGCAGGGGGCTCTGATGCGCTCAGAGATGTGACAGAAGGGCTCTGATGCATTCAGAGATGTGACAGAAGGGGGCTCTGATGCGCTCAGAGAGATGTGACAGCAGGGGGCTCTGATGTGCGCAGAGATGTGACAACAAGGGGCTCTGATGCGCTCAGAGATGTGACAGCAGGGGGCTCTGATGCGCTCAGAGATGTGACAGCAGGGGCTATGATGCGCTCAGAGAAGTGACAGCAGGGAGCTCTGATGCCCTCATAGATGTGACAGCAGGGGCTCTGATGCGCTCAGAGATGTGACAGCAGGGGGCTCTGATGCACTCAGAGATGTGACACCAGGGGCTCTGATGCACTTAGAGATGATACAGTGGGGCTGTGATGTGCTCAGAGATGTGACAGCAGGGGGCTCTAATGCGCTCAGAGATGTGACAGTAGGGGGCTCTGATGCACTCAGAGATGTGACAGCAGAGGCTCTGAAGCACTCGGAGATGTGACAGCAAAGGCTCTGATGCACTCAGAGATGTGACAGTGGGTGCTCTGATGCACTCATAGATGTGACAGCTGGGGCTCCTGATACACTCAGAGATGTGACACCAGGGGCTCTGAAGCACTCAGAGATGCGACAGCAGGGGCTCTGATGCACTCAGAGATGTGACAGCAGGGGCTGTGATGCACTCAGAGATGTGACAGCAGAGGCTCTGATGCACTCAGAGATGTGACAGCAGGGGCTGTGATACTCTCAGAGATGCGACAGCAGGGGGCTCTGATGCACTCAGAGATGTGACAACAGGTGCTCTGATGCTCTCAGAGATGCGACAGTGGGGGGCTCTGATGCACTCAGACATGTGACAGCAGGGGCTCTGATGCGCTCAGAGAAGTGACAGCAGGAGGATCTGATGAGCTCAGAGATGTGTCAACAGGGGCTCTGATGCGCTCAGAGATGTGACAGCAGGAGCTCTGATGTGCTCAGAGATGTGACAGCAGGGGCTCTGATGCGCTCAGAGATCTGACAGCAGGGGGCTCTGATGTACTCAGAGATGTGCCAGTAGGGGCTCTCATGCACTTAGAGATGTGACAGCAGGGGCTGTGATGCGCTCATAGATGTGACAGCAGGGGGGCCTGATGCATTCAGAGATGTGACAGTAGGGGGCTGTGATGCACTCAGAGATGTGACAGCAGGGGCTCTCGAGCACTCGGAGATGTGACAGCAAGGGCTCTGATGCACTCAGAGATGTGACAGCGGGGGCTCTGATGCACTCAGAGATGTGAGAGCAGGGGGCTCTGATGCACTCAGAGATGTGACAGCAGGGGGCCCGGATGCACTCAGAGAAGTGACAGCAGTGGCTCCTGATACACTCACAGATGTGGCAGCAGGGGGTTCTGATGCGCTCAGAGATGTGGCAGAAGGGGCTCTGATGCACTCAGATTTGTGACAGCAGGGGCTCCTGATACACTCAGAGATGTGACAGCAGGGGGCTCTGATACGTTCATAGATGTGACAGCAGGGGGCTCTTATGCACTCAGAAATGTGACAGCAGGGCTCTGATGTGCTCAGATATGTGACAGCAGGGTGCTCTGATGCGCTCAGAGATGGGACAGCAGGGACTCTGATGCGCTCAGAGATGTGACAGCAGGGGGCTCTGATGCACTCAGAGATGTGACAGCAGGGGCTGTGATACACTCAGAGATGCGACAGCAGGGTCTCTGATGCACTCAGAGATGTGACAACAGGTGCTCTGATGCTCTCAGAGATGGGACAGCAGGGCTCCGATGCGCTCAGAGATGTGACAGCAGGGGTCTCTGATGCGCTCACAGATGTGGCAGCAGGGGGTTCTGATGCGCTCAGAGATGTGGCAGCAGGGGCTCTGATGCACTCAGATTTGTGACAGCAGGGGGCTCTGATGCGCTCAGAGAGATCTGACAGCAGGGGGCTCTGATTCGCTCAGAGATGTAACAGCAAGGGGCTCTGATGCGCTCAGAGATGTGACAGCAGGGGGCTCTGATGCGCTCAGAGATGTGACAGCAGGGGCTCCTGATACACTCAGAGATGTGACAGCAGGGGCTCCTGATACACTCAGAGATGAGACAGCAGGGGGCTCTGATACGTTCAGAGATGTGACAGCAGGGGGCTCTTATGCACTCAGAAATGTGACAGCAGGGCTCTGATGTGCTCAGATATGTGACAGCAGGGTGCTCTGATGCGCTCAGAGATGGGACAGCAGGGACTCTGATGCACTCAGAGATGTGACAGCGGGGGGCTCTGATGCACTCAGAGATGTGACAGCAGGGGCTCTGATGCTCTCAGAGATGTGACAGTAGGGGCTCTGATGCACTCCGAGATGCGACAGCAGGAGCTCTGATGCACTCAGAGATATGACAGCGGGGGGGGTTCTGATGCACTCAGAGATGTGACAGCGGGGGCTTTGATGCACTCAGAGAGGTGACAGCAGGGGGCTCTGATGCACTAGGAGATGTGACAGCAGGAGCTCTGATGCACTCATGGATGTGACAGCAGGGGACTCTGATGCACTCATGGATGTGACAGCAGGGAACTCTGATGCACTCAGAGATGTTACAGCGGGGGCTCGGAAGCACTCAGATGTGACAGCATGGGGCTCTGATGCACTCAGCGATATGACAGCAGGGGCTCTGAAGCACTCAGAGATGTGACAGCAGGGGATGTGATGCACTCAGAGATGTGACAGAAGAGGCTCTGATGCACTCAGAGATGTGACAGCAGGGGCTGTGATACACTCAGAGATGCGACAGCAGGGGGCTCTGATGCACTCAGAGATATGACAGCAGGAGATTCTGATGCACTCAGAGATGTGACAGCGGGGGCTCTGATGCTCTCAGAGATATGACAGCGAGGGCTCTGATGCTCTCAGAGATGTGACAGCGGCGGCTCTGATGCTCTCAGAGATGTGACAGCGGGGGCTCTGATGCTCTCAGAGATGTGACAGGGGGGCTCTGGTGCGCTCAGAGATGTGACAGCAGGGGCTCTGATGCACTCAGAGATGTGACAGCAGGCAGAGGCTATGATGCACTAAGAGATGTGACAGCATGGGGCTCTGATGCCCTCAGAGATCTGACAGCAGGGGGCTCTGATGCACTCAGAGATGTGACAGTAGGGGCTCTCATGCACTTAGAGATGTGACAGCAGGGGCTGTGATGCGCTCATAGATGTGACAGCAGGGGGCCCTGATGCACTCAGAGATGTGACAGTAGGGGGCTGTGATGCACTCAGAGATGTGACAGCAGGGGCTCTCGAGCACTCAGAGATGTGACAGCAAGGGCTCTCATGCACTCAGAGATGTGACAGCGGGGGCTCTGATGCACTCAGAGATGTGACAGCAGGGGCTCCTGATACACTCAGAGATGTGACACCAGGGGCTGTGATGAAATCAGAGATGTGAGAGCAGGGAGCTCTGATGCACTCAGAGATGTGACAGCAGGGGGCCCGGATGCACTCAGAGATGTGACAACAGTGGCTCCTGATACACTCAGAGATGTGACAGCAGGGGGGCCTGATGCACTCAGAGATGCAACAACAGGGGCTCTGAAGCACTCAGAGATGTGACAGCAGGGGGCTCTGATGCACTCAGAAATGTGACAGCAGGGCTCTGATGTGCTCAGAGATGGGACAGCAGGGCTCCGATGTGCTCAGAGATGTGACAGCAGGGGTCTCTGATGAGCTCACAGATGTGGCAGCAGGGGGTTCTGATGCGCTCAGAGATGTGGCAGCAGGGGCTCTGATGCACTCAGATTTGTGACAGCAGGGGGCTCTGATGCGCTCAGAGAGATCTGACAGCAGGGGGCTCTGATTCGCTCAGAGATGTAACAGCACGGGGCTCTGATGCGCTCAGAGATGTGACAGCAGGGGGCTCTGATGCGCTCAGAGATGTGACAGCAGGGGCTCCTGATACACTCAGAGATGTGACATCAGGGGCTCCTGATACACTCAGAGATGTGACAGCAGGGGGCTCTGATACGTTCAGAGATGTGACAGCAGGGGACTCTTATGCACTCAGAAATGTGACAGCAGGGCTCTGATGTGCTCAGATATGTGACAGCAGGGTGCACTGATGCGCTCAGAGATGGGACAGCAGGGACTCTGATGCGCTCAGAGATGTGACAGCAGGGGGCTCTGATGCACTCAGAGATGTGACAGCAGGGGCTCTGATGCGCTCAGAGAAGTGACAGCAGGAGGATCTGATGAGCTCAGAGATGTGTCAACAGGGGCTCTGATGCGCTCAGAGATGTGACAGCAGGGGCTCTGATGCGCTCAGAGATGTGACAGCAGGGGCTCTGATGCGCTCAGAGATGTGACAGCAGGGGGCTCTGATGCGCTCAGAGATGTGACAGAAGGGCTCTGATGCATTCAGAGATGTGACAGAAGGGGGCTCTGATGCGCTCAGAGAGATGTGACAGCAGGGGGCTCTGATGCGCGCAGAGATGTGACAACAAGGGGCTCTGATGCGCTCAGAGATGTGACAGCAGGGGGCTCTGATGCGCTCAGAGATGTGACAGCAGGGGCTATGATGCGCTCAGAGAAGTGACAGCAGGGAGCTCTGATGCCCTCATAGATGTGACAGCAGGGGCTTTGATGCGCTCAGAGATGTGACAGCAGGAGGCTCTGATGTGCTCAGAGATGTGACAGCAGGGGGCTCTGATGCGCTCAGAGATCTGACAGCAGGGGGCTCTGATGTACTCAGAGATGTGACAGTAGGGGGCTCTGATGCACTCAGAGATGTGACAACAGAGGCTCTGAAGCACTCGGAGATGTGACAGCAAAGGCTCTGATGCACTCAGAGATGTCACAGTGGGTGCTCTGATGCACTCAGAGATGTGACAGCAGGGGCTCCTGATACACTCAGAGATGTGACGCCAGGGGCTCTGAAGCACTCAGAGATGCGACAGCAGGGGCTCTGATGCACTCAGAGATGTGAAAGCAGGGGCTGTGATGTACTCAGAGATGTGACAGCAGAGGCTCTGATGCACTCAGAGATGATACAGTGGGGCTGTGATGTGCTCAGAGATGTGACAGCAGGGGGCTCTGATGCGCTCAGAGATCTGACAGCAGGGGGCTCTGATGTACTCAGAGATGTGACAGTAGGGGGCTCTGATGCACTCATGGATGTGACAGCAGGGGACTCTGATGCACTCATGGATGTGACAGCAGGGAACTCTGATGCACTCAGAGATGTTACAGCGGGGGCTCGGAAGCACTCAGATGTGACAGCATGGGGCTCTGATGCACTCAGCGATATGACAGCAGGGGCTCTGAAGCACTCAGAGATGTGACAGCGGCGGCTCTGATGCTCTCAGAGATGTGACAGCGGGGGCTCTGATGCTCTCAGAGATGTGACAGGGGGGCTCTGGTGCGCTCAGAGATGTGACAGCAGGGGCTCTGATGCACTCAGAGATGTGACAGCAGGCAGAGGCTATGATGCACTAAGAGATGTGACAGCATGGGGCTCTGATGCCCTCAGAGATCTGACAGCAGGGGGCTCTGATGCACTCAGAGATGTGACAGTAGGGGCTCTCATGCACTTAGAGATGTGACAGCAGGGGCTGTGATGCGCTCATAGATGTGACAGCAGGGGGCCCTGATGCACTCAGAGATGTGACAGTAGGGGGCTGTGATGCACTCAGAGATGTGACAGCAGGGGCTCTCGAGCACTCAGAGATGTGACAGCAAGGGCTCTCATGCACTCAGAGATGTGACAGCGGGGGCTCTGATGCACTCAGAGATGTGACAGCAGGGGCTCCTGATACACTCAGAGATGTGACACCAGGGGCTGTGATGAAATCAGAGATGTGAGAGCAGGGAGCTCTGATGCACTCAGAGATGTGACAGCAGGGGGCCCGGATGCACTCAGAGATGTGACAACAGTGGCTCCTGATACACTCAGAGATGTGACAGCAGGGGGGCCTGATGCACTCAGAGATGCAACAACAGGGGCTCTGAAGCACTCAGAGATGTGACAGCAGGGGGCTCTGATGCACTCAGAAATGTGACAGCAGGGCTCTGATGTGCTCAGAGATGGGACAGCAGGGCTCCGATGTGCTCAGAGATGTGACAGCAGGGGTCTCTGATGAGCTCACAGATGTGGCAGCAGGGGGTTCTGATGCGCTCAGAGATGTGGCAGCAGGGGCTCTGATGCACTCAGATTTGTGACAGCAGGGGGCTCTGATGCGCTCAGAGAGATCTGACAGCAGGGGGCTCTGATTCGCTCAGAGATGTAACAGCACGGGGCTCTGATGCGCTCAGAGATGTGACAGCAGGGGGCTCTGATGCGCTCAGAGATGTGACAGCAGGGGCTCCTGATACACTCAGAGATGTGACATCAGGGGCTCCTGATACACTCAGAGATGTGACAGCAGGGGGCTCTGATACGTTCAGAGATGTGACAGCAGGGGACTCTTATGCACTCAGAAATGTGACAGCAGGGCTCTGATGTGCTCAGATATGTGACAGCAGGGTGCACTGATGCGCTCAGAGATGGGACAGCAGGGACTCTGATGCGCTCAGAGATGTGACAGCAGGGGGCTCTGATGCACTCAGAGATGTGACAGCAGGGGCTCTGATGCGCTCAGAGAAGTGACAGCAGGAGGATCTGATGAGCTCAGAGATGTGTCAACAGGGGCTCTGATGCGCTCAGAGATGTGACAGCAGGGGCTCTGATGCGCTCAGAGATGTGACAGCAGGGGCTCTGATGCGCTCAGAGATGTGACAGCAGGGGGCTCTGATGCGCTCAGAGATGTGACAGAAGGGCTCTGATGCATTCAGAGATGTGACAGAAGGGGGCTCTGATGCGCTCAGAGAGATGTGACAGCAGGGGGCTCTGATGCGCGCAGAGATGTGACAACAAGGGGCTCTGATGCGCTCAGAGATGTGACAGCAGGGGGCTCTGATGCGCTCAGAGATGTGACAGCAGGGGCTATGATGCGCTCAGAGAAGTGACAGCAGGGAGCTCTGATGCCCTCATAGATGTGACAGCAGGGGCTTTGATGCGCTCAGAGATGTGACAGCAGGAGGCTCTGATGTGCTCAGAGATGTGACAGCAGGGGGCTCTGATGCGCTCAGAGATCTGACAGCAGGGGGCTCTGATGTACTCAGAGATGTGACAGTAGGGGGCTCTGATGCACTCAGAGATGTGACAACAGAGGCTCTGAAGCACTCGGAGATGTGACAGCAAAGGCTCTGATGCACTCAGAGATGTCACAGTGGGTGCTCTGATGCACTCAGAGATGTGACAGCAGGGGCTCCTGATACACTCAGAGATGTGACGCCAGGGGCTCTGAAGCACTCAGAGATGCGACAGCAGGGGCTCTGATGCACTCAGAGATGTGAAAGCAGGGGCTGTGATGTACTCAGAGATGTGACAGCAGAGGCTCTGATGCACTCAGAGATGATACAGTGGGGCTGTGATGTGCTCAGAGATGTGACAGCAGGGGGCTCTGATGCGCTCAGAGATCTGACAGCAGGGGGCTCTGATGTACTCAGAGATGTGACAGTAGGGGGCTCTGATGCACTCATGGATGTGACAGCAGGGGACTCTGATGCACTCATGGATGTGACAGCAGGGAACTCTGATGCACTCAGAGATGTTACAGCGGGGGCTCGGAAGCACTCAGATGTGACAGCATGGGGCTCTGATGCACTCAGCGATATGACAGCAGGGGCTCTGAAGCACTCAGAGATGTGACAGCAGGGGCTGTGATGCACTCAGAGATGTGACAGAAGAGGCTCTGATGCACTCAGAGATGTGACAGCAGGGGCTGTGATACACTCAGAGATGCGACAGCAGGGGGCTCTGATGCACTCAGAGATATGACAGCAGGAGATTCTGATGCACTCAGAGATGTGACAGCGGGGGCTCTGATGCTCTCAGAGATATGACAGCGAGGGCTCTGATGCTCTCAGAGATGTGACAGCGGCGGCTCTGATGCTCTCAGAGATGTGACAGCGGGGGCTCTGATGCTCTCAGAGATGTGACAGGGGGGCTCTGGTGCGCTCAGAGATGTGACAGCATGGGGCTCTGATGCCCTCAGAGATCTGACAGCAGGGGGCTCTGATGCACTCAGAGATGTGACAGTAGGGGCTCTCATGCACTTAGAGATGTGACAGCAGGGGCTGTGATGCGCTCATAGATGTGACAGCAGGGGGCCCTGATGCACTCAGAGATGTGACAGTAGGGGGCTGTGATGCACTCAGAGATGTGACAGCAGGGGCTCTCGAGCACTCAGAGATGTGACAGCAAGGGCTCTCATGCACTCAGAGATGTGACAGCGGGGGCTCTGATGCACTCAGAGATGTGACAGCAGGGGCTCCTGATACACTCAGAGATGTGACACCAGGGGCTGTGATGAACTCAGAGATGTGAGAGCAGGGAGCTCTGATGCACTCAGATATGTGACAGCAGTGGCTCCTGATACACTCAGAGATGTGACAGCAGGGGGGCCTGATGCACTCAGAGATGCAACAACAGGGGCTCTGAAGCACTCAGAGATGTGACAGAAGGGGGCTCTGATGCACTCAGAAATGTGACAGCAGGGCTCTGATGTGCTCAGAGATGGGACAGCAGGGCTCCGATGCGCTCAGAGATGTGACAGCAGGGGTCTCTGATGAGCTCACAGATGTGGCAGCAGGGGCTCTGATGCACTCAGATTTGTGACAGCAGGGGGCTCTGATGTGCTCAGAGAGATCTGACAGCAGGGGGCTCTGATTCGCTCAGAGATGTAACAGCACGGGGCTCTGATGCGCTCAGAGATGTGACAGCAGGGGGCTCTGATGCGCTCAGAGATGTGACAGCAGGGGCTCCTGATACACTCAGAGATGTGACATCAGGGGCTCCTGATACACTCAGAGATGTGACAGCAGGGGGCTCTGATACGTTCAGAGATGTGACAGCAGGGGACTCTTATGCACTCAGAAATGTGACAGCAGGGCTCTGATGTGCTCAGATATGTGACAGCAGGGTGCACTGATGCGCTCAGAGATGGGACAGCAGGGACTCTGATGCGCTCAGAGATGTGACAGCAGGGGGCTCTGATGCACTCAGAGATGTGACAGCAGGGGCTCTGATGCGCTCAGAGAAGTGACAGCAGGAGGATCTGATGAGCTCAGAGATGTGTCAACAGGGGCTCTGATGCGCTCAGAGATGTGACAGCAGGGGCTCTGATGCGCTCAGAGATGTGACAGCAGGGGCTCTGATGCGCTCAGAGATGTGACAGCAGGGGGCTCTGATGCGCTCAGAGATGTGACAGAAGGGCTCTGATGCATTCAGAGATGTGACAGAAGGGGGCTCTGATGCGCTCAGAGAGATGTGACAGCAGGGGGCTCTGATGCGCGCAGAGATGTGACAACAAGGGGCTCTGATGCGCTCAGAGATGTGACAGCAGGGGGCTCTGATGCGCTCAGAGATGTGACAGCAGGGGCTATGATGCGCTCAGAGAAGTGACAGCAGGGAGCTCTGATGCCCTTATAGATGTGACAGCAGGGGCTCTGATGCGCTCAGAGATGTGACAGCAGGAGGCTCTGATGCGCTCAGAGATGTGACAGCAGGGGGCTCTGATGCACTCAGAGATGTGACACCAGGGGCTCTGATGCACTTAGAGATGATACAGTGGGGCTGTGATGTGCTCAGAGATGTGACAGCAGGGGGCTCTGATGCGCTCAGAGATCTGACAGCAAGGGGCTCTGATGTACTCAGAGATGTGACAGTAGGGGGCTCTGATGCACTCAGAGATGTGACAGCAGAGGCTCTGAAGCACTCGGAGATGTGACAGCAAAGGCTCTGATGCACTCAGAGATGTGACAGTGGGGGCTCTGATGCACTCAGAGATGTGACAGCAGGGGCTCCTGATACACTCAGAGATGTGACACCAGGGGCTCTGAAGGACTTAGAGATGCGACAGCAGGGGCTCTGATGCACTCAGAGATATGACAGCAGGGGCTCTGAAGCACTCAGAGATGTGACAGCAGGGGCTGTGATGCACTCAGAGATGTGACAGCAGAGGCTCTGATGCACTCAGAGATGTGACAGCAGGGGCTGTGATACACTCAGAGATGCGACAGGGTGGGGGCTCTGATGCACTCAGAGATGTGACAACAGGTGCTCTGATGCTCTCAGAGATGCGACAGTGGGGGGCTCTGATGCACTCAGAGATGTGACAGCGGGGGGCCCTGATGCAGTCAGAGATGTGACAGCAGATGCTGTGATGCACTCAGAGATGTGACAACAGGGGGCCCTGATGCACTCAGAGATGTGACAGCAGGGGCTCTGGGGCACTCAGAGATGTGACAGCAGGGGGCCCTAATGCACTCAGAGATTTGACAGCAGGGGGCTCTGATGCACTCAGAGATTTGACAGCGGGGGCTTTGATGCACTCATAGATCTGACAGCAGGGGGCCCTGATGCACTCATAGATGTGACAGCAGGGGGCTCTGACACACTCAGAGATGAGACAGCAGGGGCTCTGAAGCACTCAGAGATGTGACAGCCAGGGCTCTGATGCACTCCAAGATGTGACAGCAGGGGCTCTGATGTCCTCAGAGATGTGACAGCAGGCGCTCCTGATACACTCAGAGATGTCACAGCAGGGGCTGGGATGCACTCAGAGATGTGACAGCGGGGGCTCTGATGCACTCATAGATCTGACAGCAGGGGGCCCTGATGCACTCAAAGATGTGATAGCAGAGGGCTCTGACACACTCAGAGATGAGACAGCAGGGGCTCTGAAGCACTCAGAGATGTGACGGCAGGGGCTCTGATGCACTCAGAGATGTGACAGTGGGGGCTCCAATGCACTCAGAGATGTGACAGTGGGGGCTCTGATGCTCTCAGAGATGTGACAGCAGGCAGGGCTCTGATGCACGCAGAGATGTGACAGCGGGGGGCTTTGATGCACTCAGAGATGTGACAGCAGGGGCTCTGATGTACTCAGAGATTTGACAGTAGGGGGCTCTGATGCACTCAGAGCTGTGACAGCAGGGGCTCTGATGCACTCAGAGATGTGACAGCAGAGGCTCTGAAGCACTCGGAGATGTGACAGCAAAGGCTCTGATGCACTCAGAGATGTGACAGCGGGGGACTCTGATAAGCTCAGAGATGCGACAGCAGGGGCTCTGATGAACTCAGAGATGTGACTGCAGGGGGCTCTGATGCACTCTGAGATGTGATAGCAGGGGGCTCTGATGCACACAGAGATATGACAGCAGGAGATTCTGATGCACTCAGAGATGTGACAGCGGGGGCTCTGATGCTCTCAGAGATGTGACAGCGGGGGCTCTGATGCTCTCAGAGATGTGACAGGGTGCTCTGGTGCGCTCAGAGATGTGACAGCAGGGGCTCTGATGCACTCAGAGATGTGACAGCAGGCAGAGGCTCAGATGCACTCAGAGATGTGACAGCAGGGGGCTCTGATGCGCCCAGAGATGTGACAGCAGGGGCTCTGATGCGCTCAGAGAAGTGACAGCAGGGGGATCTGATGAACTCAGAGATGTGTCAACAGAGGCTCTGATGCGCTCAGAGATGTGACAGCAGGGGCTCTGATGCGCTCAGAGATGTGACAGCAGGGGGCTCTGATGCGCTCAGAGATGTGACAGCAGGGGGCTCTGATGCGCTCAGAGATGTGACAGCAGGGGCTCTGATGCGCTCAGAGAGATGTGTCAGCAGGGGATCTGATGCGCTCAGAGATGTGACAGCAAGGGGCTCTGATGTGCTCAGAGATGTGACAGCAAGGGGCTCTGACGCGCTCAGAGATGTGACAGCAGGGGGCTCTGATGCACTCAGAGATGTGACAGCAGGGGCTCTGATGCGCTCAGATAAGTGACAGCAGGGGGCTCTGATGCACTCAGAGATGTGACAGCAGGGGCTCTGATGCGCTCAGAGATGAGACAGCAGGGGGCTCTGATGCGCTCAGAGACATGTGAAAGCAGGGGGCTCTGATGCAATCAGAGAAGTTACAGCAGGGGCTCTGAGGCACTTAGAGATGATACAGTGGGGCTGTGATGTGCTCAGAGATGTGACAGCAGGGGGCTCTGATGCCCTCAGTGATGTGACAGCAAGGGCTCTGATGTACTCAGAGATGTGACAGTAGGGGGCTCTGATGCACTCAGAGATGTAACAGCAGAGGCTCTGAAGCACTCGGTGATGTGACAGCAAAGGCTCTGATGCACTCAGAGATGTGACAGTCGGGGCTCTGATGCACTCAGAGATGTGACAGCAGGGGCTCCTGAAACACTCAGAGATGTGACACCAGGGCTGTGATGTACTCAGAGATGTGACAGTGGGGCTCTGATGCACTCAGAGATGTGACAGCGGGGGACTCTGATGCGCTCAGAGATGCGACAGCAGGGGCTCTGATGAACTCAGAGATGTGTCAGCAGGGGGCTCTGATGCACTCTGAAATGTGATAGCAGGGGCTCTGATGCACTCAGCGATATGACAGCAGGGGCTCTGATGCACTCAGAGATGTGATAGCAGGGGCTCTGATGCACTCAGCGATATGACAGCAGGGGCTCTGATGCATTCAGAGATGTGGCAGCAAGGGCTTTGATGCACTCAGAGATGTGACACCAGGGGCTCTGAAGCACTCAGAGATGCGACAGCAGGGGCTCTGATGCACTCAGCGATATGACAGCAGGGGCTCTGATGCACTCAGAGATGTGACAGCAGGGGCTGTGATACACTCAGAGATGCGACAGCAGGGGGCTCTGATGCACTCAGAGATGTGACAACAGGTGCTCTGATGCTCTCAGAGATGCGACAGTTGGGGGCTCTGATGCACTCAGAGATGTGACAGCAGGGGGCCCTGATGCAGTCAGAGATGTGACAGCAGATGCTGTGATGCACTCAGAGATGTGACAACAGGGGGCCCTGATGCACTCAGAGATGTGACAGCAGGGGCTCTGGTGCACTCAGAGATGTGACAGCAGGGGGCCCTAATGCACTCATAGATTTGACAGCAGGGGGCTCTGATGCACTCAGAGATGTGACAGCGGGGGCTCTGATGCACTCATAGATGTGACAGCAGGGGGCCCTGATGCACTCAAAGATGTGACAGCAGGGGGCTCTGACGCACTCAGAGATGAGACAGCAGGGGCTCTGAAGCACTCAGAGAAGTGACAGCAGGAGGATCTGATGAGCTCAGAGATGTGTCAACAGGGGCTCTGATGCGCTCAGAGATGTGACAGCAGGGGCTCTGATGCGCTCAGAGATGTGACAGCAGGGGCTCTGATGCGCTCAGAGATGTGACAGCAGGGGGCTCTGATGCGCTCAGAGATGTGACAGAAGGGCTCTGATGCATTCAGAGATGTGACAGAAGGGGGCTCTGATGCGCTCAGAGAGATGTGACAGCAGGGGGCTCTGATGCGCGCAGAGATGTGACAACAAGGGGCTCTGATGCGCTCAGAGATGTGACAGCAGGGGGCTCTGATGCGCTCAGAGATGTGACAGCAGGGGCTATGATGCGCTCAGAGAAGTGACAGCAGGGAGCTCTGATGCCCTTATAGATGTGACAGCAGGGGCTCTGATGCGCTCAGAGATGTGACAGCAGGAGGCTCTGATGCGCTCAGAGATGTGACAGCAGGGGGCTCTGATGCACTCAGAGATGTGACACCAGGGGCTCTGATGCACTTAGAGATGATACAGTGGGGCTGTGATGTGCTCAGAGATGTGACAGCAGGGGGCTCTGATGCGCTCAGAGATCTGACAGCAAGGGGCTCTGATGTACTCAGAGATGTGACAGTAGGGGGCTCTGATGCACTCAGAGATGTGACAGCAGAGGCTCTGAAGCACTCGGAGATGTGACAGCAAAGGCTCTGATGCACTCAGAGATGTGACAGTGGGGGCTCTGATGCACTCAGAGATGTGACAGCAGGGGCTCCTGATACACTCAGAGATGTGACACCAGGGGCTCTGAAGGACTTAGAGATGCGACAGCAGGGGCTCTGATGCACTCAGAGATATGACAGCAGGGGCTCTGAAGCACTCAGAGATGTGACAGCAGGGGCTGTGATGCACTCAGAGATGTGACAGCAGAGGCTCTGATGCACTCAGAGATGTGACAGCAGGGGCTGTGATACACTCAGAGATGCGACAGGGTGGGGGCTCTGATGCACTCAGAGATGTGACAACAGGTGCTCTGATGCTCTCAGAGATGCGACAGTGGGGGGCTCTGATGCACTCAGAGATGTGACAGCGGGGGGCCCTGATGCAGTCAGAGATGTGACAGCAGATGCTGTGATGCACTCAGAGATGTGACAACAGGGGGCCCTGATGCACTCAGAGATGTGACAGCAGGGGCTCTGGGGCACTCAGAGATGTGACAGCAGGGGGCCCTAATGCACTCAGAGATTTGACAGCAGGGGGCTCTGATGCACTCAGAGATTTGACAGCGGGGGCTTTGATGCACTCATAGATCTGACAGCAGGGGGCCCTGATGCACTCATAGATGTGACAGCAGGGGGCTCTGACACACTCAGAGATGAGACAGCAGGGGCTCTGAAGCACTCAGAGATGTGACAGCCAGGGCTCTGATGCACTCCAAGATGTGACAGCAGGGGCTCTGATGTCCTCAGAGATGTGACAGCAGGCGCTCCTGATACACTCAGAGATGTCACAGCAGGGGCTGGGATGCACTCAGAGATGTGACAGCGGGGGCTCTGATGCACTCATAGATCTGACAGCAGGGGGCCCTGATGCACTCAAAGATGTGATAGCAGAGGGCTCTGACACACTCAGAGATGAGACAGCAGGGGCTCTGAAGCACTCAGAGATGTGACGGCAGGGGCTCTGATGCACTCAGAGATGTGACAGTGGGGGCTCCAATGCACTCAGAGATGTGACAGTGGGGGCTCTGATGCTCTCAGAGATGTGACAGCAGGCAGGGCTCTGATGCACGCAGAGATGTGACAGCGGGGGGCTTTGATGCACTCAGAGATGTGACAGCAGGGGCTCTGATGTACTCAGAGATTTGACAGTAGGGGGCTCTGATGCACTCAGAGCTGTGACAGCAGGGGCTCTGATGCACTCAGAGATGTGACAGCAGAGGCTCTGAAGCACTCGGAGATGTGACAGCAAAGGCTCTGATGCACTCAGAGATGTGACAGCGGGGGACTCTGATAAGCTCAGAGATGCGACAGCAGGGGCTCTGATGAACTCAGAGATGTGACTGCAGGGGGCTCTGATGCACTCTGAGATGTGATAGCAGGGGGCTCTGATGCACACAGAGATATGACAGCAGGAGATTCTGATGCACTCAGAGATGTGACAGCGGGGGCTCTGATGCTCTCAGAGATGTGACAGCGGGGGCTCTGATGCTCTCAGAGATGTGACAGGGTGCTCTGGTGCGCTCAGAGATGTGACAGCAGGGGCTCTGATGCACTCAGAGATGTGACAGCAGGCAGAGGCTCAGATGCACTCAGAGATGTGACAGCAGGGGGCTCTGATGCGCCCAGAGATGTGACAGCAGGGGCTCTGATGCGCTCAGAGAAGTGACAGCAGGGGGATCTGATGAACTCAGAGATGTGTCAACAGAGGCTCTGATGCGCTCAGAGATGTGACAGCAGGGGCTCTGATGCGCTCAGAGATGTGACAGCAGGGGGCTCTGATGCGCTCAGAGATGTGACAGCAGGGGGCTCTGATGCGCTCAGAGATGTGACAGCAGGGGCTCTGATGCGCTCAGAGAGATGTGTCAGCAGGGGATCTGATGCGCTCAGAGATGTGACAGCAAGGGGCTCTGATGTGCTCAGAGATGTGACAGCAAGGGGCTCTGACGCGCTCAGAGATGTGACAGCAGGGGGCTCTGATGCACTCAGAGATGTGACAGCAGGGGCTCTGATGCGCTCAGATAAGTGACAGCAGGGGGCTCTGATGCACTCAGAGATGTGACAGCAGGGGCTCTGATGCGCTCAGAGATGAGACAGCAGGGGGCTCTGATGCGCTCAGAGACATGTGAAAGCAGGGGGCTCTGATGCAATCAGAGAAGTTACAGCAGGGGCTCTGAGGCACTTAGAGATGATACAGTGGGGCTGTGATGTGCTCAGAGATGTGACAGCAGGGGGCTCTGATGCCCTCAGTGATGTGACAGCAAGGGCTCTGATGTACTCAGAGATGTGACAGTAGGGGGCTCTGATGCACTCAGAGATGTAACAGCAGAGGCTCTGAAGCACTCGGTGATGTGACAGCAAAGGCTCTGATGCACTCAGAGATGTGACAGTCGGGGCTCTGATGCACTCAGAGATGTGACAGCAGGGGCTCCTGAAACACTCAGAGATGTGACACCAGGGCTGTGATGTACTCAGAGATGTGACAGTGGGGCTCTGATGCACTCAGAGATGTGACAGCGGGGGACTCTGATGCGCTCAGAGATGCGACAGCAGGGGCTCTGATGAACTCAGAGATGTGTCAGCAGGGGGCTCTGATGCACTCTGAAATGTGATAGCAGGGGCTCTGATGCACTCAGCGATATGACAGCAGGGGCTCTGATGCACTCAGAGATGTGATAGCAGGGGCTCTGATGCACTCAGCGATATGACAGCAGGGGCTCTGATGCATTCAGAGATGTGGCAGCAAGGGCTTTGATGCACTCAGAGATGTGACACCAGGGGCTCTGAAGCACTCAGAGATGCGACAGCAGGGGCTCTGATGCACTCAGCGATATGACAGCAGGGGCTCTGATGCACTCAGAGATGTGACAGCAGGGGCTGTGATACACTCAGAGATGCGACAGCAGGGGGCTCTGATGCACTCAGAGATGTGACAACAGGTGCTCTGATGCTCTCAGAGATGCGACAGTTGGGGGCTCTGATGCACTCAGAGATGTGACAGCAGGGGGCCCTGATGCAGTCAGAGATGTGACAGCAGATGCTGTGATGCACTCAGAGATGTGACAACAGGGGGCCCTGATGCACTCAGAGATGTGACAGCAGGGGCTCTGGTGCACTCAGAGATGTGACAGCAGGGGGCCCTAATGCACTCATAGATTTGACAGCAGGGGGCTCTGATGCACTCAGAGATGTGACAGCGGGGGCTCTGATGCACTCATAGATGTGACAGCAGGGGGCCCTGATGCACTCAAAGATGTGACAGCAGGGGGCTCTGACGCACTCAGAGATGAGACAGCAGGGGCTCTGAAGCACTCAGAGATGTGACAGCCAGGGCTCTGATGCACTCAAAGATGTGACAGCAGGGCTCTGATGTCCTCAGATATGTGACAGCAGGGGCTCCTGATACACTCAGAGATGTCACAGCAGGGGCTGTGATGCACTCAGAGATGTGACAGCGGGGGCTCTGATGCACTCATAGATCTGACAGCAGGGGGCCCTGATGCACTCAAAGATGTGACAGCAGAGGGCTCTGACACACTCAGAGAAGAGACAGCAGGGGCTCTGAAGCACTCAGAGATGTGACAGCAGGGGCTCTGATGCACTCATAGATGTGACAGCAGGCAGAGGCTCTGATGCACTCAGAGATGTGACAGCAGGGGCTCTGATGCACTCAGAGATATGACAGCGGGGGCTCTGATGCTCTCAGAGATGTGACAGCGGGGGCTCTGATGCTCTCAGAGATGTGACAGCGGGGGCTCTGATGCTCTCAGAGATGTGACAGGGGGGCTCTGGTGCGCTCAGAAATGTGACAGTGGGGGCTCTGATGCTCTCAGAAATGTGACAGCAGGCAGGGCTCTGATGCACGCAGAGATGTGACAGCATGGGGTTCTGATGCACTCAGAGATCTGACAGCAGGGGGCTCTGATGCACTCAGAGATGTGACAGCAGGGGCTCTGATGTACTCAGAGATTTGACAGTAGGGGGCTCTGATGCACTCAGAGCTGTGACAGCAGGGGCTCTGATGCACTCAGAGATGTGACAGCAGAGGCTCTGAAGCACTCGGAGATGTGACAGCAAAAGCTCTGATGCACTCAGAGATGTGACAGCGGGGGACTCTGATGCGCTCAGAGATGCGACAGCTGGGGCTCTGATGAACTCAGAGATGTGACAGCAGGGGGCTCTGATGCACTCTGAGATGTGACAGCATGGTGCTCTGATGCACTCCGAGATGCGATTGCAGGAGCTCTGATGCACTCAGAGATATGACAGCAGGAGATTCTGATGCACTCAGAGATGTGACAGCAGGAGCTCTGATGCACTCAGAGATATGACAGCGGGGGCTCTGATGCTCTCAGAGATGTGACAGCGGGGGCTCTGATGCTCTCAGAGATGTGACAGCGGGGGCTCTGATGCTCTCAGAGATGTGACGGGGGCTCTGGTGCGCTCAGAGAGGTGACAGCAGGGGCTCTGATGCACTCAGAGATGTGACAGCAGGCAGAGGCTCTGATGCACTCAGAGATCTGACAGCAGGGGGCTCTGATGCACTCAGAGATGTGACAGTAGGGGCTCTCATGCACTTAGAGATGTGACAGCAGGGGCTGTGATGCGCTCATAGATGTGACAGCAGGGGGCCCTGATGCACTCAGAGATGTGACAGTAGGGGGCTGTGATGCACTCAGAGATGTGACAGCAGGGGCTCTCGAGCACTCAGAGATGTGACAGCGGGGGCTCTGATGCACTCAGAGATGTGACAGCGGGGGCTCTGATGCACTCAGAGATGTGACAGCAGTGGCTCCTGATACACTCAGAGATGTGACACCAGGGGCTGTGATGAACTCAGAGATGTGACAGCAGGGGCTCTGAAGCACTCAGAGATGTGACAGCAGGGGCTCCTGATACACTCAGAGATGTGACAGCAGTGGCTCCTGATACACTCAGAGATGTGACAGCAGTGGCTCCTGATAGACTCAGAGATGTGACAGCAGGGACCCTGATGCACTCAGAGATGTGACAGCAGGGGGCTCTGATACGTTCAGAGATGTGACAGCAGGGGGCTCTTATGCACTCAGAAATGTGACAGCAGGGCTCTGATGCGCTCAGATATGCGACAGCAGGGTGCTCTGATGCGCTCAGAGACGGGACAGCAGGGACTCTGATGCGCTCAGAGATGTGACAGCAGGGGGCTCTGATGCACTCAGAGATGTGACAGCAGGGGCTCTGATGCGCTCAGAGAAGTGACAGCAGGGGCTCTGATGCGCTCAGAGATGTGACAGCAGGGGGCTCTGATGCGCTCAGAGATGTGACAGCAGGGGCTCTGATGCATTCAGAGATGTGACAGCAGGGGGCTCTGATGCGCTCAGAGAGATGTGACAGCAGGGGGCTCTGATGGGCTCAGAGATGTGACAGCAAGGGGCTCTGATGCGCTCAGAGATGTGACAGCAGGGGGCTCTGATGCGCTCAGAGATGTGACAGCAGGGGCTCTGATGCGCTCAGAGAAGTGACAGCAGGGGGCTCTGATGCGCTCAGAGATGTGACAGCAGGGGCTCTGATGCGCTCAGAGATGTGACAGCAGGGGGCTCTGATGCGCTCAGAGAGATGTGAAAGCAGGGGGCTCTGATGCGCTCAGAGATGTGACAGCAGGGGGCTATGATGCGCTCAGAGATGGGACAGCAGGGACTCTGATGCGCTCACAGATGTGACAGCAGGGGACTCTGGTTCGCTCACAGATGTGACAGCAGGGGGCTCTGATGCGCTCAGAGATGTGACAGCAGGGGTCTGTGAAGCACTCAGAGATGTGACAGCAGGGCTCTGATGCGCTCAGATATGTGACAGCAGGGTGCTCTGATGCGCTCAGAGATGGGACAGCAGGGACTCTGATGCGCTCAGAGATGTGACAGCAGGGGGCTCTGATGAGCTCAGAGAAGTGTCAACAGGGGCTCTGATGCGCTCAGAGATGTGACAGCAGGGGCTCTGATGCGCTCAGAGATGTGACAGCAGGGGGCTCTGATGCGCTCAGAGATGTGACAGCATGGGGCTCTGATGCGCTCAGAGAGATGTGACAGCACAGGGCTCTGATGCACTCAGAGATGTGACAGCAAGGGGCTCTGATGCGCTCCGAGATGTGATAGCAGGGGCTCTGATGCGCTCAGAGATGTGACAGCAGGGGGCTCTGATGCGCTCAGAGATGTGACAGCAGGGGCTCTGATGCACTCAGAGATGTGACAGCAGGGTGCTCTGATGCGCTCAGAGAGGTATGACATCAGGGGGCTCTGATGCACTCAGAGATGTGACAGCAGGGGGCTCTGATGCACTCAGAGATGTGACAGCAGGGGCTCTGATGCACTCAGAGATGTGACAGCAGCGGCCTGTGCTGCTTTAGGAGATTTCACAACGTGGAGTTCGTGATTCATTCAACTGTGAAACTGCACTCTTTTGCTGTCGGCCACAGCCTGCCAAAAAGTTCAAATTAATGCGATTGCAGGATGCACATGTATTCTCCTCGTACTCCATGAGTCCGATGACTGAGGGGCCCCTCCCCCTGATGCAGGGCCCTGTACTGCCGCACAGAAGGCCCATGCCTCGGGCTGGCTCTGCCTGCAACCCCTGCCTAGCTTGGCCCTTGCTTGCTACAGAGATGTTTCAGAGCAGTCCCTCCTCAGGTGTGCACGGCTGCTTTTGGCTTACTGCACAAAAACCCAGACTCATTTAAAAGTGGAAAAGGTCGCTTTAATGTGACAGGCCAAAGCTTACAATTAAACGCTTACCTGGCTCCATGGCCTTACAAACTAAAGACATATTTCAAACAACCAATTAAATAATTAAACATTCTCGTTTTTTAACCAACAATTAAATATTTAAATAAAGCCATTTCCTCCCTAACTATCCCTTGGACCCTACCGTCTCCTTACCCCTTTTCCAGGCGTCCCGCTTTCTCCACGGGGCCATGCCCCCCCAGGCTCGATAACTGTTCCCCCATGGTGGCCCGATTGTGCAAAAGCGCCACCCCATCCTTTCCCGTGTCATTCCCCCATTGTGCTTCCCTCCCCCCACATCAAAAGGGGCCATGCCCCTGGAGCCCAGGACCACTTCAATACCCCTCAGCCTCCCCTCTACACCAACTCCCCCTTCCTATGACCTGCAGCCAGTCTGACCTGCCACATCAGCAACAAAATGTTACATTACAACTTCACTGCTGCTCCAACCTGTCACACAAAACTACCATATAATAGCTCCTTAACAGACTAAAAAACCCTGTAAGAACTTGACATGGGACGTAAAAAACAAACCCCGCATAAACCAAGTACAATGGTCTCCTATCCCCGTTTAATAAAACCAGACACCAGACCTAACCCAAAATGAAGGGGTCGGAGGGCGGGACAATCACCAAGTCCAACCGTCGCCTGCCTCCCGAATCTTCCCTGTCCCTTAAATACCCCCGGGAGGCGCTCTGCCCCCCACGGCCACTCGCTGGCCGTGTGCAGCGCCAAAAACCTCCCCGGGGGGAAACGCTTCGCGTTCCCCCCGGGGCCCCCCTTTTGGCTTACTGCACAAAAACCCAGACTCATTTAAAAGTGGAAAAGGTCGCTTTAATGTGACAGGACAAAGCTTACAATTAAACGCTTACCTGGCTCCATGGCCTTACAAACTAAATACATATTTCAAACAACCAATTAAATAATTAAACATTCTCGTTTTTTACCCAACAATTAAATAATTAAATAAAGCCATTTCCTCCCTAACTATCCCTTGGACCCTACGGTCTCCTTACCCCTTTTCCAGGCGTCCCGCTTTCTCCCAGGGGCCATGCCCCTCCAGGCTCAATATCTGTTCCCCCGGGGTGGCCCGATTGTGCAAACAGCGCCACCCCATCCTTTCCCGTTTCATTCCCCCATTGTGCTTCCCTCCCCCCACATCAAAAAGGGCCATGCCCCCGGTACCAGAAAAACCCTCCCCCGAGGTGTTCTTTCTGCCGCACCCCCCCCCACCAATATTCCTACCTCCAACTCCTCAACCAATCTCCCAGCCAAGAGCTCAAGTCCGCCAGATAATGATTGTTCCCCAAAAACCGGAAAGTTTACCCATCCTCTCTAAATCTCATCAGTCCTTCCTAAACCCTCTCCTTATGGTCCAAAACCTGTACTGCCACCGATGTACCAAATTCTACCATCTCTCTGTTTATCCCCTTCCTTGCCCGCTCTATCGGACCCTCATTTCTCACTCCCCTCCCACTCTCTGTGGCAAACACTTAGTCCCCACTACAGTTGCTTGAGGCCACACTTGTCGGACCCATAACAAAAACCCCTTTTTATTTTCCTAAGAAGAGCCACACCCGTATCCCTTACCAGATCAATTTCCCTACCAAGACTAATCCCCCCCATCTGGAGGCCCATAGCTTTCCCTCACCCCAGCCAACATAGGAAGCAACTGATCCCAGCCCAGCCCCCCAAACCCGGACCATCTTACCACAACATCTTTATAGTTGCACCCCAGTTGCCAGCCAACAACCCTTTTCTCAGTTTCTTTCCCCGCCCACTTAACCCTAGAATGTCCCAAAAACCAGATTTTTGACATCTGACCGGACCTCCTAGCAGCATCTGAAAAAGAAATTACAAAATCACTTACAAATCAACAACATCCTAATAAATGCAACACTCCTGCTACTTACTGAAAATTCTATAAAGACATCCCGTTTGCCCCGGTCCCTGACATACCCTTTGTATCTCCCTTACTTCCAGCGTCCCAAACTTTGCACCTACTCCTCTGAATAGCCCAGCCTGCTACCTACAGATGCTGCACCCCTCCTAAATGAATGAGTTCTAACCTCCTAACCTTTCCCACACCACTAGTAACATCTCCTCAGTACCTTATCCTTCCTGGTCATCTCCTTATCCCTCTCTGGAAACACCCCCCGTCCTCTCCTGCCTGTCCCCCTATATTTCGCACCTTTCACCTAACCTTTAAACAATACACCTAAACCCACTTAGCCCCCCTTTTTCCTCTAAACTATTACCCACCAGCTCACCCTTGCCCCCCCACCTTCCATCACCTTATTAATTTGGCCTTGCGTTGCCTCCCCTGCACCGGGGGCCAAACCTGCACCCCCGTCCATGCAGTCCCTTCCATATAACTAATCTTCAAGCTCCTTGCGTCCATTACCACCTGTTTCCCACCTGCACCAGGGGCCCTAGTGCACCCCCGTCCATGCAGGCCCTTTTTCTGCCTTACTCCTCTCCACCGCTGCACCAGGGGCCAAACCTGCGCCCCCGTCCATGCAGTCCATTCCACATAAATTCCTCTTCCAGCACCTTGCTTTGTTGCTCCACTTTTTTCCCCCAGCTGCACCAGGGGCCCTAGTGCACCCCCGCCCATGCAGACCCATCTCATCACTTCCCCTTGCTGCACCAGAGGCGCTCCCGCACCTCCGTCCATGCAGCCTGAAGCTTACTCACCTTGTTGTGCGGCAAGCGGGAGGGCTTCGCCACCGTCGTCTATGCCCTCCAAACGACGGCCACCACCCCTTAACAATTTCCAGTTACATCCCCCCTGCGGCCCTCCCCTACCTACGCATCTTCCTCCTCACCCTTCTCCTACCCCCTTTAAGTCGCCCCCAAAAAACCTTTCATTAAACCTTGTGCCCCCCCTCCTTTTACGATAAACTGAGCCCGACCTACCAGCCCCCCCATTTACCTGGCATGCAGTCTTTCCCCCCACCTCTTTGCCCCGCTCCTCGCCCTGACCCACTGTCCCCTGCCTGAAAACAATCTGTAACCGGATGCCGACCCGCACACCTGCTGCAGTCGTGTTTAAATGTGCACATCCACCTCGTGCAGCCTTCTTTATTGAACGCCCAGCATGCTGTCGAGGGCTGTCCTATGCCTCCCCCCATCCCCTCATGGGCGGGGCGACCAAGAAAGGGCCGGTAAGGCACAGGCAGCCCGCTTGCTGTGTGCAATGTCGGGGCAGGCCTCGTTGGAGCCATCCATTGCAGCCAAAGATCCATGTCTATCTCCCCCCAGACCACCTGACTGTCCTCCGCCATTCTCGCTCTGAATTCCTCATCATAGCGTACCAAGGCAAAACCCCCAAAACTCGTGAAAGCCTTCCTAATTACGTCCATATATTTAAGCAGGGCCACGCAACGCTCCGGGAATTTTTCACAATATACAATGGCATAAATGATAAATGCTGACGTCCAATTCTCAATAGTCACCGGGACCCTTGGGAACGAAGCCAGTTCCCTTTCTTCTTCTTTAGACCCCCCCTTTGCCGTACCAAAACCCTCTCCCTCCACCTGAACAGCGGGGGCTGCGCAGCGCCCTCCGTCCTCACTCCTCCTACCCGGGGGGGCCGTTCCGCACCCAACTCCAACCTCCTCAATTGATGGGGACCTCTCCCTTCTTCTCCCACCTGCATTCTTCTGCAGGTATTTACTCCCTTTTCCCCTCTGCCCTGTCGCCCCCTTCTGTGCCCCATCACCGCCCCCACTGTGGTTCCCTTGACCCACCCCTTTTTGAGCACTCCTAACATCCCTTAGCTCCCCTCGGCCATCATTTGCACCATCCCTCTCTGGCTCCCCACCCGAAATCCTTTCTCCCCTGGATGCTCTCCTGTCTATCTCCCTCCTCCTCTTCCTGCCCCTGGATTCCCAAACCTCCCCTCTCCCCGCCGCGAGGGTTCAAGCCACCACTGCCGCGAGAGCCCTATCTGGCGCAGCTCTACGCTGCGGCCTACCCCCACCTAACTCCACCTCACCCGTGACCTCCACCACCGCCCCTTCCAGCTGGGCCTTGGACGCTCTGCTAATAATTTCCAGGGCCTCCCTCAGAGCCCTAGCATCAACCATACTCTTCCTACTGGCTCCCTGACCCACCATTGTGCACCAATAATCTGGTATTGCACAAATTAAGCCCTTTTAATCTAAAATAGCTAACTAAGCCCCCGAGCCAGCACCTACCCGTGAACCAAAACCCCTAAGCTAGGAAACACAGATCAAATTGAGCTATAAACTTAATATCACTGTAAAGAGTTAATCAAACTCTATAATTCCCAAATAGAGAATATAGAACCACTTATTATCCTAAGAAAAATATATATATTTATTTATTTATTATTTATTTATTTATTTAATATCTACCCCCCACCTAAATAACACACCTGCCCTAAAAAAAAACCTCCCCTACCTCCACACCTGCCCCTGGTGCAAGCACACACAAAACTAGAAACCCACGCTTAATTTGGGGCTAAAAATTGAGCATAGAACACTGCCCCTGGCGGTTCAAGGCCGCACCACACTAGCAGTTTCCTCACAGCCACAGAAAACAAAACGGTCCCTTTAAGGGAGCCGCACTGCCCTCTGTGCCCAGCTGCTGCTACCGCGCACAGAAATGCACAATCGGGAGAAGGGAAAACCCCACGGGACTCAGCAGCACACGGAGAGGGATCCCCCAGGCAGCTGATGGGAATGGAGCTGTGCAGGGCGGCTTCACCATTTATTAAAACAACTTTTTACCCGGAGAGAGGAGGGCACACGGCCCCTTCCTTAAAAAGGCGCTAACGAAGGAAAGCTGTAGTTGGACGGCGCAACCGCGGACACCTCCCTAATCACAGCTATCCTGACAAAATGAAACGACCGGACAATAAAGGCACACCTGGCACAGAAATCCCACCCTCCAGATAAAATAAAGCGGGAAGACCCGGCGAACAGAGAGTACCTGCAGTAAGTGGAGGTACCTTATTTATAGTGCCTCCTTATAAACGTAATTTTTAAAAAAATGTTTTATATCTAACGCTAACTGTCTAAAATTAAACTTATCCTAACCCTCTCCTCACCTCACAAATAAACCCTTACCACGCCCAAAACCCAGGGAAGGCTCGGGAGCAGGCGATAGGACAATCACCAAGTCCAACCGTCGCCTGCCTCCCGAATCTTCCCTGTCCCTTAAATACCCTCGGGAGGCGCTCTGCCCCCCACGGCCACTCGCTGGCCGTGTGCAGCGCCAAAAACCTCCCCGGGGGGGAAACGCTTCATGTTCCCTCGAGGGCCCCCCATCTCCCCTTCTGCAGAGAGATGCATGAGGAGCAGGCAGGGCCGGCGCTAGGCGCACGCAGCAGGTGCAGCCGCACTTGGCCCGGGATCATAGGGGCCCCGCGCCGAGGGTGCCGCTGAATGCCTCTTCTTGCAGACTGCAGCATGGGCCGTGTGCTCAGAGAACCCAAGCTTGCTGCAGCCCATCCTGAGCATGTGGGCGGCACATGCTGCGCTGCAGCTCACCCTGAGCACGTGGGTGGCACATGCTGCGCTATAGCCCACCCTGGGCACGTGGGCGGCACATGCTGCGCTGCAGCCCACCCTGGGCACGTGGGCGGCACATGCTGCGCTGCAGCCCACTCTGGGCACATGGGCGGCACACGCGGCATGAGTGCAGCACACTCTGGGCACATGGGAGGCACACGCGGCATGAGTGCAGCCCACTCTGAGCACGTGGGCGACACACGCTGCAGCATGCATGATGAGGAGGAAGCTTATCTTTTACAAAACCGGCTGTTCGCCCTCGAGGTTTGGCCCCCTTTTGTTTCTTCACGTGAGGCAACTTGCTGCCCTTCAACCTCCTGCTGCGCTAATGGAGAGACAAATGCCACCTCCCAGGGGCCCAATAGGCGCTGCCCTCATAACACTGCTGATCACTTTCTTTCTTAAAGCAGAGCGTTTACTAGTGATGACCTATTTAAGAGACCATTGTTGTGGACAAGGCATTCTTACCGTGCTAAGAACTGCAAAGGGGCATTTTTATTTTGTAAGCATGCGCAAAGCAGCAGTTAGCTGCCTAAAATCTGGGCCTTCCTGCAGCACAATTTAACATATCGCACAAAACCGTTTCAGCTATTTGCCTTAGTTGCACGTTTATAAGGCCAAAAAGCGTTTAACTGCAATGTAACATGTTCCTCACGTTGTATAAGAAGCCTGCAAGGGAGCCATGAACATTTACCAAGGGTGTGACGAGAGAGGTTGTCATCCGGGAGACTGGAGGGGATATTTTCTCTGGTTCTGGTGCTCACCTGCTAGGATTTCCCACCACGTTGTCATGTTTCCAATGCAGACGCTTCCCCACAAGAACACATAAAAGTGCCATTAAAGCGCACGTCTCATGTTTGGTTTTTGTTTTCTTTGGAATACTTCAATATAAATTATTGGGCTTAAAAGGTTGACACCTTTTATACTTGTCTAGTGAAGTTTTTGGAAATTCTCCTCTTGGATTATATAGTAATATATTTTTATACCATGTTTTCGAGCCTGCCTTCATACGCAGTGCGCATTATTTTGTGATGTCACTTCCTGTGATTTCCCTTCCTGTGATATCATCAAATGCAAATAAAGGGGCTCCGCACTTAATGTATCGCACTGGGCCCCACAAATCCTAGGGACGGCCGTGGGAGCAGTCACATGTCAAGTCGCGGGTCACATGTTGCAGAACCGTCACTGCTCAGACTTTCACAACTGCACCTTTCAAAACACATCATTACATGAAGTGGCAAAACAAGCAGTATTAACACATCCCTCCTGTTCAAAACACTCAAGGGTGTGCCATAGTTAAAGTGAGTGTTGGGAAATAGTAGTGTGGCATGACTTAGAGATGCATTTGTAGTGTGAGAAACTATGGGACACTGCCCCTTTAGATGACAGCTACCTGCCCAAGGGAGGACCCAAGTGATGGGAGGGTCACGTGGTAGGGAGGTGACGAAGGGAAAGGCACCAGTATGAGAAAGGTTGTGGAAGGTGACTGAGGTTAAAATAAAGAAGCTGTTTAATACTGGCCCAGTGTGTGTGTGCACCCAGTTTCTTTCACACCTCGCAGGTGTACCATCAACTGGCAACACATTCCTGAGAACCCACACGCCACCACATGGCCGTCCAGTCCAGCAGTGATCCCACTGTTGGGTCGTGGCAATCCTGCCGATGCCAGCACTCCCGCGGCTGTTGAGCTGATAGGCTGAGTAGTGTGGGCTCCCCTTCGCTCCAATTCTTTAACCCTGGTACCCCTGATACAGCAATAATAATACAGACAGGGGTTTTTGTTCGTGGAAAAATTATGGCCGTAGGCTTATTTATTTTCTACAGAAAATAGCACTGAACAATAATCATAACAACCAACAATGACACCAACTCGCTTTTGGGCACTTTGTGTCCAGGGGGTGTAGATGCCCAGCCCTCTCCTTGGCTAGTCTTAGTTACCCGGGGCATCCGTTTCTGGACACGTGCCGCTGCCTACGACTTTCTGCAACCGTGTACCGAAGGAAGTACTCGGCGTTCCTGTTCCTTGTTCTTTCTCCTCGTGTTTTCGCTGGGTGGGTTGGGTGGCAAAACATTTCCTTCTCCCCCTTTTCCAGGCCCTGGGAGCTTACCCGTCAGAGGTGAGCTCCTTACCTGGTTGTGCCCATCCTTCTTTTCGTTGGGGTATTTATACCCCCTTGGCCCATTGTTGTACTACTGGGGGGCAGGACTTCCTCCTGCCCCCCTGTTGCTTTTCCTCACACCTTTCTCCATGTGTGTTTGGGTTCCCTTGGCAACGCCCCGGGTTGGGGCGCCGGTTGGCTGCCCCTCCCCTTGCAATTCACGCCGTTTGGTTCCCCCACCCTGCGCCTAACCCCCCAGGCCCTCTATCGTGCCGCACTTTGTGCCGCACGGGGCCTGGGGCATAGGCTCAGTAGTGTGGGCTCCCCTTCGCTCCAATTATTTAACCCTGGTACCCCTGATACAGCAATAATAATAGAGACAGGGGTTTTTGTTCGTGGAAAAATTATGGCCGTAGGCTTCTTTATTTTCTACAGAAAATAGCACTGAACAATAATCATAACAACCAACAATGACACCAACTCGCTTTTGGGCACTTCGTGTCCAGGGGGTGTAGATGCCCAGCCCTCTCCTTGGCTAGTCTTAGTTACCCGGGGCATCAGTTCCTGGACACGTGCCGCCACACCTGGGTGGGTGCCGCCTCGGCCGCTCAGGTCCCCCCAAAAAGCATCCCTACCTGCAACCTCGCTCAGCTAATGCTCTAAAAATGTTATCTGTAAAAATTCCCATCCCTTTGTTGGATAGGTGTACCCCGTCCCGGTGGAACATCTCTGGGTTGTTCTGCGACAAGCCATGTTTTATAAACTGAAGCCCCATACTCCTACAGTACTTTTCTACTGCCTTGTTGAGCTTTTTCCTTGCAACTTCAATTGCATGCCTCCTGTGTGCACCGTACCAGACTCTGCGGGTAACTATCTCAGACATAATAATTTCGGTTTTCCACCAGCAGTGTGCTATAACCCTTAGGGACTCGCACCTGTTGCGCATTAGTTCGCCCTTATTTGTCTTGACCAGGTCATTTCCGCCAAGGTGGATTACCAGATACTCCGGGGGGTCCCTGAACCCGATCAGGTCCGATAGCTGATCGTGAATGTCCTCGCAATGCATTCCCGGGAGGCCCCACCAGGATGTTATCGTCTTTTTAAAATGCAGGCCCTCTTTGAAGTCTTCGATCCACCTGCCTGCCCGTGCCACAAATGAATGGCCGACTATCCATGCCGACTTGTAAGGGCTTGTATCTACATGGGTGGATAGGAGAGAAATCATATCAAGTTTTCTCTTACATATCTTTTGAAGCATTGTGACCTTCACCCTCCGATTTTCTTTACTCCTTTCGCTCCCAAACCTCCTGCCCATGCCGACGTGGCTGCCCCTATTCTAAAAGAGTGGGTTCCAAACTCCGCTGCATCCCACCCCGCTTGGGCTATAGTTTTCTTTAGCACTGCTTGGAACTGGTATCTGCTGAGCGCCCTGCCGTCCCTGTGTATTAGTAGCTGCCCCCCGACTTTTGGCCGTACCTCGATAAATTCCTGGGTGATGCACCTGGGACAATGCTCCCTATCCTTAATGCAATTCAGCTCTATTGTTCTACCTTTCCCCATCTGGTCTGTTTTTGATTTCCTCAGTATTATTGACATGCCTTTTGATCCTATGCTGACGTCGTCACTTGCCAGCCCGTCCCCTGCAACTGTGTTGCGCACTACCAGCTCCCCAATCCTAAACGCCCCATAATACGCGAATGCAAATGCCGCCCTGAACAGCCTTGTCTCATAACTGTTGCTACACGTACTATGCAACAACTGTAACAGTTTAACCAATTTACCAAAATTCAGGGGTCTCCTGCTGTCTGGTTTCTTCCCCTCCAATTTTGCCCAGCCCTTCATTGCATATTTTATCCGTGGGCTAACTGTTGGGTCTGTCACCCCGGCCACCTTAGAGGTATATGCGACTGCGGCCAAAGGTGATGCCGCCCAGCTTTTTCTTTTCCCTTGTGCAAATGCTTTTTCCAGGAAGTCACACATTTTGGAGATTGTAATCTCCCCCACTTCTAGTAAACCAGTTTCCTTTAACACATTATTTACATGCTTCTTGCATTGCTTACCAGTTTTGTATGTTATGGCGTTCCTGGCCAATCTTTCTATCACTTGACCTTGTCCTCCTCTTCTGAGTCAACCATGTAGCTGACCGTCTTTCCTCCATTGCTTTTAATGGGACCATGCCTTCTGTGGCGTGGGCGTTTTTATCCTGTTTGCATCCGGCCGCAGCTCTCGGAACTTGTCCCACTGGAAACGAGACAAGGCGTCAGCGACCACATTTGCTTCTCCGGCGATATGCCTCGCCTTTAAGACCACATTATTATTCGCACAACCCAATGTTATTGCCCTCATTAATTCCAAGACCAGCTGGCATGATGCGCTTCCGTTATTTATTACATGCTCTACTGCCATGTTGTCTGACCAAACATTCAGCTCTTTGCTATTTAGCTCTGCCTCCCATGCACACAGTGCTACCCAGATAGGGAACAGCTCCAGTAATGTGATATTACTCGTTCAAGCTGCCTGCTGCCATGCTTTTGGCCATTTTTCTGCGCACCACTCTGTCCCCAGTATTGCGCCAAAACCAAATCCCCCGGCTGCATCTGTAAATAACACCCTCTTGCTCTCCTCGTTTATTGGTGAGCGCCAGATCACTGCTCCGTTGAATGATTTAAGGAATGAACCCCATACCCCCAAATCCTTCTTGATTCCCCTGCCAATTCTGACTCTGTGGTGCCCCTCTTTTGCCCCTCTTGTTCTCTGTTCAATCCTTCTTTGGAATATCCTGCCTTGCGGTATAACCCAACCAGCAAAGTTTAGTTTACCTGCTAATGATTGCAATTCCTTCACTGTGGCCTTGTTTCTCCCTTTCAGGCTTTTGATTGTTCCCAATAGGTCTGCCACTTTTTCCTCCGGGATCCTGCACACTCCCGTTTGTGAGTCTATTTCTATACCTAGAAATTGTATTCTTTGTGTTGGGCCCATTGTTTTTTCTTCAGCTAGCGGGAAGCCCCAGTCTTCTGTTAATGCCATGAATTTGTCCAAGGTGGCCCTACACAGTTCAGAACCCTGTGGTCCCACAAATAAAAAATCGTCCAGGTAGTGAACTACTCGTGCCTCTTCCATCTCCTTTGTGAGTGCCCATTGTAAAAAAGAACTCACTTTTTCAAAATATGCGCACAAGATGAAGCAACCCATTGGTAAGCATTTATCAACAAAGTATTAGCCCTCCCAATGCATGCATAGCCACCTCTGTGATTCCCTATTGACTGGAAGCAGGCGAAAAGCTGACTTTATATCGGCCTTCGCCTTCCATGCCCCCTTCCCTGCTTGCCTGACCACCTGTACTGCTTCCTGGAAATCTGTATAAGACACTGACACTGAGTCCTGTGCTATGCCATCGTTCACCGATGCCGCTGGGGGGTATGATAAGTGGTGAATCAGCCTGAATTCACCTGCCTCCTTCTTCGGGACCAGCCTCAATGGCGAGCATATGTATTCCAAAAATGGGGGCGATCTGTATGGGCCCCCTATTCTTCCTAGTTCTATTTCTTTCTTGATTTTCTGGCCCACTAACACTTTATTCGCCAAGGTGGATTTCAGGTTTTTTGGTGTATTCTGGGACCCTTGTCCTTCAAATGGAATATTGAAACCCTCCTGGAAGCTTCTCCTGATCGTCTCTGCAACTTTCTTGTCTGGAAAAACCTGTAGCCACCTCTCCATTCTTTCAATCTTAACTGGCGTGGCCTCTTTCTCATTGCTTTTCTTAACTCCGTTTGTCCAGTACCCTGTGTGTGCCGGATGCTGCTCTGGTACATTTTGTGGTGCTATGCTCGCCCCTACAGTTTTCGCATCTGTGACTGAATTTGCATTTCTTGCCCCGTCTACATGGTACCCCATTCTCGAAGTTTCGACATTGCGCTGTCTCTGACCTTGCTGGCCCATTCCTTCCCTTAGAACCCCCTTGTTCTGTTGGTAGTATGCTGTTCTGCCAACTTCTCTGTGAGCTGTATTGCCTGCTCCGAAAACTCTGATCCCTTGCTCTGTCATAATTGCTCTCATATCTTCTGTTATTATATCTATAATCGTTTCTAAAATCGTTTTGCCAATATTGCCTCCTTTGATAGCCTCCCGCACTACTCTGTTCCCTGGCATCCCATTTTTCTTTTAGCACATTGAATATGTAGGAGGTTGAAGTTCTCCTCATCCCAACCTATGTCTGGGAAGCAATCCATTTCTTTTCTAAATTCATGGTCATATTCCTTCCATGCATCCCCCCCAAATGCTTTGTAAACCTTTAAGACCCTCTGCTGGTATGTTACCAGTGATAACCCGTCTTCTGGATGTTTTTGTAGTGTGATCATGGACATTATCTGGAAAGCTGCTGTCCAATTATCAAAATTCCTAGGTACTGGTGCCCTTTTTAGTAGTCCCTTCTCGTCCACCTTTATGTCCTCTAGTGATACATTCTGCCCTCCCTTTTGGCTGTCTAGTAACGAAAATATATCTATAAATTCTTTTCTCCATATTTTTTTCCTTCACTTTCTCATTAATGTACCATGCCTGAGACTTCATAGAACGCCCTTGGGACTCTTTGCCGACCGTGAGTCTGCCATATTTTGTCATAACTGTGGCTGGTACTTGTACTGCTATCTTTGTTAGCCCGTCTGGCGTTGCTGGTAGGTTGGTGGTCGCCCCCTGGGGAGTGGACCCTGGCGCAACACCTTGTCCCCCCCCTTGTGGAATGGGTACCCCGTTGTCAACTGGGCCTGGCCCACCTGACCCCTGGCCATCACCTGCCCCTTCTGTCCTAGCTTTTCTCTGTTTCTCTTTACGTATTACTCCCTTCCATTTCACCCATGCCTTCAAGTGCTCCCTTTCTTCGTCCTCGCTACTTTCTTCCTCATCAGACGTCAGTGCCAATTGTTCACCCTTGTGTTTGTTGTGCCTCTTTTCCTTCTCTTCCTGGGTTCTGGGCGACTTACCCTGAACCGTGATGCATTCTTTCAACATTTTAACAATTTTGTCCCCAATGTTATTATTAATTTTTTCTTTACCTTTTTTGTTGGTTTTCTTTTGCCTCTTCCTGGGCTCCTCCGGCCGCTCCTGTGGCCCTCCTGCCACTTCTCTTGCCCTCTTCTGGCCTTGTGGTAATGCTACCTCCTCCTCGCTGCTGCTGGACTCCTCTAATAGCAAAGGCGACATTGCCCTTGCCTTCTCCTCCTTCTACATCAGCTCCAGTACCCACTGTGCTCCGTATTCCTTTTCTGCTTTTTTTTTGCCCATGCGCTAAATTCTTGCGCTCTTCTTGCCCTTTCTTCCGCCATTGCTCAGAGTTAGGATAAGAACCTGGCCCCCTGTGTATTCACACCCAGTGGATTTAATATTTATGCCCTGTTGCTGGAGTTCAAGGTCGTTGTATTAGCACTGTGGCCCCCATAAAATACGCGAAGGGGCACTCGGATTTGAACTGGGGACCTCTTGATCTGCAGTCAAATGCTCTACCACCGATCCTTAAAAAGTCTGATGTTCTACTGGCTGCGCTATCCGGCACCAGGGCCGTCTACAGCTTTCTGCGCAAAAAGTTATTATTTTTTTTTTTTTTTTAGAAAACCCCCATGTGCCTCGAACTCGCCACCTTCAGCACTGTAGCACTGTGGCCCACAGGTCTACTTGCTGTGCCACGGGATCCTTCGTCCCACCTCCTTCTCGGCTCTGCCCGTAGTGTATTATAGCCGTGCGATGTTTCTTTAAGCGTTCTGATCCTTCCGATCACGTGTGCCCTCTAGTAGTCATGCCCCTTTATCTGTGCGCTCCTTCTATTGTTTCGCGGGCATTTTAGCGAGAGCCTCTCCTGTTTCCCTGCTCCTCTTCCCCGGTCTTCCGATCCGTCGGATCCCTCCGATGCTTCACTCGCCTCTCCGGCTGGCGTCCCTTCTTCCCTGCACTCTTGCTGTCTTTGTGGCTTCTTCCGTCCTCTGCCGCCCTTCGGCTCCCGACGCTGCCGCGGCAACCGGCACTCCTTCTGCTCCTTCCGACCTCCGTCCTCCTTCGTCTCCCGACACCGCCACGCACCTGAAGATCTTCCCCTCAGTCGTGGGCTTTGTCTGCTCACGGTTCCGGTTAGGCTGACGAGGGTCCTTCCAGCGCTGCTCCGACTGCAGAGGGGAATAAGCAGAAAACAAGAAAAGCCCGCAGAGGCAAAACGTTTCCTTCTCCCCCTTTTCCAGGCCCTGGGAGCTTACCCGTCAGAGGTGAGCTCCTTACCTGGTTGTGCTCATCCTTCTTTTCGTTGGGGTATTTATACCCCCTTGGCCCATTGTTGTACTACTGGGGGGCAGGACTTCCTCCTCAAATCGTTTTGGAATCGTTTTCGTTTTGACCGCACTGCACAGGGTAAACTTGCATTATCCTGCTGCAGGGGCCGGGAGGAGCAGGAGAAGCGGTGCGGAGTCCGTCAAGGGAAGGAGCTGTCGAGCGCCGACAGGCACACCCAGTTCGGGTACAGCGTGTAGCGATTCGGGTTGTGGCGAAAAGCAGGAGGCTGCAACATCGGGCCAAGCTCCAGTGGCGGACTGCAGAGACTGTTAAAGGCAAAGGAAAACTGCACCCACCTTGGTCTCGGAGCGGAGAATCCAGAAGGTGCCACGTCGGGGGAGAGCAGAGGACTGCAGCGGCGTGGGAGGAAGCCAGCAGCAGAAGGAGAGGCGGACCCAGCTCATCGCCGAACCCGCAGCAAGAGGGAACACCCAGCGGTACGGAGCAACACACCGCTACAGGCGGAAGACAGAGCGGCGGACAGAGAGGAACAAGCCGGCAGAGGAGCACACGGGGGTGCAGACCGGAAGGGAGAAATCAAAACGAGGCATTGCTTAGGAGACTGGGCACGCTTTGGAAATCAGTGGCAGGCACAGCGCAAGACAAAAGGAAGATAAGCACGGATCGTGCACAGGTCAGTCTCGGTGGCACAGTCTGTAAGTGTTGCGGCTGGTACCCGAAAGGTTGGGGGTCCGTGCCAATCCTCCAGCAGTTGCTAATTCAGAAAGGGTGTGAAGAACGAATACAATTTCATAATTGCGGCATAGCATTTTGCCAGGAGGACACAGTTGAACGCCTGGGCCGAACGGAGCACCCAGGTGGAAAATAAGTGAATTTATTACCGGAGTCCCACAAAAACGATCTGCAATAATGGCGGATGAGAGAGCAAAAAGGGCGAGAGAATTCAGTAAATGAGCCAGAAGAGCAGAATGGGTAGCTGAAACTCTGCAAAGAGAAGAGCAGGCAAAGGAAATGTCGCCTTTGCTGATAGAGGAGACCAGTGGTAGTGAATCCGAAACAGCAAGGGAAGAGGCACTTCCATAAGGACAGAAGAGGAGCAGAGAAGTGCCCAGGACAGCAGCAGAGGAGACAGAGGTGCCGAGGGAGAAGAAAAGGAAAGAGAAGAATAAAGGTACTGTGAAAAATAACAGCAAAATTGAAAAGCTCGTGTTAATATGTTACGCACCTGCATAGCTCGTACGGGTAAAGCGCCCAGGACCAGCAACAAAGTAAGGGGGGAAAGGGGTGGAGTAAGAAGTACAAAAAGCGCACGGAGGAATGGGAGGACTCAACCACAGGTACAGAGAGCAGCGAGGACAAGGAAAGAGACCATTTAAAAGCATGGGTAAAATGGAAAGGGGTGATGAGCAAAGAGAAAGAAAGGGGCTCTGGGCTGGAGGGGGCTGGCAAAGGAGTGGAGGGGTCAGTCCCCTTACCACAAGGACACCCAGGGGACCCAGTACCCATACCGCAAGGGGCTCCGGTGGGGGCGCCAGAAGGGACAGGTGGAAGTGGGAATCACGCCCCGGGGGGAAGAAGCACCCAGGGTGGAAGCCACAACCACAGCAGCCAAAGAGTGAGGGCCAGTGATGACAAAGTATGGCGGGCCCACGATGGGGAAAGATGGGCAGGGGAAGTCAAGGAAGACTTTGGCATGGTACATTGATGATAAAGAAAAGGAAAACATTTGGAGGAAGGACTTTATAGATATCTTTTCCCTGCTGGAGTACCAAAAGAGGGGGCTTAATGTGTCATGGGAGGACAGAAGAGAGGACGAGAAGGGAATACTAAGGAGGGCAACAGGGGAACGGAGCTTTGAGAACTGGTTATCGGCTTTTCACATATTGTCAATGCCCAGAAAAACGCGTTATCTCTGGTGGCATACGAGCAGAGGGTTTTCAAAGTGCACAAAGCTTTTGGTGGGGCGGGTGGATGCATGGCGGGAGTATGACCACGAAATTCAGAAAGGAGATGGATTGTTATCCAGATACAGAATGGGATGAGGAGGATTATAACTTGTACATATTTAATGTGCTAAAAAAGAAGTGGAAAACACAGTACAGGAGGGCAGCAGCAGAGACGTTTTTATGGGAGGGCAAAAGGGGCACCTGCCCCAGGCCCCCACCTTGGAGTGGGCCCCAAAAGGCTGCCTGATCTAAGAAGCAAGATTCCATTGTTCACCAGACTTGAATAGCACACGACAAGTACATTCTGCGTTGATCAATTCATCATTTAATGCTTTCTGTGTTCACTGTGGTGTACGTCGTTTGCATGTTAACTGGCAGGCTATCATGCAAGTATATGCAAAAAGGACAAGCATACTCGTCGTTGGCACTTAAGGGGTATAGGCACAACTCTGTAGCATTATTTCCTTCCTGTGGGAATTATGTTGATCGTGTGCCATAGCCAAAGTTGAAATGCATATTGATATATTGAGTTCCCCAATGGTTCAGACATTAGCTCAGTGTGTTATTGTGTTAAGCATTCATGGCAGAGAACTGTGTTCATGTGCAAGATTAGAATAGCACATTCCAGCAAGGCTGGCAGCGCCTTTCCTTTGTCTAAAGTGTATAAACCTGCCTGCATATGAACTTTGTTTTCCAGCATAACAGGTGCTATTATCAGCAATGCACCTGCACCAGATAGGGGTTGCTATCAAAACTAACATGTTATCCATATGGTGAAGATCGAGAAATTGGTTTGTTCAGATGTGGTGTTGTAACACCTAGGCAATCGCCTCCAATGATGAGCATGAACTATTAGTCCAAGAGGTGAAGAAGTATCCAACTTCAAGACTGGAACCAAAGTGTTCATGCTTGTATCCTGGCTTTGCCAGCAGACGATACTGTGATCTTGGTCAAATCATCTGATATCGCTTACATTACTGTGCTATTTTCTGTCAGGTGTGCCTTCTTGCATGCTGGTGGCATCGTTTAGCCCATTACTTGATCTTTCTTCTTATGTAGGCTATTTGAGTGGAAGGGTTGGTAGACAAAAGAGAGCGGGCCAGATGTTGCAGTCCTTGGGCAAGCATATTTTAAGGTCTGCTCATTTAATACAAAAAAGTGGTTGCTTTTGTAAAAGTCAAAGGTTTTTCCACATGTTTGTAAATAAAGTATTTAAGGCTTTAAAAAACAAAACACAACCTCAGATTAAATCTGTTAAATTACATTGATTGGTATGCTGATACTTGTTTCCCTTGATGATGAAGAGAATGAAGCTAGAATAATTACCATTTTGTGTAACACCCTTCTATGATATATTTTTTTTTAAATGATCATGTTTGGTAATGTGATTTGTGTACTTTCCAAGTCAGTTTTATAAAATGAGTTTATTTTAGTTCATGGTAAGAACTGGAAAAGAAAGTGTTCAAATGCAGAATGTGCAGAGATGGCACAAATCCCAGCTTCACCCCTAAACCAATGTGTGATCCTGGGCATCTCATTTATCGTGTATTGCGTAACCTCTCAAAACTGCCAGTCCCTAAACCTTTCAAAATTGTCAGTTATTCAAAGTGATTTCCTTCTCAGGGTATGATCTTCAAAAAAGCCTAATTCATGGTTTCACTTGCTATAGTGTTGCTTCCACTATAATAGTGAGCATTACAGGCACGTGTTCCTTTGATCTCTAATGGCAACACTATATAAAAACCATGCCCCACTTCTATTCTCAGTCTGTCTGAAGACAGACACCTTCCTGATAGACATCCACTATCCATGCTATGGCATGTGTAGCTTTCTCCTTCCTTCCAATTGGTCTCCTCTATTCATGCTTGAGCACGTTTGCATTCTGTGGGGCAGCTAATGTGAGTTCTCTGTCTATTCTGGGTTACATGTACCTTTTACATACGGTCCTGCATTAATACTACAGGCTGGATACCTTCTTGGATGCTATTGAGAAAAGGTATCCTGTATCTATACTAGAACATAATTAATCCCTTCGTAGACTGCTAATGTTGGCCTTCAAATGCTACTTGTTTATCATTCGGATTAGAGCAAGTGTAAAGAGGGCGAGGGGACTTAAAGGGAGTAAACATGCTTATTTTGAAAACTGCAAAGCAGCATATCAACCTATAAATTGTGATTGTGACGGGGGGGGGGGTGAACAGATATTCTTCACGGAACTCCTTTGGTTGGTGGAGGGTGGCCTCAAAGATGTCCATGCCAGGGCCCCAAAAGTGCTTAAGATGGCCCTGGGCAGCAGAGAAAACCACACTGGCAGAATAATTATAGAAGCAATTACAGGTAGAGCAACAGGAGATACAACAACTATAGGAGGACGGGGGAACAGAATTTTCAGAGCAGGCAGTATGGTGCGCAGCGAGGCTGGCAGAGCAGTATGCCACCAACGGCACAGGGTGGTGACGGGGGGACTACCTGGACACCCCAGGGCCCCGCCGCCCCGTGCTGGAAATTCGAATGTGGGGTCACATGCAGCTGGGAGAAAGACTGCAAATTTAACCACAAGTGTGCCAAATGTAGTGGGGATCACAGCAGTGCCAAGTGCACAAGAGCAGCAACAAACGGCAATAGGAACAATGAGGGGAAACAATCCTAGGGGCTGGGGCGAAAAGGGGGTGTCACCAGTGAAACTTGAAAAAATGGAAAAATAGCTCCAGGCATTTCCAGACCAAGAGACGGCCACTTTGATTAGAAATGGTTTTCAGGAGGGTTTCACAATTCCATTCACAGGGCAGGAGTCACGGGACATACCAAAGAACTTGAAATCAGCCAATGAGGACCAGGGGATGGTAAGTGAGAAAATAAGGAAAGAAATAGAACTGGGTAGGATTGGGGGTCCTTATAAAACACTGCCCTTCCAGAAATACATATGCTCACCTCTGGGGCTAGTCCCAAAGAAAGAAAAAGGGGAGTTTAGACTCATCCACCCCCTCTCGTACCCCTTGGGTGCATCTGTGAACGATGGAATCCCACCTATGGAAGCAACTGTGTCCTACACAGAGTTCCAGGAAGCGATAGAGGTAGACAGAAAGGCAGGCAAGGGTGCATGGATGGCGAAGGCAGACATAACACCAGCATTTCGCCTGTTACCAGTAAACAGGGATTTGCAGCAATGGTTGTGCATGCAATGGGAGGGCAACTTTTTTGTAGACAAAATGCCTCCCCATGGGATGCGCCATCTCCTGCGCATATTTTGAAAACGGAAGTTCCTTTTTGCAATGGGTACTCACCAAAGAAATGGAAGAGGCAAGGGTGCTCCATTACCTGGACGATTTCCTATTCGTGGGGCCACAGGGGTCGGCTCTATGTAAGGCAACTTTGAAAAAATTTGTGAAGCGGACAGGGGAGTGGGGTTTTCCACTAGCAGGGGAAAAAACAATGGGGCAACACAGATAATACAGTTTCTGGGCATAGAAATTGACACAAGAAAAGGAGTATGTCGTATCCCGGAGGAGAAGGTGGCAGACCTCGTGAAAACAATTGATGAGCTGAGGGGTAGGGATAAGGCCACGGTAAAAGAACTGCAGTCGTTGGCTGGAAAGTTAAACTTTGCAGGGAGCGTAATACCTCAAGGAAGAATTTTTCAGAGGAGCATAGAACTGAGGACAAGAGGGGCCAGACTGGGGCATCACAGAGTGAGAATAGGGGAGGGAGTCAAGAAGGACATGGCAGTTTGGGGGGAATTCTTAAGGGATTTCAACGGCTTGGTTATCTGGCGCTCGCCTATCAACCAGGAGGGAAGGAGAGTCCCGTTCACCGACGCGGCAGGAGCGTTCGGATTTGGGGCAATGTTGTGCACGGCGTGGTGCGCGGATGAATGGCCACGTTCATGGCAGGAGATAGCATGGACCAAAAATATGACCTTGCTGGAACTATTTCCAATATGGGTGGCAGTGTGTGCTTGGAAGGTTGAGCTGAACAGCAAAGAAGTGGCAATATGGTCAGACAACATGGCGGTGGTGCAGGTGCTGAATAAAGGAAGCGCATCATGCCCACTGGTGTTGGAGCTAATGAGAGCCATCACGTTGGAATATTTAAAAAACAATCTATGCCTAAGAGCAAGGCACACATCCGGCGAAGTTAATGTAGTGGCTGACGCCTTGTCTCGTTTACAGTTGGACAGGTTCAGGAAGCTGAGGCCGGACGCCAAGGAGAAAAAGACGCCCACACCAGGAAAGGCATGAGTTCCGCTAATGGCATTGGAGGAAAAAGAAAGGTTAGCCATGAGGCTGACTGGAATGGTGGAAAAGGAGCACAGATACCTGGACGGGTCATAAAGGACCTCGCCCGGATCGCTTTGGCCCACAAAACGGGTAAGCAATATGAGAAACACTTGCAAAATGTATTGAGGGAAACAGGGGGACGAGATGTGGGGTATATTACAACAAGCAAGATGTGTGAATTTTTGGAGGGAGCATTTACAAAGGGGAAAAGGAAGAGCTGGGCGGTGGCACATCTGGCTGCGGTCACATACGCCGCAAAAAGAGCCGGGGTGTTCGACCCAACAGACAGCCCTTTAATAAAATACGCAATGAAGGAATGGGCAAGGTTGGAAGGGAAGAAATGGGATAGTAGGAGGCCTCTGGATTTTTGTAAGCTGGTGGGGTTACTGAAGACGCTGGAGGACACATGCTCCAGCGCCTACGAAACAGCGCTGTTCAGGGCAGCCTTTGCACTAGCATGCTATAGGGCACTCAGAATCGGGGAGCTGGTAGCTCGGAACACAGCAGCAGGGTATGGGCTAGCAATAGGGGACATCAGCATCGGTACAAAAGGCATGACCCTGTTAATAAGAAAATCTAAAACCGACCAAACTGGGAAAGAGAGAGCAATTGAGATAAATTGCATCAAAGAGAAGGACCACTGTCCCAGGTGCATCCCGCAGGCATTTCTGGACAAACGACCAACTCTCGGAGGCCAACTCCTGATACACGGGGACGGCACAGCGCTTAGCAGATCCCAATTCCAGACGGTGCTGAAAAAATCCATAGCCAAGGCGGGGTGGGAGCCATCAGAATTTGGGACCCACTCTTTTAGGATAGGGGCGGCCACATCAGCATGGGCGGGGGGCCTGAGAGCAAAAGGAGTCAAGGAAATTGGGGGTTGAAAGTCAAACTTTTCAAAAGATATGTAAGAGGGGAACTAATATAACCACCCTCCTCCTTTGCAGATACGGGCCCTTACAAATCAGCGTGGATCGTGGGTCATTCGTTTGTGACCCAAGCAGGCCGGTGGATCAAGGAAGTTAAGACGGGGCTCCATTTCCCCCGGACGATCACGTCATAGTGGGCCTACCGGGGATACACTGGGAGGACATACACAACAGGCTATCAGACTTGATTGGTTTTAGAGACCCACCAGAATACCTGGTGATTCACCTTGGGGGCAACCACCTGGCCAGCACAAGTAGGGGAAGGCTGCAAAGGGACATTTGCGAGTCCCTGCACAACATATCACACTGCTGGAGGGGGACTGAGATTTTTGTGTCCGAGATGATACCACGTAGAATTTGGTACGGAGCACATCGTAGACAGGCTGTGGAAACATCAAGGAGGAAGCTAAACAAAATGGTGGGAAAATACTGCAAGAGCACGGGGCTCCATTTCATAAGGCATGGGCTTTCCCAGAACAACCCCGATATGTTCCACCAGGACGGGGTCCACCTGTCCAACGAAGGGATAGGGGTTTTTACAGACAACATATTCAGGGCTCTAGAAGAACAGGGATGTAGAGAGGGGTACATTTGGGGGAACCTGAGCGGCTGGGGCACCAACCACTCAGGTGTGGCGGCACGTGTCCAAGAGCTGATGCCAAAGGGACCCATAGACTTGCCAAACAAAGCAAGGCATCCGACACCCTGGACACGGTGTGCCCAAAAGCATACCTGTTTTGTATAAGTTTGGTTTTTTGTGTAATTTCTGTGAGTAAAAAATAAATGCCTACGGCCAATATTTTGTCCACAACAAACTGTCTGTACTGATTCCAAGATAGGAGATAGGAATCAGGAGCCTGGGGAGGCCCACACTACTCAGCCTATCCGCCGTCAGGCCTCCAACGGGCCCTCTGCCCCACTGCCTGTCACCTGGTCCTGCAACACGCATCCCGCCTTGCCGGCCAGCTACACACGGCAGTTGATCATCCAAGCCTACAACAGGCGCTTCACCCATAACCAACCTTACAAAGCCCACAATAGGGGCTCCGGGCTGCTGACATCAAGACTGTAGGCCTGCATCAGGTGGGCCGCACTGCCGCCATTAAGACTCTGCACTGCCCCCGCCCAGATTTGCATCAGGCAGCCATCCAGCCACCTAGCTGCTGTACAGCTAATGGCCGCCTGCATACGCACCAGGGCCTCATACTGTACAGAAAGAAGCCACCACAGCACATCAACAGGCCAGGCACACCATAATGCCCCCTGGTGAGCCAGAACCAGGCTGGTGGACCACCCCACATACTCTGCAATGTAACCAGGCGCACAGGCCCCCTAGGCCCCGCTGCGAGCCAACACTAAATGGCATTCCTGCGCAAGCCACTGCCTTTCACCCTGGTGCAAGGGACGTCATTTCACCAAAATGCCAGTGATAGCGGAAGTGACATCACATGACCCTTGATCTCTGATGACATCACAGGAAGTGATGTAATTTGACCCCACACCAAAATGACATCACGGGAAGCGATGGAACACGACTGTTTACCCCTTGACAAAACAGGAAGTGGCATCACATGGCATTGTCTCTAAGTGCACTATGAAAAATATGGTTACGATATTATTGTAACGTGATATACATTTCATACAAGAATGGATCACCATGTGTATATGCAGAAAAAACATGCTATAACTGCAACTTGCGAAAAGTAAAATACATAGTCCGAAATGGCTGCTTATTCTACTCGAAATGCTTTTTGGAGGATTTTGTCTGCATTGTGAATTTGAGGTGGTTAAGAACAGACTAAATCAGTGACTCGCCCCCTGAAGTGTGCCTGAAATAAACCTTTAATGAGTCTAGCATTTATTGTATGGAATTCCAGAAAGACAAATAGCTTAAATAACCACATGGTATTGGCCACAGCCAGGGAGCTTCAAATTGTAAAAGAAAAAGCATATATTTTATTTTAGGGGTAGCAAGGGTAGTGTGCGTAATTTCCAATGAGGAAGCCATCGGGCTGCGGGTCATGGAGGGGTGCACATCATCCGAATTTAGGAAAGAGAGAGAGGGGGAGGGAGGAGATATTCAAGCGGCTTCAGTGGAAAACCCACAGAAGAAGAAGAAGGAGGAAGGAGAAGTGGTTGCTGCACTGTGCACGCAAAGATCAGGCTGCAAACCGCACAGCACAGGGCGGCCACCCAGTCGACCGCAAATGCCAGCTCGCCAGTCATCCAGGGCCCAGAGAACATGCTACTGTCCCCCATAAGGAGGTCTAGGCCCATGACAGCCCGGCGACAACAGATCAAACCCACCGACACAGGGCCCAGGGAGAATAACGCAAGGACCAACCTCAGGCCCACGCAGATACATAAGGGCAATGCAGGTCAAGGAGACGATCCAACCCATCCGCACCCGCGATACAGAGAATAATACGATGACCCCGGGATACGATAAACACCCGATGGACCCGTACTACAGAATAAACCCCACCGTCAGCAAATACAAATAGTGAAAAGAACTCTGCATAGTAAAGGTGTGATAACGGAACAATCCAGTACCTGGTGAATCAGTGACTTATTCACCAACAGAGCATGGTCTAGCACATGGTCAGTGTGCGTATGGTGGCATAAACCTACGCTATGTGTGGGTGGGTTTGCGTATGTTGGTGTAGGCTGATGGTGAGTGTGTGTGGCTGCTTGTGTGCCTGGTGGTGCAGACCGTTCCTTACTATGTCATGGCGGAGGCTCATGTTATAGATGTTGGTGAAGGGTCCGGATGGTGGCAGCGGGTGTATGTGCATGGTGGTGAATGTGGTAATGGTGGGCGATGTTATGGATGGTGGTATAGGGCCCGGGTGGTGGCAGTGGGTGTATGTGCATGGTGGTGAAGTGTGTGTATGGTGGTGTAGGCTAAGGGTGGATATGTGTGGATGGTGGTGAATGTGGTGATGGTGGGCGATGTTATGGATGGTGGTATAGGGCCCGGGTGGTGGCAGTGGGTGTATGTGCATGGTGGTGAAGTGTGTGTATGGTGGTGTAGGCTAAGGGTGGATATGTGTGGATGGTGGTGAATGTGGTGATGGTGGGCGATGTTATGGATGGTGGTGTAGGGTCTGGATGGTGGCAGCGGGTGTATGCGCATGGTGGTGAAGTGTGTATGGTGGTGTAGGCTAAGGGTGGATATGTGTGGCCTGTGGTGAATGTGGTGACGGTGGGCAATGTTATGGATGGTGGTATAGGGCCCGGGTGGTGGCAGTGGGTGTATGTGCATGGTGGTGAAGTGTGTGTATGGTGGTGTAGGCTAAGGGTGGATATGTGTGGATGGTGGTGAATGTGGTGATGGTGGGCGATGTTATGGATGGTGGTGTAGGGCCCGAGTGGTGGCAGTGGGTGTATGTGCATGTTGGTGAAGTGTGTGTATGGTGGTGTAGGCTAAGGGTGGATATGTGTGGATGGTGGTGAATGTGGTGACGGTAGGCGATGTTATGGATGCTGGTGTAGGGTCCGGTTGGTGGCAGCGGGTGTATGGGCATGATGGTGAAGTGTGTATGGTGGTGTAGGCTAAGGGTGGATATGTGTGGCTGGTGGTGAATGTGGTGACGGTAGGCAATGTTATGCATGGTGGTGTAGGGTCCGGGTAGTGGCAGGGGGTGTATGTGCATGTTGGTGAAGTGTGTGTATGGTGGTGTAGGCTAAGGGTGGATATGTGTGGCTGGTGGTGAATGTGGTAATGGTGGGCGATGTTATGGATGGTGGTGTAGGGTCTGGATGGTGGCAGCGGGTGTATGTGCATGGTGGTGAAGTGTGTATGGTGGTTTAGGCTAAGGGTGGATATGTGTGGCTGGTGGTGAATGTGGTGCCGGTGGGCGATGTTATGGATGGTGGTATAGAGCCCGGGTGGTGGCAGTGGGTGTATGTGCATGGTGGTGAAGTGTGTGTATGGTGGTGTAGGCTAAGGGTGGATATGTGTGGATGGTGGTGAATGTGGTGACGGTGGGCGATGTTATGGATGGTGGTGTAGTGTCCGGATGGTGGTAGCGGGTGTATGTGTCTGGTGGTGAAGTGTGTTTATGGTGGTGTAGGCTGAGGGTGGATATGTGTGGTTGGTGGTGAATGTGGTGACAGTAGGTGATGTTATGGATGGTGGTGTAGGGTCCGGATGGTGGCAGCGGGTGTACGTGCATGGTGGTGTAGGCTAAGGGTTGATATGTGTAGCTGGTGGTGAATGTGGTGATGGTGGGCGATGTTATGGATGGTGGTGTAGGGTCCGGGTGGTGGCAGCAGGTGTATGTGCATGGTGGTGTAGGCTAAGGGTGGATATGTGTGGCTGGTGGTGAATGTGGTGACAGTAGGTGATGTTATGGATGGTGGTGTAGGGTCCGGATGGTGGCAGCGGGTGTACGTGCATGGTGGTGTAGGCTAAGGGTTGATATGTGTAGCTGGTGGTGAATGTGGTGATGGTGGGCAATGTTATGGATGGTGGTGTAGGGTCCGGGTGTTGGCAGCAGGTGTATGTGCATGGTGGTGTAGGCTAAGGGTGGATATGCGTGGCTGGTGGTGAATGTGGGGACGGTGGGCGATGTTATGGATGGTGGTGTAGGGTCCGGGTGGTGGCAGCGGGTGTATGTGCATGGTGGTGTAGGCTAAGGGTGGATATGCGTGGCTGGTGGTGAATGTGGTGACGGTGGGCGATGTTATGGATGGTGGTGTAGGGTCCGGGTGGTGGCAGCGGGTGTATGTGCATGGTGGTGTAGGCTAAGGGTGGATATGCGTGGCTGGTGGTGAATGTGGTGACGGTGGGCGATGTTATGGATGGTGGTGTAGGGTCCGGGTGGTGGCAGCGGGTGTATGTGCATGGTGGTGTAGGCTAAGGGTGGATATGCGTGGCTGGTGGTGAATGTGGTGACGGTGGGCGATGTTATGGATGGTGGTGTAGGGTCCGGGTGGTGGCAGCGGGTGTATGTGCATGGTGGTGTAGGCTAAGGGTGGATATGCGTGGCTGGTGGTGAATGTGGTGACGGTGGGCGATGTTATGGATGGTGGTGTAGGGTCCGGGTGGTGGCAGCGGGTGTATGTGCATGGTGGTGTAGGCTAAGGGTGGATATGCGTGGCTGGTGGTGAATGTGGTGACGGTGGGCGATGTTATGGATGGTGGTGTAGGGTCCGGGTGGTGGCAGCGGGTGTATGTGCATGGTGGTGTAGGCTAAGGGTGGATATGCGTGGCTGGTGGTGAATGTGGTGACGGTGGGCGATGTTATGGATGGTGGTGTAGGGTCCGGGTGGTGGCAGCGGGTGTATGTGCATGGTGGTGTAGGCTAAGGGTGGATATGCGTGGCTGGTGGTGAATGTGGTGACGGTGGGCGATGTTATGGATGGTGGTGTAGGGTCCGGGTGGTGGCAGCGGGTGTATGTGCATGGTGGTGTAGGCTAAGGGTGGATATGCGTGGCTGGTGGTGAATGTGGTGACGGTGGGCGATGTTATGGATGGTGGTGTAGGGTCCGGGTGGTGGCAGCGGGTGTATGTGCATGGTGGTGTAGGCTAAGGGTGGATATGTCTGGCTGGTGGTGAATGTGGTGACGGTGGGCGATGTTATGGATGGTGGTGTAGGGTCCGGGTGGTGGCAGCGGGTGTATGTGCATGGTGATGTAGGCTAAGGGTGGATATGTCTGGCTGGTGGTGAATGTGGTGACGGTGGGCGATGTTATGGATGGTTCTGAGAGGGCGTTATGGTGGCGAAAGGTCTTGAATGGAATGCGGAATGCTGTGGTTCTGTGTGGGTGGTTGCGTAGGGTGCAGATAGTGGCGGAAGCTGATCGTGTGGATGGTGACCTCTCAGATGTATTTTCGGAGATATAATTAGTTCCAGCTGGAACTGAGCGCTTTACAGACGGGTTCAGACTTTTTGGGGGATCCTACAATGCGAAGCTATATGCATTTGCGCTGAGACACAATCTTCTATTTTTAGATGCAAATTTCACAACACACATTGCAAACACACACACACAGCAGGAGAGGTCTGAGTGCCGAGCTGTATGCATTTAGTTGGGCTGAGAATGTCCTATTTTTAGATGTGTTTTTAGAAGTATTTGTGTATCTTTGCATTTTAGATTGTACCTGATCCCTATGAGAGTTCTCCATTTCTGCAAAACCAGGTCACGTGCTTTTGCTTGCGCTGAGACAGACGGTCCTATTTGTAGAGGAGTTCTCGGAGGTATTTTAGATCTCGTTATCATTCGATCATTGGGTTGTTCTTTATGTCGCTCGATCCTTAGACCTGTGCAGGTACCTTTCTATTTATCTTTGTATCTGTCCGCAGTCTGTCTTTGGGCTGCAGCCTATCTGTGTCTACACATACGCACGCACGCGCACGCACGCGCACTCACACACGTACGCACGCACGCGCACTCACACACGCACGCACGCGTCTATCAGTCTTTGGGCCTCTTTACCTACCTATCTTTGGGGCTATATATATATATATATATATATATATATATATATATATATATGATCTGGCTTTCTTTGACTGTCTCTATCCATCCATCCATCTGTCTATCTGGGCCTGTGCTTTTCTCTCCCTCTGTGGGTCTAGAGATCTATTTCTCTGGTCTAGCTATCGGCCTGGTTGTGTTTGCAGCTCTCTTATACACACACATTAGTGCCAGGTATCCTCAGGTCTAGCTACTGCCATCACAGTTAAGTCTTGCTTTTTTAACACAGGATGCATGTTCGTCAAACTTTCTCTCATGTCTACCATGAACTAATCGCAGCTGGGAAACACGCATCGCAGCCAGCACAGCCATGATCCCCCTTGGACCCTCATGCGTTCCCCCCACCCTCCCCACTAAGTTGTGTGTTTCCTAAGTAATCCCCTTTTCCTAACACCTTCTATACCCCCAACACTTCTTTAATTTCCACAGACCACGGATTGAAGACACCCTGGTAGGGTCACAATACGCTGCTTCTCGGACAAGGCCGGGTGCCGTAAAGACCCCTGCGGTGGTGGTGGGCGCAGTATAAATACTGAATAGCATAACATTTGCCTCAACATGGGGAGTTGCCCAGTCCCTGGGCAGTTGTGGGGGTCCTTGCCGGCACCACTAGGCTGGCAGAGGCAGACAGCGAATCTTTTAAAGTCGTCTGCAGCGGGTTGTAACCTGGGGGGCAGTGATAGCCAAAGAAACTCAGGTGGGCTTTGCTCCTGACCCTTCTCCGGTTCCTGCAGTAGCTACTCCAAGGGTAAAGGAGGGTTACGCAGGCCTTGCACCATTCCACGCTGTGTGTGGCGTTTTGTAATTCACTACTTTGCATGCGGAAGGATACACAAGGCATGGAATATTTGGGTTGAAGCATTTAGTTCAATGGATAGCCTCCCCCATACCCATCAACAATCTTTTGTGTTTCCAAGGTGACGAAAAAGAGTATTTTGTTAATGCTGACAGGAGCTCCATTGACACCTATGGGCGGGCAAGTGGATTAGTGGGTGAGTGAACTGTGGCGATATTTCCATTGACGCCTATGGGTGGGGAAGGGGATTTGCGGGTGAGTGAACTGACTCTCGTGCGGGTGACAGAGGCCAAACAGTCGGGTGAGTTGACTGGTTAGCAATTCCCTGCCTCCATCCATTCAAAACTACGAGGCCATTGCAGACTTATATATAGAGGTGTCTGCAGTACCGTTCAGTTTTTAGTAGTTGTGAAATCGTGCCCGGTTCCCTCCGCTATCAGTTCTTACGGGCCGAATAACCTCGGAAGATCCTTTATTGGGCAATAATTGGTATCGGAAGCCTCCTGATCCAGGCAGACCAATGGAAAGCCAGAGAGACACAGATGCCAAGAGATGGACAAGAAGCAGCAGAGATTATTTTGATAGGCAGGAGCCCGGTGGTGCCTCGTCCCCAAAAACGTGGGAAAGAGCCCCTTTTTAAAATGTAAACACGGAGGTCTGCCTCCTTGAAAACCGAACAAGTTTTTTGTTGTTGTTGTTGCACACTGCAGGTTGGCACTAACCAGGGCTTTGAAGTACTGTGATGGTAAAAGTCATAGCTGGGCTTCACAGGCCCGCCGGTCATTCCCCAAGTCTGTTTCTTTGATGTCTTACCTTGTATTACTGGGCTGGAGCCGACACACGTGTGAAATGAAGAGTGCGAATGGCCCCTTTCCCTGACACGTCACAGCTCACTTGGAAAGGGCCATTATCATTCCAAAGCCCCTCGTTCTCTGTAATCTCTTCATTAAATGCCTGCATCACATAAGCCTGAAACAGTGTAATGGGATCTACGCGATCACTGCCCCGCCTGTAATGCCTAATGCCGATGACGAAAATGTCGACTCCCATTACGGCGCAGCGTAGTGATCAGATAGATCACTTTGCCTGCATCCCCCGGCCCACATTGCCCTACCCACCCCACTTACATTTACGGCGGCACTGCCGACTCCCCACTATCCCTGCGGCATTAGCTCCTCCCACTCATGTGCGAGGAACTGCCCCCACAGGGTTCTGTATCTTCTTTTATTTTACTTTCTTGTCCACTGCTCACCACAGCGGTATGCAGGGAACACCCCTGCAAATCCCAACTCCCAGTACAGCTACCATGGGGGAGCGGGGGACACCCCTGAAACCCCCGCCCCGCTTGGTAGCAGTATTGGGAGTCAGAATATTTTTAAATGCCAACTGCGCAGTAAATGTGCAGTCGGCATTTTAAAGGCACAGTAATTGTACGTTTCTGTGTAATGCATACACACTTGCACATTTTATTCAGACGCTGCTTCGGTGAAACAATTATGTGATGTGAAGACAAGTAGGGCATTACACAGCAATGTCTGGTTGTTTTGTGCAGCTAAGACATTTTTAAATATCACACTGTTGTAATTGTTAACAGACTCCTTGATTTCGGGAATACGGGGTGTTTCGAATGAATGTTGTAAACAAGCAAAGGGGGTGTTGTTTTATAAAAATGGGGGCAAGCATGGGTACAACTTTAAACTGAGAGTGCCAGAGCCGGGGGAAGGTGCCCCTGAAAGGCTGCTTGTACTGCACCAGTGGACGCTATTTGTTAGGTGAGCCAGTCAGGCTGGTCTATTAAGGGGTGCCTCTTTCCGGCCAGTCCCCCAGAGGGCAATCCTGTAGGGGAGTCACTGTTGTTTTGAAGTTTTGCATCAGTTTATTTATTTATTTAAATTTTTGTCGAGCGCCAGTTGCCTGTAGGCTTCAGAGCACACATAAAACAAGACAACATAGAACAAAACAGGAAGTAGCCGATAGATTAGCAGGGACGGTTACCAGTCAATTGGTCGAAAACATTTGGTCGACAGGACAATTGGTCGACACCATTTGGTCGAATGCCAAATGGTCGATTTTTTTTTTTTTTTTTTTACCCCTTTTTTGTTTTTTTTTGGGGGGGTCCCCCCCAACCCCCTTTTTTTCTTTTTTTTTTCCCCCACACGAAAACCCACAAAACACATATATATATATATAAAAAAAAAAAAAATCGACCATTTGGCATTCGACCAAATGGTGTCGACCAAATTGCAGTCGACCAGTTTGTTGTCGACCAATTGACCGGACACCGCAGGGACTCATGCCATAGAGGAAACTAGAGGAGTTAGTCCGCTGAGTTAAACTAGAGTGTTTTTATCGCTTTCTTAAAGACAACTAGGGAGGACAAAGACCTAGTTGCCAAGGACAGAGCATTCCATTTTTGTGGGGCATGGGTGTCAAAGCAGGTGCCACCGAATGTATTTAATCGGAAGCAAGGCTGAACCAGAGAGTGGTTATCGTTAGAACGCAGAACTCTCGTAGGTTGTTTGGCTGAGAGTCTCTTTATCAGATACTGAGGCACCACTGAGTTCTGACATTTGTAAACAAGAGAAAGGATTTTATGTATGATCGTCTGTTTAATCGGGAGCCAATGAAGGCTCCTTCTGGAGTCAGAGACATGGTCAGATTTTGTAAGTCCAAATATAGCTCTAACAGCAGCATTCTGGGAGCTCTGAAGACGCCCTAGGTTGGTTTGTGATGTTCCGAAAAGCAAGCTGTTACAATAGTCCAACCATGAGTTTACTAGTGTGGTGGCCAACACAGATCTGTTTTTTATGTCAAGCTAGGGTCTGATTTGGGGAAGTAGTTTGATGACATATTCACAGGAGGAACGTATACTCGAGACATGTTGTTTCATGGATAGTTCTGAGTCAAAAATGACTCCAAGTGTTTTAACTGACGTACCCACAGGAATGCTATTGCCCATGATTGAGAAATGGGAGTATGCAGTATCCAATTTTTTAAAGTGGGGACCAGATACAACAATGAGAAGTTTGGTCTTCTCATTGTTGAGCGCGAGGGAGTTATAGGCCATCCACAAATGAATTTCGGAGTCGATGCTATTCAGGGTTTTGTTGTCATCACTATATTTTCCTGTTAATTCAAGTAGGACTTGGGTGTCATCTGTGTCGTTAGCATATTGGACACCCAGGTCATCAAGGAGGTCAAGTAAAGGTCTGATATAGATGTTGAACAAAATGGACGATACACAGGAACTCTGCAGGACTCTGCACGTGGTGGAGATGGAGATGGCAGAGGCATTCTTGACTGCAACTCTCGAAATTCTGGGTCCCAGAAAGGAAAAAATCCATGAGGGTGCCTTCTCTGAGTAGTTGACAATGTTTGCTAATCTTTCTTGAACGAGCCCATGATCGATGAGGTCAAATGCAGCAGAGAGGTCCAACAGCATTAACAATGTTGCATGGCCTTTTTCAACAATAGTAGTGATGTTAGATTTAAGATTCTCTGTCCCCTGTAGTGCCCTGAAGCTGTATTGATGAATGCCTAAGATGTTGTTGTGGTCAATGAAACTTTGCAGTCGCACATAGGCATAGCAGGTATGGCACGTTAGTGATTGGCCTATAGTTTTTTGCAATAGCAGGATCCAAGGTGTTCTTCTTGATTAGTGGAGTTACCCATACATCTGTTAGTGCGGACGGTACTACACAATCTCTGTAAGACATATTAATCATTTTTGGGATCCAAGCAGTAAACGCATCCAAGGATTCCTAAAGGATGTCAGTGGGGCATGAATCCCGTAGACAAGAGGTCAACTTGAGCTTCATGATCATTTCACGGACTTCAATTCCCGAGCATTCCTGAAACTCAAACATCGGAACGAGCTTAGAGTCATTCCTTTTATCTGTCATGCTGCCATAACAGGCAAGGCGGACCTGTTGATTAGCAATGTTAATTTGATTGCCTTTGGTCTCATTCAGGAAAGCATCCTGAATTGTTTCTCACCAGGCAGCATCTTTAATGGTTGAGAGGAATGGAAAAGTATGGGTTTCAAATCCCTTAAGAATTTTAAAGAGTTCATTGTTTGAACATTTGGCATCATTGATGTGCTGGTTACAGTTTTTAGATTTGGCCCCAATTATGCTACTGAAAGTGGGTCCAGGGTTTTTCCGCCATTCACGTTCTCCTGTTCTTTTTGTTCTTCCCGCCTCTTAGATGTTATCCTTGAACCAATGTTTTCTTATGGTTTCAGTTTTCATTTTCTCTTTTTTTTCTGGAGCTAAAGAATCAACAGTAGACCTAACAGCTTGGGAGAGGTGTTCTACTAAATCAGAGGAATTGTCAAACGTAACTCCATGATTCAGACTGAGTGGAGAATTCGTTGGAGGAAAGACTTTTTACCTTTCTACTTTTTATGTCGATTCGAGGGTTGTTATCAAGTCTAAGGGGGGGACGTTGGTAGTGGCAAAGTCATGTTGACTACTGAGTGGTCTGACCACGGACAACGTGAATGTCAGAAAGATTTTTGACCAGGACTCTTGTGTGTGGCCACATTGATGAGTAGTTTGCTTCACCATTTGGCAAAGTGCTAAAGTGCAAAGTGCTAAAGTCTTCACAGCAGATAGTAGGGCAGATGCCTTAGAGTCAGCAGGATCTTCAGCCCATAAATTGAAGTCACCCGATACAACCATAGGGGAACTCGTTTTCATGAAGTTGGTCAATGTAGCAAGAAACTGTTCTTGAAAGAGGGGTAAGTTTTGTGGAGCTCTGTACAGGTTTAGGATGGTCCATGAGGTATTATGATTCAATTTCATGTTTACGAGTAGGTTTTCCCACACCTTCACCTATTTGTCTGCTACGATCTACCCTATATATGTGAGAACCTGGCGGAGTGGCGTTATCTGCGGATATCTGAGCAGCGTTACGTAGCCAGGTCTTAGCGACTGCAAACATGTCTGGTTTATGCGTGTTGACTAAGTCCGCTACCTCAGGGCAGCGTTGGCACAGCGAGCGGGTGTTTAAGAGGGAAATTGAAAAAGGGGTGACATTCTGGGATAACTTCCCATCGCTGTTTGTCTTCAAAGAAAGGTCAGAGGGTTTTGTTTGGCTCACGCTCGGGGTGTTTTGGGAAATATGTGCTTGTAAGAGGGGAGTTAGATTGTTAAACCTTAAAAGCATTACTTATTTTGGAAGACAGGCTGAACAAAACTCACTGACCAAAATTTTGTATTTCAAATAATGTTGCATTTGCTTTGTATTTTTTAGATCGCTTAACAGATACACAGGAGCAGACCGCGACATAAACTAGGCCCAGACACCACAGAAATTCGACCAACATCCCAAAATTGGAATTTGTAATTTTCAGTTGCACCCAAAGAAGCGGCTACCATTTGCACAGTGCACCGCACACCAAGCCACCAAACTGGCCCACAAAACCATTGCACTCTGTTCAGAGAGGACTTCGTTGCCCTATAGGGCAGTCCGAGCTGGCAGCGGTACCCGCGCTGCTCAGTAGTCGCCTCCGGGAAGCTGGTGACTTGTTTTCACGAATCACGGGTTAGTTGTCAGTGCTAATCTTAACAGCCTGGCACAGCCCCTTTTCTCCATCTCACAACCCTGCCATATCCCCGTCTTTCTTCCCTAACTAACTCTCAATCCTTTCCCTTTCTCCCACCCTCTTCTGTGCTTCCTTTTCCCTCTATCCTCTCTTCCCCTGCCTTGAGTCATCCCCGTTTCCCTTGGTAGGAACCGTCCCCTCCCCGCGCAATGTTTCCTCCATCTTCCCTCGCAGACGTTCGCGGCTTTCACGCCATCTTGATCTCCCATTGCCCCTCATTCTGCCTCGCCATGCGCCTCCTCTCTGTTTCCTCTATGTATTTGCCTTTCTCGCTACTTTTTTTCTCTCTTTCTGCCTCTCCATTTTATATTTTCTCTGCATGTCTTCCTCCTTCACACTCTCCTAAGAAACCCATTAAACCCAGCCACCCTCGTGTCCTTCTCCTGCTCCTCACTTTGGTACCATGAAACCTCCCTCTCCAAGTGCCATGAAACCTCTGTCCCCCTATTTTATTCTGTCTTTTTACACTCCTGATCATTCCCCTCTCTGGCTGTACACCATCGAACCCTTGCCTAGAGTTACCAGATTTTGCAATTCAATAACTGGAACAATTTTTTAAAGACAATATAATCATAGCTTTAAGTGGGCCGGGGCTAGCCAGGGCACAGCCCTGGCAGTCTCCAAAAACATACGATCCCCAGCCAGCGTTCGAGTGCAGGTGTAGGTGTGATGCTTGTTATCTGTTTGGTGGGGAGGGGCTGAGACATAAGTCATCTCATTTGAATTCCATTCCCACCCAACAGATGTTGGTGATCAGGCCACAGCATTGCCAAAGGGCGGACTGCAGAGCAGTCGGAATCGGTGTAATTGTAAAACAAAGGCAAATGGGGGGGCGCTGTTGCGCACATTTAAGATGGCCACCTAGTGGGGGAGCTCCGGCTCGGAAGAAATCCTTATCGAGAAAAATCCTGTCAGTGACGTCTAAAGTGCGGAAATTTTGTACTACCCCGATAGCCGAAGCTCTGCTGCACATATTGGTGGAAAATCGCTGAAAATCGGAGCAGGGGTGCGGAAATATCCGTCTACAAAGTTTGCCGGCGAGTGAAGGCCTGCGGGGCCGCCTGCGAGTTCCGCGGAAGCCCGGCTGAGAGCCGGAGTGGGGAAGGTGCGCCGCTCATCACACGACGACCCGCCCGTGCGGGAGAAGGGGAGTCCGACCGTTCGGAGAGCATGGAGCTAGTTCCCCGCCTGCGATATCTCCCCAGGTCCCACTTGGAGTGGTCGGACCCCGTGCGTGTGAGAAAAGGAGCACGGAGGCGCCAGATTGCATCGCGGTCGCGGAGCCGCGGCGGCCGCCGGGCCCGACTCCCTGCCTGCAGCTCTACGTGGGGCGCGAACTCCTCCCTACAGGGAAGACTGCGGCTGGGACGTAGTTTGGCCCTGAACAGAGGCCCCCTGAGCGAAGTCTGAACTTGATAGCGACCCCCATCAACAGGTCGCATGCTGGCCCAAGGGCGAGTGTGGCTGGAATCTACCCCCCCCACCCACGTTACACCAAGTAAGTGGCTGTGCGTTGCGGGAGTGACTCCCCCACTTCAGGGGAGGGAAAGTAGAACTGTGGTGGACGCACTGAAGGAAGGCCCTGCTTAGCGCCCCGGGACTGGAACCTAGGGCCGATCCATATTGCCCCCACCGGTACAGAAGGCGGCGAACCAGAGGCACCCCAGACTACTTTGGAACAACATCATACAACACCCTGAGACCTCCAGTGCATCGTAAAGGCCTGATAAGCAGCACCCGGGTGGGGACCCACACGTCCTGCAACGATCATAGACCCTGCACTGGGGAGAAACGGCAGAACTGCGGTGTAATACCAGGATACATTTAGGCCCGTGAGTGAAGATCTTTAACGTATAATCCGGATTGGAAGTGGGTGAGGCCTTAATTGGCACAACGTTGTGCGATTACACTCTTGTTATTAACTGTAAGCCAGACGATAAAGACGGACACATCGAGGGGTACCCCCTCCCCACACTGGTGTACAAGGGTACAAAATACGTGGGGGAACACAGTCCATCCGTCCAAGAGTACCGCGCCACATGGGCCGCACTGAGAAAAGGGGGGCAGGAGGGAAGAAGATAGGCCCAATGGACACTTTCACCAGCTCGCAACCGCAGGGAGCGTCCAACGGGGAGCCACAACTACCTGACGGGCGAGAGGCTGACCCGATGGAACGACTAGCAACATTGGTGGAGAACGGATTCATGGCTATGAACGTAAAACTAGACGATATAGTGCCAACAATGGGATCCTTAAAGGCACGTGTTGAAAAAGAAACCGCACATGTTACGGAGGCGGAAAATAGAATATGTGCAAGCGAAGACACGATACTGCAGCACAGTCGAGATATAGCACACCTACAAACTGAATTGCACAAGACTCAGAGCAAGTGCGAGGACCTTGAATCAAGATCCCAGAGAAATAATATCCGGATTGTTGGGGTGTCGGAAAAGTTTGGTAAAGGCCTCATGGAAAGACAAGTTGAAGTATTGCTGAAAGAAATCCTTGGTGCCGATGCCTTCTCGGATCACTTTCTGGTGGAAAGAGCCCATCGCACTCTAGCACCACTCCTGAAACCAGGAGCCCCCCCTCGAACTATAATTGCTTGCCTCCTAAACTACCGAGACAGAGACACTATACTCAGGCTGTCGAGAGAAAAAGGAACTTTACAATTTGAGGAAAACAAAATCCACATATACCCGGACTTCTCGACCAAGGAGATCATATGAAGGGGTGAAGAGGCAGCTACGTATGCAAAATGTGCCTTATGCTCTCATCTTCCCGGCGAAAATGAGAATACAGCATGGGGGACGGGCTCACTTTTTTGAAAACCCTACAGATGCTATGTCTTACATGGAGTCTTCCATCCCATTACCCCCAAGTGACCGAATGGCAGACCAGAACGCAGATGCATAACTGAAGAGGTAGAGGCGAGACCTGGCAGAGCGAGAAAAGAGGACAGGGCTTGTTGGCCTGTCACACGGTGAGAAAAATGCAGTATTTGGAAATGGTACGATGTTGACAGACTGAACTATAATTGTTATTGTTTTCGGCCTGTGAGCCCCAACTCAGAGCGCGCCAGCGGGCTGCAATTAGTGACCCTCAGGAATGTTCCACATGTTTCAGGGACTGTTTATTGCGGGGCAGCATTGTCATGTTGGGATTGATGATGAGGGTGGGGGTTTAAAATGTTATATGACTGAACGAGGAGGGAGGGAGGGGGTAAAAGTTGGGAACTGGGACTCAGTTGGAGAAGTCTCACAAGTTAAAAAAAAAGTGGTGACATTGCAACACGTGGAAATCTCCTGAATAGCAGCAAGGCAAAAAATGTAAACTGGAAGTACGGCTATGGCTGATTTTGCCAAGGCAGCCCGAGGGCTCAGATTGAAATTGCTAACTTGGAATGTCCGGGGACTGAATAACCGAGCCAAATTGAGGAAAGTGGGAGCCTATATTACTAGGCATCAGCCCCACATTGTCATGTTACAGGAAACTCATGCGCTCCAGAAGGTCAATGCCGAGTTCTTGAAAGGGTGGGGCTCTCACAGGTATTGCACGGAATACTCCTCACAGGCCAGAGGGCTGCTAACCCTGATACACCCATCTGTTGGGTTCCAGCTTGAGAGGAGTAAAATAGACCCAATGGGTCGCTACGTTATAATTTGGGGTAGCGTCAAGGGTGAAGAAATGATTTTCATTAATACATATGGTCCAAATATTGATGACCCTGAATTTTACATAAATGTACTACATGAGATCGGTGCGTGTGGGGGCGAGCAGATAGTGTGGGGAGGAGATTTTAATACTATTTTGGATTTGGAACTAAATCGCTCAACTTCCACACATAGGAACCCCTCGAGAACAGCCAACACCCTGCAACACATCATCTTACAGCTACAGCTGGTAGACGCCCGGAGAACACTCCACCCCCTAAAACGACAATATTCCTTGTACTCCTCAGTACATGACACTGAATCCCGCATTGATTATTGGCTGGTGTCGGCGTCTCTCATGCACCAAATTAATGAAAGTGAAATATTTCCCCGCACATTGTCGGATCATTCTCCCATAGAGTTAGATATGACTTTAAAAAACCTTAAACCTCCGGCCAGGAGATGGAGAATGCCTTCTGACATCTTTAAGGATCCTGGGGTGGTAGAGGAACTACACACTGAGGTTGAATTCTTTTTTGAGATCAATAAGGGTTCGGTGGATAGCCCCTCGATGCTATTGGAAACATTCAAAGCATGGGTGAGGGGGATCCTGATTTCCAAGTCCACGGGACTATTGAAAGCAGTCAGGAGAGAACTGGAGGAGGTTGAGAAGCGGCTGGGGAAACTGGAGCAACAATATACATCCTTGCATGAGGATAGCACCCTGACAGACATTAATAGCAACCTACAAGAATTTCATAAACTAGCCAATAGGGAGGTGCTGTATATGGCCACTCCGGTTAGAGCACGTCGGTATGGCGAGGGAAACAAGGCGGGGCGCACACTAGCTAACCTGTTGAAAGCTGACAGAGGCCGAACCCTGATTACCAGCATAATAGGGAGCGACGGCACAGTGGGAACAAGTGAGGAAGATATTAATGGGGAGTTTGCCCTTTTTTATAGAGAACTCTATGCTAATCATGACTTAAAAACCCCCAGAGATATCCAGAGGTATTTAGATAGCATAATGCTTCCAAAATTGATTGCTGAGTATAAACTACAGCTAGACCAACCCCTTACGATTGAGGAAATTAAGGAAGCAATCAAATCTTTGGCTAACGGAAAAGCTCCTGGCTCAGACGGTCTGGGAATCGAATTGTACAAGGAGCTAAGCGAAGAACTCGCCCCAATATTGCTGTCCATGTGGGAAGAGGCCACGGAGATAGGAACACTGCCACCATCCATGAGAGAGGCTATAATCACGGTACTCCCTAAGCCCAGACGTCCCCCTAGCGAGATGTCCTCATATAGGCCTCTATCCCTTATAAATTGTGATGATATTCGCGAAGATCCTGGCCAATAGACTCCTGCCACACATGCCGGCACTAGTGCACCCTGACCAGTGCAGGTTCATCCCCACTAGATCCACAGCGCTTAATCTGCGTAGGCTGTTTGGCGTAATGGCCCAAATCAAACCAGAGGCCCAGGCGGTAGCTGTGTCCCTAGATGCCGAAAAGGCGTTTGATTCTGTGTCATGGACATACCTGTTCACGGTGCTTGGTAGGGTCGGACTGGGCCCCAGCTTTTTGAACTATGTCAAAGTGCTGTACACTAAGCCGGGGGCAAGAGTGTTAACTAATCATACTAGGTCAGACTGGTTTGAGTTGAAGAGGGGTACTAGACAGGGCTGCCCATTCTCCCCCATACTGTTCGCTCTCACTATGGAACCAGCTGCGGCAGCTATTAGAGAACATCAGGAACAGAGGGCCATATGGATGGCGGCCCTTACTCAATCGATATCCCTGTATGCTGATGACACCCTATTGTACATTAGAGAACCTGACACACACCTGGGTCCAGTAATGGATGAAATGCACAAATTCGCTTCATACTCAGGATACAAGACTAATCGATCTAAGTCTGAAATCTTCCCCCTGACCCCTGCTACCAACTGCCCGCACAATACTCATGGTCTAAAGTGGTCCCCAGATAAGATTAGATACTTAGGGGTTATAGTTACTGGAGACAGAACATCTCTATTTTTGAACAACCATGATTCCCTGCTGACTACCATTGCTACTAAACTCCGCTTCTGGGCCAAACTCCCCATTTCACTCCTAGGCCGGGTAGCCATATTAAAAATGGTCATCCTTCCTAAGCTGCTATACATACTTACCAACATCCCGATTTGGCCTGGCAGAAGGTTTTTCGACACCCTTAGGTCCCTGTCGGTGGAGTTTATCTGGTGCGGGGGGCGGCTAGGATGAAGTGGGAGAAAATGGTGGAGCCATACAATAAAGAGGGCATCGCGGCTCCCGACTTTGAATTATATAATTTGGTTGCACAAGCCCAATTTGCTAAGCACTGGTATGACGAACACGACACCTCACCCCACATCTGTCTTGAAAGACATGCAGCGCGCCCGACCGACATAAGGTCAGTCATTTTTAAAGTTAAACATAGGGACGAGTGCCCATTCGATCCAGTTAGTGCGACGGCTCAGGCATGGTTCAAGATCTTCCGAAGACTGGTGGTAAAGACGCCTTATTATGCTGAGGCCCCTTTCTGGAACTTCCCAGGCATAACACCCACATACGACCCAGGTATACAAAATAAATGGGACCCAGATGAAGAATTTAAAATCAAGGACATATTTCCCAATGGGAAATTTATAAAGCTGGAGGAATTCAGGACGGGGATGGGGAGGGATCAGCTGATGATTCTGCAATTTTATAGAATGAGATTGGCTTTTAAGGCCCGTTGGCCAACGTTCCCGGATGAGCCCCCACCACACCCATGTCTATTGACCCTTTCAACCCGGGCTGGAACTAGCATCTCGGGGCTATATGTGGCTGTGCAGACCAGTACCCCAACATTAAATGTAATGAAGGCCTCCTGGGAGACAGATCTGGGTGAGGATATAACGGATAGACAATGGGAACGGTACTGCGAAATGACCAAGAAAGTATTCATGAATGCCGGCCTCCTGTTGATCCAGTTTAAGACGCTGAACAAACTACACTATACCCCCCAGAAGGTGGCGAGGTTTACAAACAATGGGTCTGGGCCGTGTCCAAAGTGCGGGATGGATCGGGCTGACTCGATGCATATGTATTGGAACTGTCCTCTTGTGCTTGCTTTTTGGGGCGAGTTGGCGAATATCCTGGAGGAGGTGACTCAAATACCTGCAGACCTCACACCGCGAAAAAATACTTGTTTGGGGACATTGGTAAACAATCAGAGGTGACAAGGAGACTCTTTAATATTACATGCGCAGTGGCGAAAAAGTTTATATTGCAAAAATGGAAGAGTGCACAGGCACCGAGAGTGAATCACTTCCTTAAAGAATTGATGAAGGTAAATGAGTGTGAAGAATACTATATATTGACTATCCCGAATCCAAGCAAACCGAACGATATATAGGCCCTGTTTAGAGTGTATCTTAGCGAAGCTAACTCGAACAGTAATAGCCCGGTAGGACCAAGTACTCCATTAAATCAGTAAATAATGCTTATGCTGTAATGTTACCTAACTGAAAGCTGATGTTTCGAAGATATCCTATCTATGTTGTTGTTGCAATGGCATGTACCACAATCATTAAATAAAGTTTTTTAAAAAAAAACAAAGGTAAATGTAAGCGCACAAAAGCTGTGATCGATGTGCACGCCAAGTCCCCCTGCGGCACAGATTAACAAGGACAAAAGCTTTTGTCCTGAACAGCTGGTGCTGTGTCATCGCCTAACCTTCAAAATGACAAGTTTTCTCTGCAATAAATTAAACATCAGGGCGGTGTGAAAACATATTGATCTGCACCGAAGTCTCGTGAGCGGCACGAAGGGAGCCAGCAGGTGTTAACTGCAGTAAGCAAACATCTAGTAAAGTGATCTTTAAACCTGAGGTTGAGCGCATCAAACCCTGACAATATTTTGCCGACTCGTTCCGGGACGTGCTGGCGGGTTTTTAGATCCCTGTGCATTTTAATCAATACCTCATCCTTTCATACGCCTGGAAGTGGCATAGTGCGCGGAAGAGACAGTGACCAGGTAGGTGTGTGTAGCAAATGCCCGTTCCCTGCCCCATACATGGCATGCATGTAATACTAGACCCAAAACTAGGTAAGGTGGGAAAACATAGGCCGTAAGCTTTATTACCCCAAACAAAATACGCATCATACAAAACACTGCGCATAAACAATATGCTTTTGGGGAACATGGGATCAAGTGAGCGGGGACCCTGCTCCATCGTAGGGCCAACTCGAGCATGCTCCCTGCTGCCACCCTGAGGGGATATGCGCCCACTCAGGTGCCCCCAAAAGTCCCTTATATGCATCCTCTTTCTGTCCAAAAAGTATGTCTGGTGAAAATGTCTATGCCCTCTATTGAGCGATGGACCCCACCTTGGTGGAACAATTTGTTATTTTTCAAACCAATGGCCCAGTGTTTGACGAATTGTAGGCTGGTGTAGGAGCAACATTTGCTTAGCGCTTTGTTTGATTTCCTTCTGGAAATGTCTATTGCTTTATTTGACTCCGCCCCTTGCCATTGCTGCCTAGCTAGTATCTCGGAGACCATGACCTCTGTCTGTCTCGAGCAGCCTGTGATCCGTCTAAGTGAGGTGCTCATTTCCCCCAAGAGTGCCTTCCCACCCAACTGGGTCAAACCATTTCCACCTAAACGTATTATCAGAAGTTCTGGGGGAGTATCCCTGATCCCTAAAAGGTCGTCTAACCTGTTCTGAAGATCCCCCCACTTCATGCCTGGCATGCCCCACCATGCTGTGATTGTCCTTTGGAAATGTAAACCCTCTTGTATGTCTTCCAACCATCTGCTTGATCTTGCCACAAGAAAGTGGCCCACAATCCAAGCTGATTTGTATGAGGGGAGGTCCGTGGGGACAAAGGGGGGTGTTAGATTACTTCTTCCCTGATACATTTCTTGTAAGCCCCAGGTTCCCAGATCCCAATTCCTTTGATTGCCTTCTCATCCATCCCTCCCATCTAGGCTGAGGTTGCTGCCCCAATCTGGAAGGAATGCGACCCGAATTCTGATGGATCCCAGCCTACCGCCCTTATTGCTTTCTTACGGAGAGTTTGCAATTGGAACCTTCTGAGGGCCTTGCCATTTTTATGCCTAAAGAGTTCCGCGCCCGGTTGTGGGCGTATGCAGAGGAATGCTCTGGTGGTGCGGATGGGGCAGTACTCCTTGTCATCTATACAATACAGATGAATTATTCTCCCCTTTCCCAGCTGATCTGTTTTGGATCTGCTTAATTTAATAGCCATGCATTCCTTGCCCAAATTGATGTCGGATAGCCCTAGGCCTTCTTCAGAGAGGGTGTTTTTGGCGGTTGTATACAAATTGTTCGTTTTACAACTGTTCGAATTACAATTGACCTTTTCACAATTGACCAAATTGTGAAGGTCAATTGTAACATATATGCAGGGGAAACCCCCCGCAAACCCCCACCCAACCCAACCCCCCGCAAACCCCCACCCAACCCAACCCCCCCCAAAACCCCAAACTCCATATATGATATATATATATATATGCAGTCAATTGTGAAATTGTGAAAAGGTCAATTGTGACCCTTTAAAATCGGTCAATTGTTCATTCGAGCAATTGTAAACAAACAATTTGGTGTATCCCGTTTTTGGCCACTATTTCACTGATCATGAAAGCCCCAAAGTAATTGAAAGTGAAAGCCGCCCTAACTAATGCTGTTTCATAAGTGTCATTGCAGACTGTCTGTAAAATGTCAATGAAAATTGTTAATTTGTCAAAGTGTAATGGCTACCTTGTGTCTTTCTTTACCCCCTCCAGTTTGGCCCTACCTTATAATGCATAGCGTGTCCGCGCGCTGTGTGTGGGATCCATTCCCCCTGCTAACCTACTATAGTAAGAGACGGCCGCCAGATGTAAGGACGCCCACGCTTTTTTTCTTGTTTTGCCCGATTGCCCATTCCAGAAACTCATTCACATGCTTTTCCGCGATCTCTCTGATGTTTCCAACATTAGTTATTTTCCAAATTATTTTAGGCATTTGTTGTAAAGCTTGGCTGTTTTCTGGGCCATTGCATTTCTTGCCAGCTCTTCCAAAATGCCTCTAGGCTCCCCTGCGTTTGCTGGATGGGTTGTTCTGAGGCCTGTGGCACCCGTGCCTTGGGTGCGGTCATGTGCAGGATTTTGCCTGGCATTAGCCTTCCTTTTGTATGGGTGTAGACTCTACTGTTTTTTTTCTACTATTTTCCACACTCCTTCTGGTACTACTGTCCTCAGCACATCTGCTTGAGGGTTTATGGCTCTGAAGGTTTGCAGCTGAAACGAGATATTGCGTCAGCGGCGTCATTACTCTTGCCAGTAACATGTCGGGCCTTTATCACAATGTTGTATTTCAAAGCATGTTTGCTTATCTCGCATAGTACTGTTAGTAGTAGCTCACATGATGTTGACCCCTCATTTATGACGTGCACCATACGATCAGCTCAGTATTGCTCAGTGTGGCGTCCTATATGCAGTAACCATCCATATGAGAACATTTTCCAGAGGAGCGATGTTTTTGTCCACACTCTGTCCCGCCACAGGGTCGGCCAATGACATGAGCACCCATTGTTACCAAAGCAAACCCCAAAACCCTTGCCACCTGAAGCATCCGTGAACAGGACTCGTTTGCTGTCATTAATAGGCATGCACCAGAAGTATTTACCATTGAACGTTTTTATAAAATCCTCCCACACTTCTAGATCCTTCTGGGTTGTGGTACCTAGCCGTACGTGATGCTGTTTTTCTGTTGCCCCCCGCATTTTTATTTCCAGGCTTTTGTGAAACACCCTACCTTGTGGCATCACCTTTGTTGCACAATTTAGTTTGCCCACCAGGGATTGGATTTCCTTCAATGTCGCCTTGTCTTTGCTAGTTAATTTCCTGATTGTGTCTAGTGAATGCACTACCTGCTCCTGTGGCTGGCAACATGCCTCCTTGCGTGAGTCGATTTCTATTCCCAGGAAAGCCAAGACTTGCATTGGCCCCATTGTATTGTCGCCAGCCAGTGGGGTCCCTAAGCCTGCCATGATTTCCGCAAATGTATTAAGGGCTGTGGTACACAAATGAGACCCTTCTGGACCAGCAAACAAAAAGGCATCCTTGTAATGGACAACTAAAACCCCCAGCAGGGCTTTCTGCAGTGGCCATTGCAAGAAGGAACTTACTTTGGTGTCAAAATGGAAACAGAGCCAAGGAAAACTGCTCTGATGGACCGGCAAGAGCCTAAAGGCAGATTGTGTGTCTGCTTTTGCCATCAGCGCCTTCTTCCCTGGCAATCTTACCATGTCTGCTGCTTCCTAGAAGCTGCTGCATGAGACTGCTGCTTCTGGGGCAGAAATTCTATCATTCACTGAGCTGCCCTGCGGGTAAGACAGGTGGTGGATTAGCCTGAATTCCCCTTCCTCTTTTTTGGGTTCAAGCCCCAATGGGGAGCATATTAAATCCTTGAAAGGGATATTGTCAAATGGGCCCTCCACCCTGCCCAGATTTCTCTCTATTTCTTTCTTTCTTTCTTTCTTTCTTTCTTTCTTTCTTTCTTTCTTTCCTTCTTTCTTTCTTTCTTTCTTTCTTTCTTTCTTTCTTTCTTTCTTTCTTTCTCTCTTTCTTTCTTTCTTTCTTTCTTTCTTTCTTTCTTTTTGCTTAACTATTTCTGGGTGGGCCAAGATGGATTTTCGGTTATTGGGAAGGTGTTGTGAGCCTTGCCCCTTTGAATGGTATCATGAAACCAACTCTGAAACCTTTTTCAATACAATTTTCAGCTGTCACATCCGGAAACTGTTGCAGCCCCTGTGTCAATTTGTCCAACTTTACAGTGGTTGGCCCCTATGCAAATTTAGTAGGCGTTTTTGCCCTCTGGAATTTTGGGCCTGGGCGCTGGTGTTCTGGTCGTTAGGGCATTTCCCACTGCCATGGTCTCCCCCGCATGTGCTGCATTGATGTTTAAATGTACACTCCTTGCCCCAACTGCGGAAACCTTTCTCGTAATTCCAACAGTATGCTGAGTTGTTACCCCACGAAGCCCCTTGGTTTTTTGCAGCTGCATATGTGCGATTCTGCTGATTATTCCTCTGCCCCCCTGGCACAGATTTCCAAAAGGGCTGTTTGGATATGTTCTGAGGTGCGGTGCTTCCGTGGGTCTTTTGCGTATTGCGGTATCGTAAGCAGCCCCCTTTCGGACCCTGAACATCGCTCCCGTGCCTGCTACTATGCATGTAATGCGGGGTGTTCTCTTTCCACATGTGAAACATATATAACTTTGAATCCTCTTCTTCTCAGCTTAAATCTGGGAATGTTTGCATCTCTTTCCTAAATTCCTTGTCATAGTGTAACCAGCCCCTCCCCCCCAAATGCATAATGTATTTGGAGTATTCTATGGTGGTATGCAAATATATTGGGCCTCATTACGACCCAGGCGCTAAGTGGTTAACGGCGCCGTAAAAGGCTGCGGCGCCATTAACCACTTAGCGCCTTACTACTGTTAGAACTGATATAATATTGTTTCGTCCTCATCGTATATGTTGGCCTATGCCCAGTCGCTTTGCGAGGAAATCCGTATTACAAGGTCGTGACCTTAAGTGAATCAAGTCTCCATTTTAGGTTAGCGCCGCCATTTTAGTTAATTGTACAAAGTCACCCTGTAGCCTAAAATGGCCGTCTTGTGTTATCTTGTTCTTGCTTTAACCTCTTCAACCTCCGAAGGAGAGTTAATGTCCAACTTGCCTTCAGGCTACATGTTAGGGTCATGTAGACCTTATCCTTTGTTGACTTCGGGATCAGGGGATTACTTGAATTGTCGATGTTAACCTACAAGTATACAAGAACAATAACGCTATCCAAATGCGACATGCGAGACATTTGTTTGACCTGTATTAAAGCAATGTGTAAAAAGTGTAAAGTAAAACTTAGAAAATAATAATGTTTGTTAGTAAATGTATTAAAAAAGTAAACCGCATGCACAGGATGTGTAAATTAGGAACGAACCTGGCGTGACTCTAGCCCAGTACATGATTAACTTGAAAGAGGCTGGACATCGTTATAACGAAAATGTATAATTACGCTGATGTGCAGCTAGCAAATCCTGCTCACTGCTCACATTGAACCCTGCTGGTGGTCTCTGTGATGTAATGACGGCCAAATAGCTATTTGTGTACTTTGTTTTGTAACTGTTCAGTTTTGTAATAAAGATTCTGGGAATCTTTACAAGCCCGTGTCGGTGTATTTCTCTTTGCATGGTGCAAAAGCCTTAATATTGTATTTTTCTGATTCCACAGATGGCGCCCGAATAGGGACCCTCAAGATCGACTTCATCTCGTTGAGGGTTGGCTCGGCTACCGGACTGGGATCGGATGGTGCCAACAGAAGCGGCCCCTCTGGACGAGAAGTGAATTCCTCGACAGTACTGCACGATCCGATCCCTGAACGGTGAGCTGTAGCCCGAGACAACTTCTTGACGAGGGTCCATATATCGAGGTGGGTAAATTTGCCGAAATCTCCAGACACGTGGGTCCTTAGCATTGTCCTTAGTAACCCGATCGGGCCTCCCAGTCCTTTGGTCAGGTGAATCGTGACCCGATTCTTAATTTAACCCTGACAATTTGAATTGGGCGCATTGTACTCGCGAGCACAATTACTTGACCAGGTAACACCAGAACTTTGATATGCCTGGGAAATTGTCTGCCTGCTTTAGGGCATTATTCCGCAGTGACAGACAATCTTTGGAAGATAGCCGTCCCGCACCTCAGTAGGGGTCGCCGGCATGTACTATGTACTGTAAGAAAGGATTTGGTAGTATAGCATTTAATGACATTTGGCACAGACAGACCAGACATAATTCTAATCTTCGGTGGCCAACCAATGGTAGCTTTGAAATCCCTCGTATAGAATATCTAGAGTCTGTATTAGTAAAGAAAAAGGCTAGACCTGCAGCATTTGACGCATTGCATAGTTGGAAAACAGAAGCTTTGCAGCAACAAAAGAGTAGAGAGAAACATATGCGTAGACATATGACAAGTGTCGAAAAGGCACGGTTATATGATCAAAATAAGCAATTGGAGTCAGTTAGGAACACGGACAGGGCGTTTCAATTAGGCATTCAGAACATTTACCCTTCAAAAGATTTTCATACGTCAGATGAATTGATTAATAAACTTTTGCATGAACGAAGGCCCGGTGCCTCCGCTCCACTTCCGTACGTCCCTCCTCCTGGCGCTTTGCCCCTTCGCGTTGTTATTCCCCCTCCTATAGTTCCTCCGGTCCTCGTTGCTGTTCTTCCTGTTCTTCCAGCCGTCGCTCCTTTGCATGCCCCCTTGCCTCCACCTATTGATATTCAGAATGTGCCTACTCTTCCTCTTCCAAGTGATTCTGCATCGCTTGTAGTAGACCAGGGAGCGAGACCAAGGGTTGTGACTCGTAATACTGTGTCCCCAGAAAAAAAGAATGAATTGATCGCTTGGGCTAAACATTGTATGGAGAAGGGTGAACAAGCTGATGTTTTTTCCACACTCGAAAATTTAAAAGGTATTCCTGAGAAAAATGTTTTTATTGAAGGATTAGGGACTCATTTGAGTATAATGTGGAATAGATTAAATGATGTAGATTTCCCACAAGGGTTACGGGATTTGAACGCCTTAGCATTGTCCAGAGATACTGCGTAGAAGGTATATGAGCATGTTGAGAGGATTATTGTGTATAGGAAGGAGTTGGAAGAGTTACAGAATGTGGAAGCAGAATGTGATAGTTTAGTTATTCTGTTCTTACAGAAACGGTTTTCTCCTCGCCGTGAATTAAAAGGTGAGGAAGCACGAATTTATACAAAGGATGCGATAAGATGGATTTTGGATATGTCGATAACTCCAGATGAAGTATATGACACATATAGTCAGTATACGTTAGAAATGCAAAAGAAAGTGATACGGGTTATGGTAGAATACCTGCAGAATGAGTGTGTAAAAAGTAAGATTTGTTGTCCTGCAGAATTGTTGAGTGTTTATAAGAGAGCCTTTTCGATTGATACTTCTTCGACTGCCTTAGCGCTTGATTTGGCTCTGTTGCTTAGTAAGCGCTCGGAGATGCCTACTCCTCAGTTGCCTATGAGAGAGGTCCCTCCGACATTTGTCCCGAAAGTTGAGATTGCGGCCGATGCTGCTCGAGGAATACTCACGGTGGACATCCCTGCACATTACGTATCGCAGACAGGAAGTAAACACCATAAAGCAATCTATTCCTGATGTAAGAAAGAATCCGACCGGGTTCTATAAAGAAATAGAGTCGGTCTTACAGTCATAGGTATTCACCTTAAGTGATATTGATTTATTATTTCCCGTACTCCTGCCAGTTGATTTGTGGAAACAGATTAGGACTGTAGATGATGTACCTGGGTTAGGAGATACATGGGATAACATGGTTAGGCTACATAGAGAAAGACCAGCTGGCGAGCGACCGCCTCAAGTGATATTAACCTTGCCTGATAGGATTATTGTAAAATTGAAAACTATAGTTCCTGAAAAAAGAATCATTTGGGACAAGCTTACGGCCTGTGTCCAAGGAAAGTCTGAGGGTGCTACTGATTTCTTCAATCGGTTTGAACAGGTATTTTCAGATTTCAGTGGACAAGACTTAGGCACAGAGTCAGGGAAAAGGCTGTTTGTTGACAAACTTGTACGTGGATTGCTGCCTGACATCCAGTTACAGATTATGTCTTCCGAAAGTACTTGGCAGGCGAAGTCTCAATCAGAAGTACTGCATATGGCTCAGTACTATGAAAATCGTGTGAATAATGAAAAGGAAAAACTTGAGAAAAAAAAGGGTGACCTGAAAACAAAAGTCCTATTACAACAGATTGTTAGAAACCCTAGAGGGGGTAATCAATTTAGAGGTCAGTACATTCCACAGGGAAGTATGCCCCTGGCTCCGGTAACCATTAACCAGTGTGCCTATTGTCGACAGGAAGGCCACTGGCGCGCACAATGTCGGACCTTGCAGCAAAGGTCATTCGGGAACATGGGTAGACGATCCAGAGGTCGCCCAGGTGCAAGGGGCCCTGGCAGAGGTCAGTTTGCACCAGAATCACAGCAACCTCCTTTACAAGATAAGCAAGTTTCGAATGTGGATAATAGAAACATTTTTGATCAACCTTCGGCCGCGTACCTCTCTGAAGAGCTTCATTTTGATAATATTCTGTTTCACTAGGATTGCCCGAAGCAGGATTTGGAACCAACGCCTATTCCTGTTCATCAGAAAGGCCCCTACGTTGAGATGGTGGTGGGAAATAGGAAGCATCTATTTTTAGTAGATACGGAAGCACAGAAATGTTCCATTGACCATTCACGGGTTCCAAATATTCCCCTGTAAGGGCAGTCCAACGTTTCTGTAGGGTTTTCAGGCACACCTGTAGTTTGTCCGGTCTCTTTGTCGGTACCGATAACACTGAGTCCCTTCACGGAGCAGTTTCCATTTCTACTTACCACAAACTGTGGGGAGAACTTGCTGGGGTTAAATTTGTTGAAGGAATTGGATGAAGTAATACATTGTTCTCCGGACGGGTTCGGTTAACAATTTCACCTCAGCAATCACTCGCCTCTCAGTTTTTGACTCAACCTTTACCACCAGAATTCAGTAATGTTCCGGAATGCTTATGGGCAATTGATGATAATGATGTGGGCAATCTTCAAATTGAACCTGTGAAAATTATTATGAAACATGGAGTAAAATTGCCTCGCATCCCGCAATATAAGATCTCAGTTGAAGGCGAGCAGGCTTTGAAATGTATAGTCTCTGATTTTGTACATCGTGGAGTAATTGAGGAAATTACGGGTAGCCTATGTAACAGCCCCATTTTGCCAGTATACAAAAAAGGTGATAATGCGATTCCCTTTCGGTTTATAATTGATTTACGTGCTATTAACAAAATTGTGGCTCCTCAATTTCCTATTGTACCTGATGTTACAACGATAGTAACCATGAATTCGGCTTCTGCCACTCATTTTAGCGTTGTTGACCTTAAAAACGCGTTTTTCAGTATTCCCATACACAAAGATAGTAGGTATTTGTTCGTGTTTACCCTAGGTGGACGCTCGTTCACATTCACTCATGCACCACAAGGGTACACTGAGAGTCCAAGTATTTATAGTAGGGCATTAAAAGAGCAGCTCGATACTCTCGAGTTGCCTACTACTTGCACGTTACTACAGTATGTAGATGATCTCCTCTTGGCTGCTGATTCTGAGAGTGCCTGTAAAGAAGGCACCATCTTGTTGCTTTGTCATTTAGCGAAACATGGCCACAAAGCTTCACTCAAAAAATTCCAATATTGTTGTCAGGAGGTCGCTTATTTAGGCTATCTCCTGTCAAAGGAGGGAAGAGGGTTGACACCTGAACGAATAAAGACTATTTCTGGCATCTCTGTCCCAAATACGCCTAAGGAAGTTAGAGCCCTGATAGGTATGGCTTCTTACTGTAGATTGTGGATCCCTAACTTTTCGTTAACGATTAAACTAATGCTGGCTTTGACAAAGAAGGGCATTTCTTTGCCATTGCCATGGACTTTGGAACACCAAACAGCATTTGATTTGCTCAAAACTGCGCTGTGTTCAGCGCTGGTTTTAGGAACTCCGAATTATGACAAGGCCTTTGTGTTGTATGTGCATGAACGTGATGGATGTGCTTTGGCTGTGTTAACGCAGGAAAATGGAGGGAAGAATAGGCCGTGCGGCTATTTCTCATCCGCCCTTGATCCTGTTGCATGTGCTTTGCCGAGATGTTTGAGAGCTGTTGCTACTACTGCTGTGTCTGTAAAACAGAGTGAGGGAATGGTCCTGGGTCATGCGTTAACCCTAATGGTACCTCACTCTGTAGATATTCTAATGAATAGAACTCAAACACAACACCTCACTTCCGCACGATTGACAAGATATGAACTGATCTTGTTTGCCCCCCACATTCAAATTCAGAGGTGTTGTGCATTAAATCCGGCTGAACTTTTTTGCCTGTCCCGCAAGATACTGTTGATGGTGACGAAACGTCACACGATTGCCTTTATGCGACAGAACAAGAGACTAGAGGTAGAATCGATCTGAAAGACATACCTTTGAATAGCCTACAAGGAGAGCTATTTTGTGATGGCTCTTGTTTTAAACTTCCGAATGATACATCCACGGCTGCTTATGCCGTTACTACTTTAAGCACGATTGTGGAAACCAAAAGAATTATGCATAATTCCCCGCAGGCCGCAGAAATTATAGCGTTAACTCGAGCTTGTGAACTTTCTGAAGGGCTTACAGTAAATATATATACCGATAGTCAGTATGCTTTTGGGGTGGTTCACAACTTCGGTAGACTTTGGAAAGAACAAGGTTTTTTGACCTCGCATGGCACGAAAATTAAGCATGGCACTTTAATAGTGCGATTACTTTCAGCACTCACACTCCCTGTTCAGCTAGCTATCATAAAATGTGCAGCACATCAAAAAGTTACAGATGATATAGGAAAAGGGAATGCTTTTGCTGATCAGATAGCTAAGCAAACTGCCACTGATTTTAGTTCAGAAATGTATGCTGTAAGAGAAACTGTAAAAAGTTGCACTTTTGGTGAAAGTATCGATTCTGTAAAAGACATTCAAGCAGATGCTACTATAGAGGAAACTAAGAGATGGGTCGAGGGTTCAGGAAGGTTGGATGATGATGGGTGTTGGGTGGACAATGTTGAAGGAAAATGGTTACTCCCTGACGCCTACATCACAATGATGGTTATTATGGCTCATGGTCCGACACATGTTTGTGCGCGTAAATTGACTAAAATGCTACACAGTGTATGGGCCAATGATAAGATTTTCAAAACTGCGGAGCGCTTTGTCCAAGGGTGCATGGTCTGCCTGCAGCATAATGTAGGAAAAGGTACCTCGACTCCTAGAGGAAGTTTCGCTCCACCTTCTGTTCCATTTGAGGTTATTCATTTTGATTTTATTGAAATGGTACGTTGCAATAATCTTAAATATGTGTTGGTTGTTATTTGTGCTTTTAGTAAGTGGGTTGAGGCCTACCCTGTTAGAGATGCAATGGCCATAACCACAGCAAAAACTCTGTTGATAGAGTTTTTTCCTAGGTTCGGGCTGCCGAGAGTCATCTGGTCGGATAATGGGCCACACTTTATCGCTGCTGTAATCCTACAAATATGCAAAGGATTACAGATTGATAAACGGTTCCATTCGGCCAGACATGCCCAAAGTGCCGGATTAGTGGAAAGGCATAACGGCATTATAAAGAACAAGCTCGCTAAGATGTGTGCTGGCACCAAGTTAAAATGGCCGGACGCCTTACCGATCGTGTTGCTGTCGATGAGAACAACCCCTCAAACTAAGACTGGGCTCTCTCCTTTTGAGGTGGTAATGGGGAGACCTGCTAATATTTGGGGTATGCCAAAAAGTAGCTTGTTGTGGGATATAGAGAATGTGCTTCTTTCAGATTACTGTAACCAGTTGAATAAAAATCTGCTTTCAATTTATCACCAGGTGCGAGAGGCATTACCTGTACGATACGAGGGTCCTGGTCATAGTCTACGACCGGGGGACTGGATCCTCACGAAAGTTTTTGAGAGGTCGTCTTGCCTTGCACCTCGGTGGAGGGGTCCCTACCAAGTCCTGCTAGTCACCCAGACTGCTGTGCGGGTAGCGGGTCATAAGAACTGGATCCATGCGACGCACACCAAATGGATCCCGCAGCTCGTGCCATACGATACAGAAGACACAGAATCCCTTCCCACTGCTGTAACCAATGCGCCTGAAACAGCAACAACCGACAAGAGAGTATCGGAGACCGTTCCAGAATTCGCAAGGCCAGACATAACGGCCATCTTGTCTCCACACTCTCCAACAGTGGAACTTCCGGATCAATCCTTTTCTGATCCCATTTCCGTTTACTCGCCGCCTCCAGTAGGAAGTGACAACACTTTGTTTTCTGATCCTTCAGCACCAGAAATTGTGAAATATAATTTACGTCCAAGGAAATAGACGTACAGCACGGTTTGACTGTGCGATTGCGGAAATCATTTGAGGGCTTGCCTTTTTGCCCGACTGGAAGGATTCTGTTGACTAATGGTTGTGGGAAAGACATTAAGAAGACGTGCGACTGGAGTCGCCAGCAAACAAACAATTTGTGTTTTTTCGATTGAAGACTACAATGCCTGCACCCCCTACCGCTCGTACCAAACTTTTAGATAAATATGTGACTAGCAGAGACAATGATCAAGCAATGGGACCCCCAAAGTGTATTGTTGCCTTTTTGTAATAATAACTGGATTTTTAGTAACTGTTGGTTTTGTGTTATGGTATCTGGAGGAAGCATATCTGCTAGAGGTCTTTTTACCTATTGAAAATGTATCTGTTATCCCCACTCCTTCCGTGCAATTGCATACTTTATCACCTAGAGATTCTTCGCATAGACGAAACTATCAGAATAATACCCTTTTGTTAATCATGAATGCCACTCATGCAATTTTAAATAGAACCAATTGCTGGATCTGTTCACATCTACCGCAACATGGGGATAAGGGGCTAGGTTGGTATATTCATCCTTTACCTTTGACAACTGCTTGTTATGCTTCTCTTAGAACACTATTCTTTGGCCGATGGAATGAAAGCATTTCAGGGAACTTTGATGGTACAAATCTGAATACTTTTTGAAAAACGTGTTTTAATGCCCCAGGGATGCTCGCTTTTTGCAAATAGGAGTAAACCAAACGTTGCTTCTGTTAGGCCCTCTGATAGATTGTCTTGTCCTTTTCAGTCTTTAATCTCTTTCAAAATGGCTCCTATAGGCAATAAGGATGCCACGCCTCCATCTTATTCTGTTAATCATAGCCCCGGTTCAGTATCCTTCTGCATACAGAGGAATGGAACACAGTCAATGGGTAATTTTAGAAAATGCGCCAACGTTGCGAATTTGACTAGTGAGAACCGACCTCTGTACGTAGGCGAACCTGTCTATTTTGTTTGCGGTAATGTGGCATTTCCATGGTTGCCCAGGGATTGGCAAGGAACCTGCTATTTAGGGATTCTATTACCTGGGGTATTTATTGCCAGTACTGCAGAAATTTCGAAAACTCGTCCACGACGAGGTGTGAAAGGGGATACTCCAGCGCAAACTCTAGGTGACATCATGAAATCCTTTGTGCCATTTTTTGGGAAAATTACGAATTCAGAAGATATCAGGGGACTAGTGAGAGTATTGGAGAGAACCATCAACCGGACCACTGACATACTCTATAATATGACGTTAGAACAGAAAGCGATAAGATTAGTGGCTCTTCAGAACCGGATGGCATTAGATGTCATTCTGGCTGAGCGTGGAGGAGTATGTAAATTAGTGGGGTCCGCTTGCTGTGTTTACGTACCAGACTCCTCTCCAATGATCTTTAGGGCTATCCAAAATCTACATGTTCTTAGTTCAGAAGTGCATGTTCCTGAGGGAAACTGGGAATGCAGTGCATGGTTTTGGGACCTCTTACGGTCATGGGGTTGGAAGTTGTTTTCGGCCCTGCTGATTATCTTGGGAAGTTTTCCATTCCTTTGTTGTTGTATACAGTGTCTCCCTGGTATATGTTCAGTATTAGGGGGTGTTGCGCGCAAGCAACAATAGTATTAGGGCATAAAATATACACCCCAGATAAGGTTTCCAAAGAGTATGTGTTGAAAGAAACTCTAGTGTCTGATCTAATGACAATAGATATGTCTGACAATGATTCGGGGTGTATAGACATTGAAATGTGGAGTTAATCGCAAAATGATTGAAGGTAGTTTAGCGCTTGGCATAGGCCAAAAGGAGGGTTTGTTAGAACTGATATAATATTGTTTCGTCCTCATCGTATATGTTGGCCTATGCCCAGTCGCTTTGCGAGGAAATCTGTATTACAAGGTCGTGACCTTAAGTGAATCAAGCCTCCATTTTAGGTTAGAGCCGCCATTTTAGTTAATTGTACAAAGTCACCCTGTGGCCTAAAATGCCGTCTTGTGTTATCTTGTTCCTTCTTTAACCTCTTCAACCTCCGAAGGAGAGTTAATGTCCAACCTGCCTTCAGGCTACATGTTAGGGTCATGTAGACCTTGTCCTTTGTTGACCTCGGGATCAGGGGATTACTTAAATTGGCGATATTAACCTACAAGTATACAAGAACAATAACGCTATCCAAATACGACATGCGAGACATTTGTTTGACCTGTATTAAAGCAATGTGTAAAAAGTGTAAAGTAAAACTTAGAGAATAATAATGTTTGTTAGTAAATGTATTAAAAAAGTAAACCGCATGCACGAGATATGTAAATTAGGAACGAACCTGGCGTGACCCTAGCCCAGTACACGATTAACTTGAAAGAGGCTGGACATCGTTATAACGAAAATGTATAAATACGCTGATGTCCAGCTAGCAAATCCTGCTCACTGCTCACATTGAACCCTGCTGGTGGTCTCTGTGCTATATTGACGGCCAAATAGCTATTTGTGTACTTTGTTTTGTAACTGTTCAGTTTAGTTTTGTAATAAAGATTCTGGGAATCTTTACAAGCCAGTGTCGGTGTATTTCTCTTTGCATGGTGTAAAAGCCTTAATATTGTATTTTTCTGATTCCACACTACGAGGTCCCTTTGCAGGACCCGACCTGAACGCCTGGTCTGGACCAGCCGTTAAAGTAGGGACCCACAAAGGGACCTCGCGAGCAATTACGGTACGCAATTTGCGGTAACGTAATTGCCGCCTTCCCCATTCCCATTGAGCCCTATGGGGCAAAAATGGGAATGGGGAAGGGCCATGGTGAAATGGGGAAATACCACCCCGCCAACCTTGGAATGGGGCGGTATTTCCCCATTTCACCATGGCGGACTCATTACAACACCGGCACCAACCATGGTGCTAATAGCGCCATGGTTTAGCACCGGTGTTGTAATGAGGGCCATTATGTATTTGCAGGATCCTATGGTGGTATGCAAATGCATTATTTATTTGTAGGATCCTTTGGCGGTATCCAAATGTATTATGTATTTTGGAGGATCCTATGGTGGTATGCAAATGTATTATGTATTTGCAAGATCCTATGGTGGTATGCAAATGCATTACGTATTTGGAGGATCCTATGGCGGTATGCAAATGTATTGTGTATTTTGGAGGATCCTGTGGTGGTATGCAAATGTATAATGTGTTTGGAGGATCCTATGGTGGCATGCAAATGTATTATGTATTTTGGCGGATCCTATGGCGGTATGCAAATGTATTATGTATTTTGGTGGATCCTATGGTGGTATGCAAATGTATTATGCATTTTGGCGGATCCTATGGCGGTATGCAAATGTATAATGTATTTGGAGGATCCTACGGTGGCATGCTATTAGCACTGTGCCTTCTTCCGGGTATTCCTCTAGAATGATTGTGGACAGTATGTGGAAAGCTACCTCCCACTTTTGTAGGGTTTTCTCTAATTTAGGTCGCTCTCTCCATCTCTTGCTCCATTCTGTCTTTTTTGACTATGTCATATCCCATTTCATCATACCCTAGCAATGAAAATACCTCTATAAATTGTTTTCTCCAAATCCTTCTCTTAGTTTTTGCTTTGTTATCCCAGGTGATAGTCTTTCTTTACCTGTTTGGTCACATTTTTCCCTGCTGTCCGCTTGCCAAATATGGTGGTAGGTGGCCCTGGACTCTCTTTACCATCACTGGGCCCAGACCATGCTGTTTTGTGGCCTTGGTCATCCTCACTAATAGTGCCAGACTCTGAGTCTGACCTTTCTTCCTCACTCCTGGAGCTGTCTTGTCCCTTCTCTTATTATTTTTGCCAGCCGCCCCTGTGCCCCCTTCCTTATGCCATTGCAACAATTGTTCTAATAGCACCCCCAAATCCCTATAGACAGTACCTGGTTTCTGCTTTCTTTTCCTTCCTGCATCGCCCTCTGTGACTGGCATGCTGATCACATCATGGTGCCTCTTTCTCCTTAGCGCCGACACTCTCAGTGGGGGCACGTCTTCATCCACTGCTCACACACACCCCAGGTTTCCCCCATTCCTTAACTGCTACCCTCCTCCCTTGGAGCCCAAACCCCCCCCCTCACCCTCCCACAGCCCAAATGAGAGGCATGACCAGTTGACTCAGTGGGAGAAAAATTGCCACAGCAAACTTTATTACATAATAAAGTCAGGAGTTAACTTGCAGGTGTTCCGTTTCACCGCTACCCTCGGGATTCTGCGCTGAGGAATAGCATCCTTGTGTCACCCCCCCCCCCCCGCCCCTTACGGGTCCTTGCGGACCCGTAGCGGGCATCCCATCCCTCCTTAACAGTCCCTTTCGACCCTTTGGCCATTTTTATTTTACTTTTTATTTTCATTTTCTTTTCCCACCTCTGTTTAAGTGCATTTTTATTTTCATTTCCATTTCGTTATCACTTGTCCGCATTGGCAACTTTCTTAGGATGCGTCTCTTCCCCCCTATCATGCTTCCCTTTCCCCTGGATTCCCTCTTCTTCCCCACTTCCCCTTTTTCCCTGTAGTCTCTTTATTCCTTGCCAAGTTTCCCTTACCCCAAAGATCTTCCCATAGCCTGTCATGCCATGAATTCCCCCCTTCTGTCGAAACCCCGGGCTGCCCAAGCTCCCACCGCCTTAGCTGTCCCAACCCCAGGTCCCTCCTTCCCCTTCACGCCCTCATGTTCGCACGAGCCCCATCCAAATCTACCTTCACCCCGCCCAAAGGCCTTCCTTCCCAATCATCCTCCCCTTAACCATTGCTTAAAAAGGGGCCCACCCCAACTCTCCCCCTGCTCCTCTTTCGGCCACTTCCCCCCGCATGCCAAGGACCCCCCCCCTCCCAGGCATACCCTGCTTTTTCTGTTCTCCTTATGCTGTCACTTAAAATGGCCCCATTTCTCTTACTACCCCTCCTCTCCAACCCATAGTCCCAGGCAGTTCCCCAACTTTCCCAACTTACTTGCCAGAGCCCTGTTTACTCTAAATCCTTTCATTCCTCCCCCCACACCCTTGTCGTCTTCATTGTTCCTCTCCATTTTTCTTTTCCATCGATGCACTTCCCATTTCCCCCACCCACGTTTGGAGCTGGAAGGTCTTCCAAGCCCTCTAACCCTCCCCTTTAACATGGGCCTCCCCTGAGTCTAATACTCCTGGGCACTGTTCATACTAAACTGATGGCTGTGCAGTTCCCCTTGTGGTATCCGCCAGTGCTTTCTAACAGGAACACCATGTATCATCCGCTGGGCGTGTCTGACCAAAACCCATCACTGCGACCAGTGCCTCCGCCACGACTCACTGCGGGCAACCGGCGGCAGTGAGTTCCCCCTCAGGTAGCTGATCGCCTTGTGCTGTAAGAAACCATGCTATCCTCCAAACACTGTACTTCTGCCCCCATTCATTCCGTTCGCAACAGACAAGCTTGCCCTCCAGACTCCACCGGTGGCGTGATGATTTGTGCTGGGGATCCCGGTCCCCAACCGTCACCCTTGCGTGACAGCGTTCTTTGTCGACTCTGCTCCATCGTGTCTGTGCTCCCTGCCAAGAGCACCAACTGTCCAGACAGTGGCGTGCTGGAATGAGCTCTTCCCTCGACCGTGTGGTTCATTTTGTAGGAAGCCCCCCCTCCAGCAGGGGAGGAGCGTTGGGCCTTGCCCGGCCATAGTGATCCCTTCCAGGAGGGCCCTCGCTTGTAAGCAATGGCGTAACTTCTTTTATTTGTTTATTTCACCTTTTTTCATTATTTCATAAGTTTCCCCCGCACTACTCCTCCCCTTGCGCCCTAAGTCCCCAGCCCCCATCATCCGGGTGTAATTTCTAACCAAAGTAAACTTAGTTTTTCTTCCATTTAATTTATATTACTTTGCTCTCCATTTTACATACTGCTTACAATTTTTAAACCTCTTCACCTTTTTCATAATCTTTCTGGGAAGCCAACGCTTCCTTCTATATTCCTCCCCTATGTGTTCGCTCTTCCCCTCATCCACTGTCCTTTCCAGCCCACTGCCACTCTGCGCTGTTTCCAGCCCCTTCCCTCAACCCCCCCCTTTGCCCCACCTTGTTATGCCAGCCAGCGCACCCCTCCCCTGCAAGAGGGAGAGGGGATCCAGCCTGCGCACCCTACCTTAACCATAGCTTGCCCAGCCCAATTCCATTTTGCCGTTCCCTGATGTAGCAAACCTGCTTGCTGCCGTATCTGTTTTAGTACGCGAATGACGTGCTAGAACCCAAGAGTTTCTATGGTCAGGCCCACGGATTGCGCCTGTGTTGCTCCGTGACGTTTTTGCTTCCAAGGCAGGCAAGTAGCAGCTAGGGAAAGTAAAGGATGGGTGCCCTTAAAAGTTGAACTGGGAATACTCAGTTAATGCACATTGCCATTACCCGATTGTGATTCTGGACCAGGTTCGTTCGTCCACTATGGGAGTGGGGAAAACCTTTCGCCAGAGCGCAAGATCTTTGCTTAGCGTACACCAGGCATGGGGAGGTTTATTGTCCAGTTGATTTATTCTGTGATTTGTATTGAGAGTCACTGTGCGGCTGGTTTTCTGGCCAGTGTGGACCAGTTTGATGAGTTATTTTGCTGTACAGCTCGAAGTTTCTACCACGTGGTTGAAAAGATCTGTGCTACAAAAGGGATGAAACCCCACCTGCCCTGCGTACTAGACGATGTGAGTCCAATAATGGCTGACACAACCTGCAGTGCTAATATACTCCCGCTTTGATACTATTCGTTACTAATACCTCAACTTTGAAGCAATATGGGGCTTCCCTCCAAACCATAGAGCAGCGTCTCGGGCGCGCGCAATCGTTCTCCGTTGCTGTCCCTTATGAATGTGTGCGATCGGGGGCGCATTATCTAATCTCAGTGTTTTGTCTGGGTTTGCTGTAAGAGGGCCGTTCATATCTTTCAGGTGTTCTCATTATGTGTTGAGCTGTTATAATGTAGCTCCTACTTGTGCTATTCTTGGCTACGGGCTGCTACCCACACATATTGATGTTGTCATTTGCCTTGAGTTCTGCTCAATGTGTATACCACAGATTGGGCTCCTGTTACCCAAAGGGTACTGCATACAACTTGCCTAGCCGGGGTGCTGGCCTCATCACTTCCGCCTTAGAATGCTGATAACACCCCGCCGCCCGCATCTGTAGAATCCCCCCCTTAACTGGGATGCACCATCCATTCTGTACCAGTCATACCGACACTGCCGGTGTGCACAAGGACCCCTGAATCGCATTGGATTGCATTCTGGGAAGTAAGTAACTGACCCAAGCCCCCATACCACTTAGCAGTTCCTATATAAACCACCCATGTGCTGTTGTGCAAATATCTTTTACCCCCGGCACCTCAATGCCCGAGACACCGAAATAAACGAACACAGGGCAACACAAACCCTTCTCCAGCATGCCCTCAGAGGGCCACCCGACCATCACCCCCAGCCCCCACCAGAGTTCACTTCCTAGCACCATGGTATGCGAGGCATTGCCCCTTGGGAAGCATATCCGTGTGCTAAACGGGTGCAGTACAAGGCTAAATACAAGAGCTTTCTTCATATTTATTTCCACCATGGCCCTGGTTTCTTGGCCCACTGCATAATCTTAATGCAGCTCTGCTGAAAGAAAACTGGAACACTATCTGTTCTTTCTGGCATGAATTAAGTCTGCTTTCCTTGTGTTTGAGTTTCTAGAGCAATGTGTAACCGTGGCAAGAGGCCTAGGCCTACTGATTGATCCGTCCAACCCCCCCCCCCCCCCCCGACCCCGCAGTAACCCCACTGAGGTATTCCTCCCATTGGTTATTTGTCTATGCTTCCCATGCCCTGGTCCCGAGACCGGGCATCCCTCCCCGTTAATTTTATGGAATTGTGGGCCACCGTCCAAAACCGACACTTGCCCATTCGTTGCGAGGCCCCTCGGCCACGGTTCTCTTGTTTAGGTGCGTGATAGAAAGTGCTGACCCTGTTTTGCCGCCTGACGCGTTCCCTTAAATTATTCCTTCCATTTTGAGATGACCACAACAGGGTGCGCGTTCACCGAAGCTTGGCAGAACATAAAACCTCGTGCTGGAAACACGACACAGGTGTAGAGGGCACCTTAATCAACATGAGCAACAAACCAAACAAACCAAAGCATTAACCGCAAACAGGGGGTAAAGCACAAGCGAAGCCACTTCATGTAACTGCGATGAGTCATTGCCTGCACCGAAGCCCGGCATTTGCGCCCGCTGTCTCGGGGCACAACATACACACATTCTGAACGTACTGTCCTCCAAGTACACCCCCATTCCCTGCGCTGCATCGTGCTTTAAACCATCCTACGGGATTTAACCATAGCCCGGCTTCAGGCCGCCGCCATTAGCCGCGAGGGTCTCTTGCCCCTCGCGCTCCTCGCAACGCAGTACCAACACATCCCATTGTTTACCCCCATCCTCCACTTGTACCATGAGTACTTGCTCGACTGGGTATTGCAACTAGTGCCCGGACCCCTCCCCCGGCCGGAGCTGTATCCCTCCATCCCCAATCCCATGTGCCCTCAAACAGCAAACCGAATAGTGACGGCACTGCCCCCAGTCAACATCAGACAGCAAGCATGATGTTTTGAATAATAACTGAACCCCCCCCCCCCCCCCACCCCGCACTGAACGCCATGTACACCGTTTAAAGCACCAAAAGTATTCGCCCTATATAAATCCTAAACACCTTGCTTTTCAATTGCCAGCAATGCCCCCACATTCCCCGCGCTGCACCGCATTACAAACAATACCAAGCACCTGCACCTTCAAACTGCGTCAAGCGCAAGCGACCCCCCACTAAAACATTGCAGCGGTACGACCGCTTCTCAAACACTTGTGGATAGGCGCGTTATAAAATCCATCCCATAACAAAATGCGCACGGTCAAATTGCCCCCCGCCCCGAACTGCACGCCATTTACGCCGTTGCAAATCACCAAACAATATTCAACCTATAATTGCCCTCGAGCATGCGGCGGCAAGGGCATAGTTCAATAAAGCCCAATCCAAGAATACAGGAAAGGCACCGTGCATCCTACCCACCCATGTGCATGCACTGCACCCACCCATGTGCATGCACTGCCGGAGCAGGACGATTAGGCGCGGCCAGTTCGGCGCGGGCCGATTCGCCGCGACCGATTCGGCGCAGGAGACAATTGGGCCCAGTTCGGCGCTGCGACATTTGGGCGCGGGGATGTTTTGGCGTGGGGGGGGGGGTGGGAATTGTCATTGTTTTGCGTCGTTCAGTATTTTTTATTGTGAATTGCCCAAAAAAAATAATACAGCATTTGATATGATATGATAGTTTATTTATATAGCGCCATGAAACACATTGTGTATAGGCGCTATATAAATAAACTATCATATCATATCAAATGCTTTATTATTATTTCTTTTCTTAGACTGTTCAATCATGTGAGTTAAATATGTCACTTTTGCTGCCCCAGGCATAAGGCCAGTTTGGTCTTGTGGTTAAGTTCCAAGCCTCACAATCTTGCATGCTATGGTTCGTGGCTGGGCTAAAGCTTTTAATTTTATTCTATTTGCAAAATATCACATTATTTTTATTTAAAAGGGGAAATTAAAGAAAGGTTCAGTTTATCCACAAACCATGGCCTGCAAGACTCTGGGGTAGAGAACTTACCGCAAGGCCACTACCTCCAGCGAATCCCTGTAATCCCTGGCATGGGGAGAGAGGTGGTAGTGGGCAGGTGGTTCGTGGCATCTTGCGGGGGTGGAGGGGAGAGGTGGTATCTGACAGGGGGTTGCAGGTGGTAGTGGGCAGGTGGTGGGAGGGGGGAGGGGGTAGTGGGCAGGGGGTGGGAGGGGGGAGGTGGTAGCTGGCAGGGGGTTAGAGGTGGTAGCTGGCAGGGGGTTACAGGTGGTAGTGGGCAGGTGGTGGGAGGCGAGAGGTGGTAGTGGGCAGGGGGTTCGTGGCATCTTGCGGGGGTGGAGGAGAGAGCTGACAGGGGGTTAGAGGTGGTATCTGGCAGGTGGTGGGAGGTGGTAGGTGATAGTGGGCAGGGGGTGGAGGAGAGAGGTGGTAGCTGGCAGGTGGTGGGAGGTGGTAGTGGGCAGGTGGTGGGAGGAGGGGGGTGGTAGTGGGCAGAGGGTTCTTTTTTATTGTGAATTGCCCAAATGCTTTATTATTATTTTTTTTATCAGACTGTTCAATCATGGGGGTTAAATATGTAACTTTTGCAGCCCCAGGCAGAAGGCCAGTTTGGTTTTGTGGATAAGTTCCAAGCCTCACAATCTTGCAGGACATGGTTCGTGGCTGGGCTAAAGCTTTTAATTTTATTCTATTTGCAAAATATCACATTATTTTTTTTTCAAATAGAATAAAATTAAAAGCTTTATCCCAGCCACGAACCATGGCCTGCAAGATTGTGAGGCTTGGAACTTAACCACAAGACCAAACTGGCCTTGTGCCTGAGGCAGCAAAAGTTGCATATTTAACTCTCATAATTGAATAGTCCAATAATAAAGCATTTGGGAAAATCACAATGAAAAATTCTACACTTCACGGCAGTCACTTGACCCCAAATTATTTTCAAATGCAACACGTTGTCAGGCACAGTTACTGTCAACGTGCTGCATTTGAAAATAATTATGCTTTAAAATTTGGCGTGAGGGGGTTTAGATGTGGCTGCAATGTCAGCCACGTCCAAACGTCCCTCGCGCCAAATCGGCGGCGCCAGATAGGCTCCCGCGCCGAAATGGGCGCGGCGAACTGGCCGCGCCGAACCGGCCCGCGGCTAAACGGCCGCGCCAAAAGGGGGTGTACCCTGCACTGCACCCACCATGTGTCATTTCCCCCCAGATAGGCATGCACCAGGCTCAGCCCATCCCCTGTAAGACATTTGGAAATTGCCCTTCATACCGCCCAACCCCACCTAGCTGGCAGCCTCGCATACCCTACGGGGCCTACTTCCATGCCCTATGTCTCATCTCCGCCCCCCTCCAACTTCCCCCTCTTACCCCTCCCTTCCCCCACGGCGGGCGACGCCTCGCCAGCACCATTCCTTGGTACACGAATGATGGTTTCTTCGCCACCCCGATTCTCTAGAGGCTGCGCCGTGTTTTCCACCCTCATAAGAAACACCATGTAAATAAATTACGGCTAAACCCCGGAACCCCCACCTGCACCATGCCGAACACCTGTTTCCCGCAACCCCCGTGGAACCCCCATTGAAACACAGCCATCTCGCCACTCCTTTCCCGCACCATGTTAGTTTACCTCCCTGAGTGAAGCGTGATATTTTAATTATAAACTGAACACCCAACCCGCCCTGCACGCCGTGCACCATGCACCAATATTCGCCTTCTATAACGTATGAACCTCCTGTCTTCGACCTAATCGTTTATCCCCATTACCTGCACAGGCCACAGGCCCTATTTACACACATACTAAGCACCCCACCCATTGCAAAACGCGCGACCTCCCCTCCTAATTATTGCAACCAACCACACCAAGTGCCAAACGCTTGTGCACAGGCGAGTTACGTCACCCTTTCATCACCAAGTTGTACCTGAGCAATCGGGGCGACCGCTATACGTCCCCTTCAGGCATACACCATTACCCACGAGGCATCGCAAACTCTTTGCCATCCCCTTGTTACCCCGCACCTGCACCCCTGACCCTCATATTCCACCTTGCCTACCCCTATCCACCACGTGCACCATGAATAAGCTCCATGACAGCACTGCACCCCATTCCCTGCGCCGCGCCGTGTTGTAACCATCTAGCACCCACACATCTAAGGTGTCTGAACAAGCAATCCCCACCTTAAACTTTGCGGCTGCATGACAAAATTCCCCAACATTTGTGAATAAGCGCGTTATAAAATACATAACCTCTTCAAATGCATGCTCGAATTGGCCCAACAGCCAAAGTGGGAACGAGGGTTTCTGCCAGAAACCTATTTACAATGCACCCCGCGTTTTTTCTCCTTACCAAAGCACCCAAGCTGTAATTAATATGCCGCCACTTAAGCAAGACCCATTTTGTGCCCGAGAAAGCACGCCATGATATTGCCCTATTGAATCACCCCCAAACGTGATATGCCTTTGAGTGCAGTTCCAATCAACCAATTGCGGCTACCCATCCGACGTAGCAAACATTTTCAGTCAGCAGCTTAGGCACTGTTCCCCGTACCTTGCTTCCTCCCCGCAGACTGAAACCAAAAAGTACACCCTGAAGCAAAACTTAGCCCTCTTACGACAACCCTGCCTGCATCCTTCGCCCCCTCCCAATCGCTTTTGGGCCTCTATACCAGCCTGCCCCATGGCACAGAAAGAAACCAACCAGAACCCCGAGCATCCCTCCTTCCTTCCTTCGTATCGGGCAGTGTGTATACCGTCGCCCATCCCCTGTCTGGCCCCTTTGCTGCGACGATCTACCAACATGATGCATTTTTATCACAGTAATATGGATATTTCCAAAAGTGGTGGTGAATACGACCCCGCGCCCATCGGCCCCATGCAGTACCGCATTTCTACTTACCCATCATTGAAATACCACTAAAGCCCCATTATTTCCCTCGCGCGTGGTTGAAACTGACCCCGGCCCTAGCACCATGCAGCCCTAAATTGTATTGTTGGCACGCCTAACTTTAAAGTGATCTGCCAACGACCACCTGCCGAAAACCCACTGCCATTGTGCCACCCCCCCAGTCCCCACTTCTTGTCCTACACCGCCCGCGATGCTTGGTTGCTGAACATTAGTACTGAGCCTCAGCATTGCCAGAGCTTCCCCCACCCCCCAGCCTCCCAAACAACCCCCATTCCCGTCTGCGCGAGCACCACCTGAAACCCTTAGCCCCCCATTAACCGCTCGTGCCATACCCTAGCGACGCGAATTACCCCGCAAAAGGCAACCCCCACACCTTCCCCATAACTATTCTTCACACTCCCTCTGCAGCATACCTCATTAGACCGCCCTTCCACTGGAACCAAGCCGTCACCCTCCAACACCGGCCGCGACCTGGAACCACCTGACCTGGTCCAAACGAGCCCGACCAACACTGGAACTACCTCGCTTGGTGCCGGAACAACCGCAACGAAGCAGGAGCTGGAACGGAAGCAATAGAGGGAACCGCAGCAACAATCAGGAGACAGCAAAGAGGTAGTGGACGCCCGTGCCACACATGCACACCTATCAGCAACAATAACAGGAGCCGGCAGAGAAGAGGCCTGCAATCTCTTGCCGGGCCCTTTTATAGGGGTCTCCGGCTATGGCGCGCTTCCCTTGCGTCGCTGGCTGATGGGGTCACCCACCCCCCCTCTGGGAGGTAACATGCATGGCCCCTGCCCCCGACTCCATTCACTGCCGTGCCCAATGAGGGCGTCGGCACTAAAAGTAGCCCCCGCCAAGAAGCTATTCTTTGAATGGCGTGTGAGCCCGTAGGTTCTGCTCCTCTTGCTCGCACTGGCCCTCTTGTTCCTCTCCTTCTTCGGACCTGCTGGCAGCTACCCCCATTTCTTCTTCCGGGGTGACTTCTGCCAGCTTCTTCCATACGGCGTCCATGCCGTGGACTAATTCTGCCTCTTTGGCCCATTCCAAGAGCAAACGTTCCTTTAGGCTGAGGGCATTTGCCGTCTTGTGGCGTATCAGCTGTATTGTATACCTTGCTTTCTGTAATGCTCGTGCTTATGAGGCTGTTGTTGGGCCGTGCCACCTCTCCCAGCCCAATGTAAGCATTTCTATAATTCTATGACAAGACAAGAGGCTCATATTATGCATTACAATCTTTACTCTGAAACCACAGCAGCAAAAAAGTTGTAAAGAACAGAACTAAATAGAGTTCAATGTCAATGTAAGGGAGCTCCCCAATCCATCATGGAGGACAGGTCATGCCCTGCAGGAGACCAATGAGCAGGGACCCTTCCTTATATAAGTCCATTACTCTAAATCCAACTCCTCTTTCTTTGTTGCTGACACCACAGCTAAATCACTCCTTTTCGTTGTGTCTTGTATGTTAGTCAGTAGTGGGCCTTGTTAGTACATTAGGCCTTAAAATGTGTAAATATAATGCTTTTCTTAATTTTTATTGGGTTCCTCTATCATGTGAGGAATATGTATGGTTTTGTCATTGTATCTTGAAAGGCTGTGTGCGGCACGTTACTTTTACTAATGTGTTTTCTTTTCACAATGCATTGCTCGCACTGGTATGCCTCTGGCTATTAAGCCTGTTTGCTAATGTTTCCTTTCTAGTGTTTATTTAGCCCGTGCTGGGCTAATGGAAGCTTCTGCTTCCCTACAGGCACATGCAGGCCTCTTTGATTAATTACTGTCCTGGGAATTCAAGGTGCTGATGGCTGGGCCTGCGGTGCACACTGGTCTCATAGGAAGCTACTGCTTCAGACACTGTGCTAACAGGCCTTTGTTGTTTCATTAAGCCTCCTTGTGTTAGGAGACACTGGGGAATACTCGGTCTGGTCCATGAGAAGCTTATGCTTCAGTCCCAGTGTGTGGCCCCATTTCATTTAATTTGTTTTCATTCCTTGGTGTGTATTGTGCCTGTGGCACAGCCAGTAAGCGTGGTGACTTGTGCCTGAAAGGTTGGGGGTTGGAGCCAATCCTCCTACATCAAAATTCTGAAAGTGTTATGAAATAAAATTATAATTTTAAAAGAGGCGCACAGCCCTCTTTTTGTTGGTAAAGCTCTTGCAGTGAGCATATCTACAGCGTGCAGCTGTAACCTCCTTTTAGGTTGAAAAGCCTCTATGTTTTTTCTTTATTTATATATATATATATATATATACATATATATGGGTATATTGTTTCTGCTTTAACTTGGCCCTTAATTGTGGGGAAGTATAAGGAAGGCTTCTTTTTCTGCACATAAGCGAGATGGCTCGCAGGACCTAGGTTCGCTTCCCCGCCATTGGCAGTGTACACATATGGATGTATATGTATTTACATGTATATGTATTTATATATATATTTAAAAACGTGACTTTTTATTTTGTTTTTAAATTGATATTTTCAGCTATATTGACACTAGTTTGCCTACTGAAGAGCCTCATACGCTGCCAATCTGCTGTTTTATTTATTTATTTATTTATTTAAACGCTGCACAGGGCATAGGTGATTTGCCTTCACTGTAGGTGCCATAACCTGTTCGGTTTCAGGTTCTGCCTGAGTTCTAATGCGAGGTTAACCCCTCGTGTACTGCTGGTTACCACACCCTGCTGGAGTGAGTAGTTTGAGGTACACCTGCTCAGTGTATTCCTCCCTTAAACTTGGCAGTTTTTGTTTAGGTGCTGCTTGTGGCAGATGTCATTATCTTCCCTGTAAGGGTGCCGTCACCTGCTCAGTGGCAGGCTTTGCCTGTGTTCTTCTGCGAGGTGACCCCTTGTATACTGCTGGTTGCCACACCCTGCTAGGGTGAGCAGTTTGAGGTACACTTGCTCAGTGTATTCCTCGCTTAAAGTCGGCAACTTTGTTTGTGTGCTGCATACGGCATTGGTGATTACCTTAACTGTTTGTGTGCCATAACCTGCTCGGTTTCAGGTCCTGCCTGAGTTCTAATGCGAGGTTACCCCCTTGTGTACTGCTGGTTGTCACGCCCTGCTCGGGCGAGCAGTTGGAGGTACACTTGCTCAGTGTATTTCTCCCTTAAAGTCGGCAGCTTTGTTTTGTTTAGGTGCTGCATGTGGCAGTTGTCATTATCTTCCCTGTAGGTGTGCTGTCACCTGCTCGGTGGCAGGCTTTGTCTGTGTTCTTCTGTGAGGTGAACCCCTCGTATACTGCTGGTTCCGGTTGAGGTGCACTTGCTCAGTGTACTCTTTTGCTAAACAATATATTTAAGTGATGCCTGGAACACATTTGCGTTTTCAGAATTGTCAGTGGCCCGGATAGCTCAGTAGGTATCAGCTTCTATAAGGGCCGGGGTTTGGACCCTGTGATGGCGTAACCCCTCTTCCTTAGATATTTTATATTTTATATTATTTTATTTATTTATTAAGTACTTTAAAGAAAAGAGTGTGTGGAGGTAGTTGTAAACAGACCCATGTGGGGGGTTGTACCTTCCTCTCTAGCCATCACTCTGGTGTTAACCTTCGTCTTTTAGTTAAAATTCTGTCACCTTTTACCTTAGTTAGTTTCAGGGCAACTCAGTCCTTTGCTTAGGTTTTGCTTTCCCCAATAACAATTGCTCCACCCAATACCCCTGCTGATTAAGCTGCAGAATGTTCTCTCGGCATGAGGAAGAGAAAATTAGGCGTTATGCCCCTATTGAGGTCTGCAGGGCTTGATGCTTTCTTTAGTGGGTGGCGTGTTTCCCTTACTATTTGTCCCATATGACATTCATTATACTATTTGGACTATTGGTGGAGACAAGGTCAGCTCGGGGGTATCTGTTAAGTTTTGTTGCAAGGCAAGTTGGACAGACATATTCTAATTGGATGGAGTGTTTGGAAACACTTGTTGGTATCAGAAGGACGAGTTGCCAAATAATAACTTTCTGGCGCCTGCCCCATGGTTTCCTCCCAAGGCTTGGCCTGTTTTCAGCTATCCGTCTAGCAGTATGTTACAATTTCTCTTCTGCTCGAGGAGTACAAGCAGGCGTCTGTACCTTCAAGAGAGTAGTTAAGCCTCTTTCTTTATATATATATTTTTTTTCTACAGTGCAGCGAATAGAGTGCTGGCTTTCAGATCTGTGCAGAACCTACTGATGCAGGTTCCTAATTTGGGAGGGTCTAAATCAGTCTTTCATCCTGCTGACATCGATAAGTGAATACCTCACACCACACACCTTTGGTAGTAGTGATGAGCAACATTAGTATACCTGAGGGTTCGTAGCACTATATAAGTGCTATTTTGCTATAGGCAATGTGCTTAATTTTGTCCTTCCCCTGATCCCCATAGTGGCCAGTCAGCCTCACATGCATACAGAGACTCAGACCTCAGTGTTTGAAGGGACAGTGGTCCCAGTATTCTTTCACAACCTTTCATTTATGGGGCATGATAATTATCCCAAAGTCCTTTTCCCCCCTCATTCCCCTTCCCGCCATCCTTGAGGGAGATTGCATCATAATATTACACCTCTTCGAGTAACACCTGATGGTTTCCGTTTTTCCTTTTACAGGAGTTCTGGCTCATGACCAGTGCAGACTCGCGCTGAGCATTTCCCTCCCGCCAGTTTACTTTCCTTTGTGCTACTTCCTGGTATTTCACTAAGTTAAGCGGAGCCCCCCTTCCACTGTCAGGGGGTTGGTTGGAAGTGTAAGAGTGTATTTGTTTTAAGGGTGTAAAGCGGGGCTTAGTGTGGTCCGCAGGGTAACCTTCTTCTGGGTTGCAAGGTTTTTCCTTAGATAAGTGAGGGAGGTTTTCTCCTCCTTTGGGAAGGCACAATATTCCTTGGTGGGATAAAGGGGTCTGGGAGTGCTACTCTTCTTTCATCCAATTTGTTACGGCCCTCTATCACAAGGCGTTTCAACGTCTCTACGTTATCTATCTCAGAAGGTGTCTGTCAGTGCGATCTCCAGAGTATATATTTAGTTATTGACTTGTTTCTCCTAGTTACCTGCATGGCAGATAGACCGTTTGGGTTTTCACAGGAGATTGGTTTTGCAATAAGGTGCCAGCACAGGGTGCTGGGGGCTTCAAGGTTCTTCAGATTGGCTAAGGTAGAGGTTAGTCTTCTTCTGGTGAGCAACTTCATTTTAACTGTTTAGTGATCAGTTCTTTGCAGTTTAGAATCTTTGCTGAGACTATGAAATTGAGTGGTCCTCTTTCAATTAGTTTTTGATCCTCTAGGGGATTTATCAACCATGGAGGAGAGAACAAGGTCCAAGGACCTGGCACATCTACAAGGGATTATATCAGATATCACTATAATGGTAGCGATTGGATGTAAGATACATTTTTTCTCCTTGCCAAGTTCAGTCTCTTAAGGGTCAGCTTTTTGGAAATATCTTCTTTTGGTCATGGTAGCAGAGTCCTTCTTCAAGAGTTCGGGAGATCTGTTGGTCTCCATCTTGGCGGTTTGGCAGGTTTAACTTTTCAGGTGGGACCCCTCTCTTCCATTCTGCTTCTGCCTCCAGAAGACATACCTTTCTTAGTATACTCATATGTCTGGGGACAATTGTGTGTTAAGTCTATTGCTTTTCAGCTCCGCTCAGGATAGGTCGTCCTATTACAGATTTATAACAATGACCTTTTACTCCCATTTTACCTTTTATGAAGATTTGTCTTTCCCACTTGGTTCCCCAGTGTAGTTATGTGACATGTCCTGTTTCTAATACAATATCTTCCTTTAACGCATGGGATGGAACCTACAAAGCTTTCACCCCCTAAGGGGTATTTTTCTTTATCTCCAGGACAGCTAAGTGTTTATCTTCTTTCGTTTGCTATCTAGGTTCCCAAAGATGGTATGAATTTAAGTGTTTTAAATGTTTTTTTGGACAACAGGGGAGTTTATTACTCTGATGTGTTTTTCCTAACCTATTAGTATATGAAAACTTTGTTCAGTGTTTTTCCCCTCTCTTTCTAACCAGTTGGGTTTGGTGGCCTGTAAGGAACGCTGGAATTGGCACATCTTCCAGTTGTTTTTCTTGCAGTGTATTTGGCTATGCCTTATAAGACAGTTATTCGGCCAGCCTAGCTTTGGGCAATACTCTTGCGGTCAGCTGATTGATCAAATGAAAACATTTTAAAACATTTCTTCTCCTATTATTTTTATTATATTGTCACTATTGTATTGATCATGTTGTACTAATGGGATGCAAGCGCTTCAAACTTGCATAATATGAGCCTCCTGTCTTGTCATAGAATGGCTAATCCCCCACACTAACGTGAGATGGGGTTTAGATTCTATTAAAGACAAGGAGGCAAGTATTATCCCACCCACCCACCCTTGATATGATATGGCAGTTATGACACGCATATACACAGGTGTTTCAAGAGAGAACATTCTTTGGTTTGTTGTTCTTCCCATCCACCCACCTTTCTTGCTCGTTGTTCTTACAGCTACGAGTTGAGGTTCTGATCAGGAGTGTGGATCACAGTTACAAGATGTGGAGTGCGTGGTACGAGAGCATCGCTGGATTTGTCGTCATGGTTTATCATCTGATCTGTGCAGGGGACGTCTGGTTCAAGACAGCTACAGAAAGAGGAGTTGGGTTTAGAGTAATGGACTTATATAAGGAAGGGTCCCTGCTCATTGGTCTCCTGCAGGGCATGACCTGTCCTCCATGATGGATTGGGGAGCTCCCTTACATTGACATTGAACTCTATTTAGTTCTGTTCTTTACAACTTTTTTTGTTTGTAAAAGGTTTTTCTTTGCTGCTGTGGTTTCAGAGTAAAGATTGTAATGCATAATACTCGGCTCCTTGTCTTTAATAGAATCTAAACCCCCATCTTACGTTAGTGTGGGGGATTAGCCATTGTTCTTTTATAATTAGCAAAACCTCCCCAGCTGGTGGTTTCCTCTGCTTATGTCGTGGCAAATGTGACAGCTCCTATTTGGCTGTTGAATAATCACTTGCTATTTTTTGTAATGTACTTCAAACCCTGCACTATGCAGCTAAAAGTAGTATCTGCCCACCGCCGTGTCAGCCTGCCTTGTGGACCTCTCGAAGTTGCTTCCGCCACGCTTGCCTTGTTGTAAATTAGTTCTTTCCTTGCCTTTTGCAGAGCGATCTGTGAACAGATTTTTTGGTTGTCTCAGAAGAAGCTGTAATTGACTTTCTCTCCTGCACAGAGGAGCGCTGCGCATGTCTTCCTTTTGTCCCTGCTGCACGGTGCTGCAGTGTTCAGATGTTATGCGCTGTTTCTTATGGTGCATCTCTGGTAGTTAGTTCCGAGGTCTTCTCGGTTGCTAGGCAATGGTCGGCTGTGCCTTGTGCCCCGCTGAGGCCTGGCGGGTTGGGTCGGTGGCAGGTTAATTGTGCAGCAAGCAGCCGCGATGTTCCAACAGAGCGCCGCGGCCGCCCTGACCTCCGCTCGGGACGCACTTTTAGTTTCCCCCTGAGCTTTCAGGCTCAGGATCGTTGCGTTCGCTCTCCAGCGGTCTCGTCATGCAGCCGGTAGCTTTCATCTCCCTCCGATTAGAAACGGGCTGCAGTGCACCTCCAGGCATATATTTTCTCCTGATGCCGACGGACCGCGCCTCACTCCAAGCCTCCTGGTAACAAACAAGTTAATCCATCGCAGTAAGCAAGTTTCTTGGAGTAGGGGCTCATGACGCTGATGGGTACCGGAAGGGTGTTTTTTCCGTGTTCTTTCCCCTTGCTGCTCTTCGCCATGCTGGGGAAAGAAATATGGCGAAGAGGGGCCTTTCCTTCTCTTGTGTGCCTCAATTAGCCTGAGGGCACCCGTCCCGTCCACCTCATTGTGTCGGCTGGGGGAGACATGGTCCCAACCAGTCCAGTTGGTGGCCATCCTTTGGTCGCCTTTGTTGTGGAGGCATGTGTGCCCCTTCCCCCCTTTTTTTACAGAGGAGGCCCTTCCTACATTTCCCCAGCCATGCTTATTCTTCTGGGCCTTCCACCTCCGGGTCCCAGTTTAATTTGCTTTACCTCGTCCTCGTCAACATTTTCAATATATCTCGGCGCCGCCGTAGTTGCAAAACAAAGGGTGATGGGTGCGCACAAAAGCAATGACTGTCCTCCTCCCTCCTCGGTTATCAAAGGCAAAAGCTGTTGTGCTGAACGGCTGGCTTTGCAAAGTCTTGAGTAGTGAGCCAGAGTGAAAAAGGCAAAGAACGTGCAAAGGAGGGTTTGGAAACAAAGCGTTTCCTTTCAATGGCCTTCTCTGCTCGGTAACGTATGTACCAACAGAAAAAGAAAGTACTCTCCAAAGTGGCTTAAGCAGATGGGAGAGGGCTGTTGTGGGGCCCTCCTACATGTGCATGGCCCTTTTAAGAGGTATCATGTCTACGTCATGACACCAAACTAATAAAAGGAGCTCCTGCGCGCACGTGCCACACAGAACGGCTGCAGACTCCAACAATGGAACATCAGGCAAACTCGGCGAGGAGAGCGGGGCCGTGCCGCAAGAGGTAATCAAGTCCTACGAGGAGAGAGAATGCGGCGCGGCACGGCCTCGCCACCACCATGCACAGGCCACGTTACATACGGGCACAGCTGCCTCCCGCATGAAGAGGCGAGGAAAAGTAGAGGTGAAGGGCGGCCGACGTGCTTGGAGCTACAGCAATGCTCCCTGGTAGATCCCGGGACGTCCCAGCCTTGAATGACGCTCGGCTGCAACAGAAAAAGGGAGCGCAGCATGCAGGAGCGTGTCTAGTTTTCCCCTCCCTTTAGCCCATAGCCCTCTGACCGTGGCCAGTTATAGTGAACCTAACAGAAATAAAAGCATCTACACAGCCGGGCAACACAAATGCTATGAGAACTAGTGCCGCACCATTTCAGACCAGACCGAGATGTCGGAGCTGAATTGGGCCCCTCCCTGATTGACGAGGGCGGTGAAACATTAAGCGTTCTGTGGTCAGAGCCTACAACAGTAAAGGAGCACATGAAACATGCATTCCAGATGCAGCAAACGTGCAAACCACCTCTGTGTGGTTCCATGGCATTTCATCGCGGGATGTTTTTTCGCTGGGTTTTTTACTGAGAATTATTTAACGAAAAAACCCATTGAATTTTATAAAAATTATTTTTGGGGGGATCCCCCCTAAGGCCCCATTCCCTTTCATTTTGTTTCTATTCCCAAACACCCACATCCCTTATATATATAATTTTCTAACTCCCCAAAAAATTAAATGGGTTTTTTTCGTTGAAAAATTTGCAGTAAAGGACGTTGTACCCTCTGTGTATACTGTGCACTCCAGACAAGGATTCCCAGGCCAGGTTGGCGGTGCGAAACGGACACTGTTCTCCATAATAGGAGTGTGAAATGGCAAAGAAAGAACTGAACTGGCACATGCCAAAGGCAGAAGCACATGAGAATGGCAGCTCAGTGGAAGTGCTTGCTCATCCTCTGACGCTAGCAGGATGAGGCCAATAACCCCTGACATGGGGGAAAGGAATTGTGTGGCCTCAGACACCCAGCCTGCCACCTGAAAGCTCTGTCACCATCTAGAGGCATTCCTGTCAGGGGAAGGGGAAGTTAGGCCCAGAAAGGACCTCTGCCTCATTAGGCAAACATCTCCCACCTGGAGGTGGGAGAGACTGAGGACCGCCTCCTGCTGCCTTGGGAAGACCACCAAGTGCAACTGCCCTGCTTACAAGTAGGCAGCCCCTACTCAACTCGAGTCACTCACCTGGCTGCAGCTCTCACCCCAAAAGAGTGCTCGTGCAGCCAGGTCACAAAGATGACTGCAAGACCTCCTGCCTGGGGGTGTGTGCACGATGCCCCGTCAAACAGTGTCTTGCTGCCTCAATCACGCCAACAGGAAGACGGACAAGCCTGCCTGGGGAGGGAGAGACTAAGGGTGGCCTCCTGCTGCCCTGGAAAGACAAATGACTTCTGCCTGTTGGAGTGTGGCCTAGACACCATGCCACCATGTCTTGCTGCCTCACACCCGCTGCAAGGATGTGACTCCTGCTTGCTGCATGGTGTGGCCTCTCTGAAGGCGGCGTACCATCATGCCGGCACTGACATTGGTGCAGCCCTGCACCGAGAGGGTGTTTGTGTCAACAACAAGAGGCATTCCCACCTGGGGAAGCCTGAGTGTGGCGCAGCCTAGACGACCTGCTATCAGTGTCTCGCTGCCCGCCCCAACAACAAGGGACTGAGACAATCTGGCCCCTGGTGCCGCGGGTGCGGCTTTCCCGGCTGATGAACTGATACTACTACACTTTTGAACTAGTTTCCTGCCGCCCCGCAGATCCTTAATGAGGACTCAGTAAACATGTATTTAGATGCTGTGCTTAAAGTGGTCCCAGTTAAAATGGATGCAAAGCAGTGCTCCGGTTGTTTGTCGGCATGCGGTGTATGTTGCCAGTAGCTGACAATGGTATCATTCGGTGGTTGAAGATCTGTGTCTCCCATGTGTAATAAAGCATTTAGAATGTGGTAGAGATGCCAAGAGAGCGTCAGTAGTCCATCAATTCTGACTGTCACCTGCCGAATATGACACAATTCACTATTTCTGCTCCTATTTTTACATTTCATTTTATTTCATCACGACAAAAATATATATGTTCTAAACTGTTCTTCAGCAATACATATCAGTACCGTTAAAAACAAATTCTACAGTTTATAAACACATTTCTCGATTTACAATGAATTCTTTCATCATTCATTCACACACAAACTCTCATATACACAATCAATTCTAGACTTTCTTGTACAGGTGAGATCTCATATGTAGCCATCTTTAGAACACACACAGCGAGTAGAGCGCTCGCTTTGACATCCGTGCAGAGCCTGCTAACGCAGGTTCGAATCCCGGCGGGGCCAAACTCAGCCTTTCATCCTTTCGAGGTCGATAAATGAGCACCACACACCGTGGGTAATAATAAGCAGCGCTCAGATACCTGAGGGTTCGTAGCGCTATAAAATGCTAAATTATTATTATTATTATTATTATTATTTAACATAGTCTTAAAGCCCTTTCTCTAATACAGGTGTCAATGTCTGTCCGTTTCTATTATGAACAGTATTCTGGGTCGACACGTGTTTCGGTCATAAATGCTGGGCACTAACAATCACACCCATCTGGTGCTTCTACCATCATCAGGTCGAGAAGCGAAGATCTGATTGTCTCTTGCTTCTAATAGACTGTAGTGAGCCACACCATCTCTGTATACAATAGACGGAGGTTATGCAGAGCTAATGGAATCAATCCCTCACAGGTTCTTCAGATACAAACAAGATCATCTTGTCCTAGCTCGAATACCTCCTCCAAAGTTTCAAAAAAGACAAATTCAGATCCCATTGTATTTCCTCCATGGATCAGTCAGCTACAGGTCACAGGACAGAAGAAGTCCTCCGGTTCATATCCCCCTATTCGGGATAAGTATATCCAGATAAGTCTTGATATTTTGGTTTGGATTCACCCTGATATCTTCGTTCCACTACTTCCTCTAGTTTTCTTGTTCTCTATTACTTCCGTTAATGTAAGCACAAAGAGTGCATTCGAACTTAATTCAACTTAATTTCTCGTGTTCCAAATCCACAATGTTGTGTGCCGGTTTATTGTTGAAATAAAATTAAATGTTTGTTTTATTCATTTATAATGCGCACCAGACCCGAGGGTAATAGGGCGCAGCAGGACAGAATATGCAAAGTTTAGGTAATTAGGATTAGGTAAATGTAAAAATAGGAACAGAAATAGTGAATTGTGTCATCCTACATCCACTGGTCCATTGTGTTATATTATATGTTGACTTACCTGGAGGACCAGGGACTGGGTACAGGTAACCCCTATATTTTTTGAACCCACCAAATATGTACAGCTTGCTAGATCTATTATATGTTTGCCACTACGTGAGTCTCAGTGGACGTGGTTATTGTTTTCTCCTACAATTCCCAAGTGGTCTAAGTATTGTCATTTTGTAACCGGGGTGGGCGGGAGCAGTTAATATTCAGTGATACTTGTTGTTGTTCATTATGAAAAAGGAGGATTGTTGTGTGGCCCTTGTATGGGTGTATTGCCCTTTTAAGAGGTGTCATGACTAATAAAAGGTGCTCCTGCACACACGTGCCGCCGCACGGCTGCAGACTCCAACAATGGAACTCCTGCCTCTGTCTCTCATTCCGGGCCTGCAGGCCCACACCATGTGATCACGGTCCTGCAGGTGCTGCTGGCCTGGGACCCTCAGGCCAGCATGGTGCCCTGTGTCCCCCCCAGGGCACTCCACCATCCGGATGCCCCCCGCATCCACGGTTCCCCCAGGACCCCAGGCCTGTGTCAGCAGAAGTCATCAGGGTATGCCCTGCAGAACAGCACGTCTGGGTTATCCCGGCAACTAAAATAGATGCTGGACCCTCCAGCACTAATGGGGCAGGCCTGTGTGCCCATGGGTTGCCCCACAACAAGTGCCTGTCCCCGCTCCCCTGCTTGGGCAGCAGATTAGGGTGACCAGACGTCCTGGTTTTGCCAGGACTGTTCCGGAACTGGGTGCTCCGCCTCTCTTTCTCAAGATAACTTTTCCATTGGACGGCGCAGTGGCCCTGGTTTTTGGTAGCATCTCTTCATGGCTCGCAAACAGGAATGCACAATCTCACACAGATGAAATGCTGCATTTTACTCATTAAGACAGTGGTAGTTTGTAATAAATCAATTATAATATGTGTTTATTCCAACAGTAACACTTAAACCTCCTTCTACGCCAACCGCTGCTGCATTGTAGTGCCCTGACAGCCACTTTCAACAGTCAGTCCTAAATTTATGTTAGTTGCCCTGTCCCAGTGTTTTACTTTTTAAATCTGTTCACCCTACAACAGATGATGTATTCTCCTGCATGCCGCAGGAATCATTATTCGCAGCTCCACAGCGTCGAGCCAGCAGCCCAACTCATTTCCCTATGAACCTATTTACCCAACAGTATTCCCTCATTACGCTGATGAGAGTGACTGGGTTTCCTTTAGGACAGAAGCAGCAAAGCGCATGACATGTCTCTGCTGGGAGAGTGACTGGGTTTCCTTTAGGACAGAAGCAGCAAAGCGCATGACATGTATCTGCTGGGAGAAAGACTGGGTTTCCTTTAGGACAGAAGCAGCAAAGTGCATGACATGTAGCTGCTGGGAGAGTGGCTGGGTTCCCTTTAGGACAGAAGCAGCGAGGCGCATGACGTGTCACTGCTGGGTGAGTGATTGGGTTTCCTTTAGGACTGAAGCAGTGAGGCGCATGACATGTCGCTGCTGGGAGAGTGACTAGGTTCCCTTTAGGACAGAAGCAGCAAAGTGCATGACATGTAGCTGCTGGGAGAGTGACTAGGTTCCCTTTAGGACAGAAGCAGTTAGGCGCATGACATGTCGCTGCTGGGTGAGTGACTGGGTTTCCTTTAGGCCTGAAGCAGTGAGGCGCATGACATGTAGCTGCTGGGAGAGTGACTAGGTTCCCTTTAGGACAGAAGCAGCGAGGCGCATGACGTGTCACTGCTGGGTGAGTGATTGGGTTTCCTTTAGGACTGAAGCAGTGAGGCGCATGACATGTCGCTGCTGGGTGAGTGACTGGGTTTCCTTTAGGACTGAAGCAGTGAGGCGCATGACATGTCGCTGCTGGGTGAGTGACTGGGTTTCCTTTAGGCCTAAAGCAGCGAGGCGCATGACATGTAGCTGCTGGGAGAGTGACTGGGTTTCCTTTAGGACAGAAGCAGCAAAGCACATGACATGCAGCTGCTGGGAGAGTGACTGGGTTTCCTTTAGGACAGAAGCAGCAAAGCGCATGACATGTAGCTGCTGGGAGAGTGACTAGGTTCCCTTTAGGACAGAAGCAGTGAGGCGCATGACATGTAGCTGCTGGGAGAGTGACTGGGTTTCCTTTAGGACTGAAGCAGCAAGGCGCATGACATGTAGCTGCTGGGAGAGTGACTGGGTTTCCCTTAGGATAGAAGCAGCGAGGCGCATGACATGTCGCTGCTGGGTGAGTGACTGGGTTTCCTTTAGGCCTAAAGCAGCGAGGCGCATGACATGTAGCTGCTGGGAGAGTGACTGGGTTTCCTTTAGGACTGAAGCAGCGAGGCGCATGACATGTAGCTGCTGGCAGAGTGACTGGGTTTCCTTTAGGACTGAAGCAGTGAGGTGCATGACATGTAGCTGCTGGCAGAGTGACTGGGTTTGCTTTAGGACAGAAGCAGCGAGGCGCATGACATGTCACTGCTGGGAGAGTGACTGGATTCCCTTTAGGACAGAAGCAGGTAGGCGCATGTATGCAGCTGCTGGGAGAGTGACTGGGTTTCCTTTACGACTGAAGCAGCGTGGTGCATGACATGTAGCTGCTGGCAGAGTGACTGGGTTTCCTTTAGGACTGAAGCAGCGAGGCGCATGACATGTAGCTGCTGGCAGAGTGACTGGGTTTCCTTTAGGACAGAAGCAGCGAGGCGCATGACATGTCACTGCTGGGAGAGTGACTGGATTCCCTTTAGGACAGAAGCAGGTAGGCGCATGTATGCAGCTGCTGGGAGAGTGACTGGGTTTCCTTTAGGACTGAAGCAGTGAGGCGCATGACATGTAGCTGGTGGGACAGTGACTGGGTTTCCTTTAGGACAGAAGCAGTGAGGCGCATGACATGTAGCTGGTGGGACAGTGACTGGGTTTCCTTTAGGACAGAAGCAGTGAGGCGCATGACATGTAGCTGCTGGCAGAGTGACTGGGTTTCCTTTAGGACAGAAGCAGTGAGGCGCATGACATGTAGCTGGTGGGACAGTGACTGGGTTTCCTTTAGGACAGAAGCAGCGAGGCGCATGACTTGTCACTGCTGGGAGAGTGACTGGATTCCCTTTAGGACAGAGGAAGCGAGGTGCATGACATGTCGCTGCTGGCAGAGTGACCGGGTTTCCTTTGGGACAGAAGCAGTGAGGCGCATGACAAGTAGTTGCTGGGAGAGTGACTAGGTTCCCTTTAGGACAGAAGCAGTGAGGCGCATGCAAGTAGCTGCTGGGAGAGTAACTGGGTTTCCCTTAGGACTGAAGCAGTGAGGCACATGACATGTAGCTGCTGGGAGAGTGACTAGGTTCCCTTTAGGGCAGAAACAGTGAGGTGCATGACATACAGCTGCTGGGAGAGTGACAGGGTTCATTTTAGGACAGAAGCAGCGAGGCACATGACTGTCGCTGCTGGGAGAATGACTCGGTTTCCTTTAGGACAGAAGCAGCAAGGTGCATGACATGTCACTGCTGGGTGAGTGACTGGGTTTCTTTGAGGACTGAAACAGCGAGGCGCAGGACATGCAGCTGCTGGGAAGGTGACTGTGTTTCCGTTAGGACTGATGCGTCGAGGTGCATGACATGTAGCTGCTTGGAGAGTGACTGGGTTTCCTTTAGGACTTAAGCAGCGAGGATATGTAGCTACTGGGAGAGTGACTGGGTTCTCTTTAGGACAGAAGCAGCGAGGCGCATGACATCCAGCTGCTGGGAGAGTGACTGGATTCCCTTTAGGACAAAAGCAGCAAAGCACATGACATGTAGCTGCTGGGAGATTGACTGGGTTACCACCCCGCAAAGACGGAAGGACGTACGACGTAATCGGCCCAGCGACACACTCACGTGACACGCCAGTTTGGAAAGAACCAGACGAGCCATAGACGCGAGGATAGCCCGATGAGTGCGCACTCCACACGAAAAAAACTTGAACTGCGAGCACAGGAGAGAATCGCAGGAATAAGACTGAATAAATCAACTAAATCATAATATCGTAAAGACAGATCTAGTTCCGGTTTAGGCTTCGTGCACTCGATACCAAATCTGATTAAACAGATGACTACAGGCGAAGCTGTAATTGAACACTGAATAGTGGACAATTTCTGACCAGGTCCTAAGGGTGGTGGATCGTGATCTTCCCTTCCGAAACTAACGACGAAGGGCCCTAAAAATTCGACTAAGAAAATATGAAATTGAAATTTGAAAGTCGATAATATAAAACTGTTTCTATAGATTGATTTTATTACAAACAATCACTACCTAATTAGATAGAACTGCGTAGGCTACACCCATCCTTTTAGCAAGCCCCTGATGAATTTCCTTAACAATCATTGATAATTGCACATTATATGGAAAGAAACATGTTGGGCAATAGATGTGTATGTTTTGAATGTAATTTTTATAAGACTTTTTCGAGCGAGTGAGTATGAGAACAAGTGAGTTGTGTGAAACTAGGTATGACCGTGTGTGAAACATTACACAACACAATTTGCTTTTCACAAGCCTCTCTTAACCAAAACCACGAAGTGTTTTATAAATAAGGATTGAAGGTGTTACCTACGACATAGTGATCGACTTTTTAGAGATCAATTGTTACTGTTTAGAAATTAGGCAGTCAATGCACATTTGTGGTGTTTTTAATAATGAATGTATCCTTTTGCACATTGGAATAATAAAATTTGTTTACATTTATAATCAAATCCGTACCAAATTAATTCTTTGTCAATATAGAGCAAAGTAGGAATTAGTATAAAATAGGGACCACCTAGAGTGAGTAGCTATGAGTAGCACTAGCTGTGTTGTTATACAATAATGAAGGGTTAACCCCTTGAACTTTAGGGTATGCTAGTGCTATATATCCCTTTATCTCTTTCTTTTGTTTGAATGGGTTTCCTTTAGGACTGAAGAAGCGTGGTGCATTACATGTCGCTGCTGGGAGAGTGACTGGGTTTCCTTTAGGACTTAAGCAGCTAGGTGCATGACTGTCGCTGCTGGGAGAATTGATCGGTTTCCTTTAGGACAGAAGCAGTGACGTTCATGGCATGTCGCTGCTGGGTGAGTGACTGGGTTTCTTTGAGGACTGAAGCAGCAAGGCGCATGACATGCAGCTGCTGGGAAAGTGACTTCGTTTCTTTAGGACAGAAGCACCGAGGCGCATGACATGTTGCTGCTGGGAGAGTGACTGGGTTTCCTTTAGGACTGAAGCAGCGAGGCGCATGACATGTCGCTTCTGGGAGATTGACTGGGTTTCCTTTAAGATTGAAGCAGCAAGGTTCATGACATGTAGCTGCTGGGAGAGTGACTGGGTTCCCTTTAGGACAAAAGCAGCGAGGCGCATGACATGTAGCTGCTGGGACAGTGACTGAGTTTCCTTTAGGACTGAAGCAGCAAGGCACATGACATGTCGCTGCTGGGACAGTGACTGGTTTTCCTTTAGGACTGAAGCAGCAAGGCGCATGACATGTAGCTGCTGGGAGAGTGACTGGGTTTCCCTTAGGATAGAAGCAGCGAGGCGCATGGCATGTAGCTGCTGGGAGAGTGACTGGGTTTCCTTTATGATAGAAGCAGCGAGGCACATGACATGTTGCTGCTGGGACAGTGATTGGGTTTCCTTTAGGACTGAAGCAGGGAGGCACATGACATGTTGCTGTTGGGACAGTGATTGGGTTCCCTTTAGGACTGAAGCAGCGAGGCGCATTACATGCAGCTGCTGGGAGAGTGACTGGGTTTCCTTTAGGACTGAAGCAGCGAGGCGCATAACATGCAGCTGCTGGGAGAGTGACTGGGTTTCCTTTAGGACAGAAGCAGCGAGGTGCATGACATGCAGCTGCTGGGAGAGTGGCTGGGTTCTCTTTAGGACAGAAGCAGCGAGGCACATGACATGTCGCTGCTGGGACAGTGATTGGGTTTCCTTTAGGACTGAAGCAGGGAGGCACATGACATGTTGCTGTTGGGACAGTGATTGGGTTCCCTTTAGGACTGAAGCAGCGAGGCGCATTACATGCAGCTGCTGGGAGAGTGACTGGGTTTCCTTTAGGACTGAAGCAGCGAGGCGCATAACATGCAGCTGCTGGGAGAGTGACTGGGTTTCCTTTAGGACAGAAGCAGCGAGGTGCATGACATGCAGCTGCTGGGAGAGTGACTGGGTTCCCTTTAGGACAGAAGCGAGGCACATGACTGTCGCTGCTAGGAGAATGACTCGGTTTCCTTTAGGACAGAAGCAGCAAGGTGCATGACATGTCGCTGCTGGGTGAGTGACTGGGTTTCTTTGAGGACTGAAGCAGCGAGGCGCATGACATGCAGCTGCTGGGAAGGTGACTGTGTTTCCGTTAGGACTGATGCGTCGAGGTGCATGACATGTAGCTGCTTGGAGAGTGACTGGGTTTCCTTTAGAACTTAAGCAGCGAGGATATGTAGCTACTGGGAGAGTGACTGGGTTCTCTTTAGGACAGAAACAGCGAGGCACATGACATCCAGCTGCTGGGAGAGTGACTGGGCTTCCTTTAGGACTGAAGCAGCGAGGCGCTTGACATGTCGCTGCTGGGAGAGTGACTGGATTCCCTTTAGGACAAAAGCAGCAAAGCACATGACATGTAGCTGCTGGGAGATTGACTGGGTTTCCTTTAGGACAGAAGCAGCGACGTGCATGGCATGTCGCTGCTGGGTGAGTGACTGGGTTTCTTTGAGGACTGAAGCAGCAAGGCGCATGACATGCAGCTGCTGGGAAAGTGACCGGGTTTCCGTTATGACTGATGCATCGAGGTGCATGACATGTAGCTGCTCGGAGAGTGACTTCGTTTCTTAAGGACAGAAGCACCGAGGCGCATGACATGTTGCTGCTGGGAGAGTGACTGGGTTTCCTTTAGGACTGAAGCAGCGAGGTGCATGACATGTAGCTGCTGGGAGAGTGACTGGGTTCCCTTTAGGACAAAAGCAGCAAGGCGCATGACATGTAGCTGCTGGGACAGTGACTGAGTTTCCTTTAGGACTGAAGCAGCAAGGCACATGACATGTCGCTGCTGGGACAGTGACTGGGTTTCCTTTAGGACTGAAGCAGCGAGGCGCATGAGATGTAGCTGCTGGGAGAGTGACTGGGTTTCCCTTAGGATAGAAGCAGCGAGGCGCATGGCATGTAGCTGCTGGGAGAGTGACTGGGTTTCCTTTATGATAGAAGCAGCGAGGCGCATGACATGTTGCTGCTGGGACAGTGATTGGGTTTCCTTTAGGACTGAAGCAGGGAGGCACATGACATGTTGCTGTTGGGAGAGTGATTGGGTTCCCTTTAGGACTGAAGGAGCGAGGCGCATTACATGCAGCTGCTGGGAGAGTGACTGGGTTTCCTTTAGGACTGAAGCAGTGAGGCGCATAACATGCAGCTGCTGGGAGAGTGACTGGGTTTCCTTTAGGACAGAAGCAGCGAGGTGCATGACATGCAGCTGCTGGGAGAGTGGCTGGGTTCTCTTTAGGACAGAAGCAGCGAGGCGCATGACATGTCGCTGCTGGGACAGTGATTGGGTTTCCTTCAGGACTGAAGCAGTGAGGCGCATGACAGGCAGCTGCTTGGACATTGACTGGGTTTCCTTTAGGACTAAAGCAGCGAGGTGCATGACATGTCGCTGCTGGGAGAGTGACTGGGTTCCCTTTAGGACAGAAGCGAGGCACATGAGTGTCGCTGCTGGGAGAATGACTCTGTTTCCTTTAGGACAGAAGCAGCAAGGCGCATGACGTGTCACTGCTGGGTGAGTGACTGGGTTTCTTTGAGGACTGAAGCAGTGAGGCGCATGACATGCAGCTGCTGGGAAAGTGACGGTGTTTCCGTTAGGACTGATGCAGCGAGGTGCATGACATGTAGCTGCTTGGAGAGTAACTGGGTTTCTTTAGGACAGAAGCAGCAAGGCGCATGGCGTGTCACTGCTGGGAGAGTGAATGGGTTCTCGTTAGGACAGAAGCAGCAAGGTGCATGACATGAAGCTGCTGGGAGAGTTACTGGGCTTCCTTTAGGACCGAAGCAGCGAGGCGCATGACATGTCGCTGCTGGGAGAGTGACTGGGTTCCCTTTAGGACAAAAGCAGCAAGGCACATGAGATGTAGCTGCTGGGACAGTGACTGGGTTTCCTTTAGGACAGAAACAGTGTGGCGCATGGCATGCAGCTGCTGGGAGATTGACTGGGTTTCCTTTAGGACTGAAGCAGCGAGGTGCATGCCATGTAGCTGCTGGGAGAGTGACTGGGTTCCCTTTAGGACAAAAGCAGCAAGGCACATGACATGTAACTGCTGGGACAGTTACTGGGTTTCCTTTAGGACAGAAGCAGTGAGGCGCATGGCATGCAGCAACTGGGAGATTGACTGGGTTTCCTTTAGGACTGAAGCAGCGAGGTGCATGCCATGTAGCTGCTGGGAGAGTGACTGGGTTCCCTTTAGGACAGAAGCAGCGAGGCGCATGACTGTTGCTGCTGGGTGAGTTACTGGGTTTCTTTGAGGACTGAAGCAGCGAGGCGCATGACATGCAGCTGCTGGGAGAATGACTGGGTTTCCTTTAGGACGGAAGCGGCGAGGTGCATGATTTCCTTTAGGACTGAAGCAGCGAGGCACATGAAATGTAGCTGCTGTCAGAGTGACTGGGTTTCCTTTAGGATAGAAGCAGCGAGGTGCATGGCATGCAGCTGCTGGGAGAGTGGCTGGGTTTCCTTTAGGACTGAAGCAGCGAGGTGCATGACATGTTGCTGCTGGGACAGTGATTGGGTTTCCTTTAGGACTGAAGCAGCGAGGCACATGACATGCAGCTCCTGGGAGAGTGACTGGGTTTCCTTTGGGACAGAAGCAGCGAGGCGCATGACATGTCACTGCTGGGACAGTGATTGGGTTATCTTTAGGACTGAAGCAGTGAGGTGCATGACATGTCGCTGCTGGGTGAGTGACTGGGTTTCCTTTAGGCCTGAAGCAGCGAGGCGCATGACATGTAGCTGCTGGGAGAGTGACTGGGTTTCCTTTAGGACAGAAGCAGCGAGGTGCATGTCATGCAGCTACTGGGAGAGTGACTGGGTTTCCTTTAGGACAGAAGCAGCGAGGCGCATGACATGTTGCTGCTGGGTCAGTGACTGGGTTTCCTTTAGGACTGAAGCAGTGAGGTGCATGTCATGCAGCTACTGGGAGAGTGACTGGGTTTCCTTTAGGACTGAAGCAGCGAGGTGTATGACATGTAGCTGCTGAGAGAGTGACTGGGTTTGCTTTAGGATAGAAGCAGCGAGGCGCATGGCATGCAGCTGCTGGGAGAGTGACTGGGTTTCCTTTAGGATAGAAGCAGCGAGGCGCATGACATGCTGCTGCTGGGACAGTGATTGGGTTTCCTCTAGGACTGAAGCAGCGAGGCGCATAGCATGCAGCTGCTGGGAGAGTGACTGGGTTTCCTTTAGGACAGAAGCAGCGAGGCGCATGACATGTTGCTGCTGGGAAAATGACTTGGTTTCCTTTAGGACCGAAGCAGCAATGCGCATGACATGTAGCTGCTGGGAGAGTGACTGGATTTCCTTTAGGACAGAAGCAGCGAGGCGCATGACATGTCGCTGCTGGGAGAGTGACTGGTTTTCCTTTAGGACAGAAGCAGGGAGGCGCATGACATGTAGCTGCTGGGAGAGTGACTGGGTTTTCATTTTAATATTCGTGGTTTGTTGTAGATTGAATGGGAATGAAATGAACAGTGTAGAAGTGCAGGCTTGAGTTGAATGTGAGATTTTGGAAATGATTCAGTGCAAGCCAGACCAAAGTTGGCAGGTTATATATTGTTTTGGGGGGCAGGGGAGAAGCCGGCCATTGCATAAGCTGCCTGTCCCCCCTTTAAGCCACGCCCACTACTTAAGCTACGCCCATTGCTAGAGCCCCCCCTCCTTCGATTTCTCACCCCACTTAAAGCCCTGAATGTAATAAACACAGATAAGGGATATCAGAGGCTGAGAACCGAATGAGCTCTTCTATGAGTATACTCATGGAAGCCAGCTTTGGGATATTGTTCGCTCCTTTCAATGCTGTTTTCTGGATTATTGCAGCCATTTCTGGAGCCATTTCAAGAGTTGAAACTTTATTCGGGAACATTTTCTACAGTTGTCTTTGGGTGCAAGAGTGATGACAGTCTCTGATGGTGGCACACTTGGAATAATATTGGGGCAATGGCTGTCCACACATTGGCTGTCGCGCGGGCCTGTTCCTTTGCACCCACTCCTTCTTTTATTGCCCTTCCTTTCATATCCCCTGACCCCATCACCTGCTGAGGATCTGGTTCCAACCATCTTCTAACAAGCATTAGCAATTCCTCAAGGGAACTGGGTGACTCCAAAGGCCCAAATGGAGAGTCCAGGGAGGTGACAGTCATTGCCATGCTTGGCGATGGTCGGCTATCGCCGACCCTAGATTGCCATGGCCGAGCATGGCTAGTGATGGTGAATCATGGTTGATGATGGTTGAGCATGGTCCCCAATGGTCGACCTTGATGCAGAACGTGACTATGTTTCGCAATGGTCGATAGAAGTTGCCAAAGTTCAGGGATAGTCAGTATGGTTGGTGGAGGTCGTCAATGCCTGGGGCCGGTCGTTAGTTGTTGACTGTGGCTGGCATTGGTTGGCAATGGAGCCGGCCAGAGTGTGTGCCCACTTTCTGATCCGAAAAACCTAAGCCAATGTGAATAATACTATTTGTCTGACCCTAAATTTGCTGCTAACCAGGCATAAGGCATAAGGCAGCACAGTCGAACACCAATGACCTATATCTGCCTCAGACATTCCAACCCTCATCGCTATCCATATACAGCATTATTTCTGGCTCACTTGCAAACAGATGTTGCTAAGGTGTCACCTAAATGAGCCAAAACTAAAAGGGTGGCTTTTGGCTGCTTTGGAGAAGTTTGCTATCTGGTCCCCCTACCCATGGCCCTGCCTTAGCTTAGTCTTTGGCCCTTTCCAACTATCACACGCTGCCCACCCATCCCGTCCCCACTCCTTCGATCACCCCTCTGATTCACTCTGTGCTTCCTGGCCTCCTCTCAGCTCCAGGACACGAACCAGGACCAGGCAGGAGATGAGCATGAGGACCACCCAGAGCAGGAGGCAAGGGTACGTGGGCCACTGGAAGTGGCATGTGTGCTGGACCCGATCAGCTCCTTCTGACCTATAGAGAGAGATACATGGGTTAGCAAACATCACCCTTCCATCATGTCTATCACCACCCCCTGGTGCTCTTCCAGCAAGTGCCCAGTCCAGATCCACTGCTAGAGTGACTCGCCATACCTTCGGAGGCCCACCTCCAACACCCTGGCAGACGCCTGCCGCCGTACTCTCACCATGCTCATACACCACCCCCGGATGCTCCGAGCCATACCGCATACTATTCCAGGCGCCAATCAGCGGATCACCAACACCCCGAAACATTCCAAGAGACTCACAGTCATACTTCACACCTCACTAAAACCCTGGCACAACCGCAGTCACTCGCGTCCACAGCTCATGCCTGACCATGCCTGACTTATCACCGGCATCCTGACACACTATGAGGGACTCACTGCGATGCCTCATACCTAACAACAGGCCTACTACCATCATCCCTGGCCATGCCGCGAACTGTTCCAGAGGCTTATCATCAGCATCCTGACACACTATGAAGGACTCACCGCCATACTTCACACCTCACCGGTGGCCTACTGCCATCATCCTCGTACCTGCCCAGTTGCTCCCGGCCATGCCGCGCACCTTTCCAGAGGCTTATCACCAGCATCCTGACACACTATGAAGGACTCACCGCCATACTTCACACCTCACCGGTGGCCTACTGCCATCATCCTCGTACCTGCCCAGTTGCTCCCGGCCATGCCGCGCACCTTTCCAGAGGCTTATCACCAGCATCCTGACACACTATGAAGGACTCACCGCCATACTTCACACCTCACCGGTGGCCTACTGCCATCATCCTCGTATCTGCCCAGTTGCTCCCGGCCATGCCGCGCACCTTTCCAGAGGCTTATCACCAGCATCCTGACACACTATGAAGGACTCACCGCCATACTTCACACCTCACCGGTGGCCTACTGCCATCATCCTCGTATCTGCCCAGTTGCTCCCGGCCATGCCACATACTGTTCCAGAGGCTTATCACTAGCGCCTCGACACTCTCCCAAAGACTTATAGTCATCCTGCAAACCTCAATAAAGGCTCGTCTCCAACACCAAGACACACTGCCAGACACCCCCAGTCATTCTTAACATCTTAGTATGTGGTATTACCAAAACCCTGGCACGCTACCAGAGACTCACAATCACAGCTGCAGCCCTAAAAGAGGCCTATCGCCAGCGCCCTGACACACTACTGGGGACTCACACCTGCACTTCATGCTTGTAATCGATATTATCAATGAATAAACACAATTTCTCAAAAATTCTAGTGAAAAAACAGCAGACTGTTTTTGAGTCACTGGGTAGGAAAGAAAGTGTTTGACTACACACCGACTACGGCACCTTGATTCAGCAGCGAGACCTTGGAAGCAAAGCCAACTGTCCACTGGAAATATCTCAGGGGGGTCTTACTTCTCCTTTGTGTCGACAGATCTTCGGAACACAATTCTGAGGACTCTGTGGTCTTCAGAAAATCTCTCAGATCCTGGCTATTCGGTCACTACCCTCTAACATGGCCCCTTAAACACTCGACCAATCGAAGGAAACCAGACGAATCTCAACCAATAGCCAATGCAAACTGTGCCCTTGAGCACCCACCAGAACTGATCAGTTTCCCCAAATGCTTTGAGTGGGTCTATGGGGGCCTATTTTCCTGATTGCTAAGAGTGTGTCCAGTGGGGTAGTTCTCTCAAAGTGCTATTGGTTTGTCCAATGGACTTCTTTCCCCAAGAACTGTGAATGAGTCCGTTTGGGGGCTGTTAAACTAAGTGCTATAAGCAACATACGTAAAGTGGATACATTATGTTATGTCCTTCCCACTAATTTTCCCTTTACCCTCAAACTTCTAGTGCTACTATTTTCTTCCCCCTCAATGCTTTGAAAGAACCTTCATAGTGGGGTAGACCAGTATATGAACAGCTAACATAACATAGCCCTGAAAGATGATGCATATCCTAACACCTTTGTACACTGCCCTACCCCATATCCTAAACATACATCAGGCCCTCACACGCTTCACTTATATCTGCATTTGAGCTTCACACTCCTCATAGCTTCGCACTCTACATAGCTTCACTCTTCTCTTTCATAGACTGGAGAGCTTCTACAAGTCTTCACACTCCTCATTCATAGACTGGGGAGCTTCTACAAGTCTTCACACACCGCTTTTATAGACTGGAGAGCTTCTACAAGTCTACACACTCCTCATTCATAGACTGGGGAGCACAGGTCTTCACACTCCTCATTCATAGACTGGAGAGCTTCTACAAGTCTTCACACTCCTCATTCATAGACTGGAGAGCTTCTACAAGTCTTCACACACTCCCATTCAAGTTTACCATTGCGTTGTTTGGACCTAACGTTCCACCGGTTTCACACAATGTCTCCAGGGTTCAACACTCTTCACAGAGGTTTCACAATCACACCAGTGCCTCGCTATTGTTGCTGGCATCTACTTACTGGCATCGCTCACAGCTTTTCTGTTGGGTCATGTGCTGCGCTTGTGCCTCAAACAGCTGCCCGAGGACCACAAGCTCCTGACTCACATACCAGATGGCGGTTCCTTATCCTCATAGCCTCATTCATAGCTTAATGCTCCATTTGCACCTGGGGAAGGGCATTGGCCAATCAGGTGGCTGGAACAGCAGGCGAGAATATACATCCCGCCCCACTGTTCGAGCCACCAAACGCCCTTATCCGGGTGGCGCCATTTTTGTAAAATAAATATGATGCGAGGAAACAATAAGGACTCTCTCCCTGTTGCCTCCCCACCTCCCAAACCAAACAAAACCTGTCCCCCACCGCCTCCACACTTAGCGGCAGGACCAGAGCTTTCAGCTTTAGTCCACGCAACTACTGGTCCGGCCACCATAGAAATGGAAAATCAGGATTTGTTAAGGGTGTCGGTTGTAGGATCTCACTATCATAAATTTCTTAAAAATGGAAGCTATACGGCAAAATAAAAAGATCTATATTGCATTTGTAGACTTGTCAAGTGCATTCGACTCAGTTGATCGCGAGATGCTCTGTGCCAAATTGAAAAAATGGAACTGTCCGGAAAATCTTACTAGAGCCTATTAAAGAACTCCATACGGATACTGAGATTAAGATTAGACTGGACGCCAGAGGAAATCTAAGTGAGTCAATTAAAACAAACCAGGGTGTGAAGCAGGGCTGCCCATTGGCAGCGACCCTGTTTGGCCTTTTTTTGTCTGACTTCGGGGAAGCCATAGAAGCAGTGAATTCTCATCCTCCGCAAATAAATGGTATGAGCGTAAATTGGCTGCTATATGCGGACGACATCGCTTTACTCGACTTAACACCAATTGGTTTAGCAAGAAAGCTTAAAGCCCTTGAAGGATATGAATTAAACAACAAACTGAAAATCAACCCCGCAAAATCAGAAGTAATAATCCTTCAAGATCTCACTCGAAATAAAAATCATGCAAAAAAAAACAAGTTTACATGGAGACTGAATGATGAAAACCTGAACTGCGTACAAAAGCTTAAATATCTTGGTATTTGGATTAACAGCAACATAAACGACGCTCCGTGGGCTGAGAACGCAAAACTAAAATGTAAACAACTAGCATGCCAGGGAATGCTTATAAACAAAAAGTATGGAAAGTTCTCCATGTTGCCTGCCTTGGCTCATTACAATCAAAAAGCAGTCCCAACAATAATCTACGGGGCAGAATGTGCCTTGGGAGTAACTTCGGACCTCTGGAGTCAACTTGAAAACCAGTATTGGGGACGAGTGTTACACCTTCAAAAAGGTATTCCCAGAGCGTGCTTATGTCATGAACTAAATTTAATATCCATGAACGCGCGTGTACTGTGGAATATGCTATCAGTGTACAGGAAAATAATCATTAATGACTATACACCTCAATTTGCCATACTACGAGATGCGATGAAAAGAAATCAGGAATCACTCTTGATAAAGTGGGCCAACGCTTGCAACAAATACCTTGACGAGATAGGTACTGACCTTGAAACTCTAAAAGCTAACCCAAATCAGGTAAAGAACAAGTTATGGGTTAAAGACTGGTGCTCAACAGTTGACAATAGAAATCGTTATAAGTTGATGGAGGATGCTTCAATCGAAGGGAAAAATCGCAAACAACAGATGCAATACCTGGTGAAAACATCGAATGCCAAGCACCATAGGATGCTTCTAAAATTCAGACTCAATTTGTATGATACAAAAAGAAGTCTAACCCTGAGATTCCGAAGAAAAAATGAGACAGACAATTGTCGATTCTGTAACCAACATCCTGAGACTCTAAAACATCTTACACTGTTTTGCTCCAGCCTAAAGGACCTGAGTACTTTGCACTTAAATCAAGTAGTCAAACAATATGACACCTTATCTGCAGAAGAGATGTGGCTTAAATTTGCCAACCCAAGAGAAAAGGATGTCTATGGGTTGACAAATGTTCTGCAGGAACCTGAACGGAAGCTGAACATCTGAGCTCAAGCGAGGCTAAACTAGGGTATGGAAACTACCTGAAAGGCAGAGCAGTTGATAAGCAAATGGAGAAAATGAAATCAATAGACACCACCCGGAGGAAATCTTACAAATAAGAGAACCATATAAAAACTGGTCAGGCAGATTAGAACTGAGATAGCTAGCTATGCAGCTGGTCACTGGGATAATTAGGTTGACTCTCCTTATGTTCCTCCGTTGAGTGTTTGTGTCATTATTGTTGTCCTCTTCTCTGCCTCTCTAGGATGATGGAAGACAAGGGTTTCTTTTATCTTCTCTTTTCAAAAGTTTGTATAAACTAAATGAAAATAAAATAAAAAAAAATAAAAAAAAAAGAAATGGAAAAGAGACTTAACCCCTTTCCCTATCATTTTATCATTGTTTTTCCCTCGACAGGAAAAAAGGAAAGCCATTTACACCTAGATTTCAGGACCTGGCGGGGGTGAAGGGGGCAGACATGGGCCTAAAGGCCAACAGGCCTCACTGAGGCCCTTGCTTCGCTCGGACATACCATGGCTCGGGCTGGTGGGCAGTTACTGGCCATGTCCGCCCCCCCCCCTGCTGAGGCGTGAAAGACATATTATGATCTCATACTCATCACGCACATCTCACTTCGCTGTTGAAGGGCCTCACAATCCTGTCTTAACTGTTGCATAACCTCTTCAGGGTCAACCACTTCTCACGTAAGCCTCACATAGCTTCTCCAGTACCTCACCATCATCACTCACATCTCACATAGCTGCTCCAGTGCCTCACCCTTATCATTCACATCTCACCTACCTGCTACAGAGCCTCACACTCGTCACTCAAATAGAAGCTCCAGGGCCTCACACTCGTCACTCACATCTCAACATCTCACACAGCAGCTCCAGGGCCTCACACTCACATCTCACACAGCGGCTCCAGGGCCTCACACTCACATCTCACACAGCGGCTCCAGGGCCTCATACTCACATCTCACATCTCAACATCTCACACAGCTGCTCCAGGGCCTCACACTCACATCTCACACAGCTGCTCCAGGGCCTCACACTCGTCACTCACATCTCACACAGCTGCTCCAGGGCCTCACACTCGTCACTCACATCTCACACAGCTGCGCCAGGGCCTCACACTCATCATTCACATCTCACATAACTGCACCAGAGCCTCACACTCACTCACATGGCTGCTCCAGGGCCCCACACTCGTCACTCACATCTCACATGGCCGCTCCAGAGCCTCACACGTGTCACTCACATCTCACAAAGCTGCTCCAGGGTCTCACACTCATCACTCACATGGCTGCTCCAGGGCCTCACACTAGTCACTCACATCTCACATGGCTGCTCCAGAGCCTCACACTCGTCACTCACATCTGACATAGCTGCTCCAGGGCCTCACACTCGTCACTCACATCTGACATAACAGCTCCAGGGCCCCACACTCGTCACTCACATCTCACATGGCCGCTCCAGAGCCTCACACGTGTCACTCACATCTCACACAGCTGCTCCAGGGCCTCACACTCGTCACTCACATCTCACACAGCTGCTCCAGGGCCCCACACTCGTCACTCACATCTCACATGGCTGCTCCAGAGCCACACACGTGTCACTCACATCTCACACAGCTGCTCCAGGGCCTCACACTCGTCACTCACATCTCACAGAGCTGCTCCAGGGCCCCACACTCGTCACTCACATCTCACATGGCTGCTCCAGAGCCACACACGTGTCACTCACATCTCACACAGCTGCTCCAGGGCCTCACACTCATCACTCACATGGCTGCTCCAGGGCCTCACAGTCGTCACTCACATCTCACATGGCTGCTCCAGAGCCTCACACTCACTCACATGGCTGCGCCAGGGCCCCACACTCGTCACTCACATCTCACACAGCTGCTCCAGGGCCTCACACTCATCACTCACATGGCTGCTCCAGGGTCTCACACTCGTCACTCACATCTCACATGGCTGCTCCAGAGCCACACACGTGTCACTCACATCTCACACAGCTGCTCCAGGGCCTCACACTCATCACTCACATGGCTGCTCCAGAGCCTCACACGTGTCACTCACATCTCACAAAGCTGCTCCAGGGCCTCACACTCATCACTCACATGGCTGCTTCAGGGCCTCCCACTAGTCACTCACATCTCACATGGCTGCTCCAGAGCCTCACACTCGTCACTCACATCTGACATAGCTGCTCCAGGGCCTCACACTCGTCACTCACATCTGACATAGCAGCTCCAGGGCCTCACACTCGACACTCACATCTCACACCCCCGCTCCAGGGCCCCACTCTCGTCACTCGCATCTCACACAGCTGCTCCAGGGCCCCACACTCGTCACTCACATCCCACACAGCTGCTCCAGGGCCTCACACTCGTCACTCACATCCCACACAGCTGCTCCAGGGCCTCACACGTGTCACTCACACTCACACATCTGCTCCAGGACATCACACGCATCACTCACATCTCACACAGCTGCTGCAGGGCCCCACACTCGTCACTCACATCCCACACCGCTGCTCCAGGACATCACACTCGTCACTCACATGGCTGCTCCAGGGCCTCACACTTGTCACTCACATCGCACATGGCTGCTCCAGGGCCTCACACTCCTCACTCACGTCTCACACAGCTGCTCCAGAACATCACACTCGTCACTCACGTCTCACAGAGCTGCTCCAGGGCCTCACACTCGTCACTCACGTCTCACACAGCTGCTCCAGGATATCACACTCGTCACTCACGTCTCACACAGCTGCTCCAGGGCCTCACACTCGTCACTCACATGGCTTTTCCAGGGCCTCACACTCGTCACTCACATCTCACATGGCTGCTCCAGGACATCACACTTGTCACTCACATCTCACATGGCTGCTCCAGGGCCTCACACTCGTCACTCACATGTCACATGGCTGCTCCAGGACATCACACTCGTCACTCACATCTCACACGGCTGCTCCAGGGCCTCACACTCGTCACTCACATCTCACATGGCTGCTCTAGGGCCTCACACTCGTCACTCACATCTCACATGGCTGCTCTAGGGCCTCACACTTGTCACTCACATCTCACATGGCTGCTCCAGGGCCTCACACTCGTCACTCACATGGCTGCTCCAGGGCCTCACACTCCTCACTCACGTCTCACACAGCTGCTCCAGAACATCACACTCGTCACTCACGTCTCACACAGCTGCTCCAGGGCCTCACACTCGTCACTCACGTCTCACACAGCTGCTCCAGGACATCACACTCGTCACTCACGTCTCACACAGCTGCTCCAGGGCCTCACACTCGTCACTCACATGGCTTTTCCAGGGCCTCACACTCGTCACTCACATCTCACATGGCTGCTCCAGGACATCACACTTGTCACTCACATCTCACATGGCTGCTCCAGGGCCTCACACTCGTCACTCACATCTCACATGGCTGCTCCAGGACATCACACTCGTCACTCACATCTCACACGGCTGCTCCAGGGCCTCACACTCGTCACTCACATCTCACATGGCTGCCCCAGGACATTACACTCGTCACTCACATCTCACACGGCTGCTCCAGGGCCTCACACTCGTCACTCACATCTCACATGGCTGCCCCAGGACATTACACTCGTCACTCACATCTCACATGGCTGCCCCAGGACATTACACTCGTCACTCACATCTCACATGGCTGCCCCAGGACAAACACTCGTCACTCACATCTCACATGGCTGCTCCAGAGCCTCACACTCACTCACATGGCTGCTCCAGGGCCTCACACTCGTCACTCACATCTCACATGGCTGCTCCAGGGCCTCACACTCGTCACTCACATCTCACATGGCTGCCCCAGGACATTACACTCGTCACTCACATCTCACATGGCTGCCCCAGGACAAACACTCGTCACTCACATCTCACATGGCTGCTCCAGAGCCTCACACTCACTCACATGGCTGCTCCAGGGCCTCACACTCGTCAATCACATCTCACATGGCTGCTCCAGGGCCTCACACTCGTCACTCACATGGCTTTTCCAGGGCCTCACACTCGTCACTCACATCTCACATGGCTGCTCCAGGACATCACACTTGTCACTCACATCTCACATGGCTGCTCCAGGGCCTCACACTCGTCACTCACATCTCACATGGCTGCTCCAGGACATCACACTCGTCACTCACATCTCACACGGCTGCTCCAGGGCCTCATTCTCGTCACTCACATCTCACATGGCTGCCCCAGGACATTACACTTGTCACTCACATCTCACATGGCTGCTCCAGGACATGACACTCGTCACTCACGTCTCACATGGCTGCTCCAGGGCCTCACACTCGTCACTCACATCTCACATGGCTGCTCCAGGACATGACACTCGTCACTCACATCTCACATGGCTGCTCCAGGACATGACACTCGTCACTCACATCTCACATGGCTGCTCCAGGACATGACACTCGTCACTCACATCTCACATGGCTGCTCCAGGGCCTCACACCCGTCACTCACATCTCACATGGCTGCTCCAGGACATGACACTCATCACTCACATCTCACATGGCTGCTCCAGGGCCTCACACTCGTCACTCACATCTCACATGGCTGCTCCAGGACATCACACTTGTCACTCACATCTCACATGGCTGCTCCAGGGCCTCACACTCGTCACTCACATCTCACATGGCTGCTCCAGGACATCACACTCGTCACTCACATCTCACACGGCTGCTCCAGGGCCTCACACTCGTCACTCACATCTCACACAGCTGCTCCAGGGCCCCACACTCGTCACTCACATCTCACATGGCTGCCCCAGGACATTACACTCGTCACTCACATCTCACATGGCTGCTCCAGGACATCACACTCGTCACTCACATCTCACATGGCTGCTCCAGGGCCTCACACTCCTCCTCCTGCTCCTCATCCTCTGATTCTCGGCTCATTTCCTTGAACAGGATCTTCGCCCCAATGACATTTCTCAGAGGGTCAGTGTCCATCCTAGAGAAGGAAAGAAAAACAATTCAGAGCTCCACCCTGTTCCCCTGGGGCGCCACCCTGTTCCCCTGGGGGGCTCCACACTGTTCCCCTGGGGGCTCCACGCTGTTCCCTGGGGGGGCTCCCCCCTGTTCCCCTGGGGGCTCCACCCTGTTCCCCTGGGGGCTCCACGCTGTTCCCCTGGGGGGGGCTCCCCCCTGTTCCCCTGGGGGCTCCCCCCTGATCCCCTGGGGGCTCCACCCTGTTCCCCTGGGGGGCTCCACGCTGTTCCCGTGGGGGGCTCCCCCCTGTTCCCCTGGGGGCTCCAGCCTGTTCCCCTGGGGGGCTCCACGCTGTTCCCCCGGGGGGCTCCACCCTGTTCCCCTGGGGGGCTCCACCCTGTTCCCCTGGGGGGCTCCACGCTGTTCCCCCGGGGGCTCCACCCTGTTCCCCTGGGGGGCTCCACGCTGTTCCCCTGGGGGGCTCCACCCTGTTCCCCTGGGGGTCCCCTCTGTTCCCCTGGGGGCTCCATGCTGTTCCCCTGGGGGGCTCCACCCTGTTCCCCTGGGGGCTCCACCCTGTTCCCCTGGGGGCTCCATGCTGCTCCCTTGGGGGCTCCACCCTGTTCCCCTGGGGGCTCCATACTGTTCCCCTGGGGGCTCCACCCTGTTCCCCTGGGGGGCCACCCTGATCCTTTCACCCAGTAACCCAATGGATATTCATTTGGACCTGCCTTTGAAATCACACTAAAGACACCGCCCACAAGAAAGTCCTCCTTCGTCACCGATGGATCTGCCCCTTGCCGAGCAAGGGGGGGGGGTCATCTCCCATAGTCATGAATGCCTAGAGTCCACCCCCTTCCGCTCCCCCGCCTTTACTCGCCAACCATAATGTGAAAAGCTTTCTCTTGCAGGTGGCCTAAATTTACCACAGCAAAGAAGCCTTAGGATGTGGGGGGGGGGGGGGGTCACTGTCCAGGGTCATTCCATCTTGGCACCTCCCAGCACCCATGTTAAGAAGCATTGGCAATGGAAACAGTGTGGGATTTTGTGTAGGCATGGGAAAGGCATTGCCAGGCACAGCCGTAGTGCTAGTAACTGCCCGTGGATGGTAGCAGCTGCAAAACGGTGCAAGTACATGGACATATGATAGCAATGCTTGGGAAATGCCTGATACCTATACACAAAGCAAAACTGTTGGCTTTGCCAATGCTTGTTTTTAAAAGGACTTAATTGAAGGACACGCGGAGTGCTTATAAATTGGAGTGCTGAAGGCAGACCCGGTTAAGACATTTTTGATCACACCCATACCTCGTTTACAGCTCCAATTAAGTCATTAACTCGCAGAAGACTGCTTTGAAAGGACTGGCAGGCACGTAGAGTGCAAAGTTTGATGGTAAGGCTTGAAAAAAGGAACGAAATCCAAGGAAGACGTGTTTTGGGCTCGGAGGGTCAGGAAGTGGGTGGGAATGGCAATAGGGATTAGCGTGCCAACAGGCAGTCAATATGTGGGTAAATAACCAAACAACACCTTCAATCTTTGTGTCCCTCTGTGTAGGCAATGCTCCCTAGCTGTACGCTAATGCAATAGTTTCCACTTTTAGGTAATAGCCAAAACTAAAAACTAGGGGGCCTGCCTCCCATTGAGACCTTTGAGTTAAACATTCCTCTCCAATTAGCTTTGGCCAAAAACCTAATGTACAGCCCTCACCACCCTTCTCGGACTCTCTCCCCCTGACCCCCCCAGGAGGCCCACTCTGCACTAGAGTGCCCATGGTCTATGCAGCAAAACATCTTTTTTCATTGACCACTTGCAACTCCCACTACTCCCATCATGGCCGCCATTGAGCTGTGAATGGCCCCACTGTTACCGACATGCTCCCTGCCCTTCACGCTACCACCCTCTGTGAACCAAGAGGCGTGTTCTAGGGGCTGGACTCTTACTCAACAGGGCTAAACCTTCTGCCTCTTCATGTATCTGACTTGCGCCCACAAGCCTCAGAATATGCGGCTACTCTGCTCCTTGCCCCCGCGCCCCCACTATTCCGCTCATACAGGGGAGCCCCTCCCCTAACTTGCTTCCCTTCCCATTCCTCAGAGTGATTGCCTTTTGAAAGCTTATGAAACGGAGTGATGCATTTTAAACATCTTAGATGTTTAAGATTGTATCAATAATGTTTTTATTATTGTTTTTGAAATATCTGATCTTAATTAATTGATATATTTGATATTGAATTGATTTTTCTCTATTGTATTGTTCTGTGTATAAGGTTTGTAATAAGCCTATGTACAATAAAAAACATTTTTAAAAAATTACATTCTGTTGTATCATAAGGAGGTCTCAGGAGGATAGTTCAGGGGCAATGTGCTCACCTGGGAAACAAGCCAACACCCAGCAACACAGGTTCGAACCCCGGTCCATGCTTAGAAACCTCTGGGTATTAAGTATGTTATAAATAACCAATTACAATTATTACAAGAACACATTTCTAAACGACTCTGCAATTGTTCCATCCTGCTTGCCTGAATCGCTGCTGCCAAACCTTGCTACCCATGCGTCTGAGCAAGAGTGTAATACCGAAAGCACAGTCCCCCACTTGCCGGTCCTGGTCCTAACACATGTGACAACTGTGCTGCGCTCCTTGACTGATCTTGAACCTGTCTCCAGTCTAATTCTCGACGAGCTAAACAAGCTGGCAATAGCTGACAACTCAGGTATTTACTTTTCGCCCTTCGACATCACTGATGCCGACTTAATGGGCGCCTCACACATGGACGTCTTGAGTTGACCGTCAACTCAAAACCGTTCAGCGTACACGGGGGAAGTTCCCCCTCCGAACCTGTGAGACGTGTGCAGTCTGGTGACTCTGGAGACTCTGAGGGCTGTTGCCCGAAAATGTTTGCCAGCACGGAGTCTTCCAGCAAAACTGATTCTTGATCGGTTGCCAACTTTGAACATGTCAACTATTGCCTTCAGCGTTCCCCCTGCTTGCCTCTCACCATGAAATCAACACTCATCCTGTCTCTGAAATCAACACTCATCCTGTCTCTGACGGCATCAGTAATAAACCAACAAATGGACAGTCTTTTGAGGGAGCGACTGGAGACGAGGAAACTGCCCATATTGAAACACCCACATCAATGCACCTGCCTGGCGCCCCTCATACTGTTCAATTGACAACAACTGATGGCTGTCCGACGTTTGGTGTCGTTGCCAGTGACACCGTACCATGCCCGACTGAGCTTTCTAATGCTTGCCCCTTGCCTTCTCTAAAGTCGATGATTTCGCTAGGGGCACCCCAGCGCTCTGTGGATTTCACACTCGAGTCTCATGACTTTCAACCTGTGTTGGACAAGGTGGTTGTGGAACGCAAACCTGAGCAAATAACAAACTGGATTAAGCCATGCCCGTTTACTGTATCTAACACAGTCTCTTATAAATCTAAAACTGTCCATCCGCCAATGCCGGCCAGTCCGCTCTCGCGACTATCGCCTCTCAAATGACCTCTGATCACCAAAGATAACGCAAGCACGCCGCTTACGAGTGGACTTAAAGCAGTTCACATTAGACCAGTATCCCTTAGCACACGAGGTCAAACCTCTGTGCCACGAGTGTTAAACAAAGCTCCTATTGACACTTCTGTTGTGGAATCGGAACGGCATTTAAACCAAGGATCAAGATCCAGCCTCTCGGCTGCAGCCTCCACCCAGATTCATAATAATGTACTGGCTGCTTCGTCTTTAACGATGATTCCTTTTGTTAAATTGTATGAATCCCTTAACGAGGCCATTCGTGACCAACGTGCCATGCTGTTAAATCTATCTTCAAAAATTTACCAAATCGACAAATGTAATGCTTTTCTTCAACTCCAGATTCAAACTGACGCTGATTTAACTGTACAGTGGCAGCAGCGGCTGTGCGATCTAGCCGCACGTCATCACTGTCAAAATGACAGTCTTGCCGAAGGTCTGCTTGACGCAGTCAAATGGATGCGTCACCACGTTAGTCCTGTGCCTAAAGCAAACCAGTATACTCTGGACCAAATAGGAACTTTAGGTGACTCCAACCCAGCCACCCAGGCTCTTGTGTCGGTGCCACCTGACATTTCATCTACACATGAAATTCAGCCTTATTTGAGCCAGTCTACTAAGCAACCAACAATGTCTCGACTTACTCCTGCAAACCACGGGATTGTGAAATCAACAGCAATCACTCAGGCTGTAAAACTTGCTGATTTACCAACTAATGCAGCTGTAAACGAAATTAACTTTGCTGGATTGGCCGCTCCCGACGGTGCTATTGACGTCCAAGTTCCTCGCCTGGCCATCCTGGACAGACCAGAAAAGCTTTTTTCCACCTTTGGCATCTTTACGGGTGCTACAAAACCAGCCACAACCATCGAGCCTGCCAAGCATGACGCTGTCGCAAAGGCCCCTGTGGCAAACGCTCTTTTAAAAAGTCCAGCTAAAAGAAGTAAGTTGTCCGGGCGCTCAAATGGCAAGAAATGTATTCGAAATCTCTCATCGCCTCATAAAATTAGCCTGTTCAATTGAGCGGGCACCTCCAAAGCGACAATCCCAGCTCCAGCCAGCGATGATGTCCCAATTTTATCTACTCGAAGGGGCAAGTCAAAACCTTCTAACAAACGAAGACGAATAATGTCTGATGTCCATTTCCTCAACTTATTCATCACCTCGCATCAATCTTTGTGACTTGCCAACATATTCACATCATGATGATTCTATTGTTGACAATAGTGCACCGACCGATCTCAGCAATCACTTACCAGTGTCACAAACCTTGTTCAATCACTTGCCTAACAAGGTCAAATCACAAAACCTGAAGCCCCTTATCGATACAATAGTTGGACAAAAATCTGTGCTGAAAGACTCAGGTTCATTACAAATCAAGGGTTCACTTGAACCAGTGTGATGATGACCCAATTTACACCTGGAAATTACGTCTTCAAAATATTCAATCTGACGATAACGAAGTGAACCTAAATAGGACCAATGTGCTGAAACCATTCAACTGTGTGCCTTCACTTCGTACCATCAACTCCGAGGACATCAAGATCGTTGAATATGTTACAGAAAAAACATCTGATCAAGTCTTACTCCACATTCTGTCGGCTGAAGTTCGCAACAAACTGGAATGTGACAAAATGCGAGTATCAAATCCTCCCTCTAAAGTGCCTCAAATTTCAACAGCTGAACTTAGTGCTTCACCATTAAGGCAAGCATTGAGCTGCACCCAGAATGCGGCCTAAGCCCACACATCCCAAGGCCCCCTCCCTCCAATTAAAGATCATCGTAAGGGGCGTTGGCTCCAACATTAGCCATGATTGGAGGTGCAAAACTGCCTGACCACAATCCTATTGTGGAACACACATGGTTTTAGGCACTTATTTAACAATTTTGAGGTTTCCCTTGATGATGTTCTTGTAATTTGTCTTCAGGAAACAAGGCTATGTGAAGCACCGATGCAAGACCGCTTTTCAACTTTCTTAATCCATCCAGCAGTAAAAAATCTTAAAGGTCGGCCATACTCAGGCTTAGTGACAATGATAAAAAATATATCAGTGGTGGTCACCTATAGCCTTGGTTAACCTGAACACTTTTGTGCAAGGCAAAATAATTCACACTAACAACCACGTATCACAAAACCGGAAATACATATTGACAATAAATGGGTATTGGAACCCGTTGAAAATCAGCACCAAGAAATGTGTTAACTCAATTACACAGTTAATTGACCAAGCAACTTTAGTTTATAACAATTCATCAGTTATCTGCTGTGCTGACTTAAATTGTTCTTGGTTCCATCGTGAAATTGACTCCCATATCTATATGCGCATTTCAAATCAAGCAGTCTCGGCTAGAGGTCAGATTTGGGCCACAGCGATGGCAGCGCGAAACTGTACGATGCTGAACGGGAACGCGAAAGGCGATTTGCCTCTCAGACTACCTGGCACTGTGGCGAGAGCAAGAACATACTTGATTATATCTGGGTCTCTAGAAATGTCGAAGAAACCGCTGTGGACCTTCAAATCCAATGGACAATGCAAAGTGATCATAATGTCCTGCGATTGCGCTGCTTGATGGAATGGGCCCCTTTCGCTTCAATTTATCATCAACCGGTTATAACTAATGCTGGTGGTAACCGGTTCAGAATCAATGCAATCCAAATTTTGAATCTCGGTTCCCGATATATAAATTCCGACCCTAGTCAGGGAGTCGATTACTCTGCTCTGCTTTCTGTGCCCATCATTCCTCCTGATGTATCTCGTCAAACGGCATGTCTCCATAAGCATTTATACAGTAATGTTATTCATAATGCAAAAAAAGCACTGAGAAGGGACCTGAGGATCTTAAAAAAAACCTGCCTAAAAAAGATGTGCCTGAACCAGTTAAAACCAGAAGGACATGCTATCGTCATTGGGCCAAATCACACTCTATTATAATCAATCAAGATCGTGCTGAACTAATGATGAAACTACTAATTTCTAAAGACACAAGAGATATTTGGCAGATCTTGAATGGTGGTCCCTCAAATTGCCCTTCAAACATTGCAAACACAATCTCAGGTGGCGACTGGTCATTGCATTTCACTACAGTGTTTATGAAGCCTCAAGCCGAAACAGTTGTGACAACTAAATCGGACGGCGTCCCTTGGGCACTGACAATTTCATTGGCAGAGATTGAATTACCCATCCATGGCTTAAGAAACTTGCGTGCTGCAGGTCCGGACTTGATATCCAATGTGATGCTCAAAAAACATCTGAAACTCTGGGCTGTCTTTATTGAAAAGGTGTTTTCTCAAATAGCAATCTCAAAACAGCTTCCAGAGTCATGGTCTACAGCTATTGTTGTACCTGTCTACAAGAAGAGCAATCGGGATGATCCTTCCAACTTTCGCCCGATTGCCCTTTCTTGACACCATTGGCAAGATCTTTGGCTCTAATTTGCAACAAAAGCTAGTTCGGTGGGCGCAAGCTTCACTGATTCCAGACATACGTCAAACGGGCTTTACCAAAGGAGTCGAGGTCAACTTATTTATTCTAACTATTCTGAAACTCAACACACTGAAAGCCAATGGCAAATTACATCTAGCCTTCATTGACATGAAGCGGGCATTTGACAGCTTAAATCGAGGGATGCTTTGGCTAAAATTGTCGAACTGGAAGTGTCCGGTCAAAATTCTCGAACCAGTCATGGCTCTTCAAGCACATACATCTATACGTGTTAGACTCAACAAAACTGGCGAGCTATCTGACCCCATTACAACAGCAAAAAGTGTCAAACAGGGGTGTCCGCTCGCCGCTGACATGTTCAAATTATTTTTGGCAGACCTCCCAGCACATCTTGACCCTATGCACTGCTTCTCCCCAAAGCTAAACAATGTCCCAGTAAAATGTATCATTTAAGCAGATGATCTGGTTCTGTTGGACCGAATGCAGATCAGACTCCAGCGTTTGCTGAAGAACCTATATGAGTATCTAGCGATCAATGATCTTTAGATAAACACATCCAAAGCAAAAATCCTCACAATTGGCAGTTCAGCTAAAAAGAAAGACAAATCTTTCAGGTGGACGTTAGCTGGTGAAATTCTCGGTTCAGTGACTTCCATCAGGTATCTTGGAATCCAGTTCAACAGCTCCATTAGTGAACATCACTGGATTGCTGAATTAAAAACCCGAATGACAAGGCTTGCATTGCAAGGGGCAAAGATGAACAAAGACTATGGTAAATTTTCCCTGGCACCCGTTCTAACTTTCTACCTTCAAAAGGTGGTTCCAGTTATTGTCTTCGGTGCTGAGGCTGGCTGGAACATAAAAGAACACATCTGGCAGATGCTGGAGGGTCGATTCTGGCTTTATGTTTTGAAATTGCCTAACTCAACTTCTATGACGATGTTAAGATATGAATTGTCATTAAATTCTCTTCACACCAGAGTCACGTGGACTTCTCTTTCTGCACTGAGAAAAATGCTCCTGCCAATACCGGCCCCTGCTTATCGGATCTTTGCAAGTGAGAGTAACAGTAATCAACCTAGTCTATTAAAAACTTGGGCTAACTAACTACATGCAATTATGGCCGCTGCCAATATTAACCATCTTGAACTGCTTAACCGGGCACAATGCGCTAAGAAGAAGTTTGAGTCTTGGGCCCGGATAATTAATCAGCAAAAACGTGCAAGTGTGCACTCTGCCATCTTTTTGGGCTTTAGAGGAAACAAATTAAACGTGCATCCTCGTTATTTGCTCCATTGTCCATCACGTCATCATCGCCATCAATTTCTAAGACTTCTAATGAACTTATTAAGAACGAAAGAAATTCTTTGGCAAAGACATGGCAATGATGTGCTTGGCAATCTCTGCCGCTCTTGTCGACGCCAAATCAAATCCTCTAAACATCTAATAATTGGTTGCGAAGGGACTCGTAATCAACGTACGCTGTACTACGGAAATCTTGCACCATCCGATGATGATATGGAATCCTGGTGGTCTCATCATCTCTGGGAATAACATTAAACTCTCTTGTGCAGTGGTAGATTACATGGACTCGGTTTGATGAATGCAGACACCATCAGTGATATTCTGATTTGAGACAACTTAATTTGAATAGGTGTCACTCTGGTTAATTTAGCCTTAGTAATGCTTGGAAACGGAAACAGCATTAGTTTGGTTGCTGTGATACACTGGCTAATTATAGTTTAGATGAAATTTGAAACAAAAGTTTGAACCTTGTGTTTTAAACTGTAGTTTTTTCAATAAAATTTTAAAAAAAGAAATAACCAATTACTATGATAACCGTACTTGGATGATTTAGCATTACACTGCACCCCCTGCGATTCATTAACATCAGTGCACTGGTTTTGCTTGTTTTAAAGGAAGCAAGCAAAGCCGATGTGAAAAGAGATAGAGGGAGATAGTAAAGGTACAGAGGGAGGGCATGGGGCGGGTCCGCGCCGAGAAACGTCTAGGTATTAAGTGCGTTATAAATAACCCATCATTTCATGCACGTCAGTACTTATTTTGCAGCACACACCGTCTTCCAAACGCACTGCACTGAACTGCTGACAGTATTCTCGCTACAGCTTCCAAGCTCTGCTTTAGTGCACTTGTTTACTCTGAATTAATTTTTTATATCCACAAATGAAAGATCTCTTTCGTGGAAGTAGGCAAGGGACCTAGTGGGTCATTCAGAGGCGGCCAGATTTCCGGTAAGAAATACCGCTGCAGGAAGTGGCCACCCTCTCCGGCGGTATTTCTGAAAATCTGCCAAATTCAGAGATGTGGTGTGCCTGGGGGACCCCCGGAGATATTCCGGGAATGCCGCCATCGCCATTGGTAACCTAAAAAAGTGTCTTTACAAATGTGTTCAGCCGTTTGCACCTTCAGCGTGAGGCTGGAAAGGGGTGGAGTGTAGTAGGGCCTCACACCATGACTGTCCATTTTCTTTTAGCACAAAGGGGTAATTTCTGACCATTGTATGCTTTATATGGGTAAGGTGGGGAGAAATGCCCACATGTTCACCCCCTTACATGACTCATTGTGAAAACCTTTTTCACTCTTTTGAAGGCAAGGCACCTTTGGAATTGTTCTCTCCACCTCTGAAATGAAGGTAAAAATAGGCAAATGGTCATAAGAAAGTCAGCCTGAAATACGGCCCCTGGAATTGACCAAACCCTGAATTAGGCTGGCTTTAAAGTTGGTGGCATTTGCCAAATACCACCTGTCTTACCATTACTGCCCAACAACACAACAAAACAAACAGCACATACCCTCGCCCAACAGCACATGGTGGCTACCAACTGAAAAACACACCTATGCTCAGCGAACGGTGTCAACCAAACTGAAGCTGCCAACAGCACATCACAGCTCTCTTGCTCTGTCTCCGCTCAGTCCTAACATGCCCGCCACCCTCCTTGCATTACAGATCCGCCAGAGCGCCAAGAGGCCACGCATGTCGCAACAGTGCGCGGTATGAGAACCTTTGACATGACATAACATACAAACTCTGAATGACCCCGCAAAGTATCGAAAGGGGGGAACGGTGCGGCAATGTATTATAAGGACCTTGCTGTAGCCAGTGCATCATATGCCAATTTCTCTCTCTCTCTCCCGCTCAGGGGCGAGATCTAGATGGGACAGGTGTGCAAGACCCGCCCCCCCCCCCCTCGAGTCATTGTTAACAGCAGCCCAACTAGGTAAAAAATAGATGTCTTGAAGGAGTGCTGCTGTGCTGTTATGGTTACAGCAGCTGCCACAGAGGCTGGCCCTGATGCAGGGTCTGGCCTGAATTTGGAAACATATATTCTCATCGCATGTGCCCCGCAGGAATGTTGCCATCACACTGAGGGGGCATTGCCCATTCATGGGGGTCTCAGGCAATGTGGACAGTCTGTGCAGGGATTGCTGGGGTTCCAAAAGACCTTGCAAGGGCCAAGAGGGCCAGGTTGCAGGATCTAGACATCCATTTCTTATATTGTATTTCTAACTATTAGTGTTTCTGCATGCTGCAGCATAGGCTGAGGTCCAGCAGAGCTACCCACTAATCAGTGGCCAGCACTTTGTGCTTGGAAAAGCAACAGATCATTGTTTTTTAATCTGGAGGCAATCCTTTCTAAGAAGGAAGGACATTTTGAGAAAACAAGTGTGTGTTCTTGACAAAAGGAGCGATTTAAAAAAAGGAAATTATTCAATTGTAATAAAATGGATATTAAGCCTCCTTCTTCATTCACTTATGGAAGATCCCACCACCACTAGAGGCATTATTGGGCCCTGAGTAACCCCCCTCTCCCAAAGTAATGATATCCAGTCTCCATATGCATTCACTGTCGGCAACGCTACGCCATGAGGGACTTCCCGGTTCTGGATAACGGTAGCTAAGCCTCTGTGGTGATCGGCTGCCATAGCAGGAAAAGGGGGCATGAAACAAACATCTAGAGCCCTCTCACCCGTCCATGAAATGACTGCCATCGGAATCACACTCGAAGCTGTCCGCTGCCAGCAGGCTCCTCCGGGACGAGGCGGAGTCCGTCCGCGACGCGAAGTAACCGTCGGCAGAGTCCTCCTGAGAGTAGCGAGATCTTCTTCAAATGAGAAGGGATATTATTAGAGAAAGGTAAACATTCATGCCTGTCTAACAGCCGTCTTCTTGCCCCAACCCCTGTGCCTTCAGCTCTATGGGAATATGTCGAAGGGTAGATCTCGAAAATCAAATGTCAGAATCCTTATTTAGTAATTTATAGTTCAATAAAATCAAAGAATTTAAAAATCACCAATAACTTGCCATGTAATTGCTCTGGAAGACACTAAAGATACCCTAGCTCTGACCACCTCCAACCTTCCAATACTATTTTAAAATAACTTTTTCTTAAAGAGATAGCGGTAATTGTACACCCGGACATGTTTACCCTCACTTAACGCCAGCCCGCTAATGCTGCTTCTGGTGGCCAAACGCCCAACCACTCACCTACCTCTAGATAACCTCGGGATATACATTTTAAATCTCAACTTCTCAGTTTAGTCCACGCTTTCAAATTCGAGTTGTCTTTTTAGATTTTTCATTCAACTTTTTTAATTGTATTATTTTCATTCTGTGCCTTGAGCAGTTGCCAAGACTTCAAATGCCTGTGTTCCTATATTTCCTCTCAAAGCCACGGGTCTCTAAAAATGTGAAGTATATCTTTTTTTAAACTCTATATGTATATATTTCTTTTAAAACTCTGAGCTATTTGTTCGAAAGGAGGATAGCACAGGAGCAAGGCGCTGGTCTTGGAAGCAAGACCATACAGAGATTCAAAACCCTGATCCGCGCTTCGTGACCAAACTCGGGTATGGTATAAAAACAATTAAATAAATACATTGCTCCTTGGATTTAGCCCAGGAGTTTGGCAGTATGCTTTTTTTTTTTTTAACAGTTTGAGCCCCCTCTTTCCTTCCCTGCTCACTAGTCACTTCTTTTGAAACTCTTTATCGTATAAAACATTTGTTGGTTAAGAATATTTTAGTACATTTTGGAAGGACCGAACTGGTTTTAAATGTTCTCCGTGGACTGTGAAAGCCACTATGTGGCCATGCCTGAAGTGTGTGGCGGGCAAGCTTCCAACACCCGGAAGCTGTATTGCTTCCCGCTGATATGGGGTCGGTGCTTACCAAACAGCGCCTCTCTGGAAAGTTCCAGTGTGCAACTAACACTACTTGACACCAGAGAGTCCACAGATGAGCACAGCCTTTAATAACAGGCAGAAACGTGGTGCAGACAGTTCCCATATCAAACTACTGACAGTCTGGACTGTCCCCGGTTATCGTAGTAATGGGAAGCCGGGACTTCTAATGCTGCACAGGCCATCGACAGGCTGCATGCATATGTGCGTCACTTCTAATGCTGCACAGGCTGTTGACAGACTGCATGCGTATGTGCGTCACTTCTAACACTGCAAAGGCCGTCGACAGACTGCATGCGTATGTGCGCCACATCTAATGCTGCACAGGCTGCCGACAGACTGCATGCATATGTGCGTCACTTCTAATACTGCACAGGCCGTCGACAGACTGCATGCGCATGGGTGTTACTTCTAATACTGCATAGGCCGTCAACAGACTGCATGCGTATGTGCGTCACTTCTAATGCTGCACAGGCTGTCAACAGACTGCATGCGTATGTGCGTGACTTCTAACGCTGCACAGGCTGTCGACAGACTGCATGCGTATGTGCGTCACTTCTAATTTTGTACAGGCTGTCGACAGACTGCATGCATATGTGCGTCACTTCTACTGCTGCACAGGCCGTCGACAGGCGGCATGCATATGTGCGTCACTTCTAATTTTGTACAGGCTGTCGACAGACGGCATGCATATAGGTGTCACTTCTACTGCTGCACAGGCCGTCGACAGGCGGCATGCATATGTGCGTCACTTCTAATGCTGCAGAGGCCGCCGACAGACTGTATGCGTATGGGTCACTTCTACTGCTGCACAGGCCGTCGACAGACTTCATGCGTATGTGCGTCACTTCTAATGCTGCACAGTGCGTCGACAGACTGCATGCGTATGTGCGTCACTTCTAATGCTGCACAGACGGTCGACAGAGTGAATGTGTATGTGCGTCACTGCTAATGCTGCAATTGCTGGTGACAGACTGCATGCGCATTTGCATCACTTCTAATACTGCACAGGCCATTGACAGACTGCATGGGTATGTGCGTCACTTCTAATGCTGCACAGGCCGTCGACAGACTGCATGCGTATGTACGTCACTTCTAATGCCGCACAGGCCGCCGACAGATTGCACGCATATGTGCGTCACTTCTAATGCCGCACAGGCCGTCGACCGACTGCATGCGTATGTATGTCACTTCTAATACTGCACCGGCCGTGGACAGACTGCATGCGCATGGGCGTCACTTCTAATACTGCATAGGCCGTCGACAGACTGCATGCGTATGTGCGTCACTTCTAATGCTGCACAGGCCATCGACAGACTGCATGCGTATGTGCGTCACTTCTAATGTTGTACAGGCTGTCGACAGACTGCATGCGTATGTGCGTCACTTCTAATACTGCACAGGCTGTCGACAGACGGCATGTCTATGTGCTTCACTTCTAATGCTGCACAGGCCGTAGACAGACTGCATGTGTATGGGTGTCACTTCTACTGCTGCACAGGCCGTCGACAGACTTCATGCGTATGTGCGTCACTTCTAATGCTGCACAGGGCGTCAATAGACAGCATGCGTATGTGCGTCACATCTAATGCTGCACTGGCCGTCGACAGACTGCATGCGCATGGGCGCCACTTCTAATACTGCATAGGCCGTCGACAGACTGCATGCATATGTGCATCACTTCTAATGATGCACAGGCTGTCGACAGACTGCATGCATATGTGCGTCACTTCTAATGTTGTACAGGCTGTTGACAGACTGCATGCGTATGTGCGTCACTTCTAACACTGCAAAGGCCGTCGACAGACTGCATGCGTATGTGCGCCACATCTAATGCTGCACAGGCCGCCGACAGACTGCATGCGTATGTGCATCACTTCTAATGCTGCACAGGCCGTCGACAGACTGTATGCGTATGTGCGTCACTTCTAATACTGCACAGGCCGTCGACAGACTGCATGCGCATGGGTGTCACTTCTAATACTGCATAGGCCGTCAACAGACTGCATGTGTATGTGCGTCACTTCTAATGCTGCACAGGCCGTCAACAGACTGCATGCGTATGTGCGTCACTTCTAATGTTGTACAGGCTGTCGACAGACTGCATGCGTATGTGCGTCACTTCTAAAACTGCACAGGCTGTTGACAGACGGCATGTCTATGTGCTTCACTTCTAATGCTGCACAGGCCGTCGACAGGTGGAATGCATATGTGCGTGACTTCTAATGCTGCACAGGCCGTTGACAGACTGCATGCGTATGGGTGTCACTTCTACTGCTGCACAGGCCGTCGACAGACATCATGTGTATGTGCGTCACTTCTAATGCTGCACAGGGCGTTGACAGACTGCATGCGTATGTGCGTCACTTCTAATGCTGCACAGACCGTCGACAGAGTGAATGTGTATGTGCATCACTGCTAATGCTGCAATTGCTGGACGACAGACTGCATGCGCATTGGCATCACTCCTAATACTGCGCAGGCCATTGACAGACTGCATGGGTATGTGCGTCACTTCTAATGCTGCACAGGCCGCCGACAGACTGCATGCGCATTTGCATCAGTTCTAATACTGCACAGGCCGTTGACAGACTACATGGGTATGTGCGTCACTTCTAATGCTGCAGAGGCCGCCGACAGACTGCATGCGTATGTGTGTCACTTCTAATGCTGCACAGGCCGTCGACAGACTGCATGCGTATCTGCATCACTTCTAATACTGCACAGGCCGTCGACAGACTGCATGGGTATGTGCGTCACCTCATGCTGCACAGGCCACCGACAGACTGCATGCGTATGTGCGTCACATCTAATGCCGCACAGGCTGTCGACAGACTGCATGCGTATGTGCATCACTTCTAATACTGCACAGGCCGTCATCAGACTGCATGCGCATGGGCGCCACTTTTAATACTGCATAGGCCGTCAACAGACTGCATGCATATGTACGTCACTTCTAATGATGCACAGGCCGTCGACAGACTGCATGCGTATGTGCGTCACTTCTAATGTTGTACAGGCTGTCGACAGACTGCATGCGTATGTGCGTCACTTCTAATACTGCACAGGCTGACGACAGACGGCATGTCTATGTGCTTCACTTCTAATGCTGCACAGGCCGTCGACAGACTGCATGTTTATGGGTGTCACTTCTACTGCTGCACAGGCCGTCGACAGGCTTCATGCGTAAGTGTGTCACTCCTAATGCTGCACATGGTGTCGACGGACTGCATGCGTATTTGCATCACTGCTAATGTTGTACAGGCTGTCGACAGACTGCATGCGTATGTGCGTCACTTCTAATACTGCACAGGCTGACGACAGATGGCATGTCTATGTGCTTCACTTCTAATGCTGCACAGGCCGTCGACAGACTGCATGCGTATGGGTGTCACTTCTACTGCTGCACAGGCCGTGAACAGACTTTATGTGTAAGTTCGTCACTTCTAATGCTGCACAGGCCGTCGACAGACTGCATGCGTATCTGCATCACTTCTAATACTGCACAGGCCGTCGGCAGACTGCATGCGTATGTGTGTCACTTCTAATACTGCACAGGCCGTGGACAGACTGCATGCGCATGGGCGTCACTTCTAACACCTCATAGGCCGTCGACAGACTGCATGCATATGTGTGTCACTTCTAATGCTGCACAGGCCGTCGACAGACTGCATGCGTATCTGCATCACTTCTAATACTGCACAGGCCGTCGACAGACTGCATGCATATGTGCCTCACTTATAATGCCGCACAGGCCGCCAACAGACTGCATGTGTATGTGCGTCACTTCTAATGCTGCTGTCATGCGCCGCTTTCTCACCTGGCGTTTTTGGCCCCGCTGCCGCTTACGGACTTCCTGATTTCCGTCACGCTGACGCTACGTTCGCTAAGCGGTCTAGTCTTTTTCCGCTAGGGTGAGCGTAGCGTTATTTAACCACTCCTCTCCCTGGGTCCAGCGCGTTGCAACCGTCCACGGTCAGCTGCTTTTCCTCGCTGCCACGGTCTTGCTACACGCTGTTTCCTCTTGCTCCTCGAGCCTTTCCTCTTGCTCCTTACTTACTCTTCCCGGTCCTTCTCCGGTCCCCGCCTTCTGTTCTCTCCCTCCTCCCTACTTTCACTCCTTCGTGCCCGGCTTTTCTGCCTTTGGTTTGTTTACCTTCGCTTCCAGTGTTTGCTGGAGTTTACATATCCTGCTGGGTCCTGTTGCTGCCTTCTCCCATTGTTCATCTGCTTACACGCCCAGCTGCCATCAGGATACCTGCCGGTTCAAGGGGTTTTTTGCCTATTCTGGCTTTTTTCCCCCTTTTTGTCCCTCCCGGGAGGGGGATACGGTCAGGGCGCATTTACACGCTCTCACTGTGGCTTCCTCTTGTGGGAGACACGCTCAGCCTCGCAAAAAAGAAAAGGACTACACGGCACATCGAGCGCTCAGCCCAGTTGAGGAGGATTTCGACTCCACAGGTGAGGCGGTTGAAGAGATAAAAAAGGGTACTACAACTGTATTAGAAGTGGGTCCTGACAGTTTGCAACGACAACAAACAACAACCATGGCAACTCCTGAGCAAGTGCAGGAACTAATTGCTGCAGTACAAAGCCTCTCTCTAGAAATGCAAAATATGAAAACCGAAAACAACCTGCTAAAACAAATGGTGGCAGTGAGGAAGCCCCCCAACACAGACCTGCCTCCTATGCCTTTGTCTTCGGGGAAGTACGATGGTTCCCCCAAGACCCTTAAAGAATTTCTTGACGTCTGCAGGGTGTATTTTTCCTTCAGGACCCGCACCTACGCCTCTGATCATGCCAAGGTTGGATTCCTGGTGTCCAATATGACAGGGAACGCTCTTGCTTGGGCCACCCCTCTAGTCACCGGAAATGTCCCTGTCCTTCAGAATTTCGATGCCTTTATTGATTTTGTCAAACGAACATTTGAAAGACCCGAAATCTCAATGGCAGCTGGTGAAGACTTGATGGACATTCGTCAAGGACAAGTTGATGTGCTGTCTTATATCTCCTCCTTTAAGAGATTGGCCATGGAGACGGGTTGGTCTGAGCAGTCCCAATTTATTCTGTTCCGCCGAGGCCTTAGGGAAGAATTAAAAGATGAAATGGCTCATTTTCCTCGGCCTACTTCCCTGCAGGATCTGATGACGGCCGCCCTTCAGATGGAGTTCAGGATGCAAGAAAGACGCCATGAAAGAAGAAAGACACGTACCTCCTTTTCAAGGACCTCCTCACCACCTTCAACAGCGCTCAAACCTCACGATGAGCCCATGCAAATCGGCACTACTCGCCGTTCTCTAACGCCTGAAGAAAGAAGGAGGAGAAGGGAACAGGGCCTATGTGCCTATTGTGCCTCTGATCGCCACATGGTGCATAATTGCACTGAACTAACCAAGAAACCGGCGGAAAACGCAAACCCTCCAACTTAGTTGGGACGGGTTATCGAGGGCAGTCTTCCAGTCCCTACGTTACTATGTCTATTGATTCCTCGAACCCTTCAGAAGATTCCCGCCTGATGGTTATAACGGTTAAAGTTACTATCAATGGCAGCCCGGTAGAGACGCTGGCTCTCTTGGATTGCGGTGCCGCAGGGAACTTCGCTGACACCCTTTGGGTTGACAAAGTAGGTGCTTCACGGATAGATCGCGGACACGGCCAGAAGGTAGAAGGAGTAGATGGCACGCCTTTGAGCTCAGGTCTCATTGTTCAAACTACCGAACCCCTTCCTCTAACTATATTTCAACATTCGGAAGTCATTACTTTTGACATTATTCGAGCAGCCCATTTTCCCCTAATCTTGGGGATTACCTGGCTGTGACAACATAATCCCCATGTCGACTGGAAGTCTAATAGTTTGCATTTTAATTCCAGTTATTGCCAGACATACTGCTTTCAAGAAGCACATTACCAGGAGGTAAAGATATCTCCCACTGTTCTCCCCACGAGTATAGGGGTGTATTCCATTGACAAGGTATTGGAAAGATACCCTATGGTGTTTGCTGAATCCGCCCCCATGGCATTACCACCTCACAGACTGGAGGACTGCTCCATTGAGCTGATACCCAATGCCCTGGTGCCATTTGGCCGAATGTTTGCCTTATCCAAGACTGAAAAGGACGCTTTACGAAAGTATTTGGATGACAACTTGTGCAACGGTCTCATCAGACCCTCTAAATCCCCGGCGGGTGCTCCCTTGTTTTTTATTCCAAAGAGGGATTCTAAGGACCTCAGGCCATGCATCGATTACAGGGGACTCAATAAAGTAACTTGCAAGGACAGATATCCCATGCCCCTCATTCCTGACATTTTGGAATCGGTACAGGGAGCGACAGTTTTCTCCAAATTGGATCTGCGCAATGCATATCACTTACTCAGAGTAAGTCCAGGAGATGAATGGAAGACGGCCTTCAGGACACCATTTGGCCTGTACGAATACTACGTTATGCCCTTTGGACTGGTCAATGCTTCAGCAATTTTTCAAAGGTTCATAGACCGAATATTCTCAGATTTATTGTTTATTTCAGTAGTAGTTTACCTTGACGACATACTTGTTTTTTCACAGTCTATGTCGGAGCATCTACTGCATCTCACAGAGGTCCTGGAGCGCCTTAAGAAACATCATTTATTGGCCAAACGTGAAAAATGTGTATTCGGGGCATCTTCGGTCCCTTACCTGGGGTTTATCCTCTCACCACAAGGAGTACAAATGGATCAAAAGAAGGTCGAGGCTATTCTCCATTGGCAGGCTCCTTCCTCAGTCAAAGAGGTTCAGAGATTCCTGGGCCTGGCTAATTTTTATAGGCGTTTCGTGCCAGGTTTTTCCAACACTGTTCTACCAATTACCAACTTGTTAAGGAAGACATCTGTGCCTTTCATCTGGAGCCCTCAGGCTGAAGAGAGCTTTCAACACTTGAAGAAGAGCTTTTGTAACGCTCCCATCCTATGCCAGCCGAACCAAAACAAACCTTTTATCGTTGAGACTGATGCCTCTGCCGCAGCTATAGGAGCTGTTCTACTACAAGAGCATGACAACGCGGAACACCCAATAGCGTATCTGTCAAAGACTCTCACTACTAGTCAACGGAATTATTCCGTAATTGAACGTGAACTTCTGGCCATGAAAAGAGCCTGTGAAGTCTGGAGACACCTCCTACAGGGGTGCAGCCACCCTTTTGTAATCCGGACCGACCATAAGAATTTACAAGTTCTACAGTCAATGGAGTGCATCAATTCTAGACAAGCCCGATGGGCGCATTTTTTCTCACAATATGACTTTACCATCACTTATATTCCTGGAAGCCAAAATACTTTGGCAGATGCCCTGTCCAGGAAGTCTTTCTCCTCCCATGTTGCCTCATCCTGCCCGGAGAAGTTGTTTCCCAGGAATCGCATTGTTGCCACTATCTCCTCCTTGTTTCAATGGATAAAAGAAGCCATCTCCTTACATCCAGAACCCCGCGGCATGATTCAAAAGGATGGTTTGTTCCTGAAGAATCAGAGGATCTGGGTACCACCCAAACCCCTTCAGACAGACATATTGTCCTGGTGCCATGATCATAAAACGGCAGGCCATAGGGGACAGGCGAGTACCTTGGACTTGATTAGCAGAGCCTTTTACTGGCCAAATTTGTCTGAAGATGTTAAACGTTATGTCAAGTCCTGCAGAATCTGCTGTCAGAGTAAAAACAACACAAAAAAACCCATAGGTCTGCTGCAACAAGATTCCATCCCGGAGCGTCCGTGGAGTCATGTATCTACTGATTTCATTGTGGACTTGCCTTTGTCTCAAGGATGTTCATGCATAATGGTGTCCATCGACTCCCTAACCAAGATGGCTCATTTCTCTCCACTCCCTGGTTTACCAACTGCCAATGGTATGGCATTGGTTTTCATTAGAGATGTGTTTCGACTCCATGGTCTCCCAGACAAGATTGTATCAGACCGAGGGAGCCAATACGTCTCCAAATTCTGGAAGTCCTTATGCGCTGCTCTTGATATTCACCGCGCATTATCATCAGGATATCATCCCCACACCAATGGGCAGACAGAGCGGTTAAACGCCACCTTGGAACAATATTTGCGCAGCTACACCAATCTGGAACAAGACAACTGGGTGGATATGCTGCCGACGGCGGAGTTCGCATATAATAATGGCAGTCATTCCGCAAGCAAAATGTCTCCCTTCTATTGCTCATATGGATTTCATCCCCGAGCCATCATTCCCCATTTTTCCTGCAAACCTGCACTTCCGGCGGTAGAGGAGGTACTAATCCGTGTAAGGGACATCCAAGACAAAGCTAAGTTGAACCTCAGAGATAGCCTCCAGGCATACAAGAGACAAGCCGACCGGCACCGGCAGGTAGTACCTGATTGGGAGGTTGGCTCTAAGGTGTGGTTATCCACCAAATACCTTCCTAGATGGTCTCGCCCGTCTAAGCTGTCCCCCAGGTTTATTGGTCCCTATCCCATTACTGCCAAGATCAATCCAGTGGCTTTCCGCCTAAAGCTGCCACATTCTCTTAGGCGAATTCACCCAGTGTTTCACGCATCTCTTTTGAAGAGTGCTGAACAGTCACTAAGGGCCCGTCCTTTCCCCACTCTCTCTCACTCACCTGATACGCCTGAGTATGAAGTATCCAGGTTACTGGACTCCAGGTACCGCAAAGGGCGCCTGGAATACCTGGTGCATTGGAAGGGTTTTTCCCATGCTGAGGACTCTTGGGAACCAATTGCACACATTCACGCTCCTGTCCTTCTCCGGAAGTTTCACCGTTTACATCCCGGTAAACCGGGTGGTCTGGGCCTTGGCGGGGGGCATACTGTCATGCGCCGCTTTCTCACCTGGCGTTTTTGGCCCCGCTGCCGCTTACGGACTTCCTGATTTCCGTCACGCTGACGCTAAGTTCGCTAAGCGGTCTAGTCTTTTTCCGCTAGGGTGAGCGTAGCGTTATTTAACCCTCCTCTCCCTGGGTCCAGCGCATTGCAACCGTCCACGGTCAGCTGCTTTTCCTCGCTGCCACGGTCTTGCTACACGCTGTTTTCCTCTTGCTCCTCGAGCCTTTCCTCTTGCTCCTTACTTACTCTTCCCGGTCCTTCTCCGGTCCCCGCCTTCTGTTCTCTCCCTCCTCCCTACTTTCACTCCTTCGTGCCCGGCTTTTCTGCCTTTGGTTTGTTTACCTTCGCTTCCAGTGTTTGCTGGACTTTACATATCCTGCTGGGTCCTGTTGCTGCCTTCTCCCATTGTTCATCTGCTTACACGCCCAGCTGCCATCAGGATACCTGCCGGTTCAAGGGGTTTTTTGCCTATTCTGGCTTTTTTCCCCCTTTTTGTCCCTCCAGGGTGGGGGATACGGTCAGGGCGCATTTACACGCTATCACTGTGGCTTCTTCTTGTGGGAGACACGCTCAGCCTCGAAAAAAGGAAAAGGACTACACGGCACATCGAGCGCTCAGCCCAGTTGAGGAGGATTTCGACTCCACAGGTGAGGAGGTTGAAGAGATAAAAAAGGGTACTACAACTGCATTAGAAGTGGGTGCTGACAGCTGCACAGGCCGTCGGCAGACTGCATGCGTATGTGTGTCACTTCTAATACTGCACGGGCCGTGGACAGACTGCATGCGCATGGGCGTCACATCTAATACTGCATAGGCCGTCGACAAACTACATGCGTATGTGCGTCACTTCTAATGATGCACAGGCCATCGACAGACTGCATGCGTATGTGCGTCACCTCTAATGTTGTACAGGCTGTCGACAGACTGCATGCGTATGTGCGTCACTTCTAATACTGCACGGGCCGTGGACAGACTGCATGCGCATGGGCGTCACATCTAATACTGCATAGGCCGTCGACAAACTACATGCGTATGTGCGTCACTTCTAATGATGCACAGGCCATCGACAGACTGCATGCGTATGTGCGTCACCTCTAATGTTGTACAGGCTGTCGACAGACTGCATGCGTATGTGCGTCACTTCTAATACTGCACAGACCGTCGACAGACTGCATGCGTATGGGTGTCACTTCTACTGCTGCACAGGCCGTCGACGGACTTCATGCGTATGTGCATCACTTCTAATGCTGCACAGGGCGTCGACAGACTGCATGCGTATGTGCGTCACTTCTAATGCTGCACAGACTGTCGACAGATGGAATGTGTATGTGCGTCACTGCTAATGCTGCACAGACTGTCGACAGACTGCATGCATATGTGCATCACTTCTAATGGTGCACAGGCCGTCGACAGACTGCATGCGTATGTGCGTCACTTCTAATGCTGCAATTGCTGGCGACAGACTGCATGCGCATTTGCATCACTTCTAATACTGCACAGGTTGTTGACAGACTGCATGGGTATGTGCGTCACCTCTAATGCTGCACAGGCCACCGACAGACTGCATGCGTATGTGCGTCACATCTAATGCCGCACAGGCTGTCGACAGACTGCATGCGTATGTGCGTCACTTCTAATACTGCACATGCCGTCATCAGTCTGCATGTGCATGAGCGCCACTTTTAATACTGCACAGGCCATCGACAGACTGCATGCGTATGTGCGTCACTTCTAATGCTGCACAGACTGTTGACAGATGGAATGCGTATGTGTGTCACTTCTAATGCTGCAATTGCTGGTGACAGACTGCATGCGCATTTGCATCACTTCTAATACTGCACAGGTTGTTGACAGACTGCATGGGTATGTGTGTCACCTCTAATGCTGCACAGGCCACCGACAGACTGCATGCGTATGTGCGTCACATCTAATGCCGCACAGGCTGTCGACAGACTGCATGCGTATGTGCGTCACTTCTAATACTGCACAGGCCGTCATCAGACTGCATGCGCATGGGCGCCACTTTTAATACTGCATAGGCCGTCGACAGACTGCATGCATATGTACGTCACTTCTAATGATGCACAGGCCGTCGACAGACTGCATGCGTATGTGCGTCACTTCTAATGTTGTACAGGCTGTCGACAGACTGCATGCATATGTGCGTCACTTCTAATACTGCACAGGCTGACGACAGACGGCATGTCTATGTGCTTCACTTCTAATGCTGCACAGGCCGTCGACAGACTGCATGCGTATGGGTGTCACTTCTACTGCTGCACAGGCCGTCGACAGACTTCATGCGTAAGTGCGTCACTTCTAATGCTGCACATGGCGTCGACGGACTGCATGCGTATTTGCGTCACTGCTAATGTTGTACAGGCTGTCGACAGACTGCATGCGTATGTGCGTCACTTCTAATACTGCAAAGGCTGACGACAGACGGCATGTCTATGTGCTTAACTTCTAATGCTGCACAGGCCGTCGACAGACTGCATGCGTATGGGTGTCACTTCTACTGCTGCACAGGCCGTCGACAGACTTCATGCGTAAGTGCGTCACTTCTAATACTGCACAGGCCATCGGCAGACTGCATGCGTATGTGTGTCACTTCTAATACTGCACAGGCCGTGAACAGACTGCATGCGCATGGGCGTCACTTCTAATACTGCATAGGCCGTCGACAGACTGCATGCGTATGTGTGTCACTTCTAATGCTGCACAGGCCGTCGACAGACTGAATGTGTATATGCGTCACTTCTAATGCTGCACAGGCTGTCGACAGACTGCATGCATATGTGCGTCACTTCTAATACTGCACAGGCCGTCGACAGACTGCATGCATATTTGCATCACTTCTAATGCTGCACAGGCCGTTGACAGACTGCATGCGTATGTGCATCACTTCTAATGCTGCACAGGCCGTCGACAGACTGAATGTGTATATGCGTCACTTCTAATGCTGCACAGGCCGTCGACAGACTGCATGCATATGTGCGTCACTTATAATGCTGCACAGGCTGTCGACAGACTGCATGCATATGTGCGTCACTTCTAATGCGGCAATTGCCGGCAACAGACTGCATGCACATTTGCATCACTTCTAATGCTGCACAGGCCGTTGACAGACTGCATGGGTATGTGAGTCACTTTTAATACTGCACAGGCCTTCGACAGACTGCATGCCTATGTGCGTCACTTCTAATACTGCACAGGCCGTCGACAGACTGCATGCGTATGTGCGGCAAATACTTTGGCTCCAAATCTCCAGGTGTTTCAGGTGTGTTCTGGGACAGTTTTTCGCCCAATCCACAAGCTCTTCAGAGCCTGCTCCATAGAGCGGTCCAGTGACGCCATGGTGCACAGAACCAAACTTCCTCATGCGGTTCACAAAATTCTGATTTGAGCAAAATGGAAATCTTCAAGACCCAGGCCAGGGTTATAAAGAACACCAAACATGAGTGTGTTCCTTGCACATTTCTCTGTACCTTTCTTGTTAGGTCAATAGTGAATGGATGGTCATTTTGCTGCACGTGCAAGGTCCGTGACACGGCAAATGGAAAGACCAAATCGGCCCTAGTATGTGGCGACTTTTTTTTAGAACATGGCATGGCCCTTTCCACTAGCATCAGTTGGGAGGAGTTGAGGTCCTCATTAAGCGTTTGGAGGTGCAGTAGAAAGTGGCAGAAATGTCATTACCACCTGTTTTACCTCACCGCCAAATTTAGAATTTCAGTACTGAAAGTCTTGAACACCGCCTGGTTTTGTGTTGTGGAAATGTCCACACAAATCAATTAGCACATATGATATCCCTGCATGTGGTAATACCACATGCAATCATATCACATTTACCCAATGTGGTCCTATGGAACTCCACTGCACTTACTACACGCGGTAACAGTGAAAGAGTTTGTCGGTATTACTGCGCGTAATAAGGCCTTAAGTCACAGTTTGCAATGTGGTGGAAAATTACTCCCGTGTGGCTCTCTCAGAAAAGGCGATGCAAGACTGCGGGCAACAATCCCGGCGAGCACTCGATTACATGCACAGAAGCACGCTACCCCCACCGATTCATAGCTTTTGTAGGCCATCCAATGCCTGCTTGGAGTAGAGGAGATGATCTGGGAAGGCATCTGAAGATGTTCCCGCCTTGCCTGCTGTCAGCATACAGGGACGCCCCCCAGGTGATGAGAGACGCGGTGGTGAAGAATACACCAATGTTAATGTGCTGCTCCCCTCAGCCTACTGAAACCCTGAAGAAGGACTTGACAACATTCCCAGAACCATCAGCTGAAACCTGTGGAGCCATCCTGGTAAATCGCGGATCTGTGGTGGTGGCATCGGTACTGCACGAGCTCTCATTGTGAACTCACAGTACTCTCAGAAATCTTACAGTCAGGGAAGTGACGGCGGAAGTACTGGCCGGAGTCATGATCCAGCCCACTGCAAGTCTCGTCTTTAGACGTAATCCAGGAGTAAGGTTGATCTCCCATGATGCAGACCATGCCTTAGGTGTTGGCGAGCCAGGAGTCCTCAATCTCCCTGAATGTGGTCCATAGGTGCCGGATGCTATCTGCTCCAAACGCGTTGCTGGAGAGTTCCCAGTTGGGGCTTCGTTCATAAAGTGAAACGAAAAAACTCAGCCTCGGAGCACTTGGTAATATGGTCATCAGACTGAGCTGAAGTTGACTCAGAATGTGCGGAAGAAAGACAGTCTCCTGGAGAGTTGCCTGGGGCAATGGCAGCGGTTATGATCAATTAAGAACCCTCTGCCCATCACCTGGGTACCATGCCTAGAGTCCCAGGCTACACCTCACTGATGAAGGCCGATGAGCCTGTAACATGTATGGGGCCTCATTACAACCCAGGCGGTAAGTTCCCTACTTTACCACTATGGTGTAAACTCTGTTTACACCATGGTGGATGGCGGATTTACCACCCCATTCCAAGGTGAGTGGGGCGGTAAATCCCCATTCCCCATTTACCCTTCCCCATTCCCATTTTTGCCCCATAGGGCATAATGGGAGTGGGGAAGGCGCTAATTACGGCACCGTAAATTACGGTGCCGTAATTAGCACCAAGGCGGGTTAGCGCCTTGCATTTTAACGTCTGCTAAAAGCTGGCGTTAAAATGGTAATCAGGCGTTAAGGGTTAACGGTGCCGACGGCGCCGTTAAACCCTTAACGCCTGGCTTTCCGGCTCGTGCACAAGGGAAGTGATTGGACAGTGAGGATGGAGTATCCATTTTGGGGTTGGTCCATGCCTGATCTGCATAAGGTCTTCCATTTTCTGTATTGGCAGGCTACACAACAATGATCCTCAGTATTGCCTGAGTAATGCCAGAGGTTATGATTCACACAAACCTCTCCATCCTTCAGCAGGTTTGATCATGTTTCGCCATTACTTGTGCTCTTTGGTATTGAGTTCTAAATTCCATAAGAACAATTTGAAAGAGAGATCTTAAAACTAAAAGCCTGAAAACACTTGATTTTAAATTAATAATACAGAATTGAATACGTTTGTACATTCTATTTAAACCCTTTGCGTGTCTAGACTCCAGCGTTTCCATGTGTAATTCCGGTGCATGGAAAAACCCTAAGAGCACTCACAGGGTTGGATTACAGTGAGCAAAGTTCAGAACTTATTGGTCTCTAGTGGAGATTCTGTGGTATTGTATATGTGCTCTACTCTCTGGGCTGTATTTGTAATGAGCTGTATGCTTTGGTGGCTTGGTATTGTGAATAGTGGAAGGAAAAGGTCGAGGGGGTGGCAGGTGGGCCCCAAGGAGAAGTTGGATCCCCTCATTTTAATGTTGAATTGCAATTGTTTTTTGTCTGTTACTGGTACATGGTTCTTGGGGAGGGGAGCAATGTTTTTATTTCACAATCCTCGCATTTTAAAAGAAGAAAGAAATCCTTATTTTGTTTGCATTACCATTTTCATTTGAACCTGAATTCATTATTTTCACATTTCTTGGAAAGTGGTTGATTTTTAAGGATTTCTCTAGAGATATCATTGTCAAACATTCATTTTCAAAGGTATAACTCAGAAGCGGTCAAATTAATGTCCTTATACGAAGAGTGAAACAAGAATGGCCCCTCGCGGCCCCCACATGACAGCCACACCTTTCTATCTCTCTCCTGCTGAGTGTTTAGGACTCCAACCACTTGCAGAATTCAGACAAGACTAGTCCATCACCAGACAGCAGACTGCACGGGCCCCACTTCATAACAAATGGCTTGTACCTTGTCATGCATTTCTTTTCAGGCTTTCTCAGAAAGTCATAACAAATATTAAAAAAAGATATTAAAAATGACTTATTTCCACATTATTCTGCATTTGATAATTGAATGCATTAAAACATTCTATAACTGAGAGCATATCGTATGGTCTGGAGGATTATATAATAACAGTAAAGCATCTTTCACAGGACGTATTTTATCACACACAAGAAATTGGATGTTTGCATCATTACACATGGCATATAGACATTTTTACTTAGGTTAAACTTCTTTGAATGAAAGCTAGCCTTATATAAAAATTTGATTAAAAACTGTCAATCGCCTGTAAATATCTCCCTCTAATATTATTGTCTCTCATTCGCAGGCCTTCCGAATTTTGATGTAAACCGCAGGATTTATAGCCCGCTTGATAACTCATCCTAGAAACCCTCGTCTGTATGAGATTTTATATTATTGTATGATCGGGTGTCCGATTCCAACTCCGAGATATAGCCAAACCTTAGCGCTATGTGCGTAGAGTATGTCAGATATGAGACTTTGCCTTGCATAGTCCAGAGTTAATTCTTTACTAAATTGCATAAAGTGCCCAATTTAACCATTTTATTTGTACACCAGTTTCTTACCAATTCCCCAAAGCCTTTATACACTATATTTCTCATCCCCAGCTCGGCTCTTCTTGATTGAATAGCTTTCGATTTACGCGCTTGGAGATCTCTTGACCACGCTCCACAGGGTATACACCTGAACCTTTTTATTACAGTTATCCACAGAAGTATCATGCCATACAATGCCAGGGGTGGTAGTTTTGCTCCTATGCTAGGATTAATGATATAATGTTATGACCCCCAAAATGCTGAAAAGCTTTATTTAGAACCGTATTATTTATATTTCCTCGTAAATTCATATTTTCAGCCAGAACTTTGTATGCCACAGTAGACTCTTAACACATCCAAGAGAGCAATAACTTGTATTTACCTCTGTTTTTCTAAGTTTATAACCCACTGAAATGCTACCTTTTTCTTAGCAAGAGAAAAAAAAATGAGGATTTTAGTTTTAGATAATCTTTAAGTTATTTATGATTATACGAAGTGTGGGTTGTCCCTTATGGAAGACAGTTTGATCAATCAGAAAAAGTTGTTTTTTGGTAGATCACTCGAGCGTGCATGTAGTGTGCGACTCTGGCAACGTAATCAACCGATCATTCGAAATTAAATATTGAGAACACTTTCTGCATACCGGAATAATAATACTACCCTTTTTGGGATTTTGGGACAGTCTAAAACACTGACTTTGAATACTGACGCTAACCCTATTGATGGGCTGGTATCACCTCTGGGACCTGGGCCCTAGATCTTCTTCCATAGATGGTAATATTGGACATACATGGTCCATACCTTCAGTTGGTCCTAGGCCTCCTCTACTTTCATAGTCCACACTTTCATATAACTTTGAAATTATAAAAATTATCAGAAGGAAGCCACATTTGCTCAGAGACAATATTACCATCTAAATCTTGTAAGACCCTTGCCGTTTCTTCAATGCACTTTAGGAATACTGCACTATTCTTTCTTTTTTAGCATGAAATAACTGGTGCTTATTCTATTTTTATATCAAAGCTTTTTTTTCTTAATCCCCCATTTAGATTTTTTTTTCCACTGCCCTTTTTCCCTAGAAGAAATAACATTATGGGATGACATGGGTCCAAAATGCTGCTAAAAATACCATCAGCGGAAGAAATATTTTCTGCATTTAACGAAATACCACCGGCGAGAAAATTGTCTGCCTGGCATTATTAAATGACATGGGCATGGGTTAGGACCCGGCAGCCGACAACATTCCTCCATCATCACATGACCTTTTAGTGACCTCGCCGGAACCACAGCTATACCAGCTGGCACTGCGCAGTTTTTAAACCAACCTATTAGTTGTCCTACATTCTATGCTAGGCGCCACCTTTTAGAGAGTATGTTTTCTTTTCAAGGATCTTCCTGGTGGAAATGCAATTGACGCCACTGGTCATGTGTATCCAACTGTGGTATTTCATCACTGGACAATATGCTCACCTTCTGGAATAGCACACATGAACCTTCTGCGGCAGTTGCCACTTCCACCAGCAGTAATGAAACCGCCCTTCCTGCAATAGGGCCCCACATGTTTGGGTCATGCCATCTGTAGACAGTTTTTTTTAATGAGCTAGGTGATGCTTAGTTCCTGCCCTCATCTTTCCAAAGTGCTCCACTGGTTGGAGAGTACATGCAATACAGATTACTAGTGCCAAAGAACATACCTGTCCATGCTCGATCCATATTCCACAGTTTGCTTCAGCACGTCGGGGTCAGAGGCTCTTCCGCCACCGTCCGGGCTGCTGAAAGGCTTTCGGGGCGAATAAGAGAAAACATACTCAGCATACATGCTAACGGAAGAGCGAGGCTGCATGGCTTGCGTGTTAGCGGTTCTATGCGGTACATGTGAGTTTCTAGTTATGTGTTGTATGTGTGAGCCTGTGCTAAATGGGGGAACTTGAGGTTACCTGCTACAGGCATGAGAATATTGATATGATATGATATGATATGATAGGTTATTTATAATGCGCTTAATACCCAGAGGTTTCTAAGCGCAGACCCAGGGATCGAGCCTGTGCAGCTCTGCGTCGTCTCGCTTCCAAGGCGAGCACGTTGCCGCTGAGCTATCCTCCCGATGACATGGACTACAGGTTTGAGATGCCTGAGGCTGTTTGGTGGGGCCCTGTTGCCAAATGTCTCATGCGTGAGTCTGTGGTGATGTGCTATGTGTGTCTGTGGTTCAGTGCAGTGTTTGCAAGTTTCTGTGTATGTTAGCATATAACCTCAAATTCACACATACCTATTGGCGTGAGCCCATTTTTATATACTACAAGTATGAGCCTCCGGTTGCATGGCGTAGGCATAAGAATGCCGTAATTTGCCATAGATTTGAGTCTGTGGTTATGGTTTGCCTGCGAGAGCCTGTGGTTGCGTGTTCTAGGTGTCAGTCTGTCGTTAAATGACGAACGTGTGAGTGTTAATGTGTTGTGTGGCCTGTCCTGTGTTGTAGCAGGTGTGAGCCTGTCTATATGTGAAGCATGGGTAGCTCTGTGGAAATGTGACGAGGGGGGAGCACGCAGTTATGACGTGTGTGTGTAGGCCTGTAGTTAAGGGCTGCAATTCTGGTAAAGGGCTGAAGGTGTGAGTCTTTGGGAAGCCCTCCAGGTATGGGCCTGTGGGTATCGTGCTGTAGAAATGAGCCACTGTTTAAGTGCTGTAGCTGTGCACCTGTGGGTATGAGCTGTGCATGTGAACTTGTAGGCAGGCAGTGTATAATAAAGCATGTGGAGATGTACTGTAAACGAGTGTAGAGAAGGAGATGTACGCGTCACTCATGAAGCCCGCCCCCTCATCTCGGTCATACTGAAAGAGCAGCAAGAAAGCACTGCTGCGCAAGACACCTAGTATTGTCCCAATACCGCATAGAAAATATGAAAGACGTTATGCGACCAGACAACCGTACCGAATGTATCCTCGAACTGAAGTGGTAGAAGGAAGTCAGCAGACACCAGAGGACACGGAAGAACTATAAGTGAAGTCTGAAAGGTGTAAAGTGACCTCATAAAAAGACACGAGGACGCACTGAAATAATATAGGAATACTTAAAGAATGAAGATGTAACTGAAGTAACAAAAGCGAAGAAGTCCTAGATAATAAGAAGATAAGTAAGAAGAGATTCAGTAGATGTATATACGTAGAAACGCAAGCTAGATGAGAAATATAGAAGCTTGCTACAGGAGAAAATATGACACGGGTAAAGCAGCCATGATGACAAAATGGATGTCGGTGTTGTGTAATACTAAGCTGAAATCCCCAAGCAGAGAGGCCAACGCAGAAGAGCTGACAGGCACTGGAATACAGATTCATGCAAGAACAAAGAATATTTGTTTGGCTAATTATCAAGGATGCCACACTGAGAAGCAACTGCAAAGTACAAAAGGAGTCAAAGAGGATAAGCCATGTACGTAAGACATATTTCTCTTAGATGAAGCAAAGAGTAAACATCTCTGAGAGCCAAGTGTGGGGCACTTAAACGTGAAGAATGCACATGCAAGACGGAGCAAGCAACTCTCCAGAGGCCAAAGAGAGTAACAATACCCAGTATAATTGAATCAAATAGCACTAAATAAAAGGACAGAATGGGGAAATAATGATCTCCTCACATGTGGTGCAAGATCGAAAACAAGGCTGATTCATAATGCTCCAGACGAAGATAGTGATGTACCCTCACTCCCTTAAATGTTCCAGAGAAGAGAACGGTCAGCAAGGTCAACTGCAAAGAAGAGGCCTTGGCTTAGGGCCTAACTGATGAGAGATGGTAGGCTAATTGGCCAAGTGGGCAGTTGTCTGACGTTGTTCTTCACACCTGGGTTTCGTTTTGCTTGCGTGCTGCTAACGAGCTGAATGTCCAAGGTTGGAAGAGGATGCCAACCAATCAGGATGGCCTATCCGATGATGGACCATACATTGTTGCAGAAGCCAATCCACTGCTGCGATTCTGCTATTCTGTATTATATGTAGTTAGAGGTTGTTCTAGGCATGCTAATCAGTTAAGGGGCAGCCAATGATGTTATTAGCACCTAAATATGTTATAGATATATATGTTCACTTAACCAATCCCTCCACCTAATAGGTTTTCATTATTTGCCATGTAGGATGACGTGATAGATGAGTCATGTTAAGGTATAGAGCCTATGTATAATGGAAATGTATCTGAGAGTGAGTAAGCTGGGACTTGTTATGCTTGCCAGATTTCCCAGTTTCAATAATAAAGTAGTCCTTTGGCACATTCTTTGAGTCTGTCTGATTATTTGGCCCCGTAATGACTGATTATGGTAATCCCATCCATCACTTGATACGCTGCAGGTGCAGCTGCATACGAGCGTAGGAGTGGGCGATGTTGTTGTGTGCATGTGGCCGCGCTTGACTGTTGGACTGTATTGGGTGGGTTCACTGTGCGCGTTAGCCCGTCCCATACATGCAAGACATAGCTTAAGCATCAGTGCCTTGGGATGAGCTGGAACAAAAGCAAAATGTGCACCAATAGAATGAAGATAACAGGATTCTGCTTCAGTTTTCAAAATCTTAGCAAAATATAATGTTTATTTCACATAACAGAAGCCGTTAATACTTACTAATGAATGCTTCACATACTAAAAAATGGCTCAACCTGTAAACAACTTCTCCCATCATTCATAATTCATTCCTAACTCATACATACCATCTTCACACTAACACATATTCCATAAATGGGTAGTTATTGTCCTCAAGCATATGGTCCACACTCTCGTGTGTTTTAGATGTGGCCCTCTGTGTTATTACAGGGGGCCTTTTGTCTACACCTGTTTCGGTTCTAGTTCACTGTGGGCGGAAACCTCCTTGCCCCAATATTCTAGCCAACCTTCATCAGGACGGAGTGCAACTGTCCAGTGTGTGTTGCTTCTTGATAGGATGGGTGAGCCTCCCAATCTCCACTGTGTATTGAGCGGGCGGTGACTTGATAGTGGGATGTATCCCCGCTTTGGATTTTTCTGTGTGGTGGTGTACCCATAAAATATGTTTATACACTAGTAGTCTTTCCTGCATCTCATTAGTCTGACATTGTCTGAATGGTTCGCATCATACCGAGCGATGTAAACTTCAATTGCATTCACATCATTCTCACTGGTGGTACCATCAAAAGATGTGTCCACAAATAATTTGGTTGTTACCGTTGTGTAGATCACGACTAAAGGTATGTTGAAATAAATTCCAATGCGGTAGTCTATGCCCCGGTCTCGATTCTAGGGTGACTGCAGCGTACGTCTTCGTGCCGTTAGGAAAGAATGATGAATGATGGGAGAAGTTGTTTACAGGTTGAGCCATTTTTTTGTATGTAAAGCATTCATTAGTAAGTATTAACTGCTTATGTTATGTGAAATAAACATTATATTTTGCTAAGATTTTGAAAACTGAAGCAGAATCCTGTTATCTTCATTCTATTGGTGCATATTTTGCTTGTGTTTATGTACACTCACCTGGAGGACTATAGATATTGACCAGGCACCCTTATATTTATCAGATTGGGTTGGCTGGCACTGCACTTGTGGGAGCTTTGCTCTTTGTCATGCCCCTGTGGTGAAACATCATCTTACTCCAAAGTTCAGTCCAACTCTCAGACAGTGGCCATGATCATTAGAGATTTTAGGGTGCAATATGTGCCGTGCGTGACTCCTGCACCCTGCTGGGACCTCATTGCTTGGACAGATCACCGGTGATCAGATGTTCTTTGATGACTGATGAGAGCAATGTCCACATGGATGGATGGATACTTTTGTAAGGCCCAGCATTATTGGGAAGTAGAAGGCCCAGGTCTGTGGACTCGACCATTTCCCGTCTGCTAGGTCAGGCATGCGGGAAGAGAAAGCAGACATTTGTGCCATTGAGCTGGAACTGAGAGACAATGTAAGATGGTAATTACACCGTACATGACATTTCCTCGACACCCGCTCCCCGCACTTCAGAAAAGATGTGGTTCTCAAAATTAAATAATCAAGTGATTTGAAAAGAAGAGAAGCAAGGGACAGGGCAGCCCATCCCAGAGTGGCAGACATCTCAATGGAGGAGTAAGATCACTATGAAAGACTGGGGAAGTAGGAGGAAGCTGTTGCTGGTTGTTTGTTGGATGGATGGACTTCAGGACAGGAGGGCCGATAACCTGAGAGGTGTCTGGACTGAGAACTGCAACCAAAGAGATGACAACCTGAATCTAGGTGACCTGAGAGGTGTCTGGACTGAGAACTGCAACCAAAGAGATGACAGCCTGAGAGGTGCTGAGAATCTAGGTGACCTGAGAGGTGTCTGGACTGAGAACTGCAATGAAAGAGATGACAACCTGAGAGGTGCTGAGAATCTAGGTGACCTGAGAGGTGTCTGGGCTGAGAACTTCAACCAAAGAGATGACAACCTGAGAGGTGCTGAGAATCCTGGTGACCTGAGAGGTGTCTGGGCTGAGAACTTCATCCAAAGAGATGACAACCTGAGAAGTGCTGAGAATCTAGGTGACCTGAGAGGTGTCAGGACTAAGAACTGCAACCAAAGAGATGACAACCTGAGAGGTGCTGAGAATCTCGGTGACCTGAGTGGTGTCTGGGCTGAGAACTTCATCCAAAGAGATGACAACCTGAGAAGTGCTGAGAATCTAGGTGACCTGAGAGGTGTCAGGACTAAGAACTGCAACCGGCGACGAGGAGGGCACACGGAGCTCGCCGCGGAGCCTGGCGACGTCTCCCTCAGGACCGCAACGCAGAACGCGCCGTCCGTGGCACGGAGGGCAGGCCCTGCGACAGAAAAAGGCCTGCGAAGAGGTGGGCCTGCAGGGGGACTGTCTCCATGGCGCCTCGGAGCGTGGCGCTGAAGGGGGACGTTCTCCCCGCCTTTACTCGAGCCAGCGGCCACATAAGAAAAAGCTGCTCCCCCTGGTGGGTGCCGCCCACTCCCCCTCTCGTTGGACAAGAAGGTGAGGAGCAGGGAGAGGGGGGGGCTGGGGCACAGCCAGGGGGAGGCACTGCTGAGAGTGAGCTCAGGGCCAACAAGAGGCTACCATAAGAAGGGAGTGTGCCGGAGGACATTGAAGCTACTGCAGCGGTGAGCCTCCCAGTGGACATTTAGGTCATTGCAGGGTTCACAGGGAGTGTGCCTCCCATAGGACATTAAAGTCACTGCAGAGGTGGAAGGTGCTTCACACAAGGCTGTGTTGCAGGACCATACATATATACAGTGAACCTGCACCATCTACACTTAAGAGTTGCTTAAGAGCATTTAAGTACATAAGGACTGACAAATATTAAGGAGATAAGGGGAAGAACAGTGAATAGGATTGGAGATATAAGCCAGTGCAGTAGCGCTTGTGGTAATATTTGGTGTAAATAGGACACCAGACACAAAAAGATGGCTGCGGCTAGTATGTCACCCCCGCCACCGTTCCTGTCAGAACCTGGTGCTCCACCTATAAGGTGGGACAGGTGGAAGAAGTTGTTTGACACGTACCTGATTGCAATTGGAGGGGACAAGTTCGCAGCAGCGAGAAAAGAGGCGATCCTGCTGCACAATTTGGGAACCGAAGGCAGAAGTGTCTATGATGGATTACCTGATCTTCCACAGCAAGGCCAGGGGGAGGTGGACCAATATTCCATGGCGGAAAGGAAGTTGGAAGTTCATTTTGAAGCCAAGAAAAACATAACATTTGAGAGACATAAGTTCTTCCAAAGGGTACAAGATCCACAGGAGCCGGTGGAAAACTTCATTGCGGCGTTGAGGTCTCTTAGTCATACGTGTGAATTTGGGCTACTCACTGACTCTCTCATAAGGGACCAATTAGTTCGTTGCACGAATAATATAAAGATACAAGAGAGGCTATTATCTAAAGATGCATCACTGGAGTCGGCCATAGACATGGCAAGAAGTATGGAACAGACCCATAAATATATGACCACTATGAAGGGAGACAAGTTGGAAGGAGAAGTGGCTGCGGTGAAGGGATTTCGTAAGGCAGTCTCCAACAAGGAAATCAAGTGCTACAAATGCGGTAGTAACCGTCATATTTCCACAAGCATGTTTTGTCCAGCCAGAAATATCTCGTGTCTAAATTGCAAGAAGAAAGGGCATTTCGCGAGAGTTTGCCGTGAATCAGGGACAGTGCAGAGCATTGAAGCAGGTGGAAGAGTGTCTGAACAAGGAGAAGATCTGGAAATGGGAAGGAGCAACCAGACGAGGCATGTGCTGGAAGTAACAGAGGTCTCAAGCAAGGGAGGTGCGCCCACAGATGTATTCATGGTCAATGAAAGAGTGGTGACAATGAAGGTGGACAGTTGCTCACCATGGACATTGATGTCAAAAGCGACATTTCTGAGTTGTATGCAAGGAGACGTGACACAATTGAAGAAGCACAACATAGAACCATATGCGTATGGAAACGTGAGAATTGAAATTGTAGGGATGTTCCAGGCTTCCATCAAATATAAAGGGAGGAGCTGTGAAGCAGAGGTGTATGTTACCCAAGAAGGTTCTTCACTCCTAGGATGGGGTGAACAGTGGAAGTTGGGAATTAGAATACAGGCGAACGCGGAGAGACCAGTTGATGTAGCTGAACTGAAGGACAGATGGGAAAAGGAGTATCCCATGGTGTTTCGTGAAGAGCTAGGGATGTTGAAGGGATTTGAACACGAGATTCAGCTCAAGGCAGGGGCCAGTCCGAAAGTGCACAGGGTGAGGCCGTACCTCATGGGTTAAGTGAGAAACTCAAAGCAGAAGTGGAGTCGTTACTCCAAAGGGGAGTAATAGAGAAGAGTGAAAGCTCGGAATGGCTATCGCCGGTAGTAGTAGCGGCTAAGGCCAATGGAAATATTAGACTATGTGTGGATCTGCGAGATCTGAACAGGAACATCTTAGTGGATAGACATCCTCTACCGATAATAGTTGACAAGCTATCAGTACTGAACAATGCCAGAGTGTTTTCTGTCATTGACCTTTCTCAAGCTTACCATCAGATTCCGCTGAAGGAGGATTGTCAACACTTGACGGCATTTATCACGGTGTTTGGTTCATTCAAATACTGTAGGATGCCATTTGGGCTTGCCTCGGCGGCAGCCGTATTCCAAAGGGTCATGGAGACGGTGTTGAGTGGGGTAAAGAACATTATTGTGTTCCAGGACGATGTGCTGATATATGCTAGTTCTACTGAAGAACATGATGAGGTGTTGAAACAAGTGTTGAACAGATTGAGTGAGGCAGGGTTGACGGTGAAGAGGAGCAAGTGTAAGATTGCGGTACACAGGGTGGAGTATCTGGGACATGAGATAGATGAGCAAGGGGTGAGGCCTAAGAAGAATTTGGTGGAAGCAGTGAAATGTGCACCTGTGCCAAAAGATAAAGAGCAGGTGAAATAATTTTTAGGTTTGGCCGAATATTATCATAGGATTGTAATGGATTTTGGCAAAGTGTCAATTCCCCTCAGAATGTTACTCAAGAAGGGAGTGAAGTTTGAATGGTCCGCTGAATGTGATGTGGCTTTTGAGTGTATTAAGCAAGCAGTGGGTGAGGCACCATCCATAGGTAGATTTGACCCTAAGGACAAGACTGTTTTGGTAGTAGATGCGAGCATGTTGGGACTGGGTGCAACATTGGTGCAGTACGACAGAGACAATACTGGGAGAGTGATAGCATTTGCGTCTAGGACGCTGAGAGGGGCAGAGAGTAAATATTCAGTTATTGAAAGAGAAACGTTGGCCATGGTTTGGGCAGTAAATCATTTTAAGTACTTCTTGTGGGGGAGGAGATTTATTGTCAGGTCGGACCACAAGCCCATGGTTCAGATGTTTGAGAGCGGGAGATGGGCCATGGGTTCTCCAATAATAAGCAGGTGGGGTTTGGGACTCCAAAACTTTAACTTTGATGTGAGCTATTTGCCAGGGAAGCGTAATGTTGTGGCAGCCTGCCTATCCAGACTGCCACTCAGGGGTGAACCTATGGAAGATAGAGAGACGGAGGAGGAGTCAGGAGTAGCAGAATTACAAGGTGCAGTTGGTAAGGAAGAATGGGCACAAGAAGAAAATTCTGATGAGGATCTCAAGCTAGTCAAATGTTGGACGGTGAGGGGGTGGCCAGAAAAAAAGGAATTGGATTGTAAATTCAATACTTGGTGGGAAGTGAAAAATGAGTTAAACCTATGTGATGATAGGTTAAGGAGAGGGAGGTGCATTGTTCCTCCTCATTCCCTTAGGTCGGTACTGGTTGAGCTGGCTCATCAGGGGCATCCTGGAGAAGCGGCTATGAAGAGGAAATTGAGGCAGAATTATTGGTGGCCGGGAATTGATAGGAGTGCGGAAAGGTATGTCAAGGATTGCATAATTTGCCAAACAAGTGACAAATGCAGAGTGGTGAGGGAGGCTCTGTTGATTCCAAATGTGATACCGGACCAGCCGTGGAGCAAGTTAGCGGTGGACATAATGGGTCCTGTAGCGGGTCTGGGAGAAGGCTTGAAGTTTGTGTTTGTTGTGGTGGATTTTCATTCCAAATGGTTTGAGTGGGAAGCTGTAAAGGAGGTCACGGCGAAGGAGTTGATTGGTTTCTTGGAAAAGGTGTTTCTTAAGGAAGGAGTACCTGTTAAAATCGTGTCTGATAATGGGGTGCAATTTGTGTCTGGGGCAATGAAAATGTTTCTTGCGGGATACAGTATAAAACACACAAGAACTGCCTTGTATAATCCTAAAGCCAATGGACTTGTTGAAAGAATAAACAGGTACATAAAAGGGGGCCTGCAGATGGCCATGAAATCGAGACAACCATGGAGGGAAGTATTAAGGATGCTGACATGGAATTATGTCACTACACCACATTCTGTGACAGGTGTATCTCCATTTGTTTCGATGAAAGGAAGGGAACCTGGGACAAGGCTTTGTCCAGGATGGCTGGGAATGGCCAAAGTGGTTAATGTTGATCGGAATCATATTATGAAACTCATTACATTGAGTCAGGAAATAAATAATGAACTGTTTGATGACAGGATGAGAGTGAAGGAACAAGAATGGAAGGTTGGGGAAAAAGTATATGTCAAAATTCCAAGACTAGTGAACAAGTGTGTGGAAAGTAGATTCCTGGGTCCGAAGAAGATATGTGCAGTAAAAAGTAATGTGGTCATTTTGGAAAGGGGTGAAGTTTGGTCGAAAGGAAGGTTGGCGAGAGCGGGTGATGGGGAAAAGAGTAAATTTGAGGAACAGTTGAGAACTGTGGAGGAGGATAATCATAAATTGAATGAGGAGATGAAAGGAAGGGTGCCTGATGAGAACAAGAAGAATACAGGTGGGAGAGTCAAAGAAGATTCTTCACATAGGGCTAGATCTAAGCCGGTGTGGATGAGGGATTATGAAACTTGACACTGATGTTGCTCATGTCATGTGTAGGAGGTGCATTATGAAACTGGACACTGATGTTACTCATGTCATGTGTAGGCTGTGCATTACTGTTTAACTTTCTATTCTGTCCAGTTCAGACAAATTTTCTGATTACTGATTTGTCGCTTTGTTAAGTTTTTTTCGTTACTGTTATGAGCATTATAAAAAATGTATTTGCTCTGTTTGAGGGGGAAGATGTGTAGAGAATGGTATGCTGTCTCGTGGCGGTCGCGCGTGCTCTCTTGTTATTCTTGGAACGAGAGTCAGGTGACCGCAGCGGACAGTTGCGGTTTGAAACGAGAGTTGAGCCCGGCAGTGATGAGGGCACCGGCGAGCTCAGTAAAATAAAGAACTTACCGGCTTTAGCAGTGTGGCCTCCATTTCTTCATGCTGAGAATCTAGGTGACCTGAGAGGTGTCAGGACTAAGAACTGCAACCAAAGAGATGACAACCTGAGAGGTGCTGATAATCTCGGTGACCTGAGTGGTGTCTGGACTGAGAACTTCAACCAAAGAGATAACAACCTGAGAGGTGCTGAGAATCTCGGTGACCTGAGAGGTGTCAGGACTGAGAACTGCAACCAAAGAGATGACAACCTGAGAGGTGCTGAGAATCTCGGTGACCTGAGAGGTGTCTGGACTGAGAACTTCAACCAAAGAGATGACAACCTGAGAGGTGCTGAGAATCCCGGTGACCTGAGAGGTGTCTGGACTGAGAACTTCAACCAAAGAGATGACAACCTGAGAGGTGCTGAGAATCTCGGTGACCTGAGAGGTGTCTGGACTGAGAACTTCAACCAAAGAGGTGACAACCTGAGAGGTGCTGAGAATCTAGGTGAATCTAGGTGACCTGAGAGGTGTCTGGACTGAGAACATCAACCAAAGAGATGACAACCTGAGAGGTGCTGAGAATCTAGGTGACCTGAGGGTTGTGGAACTCAAGCACTTGAACCAAAAAGGTTAAGAGAAATTCTGATCAGGTTGAAACCACTTGAACAACGAGAGACTGTTAACCTCAAGCATGTGGTCTGGTCCGGCAAACCTGAAATAGGGCAAGCAATAATGAAACTCCCAAGGACTATATCTAAGGACAATTGTTATTGCAGCAAAACCGGAGAAAAAGGTGTAAATCCACCAGCAGGAGCAAGAATCCTATTACTGGAAAGCGATGAGGATTGTGAAACAAGGGAGACAAAGATAAATCTCAAACCCTTGTCTTGCCAACTCTTAAAGAAAAAGATAAGTCTCACACATTGGTCTTGCCAACCCACGGATAAAGGTAAATTAGACAAGCAGATCCAATTGTCCTAAAACCAAAAGACAATACAATACGTCCAGAACGTCACAATTAAAGAGAGGAGATATATTAGAGCTGACCTTGTTTGCATCCAGACTGTGAACGAGATCTGAAGCAGCAAAAATCATTATAATGACAATTGCAAAGAAAATATATGACAAATGAGGGAATTTTATTTTATCCTAAGACTTTAGGATAGAAAAATATTAAAAATATTATAATTCAACCAGCTTTCTAAAAGTAACATACTCAATGCAAAGAATGTAAGGGTGTCATATTATCAACACCACTCTATAGACCTAATGTTCACAATGTACTCCTTCCCGCTCCTATTTGAACAGCCATTTGGCTTTTCGTTTGATCCATTCTCTGTCTTAACCTTTTAGGGGATCCTTCCGTGGTTATGATGTTCCCCAATACTTCCCAGATGCGGTAATGCTCCTTCGAAGCAATGAGTGGAAGTTAGTGCACAGAGGCGTTGCTAGGGGGGGTTGCCTAAGGGGGCTATAGCCCCTGGTCTTTTGGTTGTAGCCCCGGATAGAATCTCAGGAGCTACAACCGAAAGGCTTGCTAGCCCTGAGTCCCAGCAGCCCCGACATTAGCGTAGCCCCAGATCTCTTCCAGACCTAGCAACACCCCTAGTTGTGCATATGTCTGTCCTCCTTTCCTGTTCCAGGGTCACTGATAGATGTTTCCCCTGTTGGTCTTGACTTGGTTTTTCCATATGATACTGGCCTTCGACAGCTAGTGTATCTTAAACTCTACTTCATGGAACACCAAACCTCAGTTTAATCTCGGACCTTGCATTCCTGCATGCTTTTCATAATTTCATCTGGATATTTGTTGCATCAGCTATGCAAGTTCAGGAACCTATCTGCACCCTTATGCCCGGAGCCTCACTCCAGCGAGGTCCTGTTGTGCAGTCAGTCTGAGTGTGTGCTTACTGGTGTAAGTGGATGCCAGGGATCTCATGTTTAGCTGTGAGTGTGCAATCATGCTTGTGCTGGAATGGGCATGTGTGTGGGAGTTTGCACTGTTCTGGTTGCCCAATACCTCTTACCATGAACTGCTTTGGTATGACAGCAATGCTAACTCTTCGCCGCGCTGAGACCTGTGGGAGAAGAACATTATAGAAGGTTAGCAGTATATGACGGAGAAGGTACATGTGCAGAAAAGAGCTTTCTCACTTATGTCATATAATGCCAGCGCATTAAGTAGCCGGGTTGCCTCCCTCGTAAGTGGGTTTCTGGTGTAGAGGTGGCATGGTCCTCAGGCTTGAACTAGAGGACGCAAGGCTGGCATGTGAGGGGGCTATGGCAGGGAAACACTGAAGATCTTGCAGCGTAGGAGACCACAGAGCTTTGTAGAGGGCATGTGATTGCAGTGAGTGTTTGTGTACAGAATCGCGACAGAGCTAAGGCGCGCTGCAAGACCAAAGCTTGACTCCCAAGGCTCTCCATGCCACACATCGGTCACAGCAACAGCTGTGGAGCAAAGCATGAGTTCATGTGGGAAGCATAATGCTGCTCAACAGGGCAGGCAGAGGCTTCTTAGAAAGTGGTGGCACTTGTTTGGAAGCTCTGTTTTGTGCTGGTGGGACTGCAGTGCAATGCCACAGAGCTTCTGTTAGCAGTGGTTGGTGGGTGCCTAGCTTTGGATATGCGCAGGAAAGGAATGTGAAATAATGGAGTGAGCAACGTCTACTGATGATGAACATTGCTGAACACACATTTTCAGGAAGGGAGGTGTGTAAGATGATGGAGCCTTGGCATGGGAACTGGTGGAACCTGGGCGAGGAAGCGCTAGAGCCGGGGGAGGGAATGATTGAATCAGGATGTGAACCGCTGTAAGGCTGGTTTGCAAGATGTAGAGTGGGAGAAAATGGAAAACCAATGAGGAAGCAGGAAGCGATGGAACTAAGTCAAGTTGAGAAGAAGTTTGAAGTTAAGGCAAATGCTTGTGGGACACCATAGAGACCTTTCGAGTGGGGCTGAGCATGCATTCAACATGAAGGGAGTCAGAGAGGACGGATCCTAGAACATCACCGGTGCCACCTTTAGGTCACACAGCCTCGCATCTCTTCCATAACTTTACAAACGAATCCTGGTTCTTGTTTTTCAGTGTGTGGATCTTCTTTTGACGTTCATGCATTTCTTCCATTACGCAACTATACCTTATGTGTTGTCAATTACCCACCCAGAACACCACTGGGGATCCCAATCACACTCTTATTGGGTAATAAACCCTTCCATTAATGTATAACAATATTTCATTGTGCATTAATCCAATTTATGTTTCACAAAATAATTACATTGTTCCACTGAACATTTTCAGATAACATTTCAAACACTTATCCACCTAAATATAAAATTGCAACCAGTTCAAAAACATATTTTTAACAATACAACAGAAAATAATTCCTAGTAAGCAGAAAATTAAATTTCTTAGTTTATTTAAACTAATTCTTCTCTTTCCAAATTAACAGATCCCAGACTTCAGTTATCCAAAGTAAATACTGTTTTTATGATTGTGTTTTTGTACTATTATACCTTACACAATCATTGCAATCCAATCTAATATCCCAATAGATGAAAATTCCACACTAAAAATCATTATAAAAACTTCACAAACATTACAAATATTTATAGATTATAAAATCTTAACTGTAAGGAAGGCATGGTATCAACAGTAAGCAAACACAAGTGACCACAGTTCAAGGGTGTATATTGAACTTCAACAAGGGTATGGTAAATGCCTATCTAATCCTAAATCTACCGATGGGTGCAAGCTACGACCATCCACTGATAATAACGCAGACCTAGTTGCGTCTTGTCAAAGTAAAAAGGCCTATACTAAAAAAAATGATTGCCAATCCTTACCGCTAAATATAAATAGTGTGGGATGGTGGTCATGAAAAAGAAAGAAGTGTTCACAAAATGATATGAAAGGATGTTCAGGCCATTGGCCTCCCTTCCCCGCGTTTTCAGCACGGGACAAGGCGTTTCACTTGAGCAAAGCACACACTCTGGCTTCTTTGGCACAAGGATACAGTTCCATTACCAGCATCAGGGCATTCTGAATCCATGTCTCTTCACTTCAAAGTCTCTTGATTCAGATGGCCTGATGTACCAAACAAAACACAAAGTTCCTTTCCTCTTATACATATTCAAATCTTGTAATTCACCCTGGATCCCCCTAAGCCGGGCTCAGATCCCTTTTATATCACAATCATTACAGTGGATTCCCCCTCTTCTGGCCTCCGCTCCCTCTTTTCACTATGTTCAGAGAATATTCTTTCTCGGGTGACTCATGGTTCACCCTGGATCCCACTCAGCTGGGCTCAGATCCTTCATTTTACACAATTAGTCTCCCTCAGCCGGGCTCGGACCAATTTCAGTTCGGATTAAACTATCATTGACTTTTGAATGTGCATGGGGTTTAGCTTGACCCGTTACAGGACATCTTTGATTTCCAATTTCCCTTTTCACAGTTGCCAACCCATTGGACACCTAAAAGAGACCTTCGAATAGGTACCCACGTGGCGCCAGCTTACCCTGTCTATGGTATCTTTCTTGGCTTCCAAAAGTTCAGTAATTTCTCCGGTTTTCAATGATATTCGTGTTGTTAGTTACATACTTTTCACACAAAGTTACCTTTAGAATTCTTCATACAATACTGCCACTTGCAACCTTGGTTCTAACACAGGCTGGTCTCGTATCAGTCTCTCCGACTGACCGGCTGTGCTGTATTTACAGGCGCTGATTTGTTGTAGGAGCAAAGGACAGTACCACAGCAGTAAGCGTTCCTCCCCGCCTTGGTTATCAATGTGGGAGAGCCCCAGGTACCTCTGACACACAGTGCAGATTTTGTTCAGCTTTAGTCCCCGGTCTTAGGTTTCATATCTTCCAAGGTTTATGAAAGTAATGGTCTGAAAAGGTCAAGGGCACCTCCCTCCTTGCAATCCTCTCTGGTCTCTCCGTCTTTAATCCTTGTATTAAACTGCCATCTTGGAAATGCTGCTCCCTTGTGTGCTTTGCCTTGCTCAGAGCGTGCTTCCGTGCTCCGCCTTTTATACCTGTGGGGAAGTGCGATGGAAGTCATGTGTGCGTAATGATCAGTAATTGCCTCACCTTGCCTGACCATAGTATTGGGACATGTCAGTTATACGGCACTGGTGTTAGTCTGTTTTCGCTCACGATGACCTGTCCGTGAGAAAGTGTTTGTGTCGGGGAAGGGATGGGGGTTGAGTTCCTAAGTATCCTACCTGGCAGGATGGGGAAAAGGTGTTACAGGGAAGGGGATACTGCGTCTCACCATCCAGTGTCCCACTTCCACTCCCCGAAGACCCCTCATCCAGGTGCTTCTCCCGCACTGGTCCACCCCCCAGAACTGGATCCAAAAGCGATGGCTGTGTCCTGGCCACCTGGATGACAGATCCCCGGGGACAAGCAGGTGAGACACCTTCAGGATCAAGCACTACATTTCTAATATTTCATTTTCATGTCCTTGATCATGTTGTAATGCCCTAAACATTTCTATTAAGAAGGTTACCAGAGCAATTAACAATGATAATTCTGTGCCATCCATATGTCTCTTCCACAATGCGGCGGTAACTACAGCAGAAGCGCAATATACAAACTGACCTAACCGTCTTGATCTCGGAGTGACCAACAAGGGGCATTTCATAATCAAATGGAACAGAGACTCAGTGCAATGTTTTTTACATAACTTGCACGTGCTCAACTACTTTGGGAATATGCATTCTTGGACCAGTAACCTCAAAGGTAGGTAAACAATTAAGTCGGAATCTCATGTTCCAATATTTAAACCATTGAGAAGGAAATGTACTTAAATATAACTTACATTGTCTGCAGGTGGTATACCAGAAGGACCTGTCTTCATATCAGTTTAATCTTAAAAGGTCCTTGCTGTCTTTTTTTCTATCCCACCTCCTTACTTTATTTCTCATGACACGCTTTGATTAATCTTTATTCAAATGTACTTATTCCATAAATCCTTGACAGCGTAACTTCAAGTTTAGCATGTATGCATTAGAGACCGACTTCATTACTTCTCCCATTATTTGATACTAACCTGGAACTGTCATTATGCAAGACTTTATTATGTAGCCCTAAACATTTTTGCCAGTATAGTGACCACCATGATTGAATTCCCAACTCAAAACTTGTTATACTAATCGGTACAGACTTAGGCCCTCTTGAAACGTCTTTCCAAATACGACCCTCTAAAATATTGAAATACTTCCTGTTAGAAAAAAATACCAATTCAGAACCATATAATACCATTGCTAACACTTTTAGTTGATAAAATACAATTATTGGAGGAAGCAAATAGGTACACAATTTCATCGTTATGGATTTCATCAAAGAAATTGAAGCTCTCACTTTTGCCTAAATTCTTCCATTTTGTCTTTTTGACCCATTTGAGTTTCAGAAAAGATGAGGCCCGAATAACAGAATGAATCCACCTCTTTCATTCTGACCCCATTTATTGACCAGACATTTGTTCTCCTCTTTCTCGGCTACTCATTGTCATTATTTGTGATTCCCCTGGATTGATTGCCATGTTATTTTCACACAGATAAGCAGCAATTCCACATAATTAATGTTGTAGGCCTGCTGGTGTGAAGCTTAACAACAAAAGATCGTCAGCACACGCTAAACAGTTTACTTTTAGCACCTTACGTTTTGGAGGAAAGCTGTTCCGTTTGTCACATTCATCCCATAAATCTGCAATATATACATTAAAAAGTGTGCAAGCAATAGCACTCGGAGTTGGACTCCTTTCCCAACTTTTATGGCACTTGACAAATCACCGTCTCCATTGAGCTTTACCCTAACCTAATTTTTCGAATAAAATAGTAGAAGCAAGCCTGGATCTATTCCCCACGTATTTAACCTCTTCCAAAATGTAAATCTGTCAACCCTATCAAATGCTGTCGTAAGATTCGTGCTTGCGAAATACAACTTGATTCCAGAGGCACTCACACTAAAGACCTTCAAGAAGAAAATATTAAACCAGTAGTCAGGGTTCCAACTCCCTTCCTGCACCCCATTTGAAAGGGGCTAAATCTACCTGTACTTTCTGCCCACCTGGTGAGATCTTTCAACACCAGGTTAGCCAATATATTCGAAGAAATGTCTATTAGCGAAATGGAATGGTAACTAGTGGTCCTGTCTACCTTTTTTAAACATTGGAACTATTATTGCTTGGGTATAGTCAGAGACCTTACTATCTGTAGAAACAGATTAAAGAGAATCTGGACCATAAATCTGTGTTATTTTTAAGCAAACCATTAGTCATGCCATTGCAAGGGAAGATAGGTCAGGGGCAACACGCTCGCCTTAGAAGCAAGACGATGCAGAGCAACACAGGTTTGATCCGAGGGTTCACACTTAGAAAGCTCTGGGTATTAAGCTACATTATAAATAACCAATTCTAATTATTATAATAATTTCCCATCTGGCCCACTGGCCCTAGAGCTATTCAATCTTTCTATTGCCAACTTGATATAATTTCTATCAAATTCAAATTTCCACTTTTATTCTATTGCTGTAGTTTGACTACCCAACAACTTCTCTGCATTTTCCATACCAAAAGTCGAAGACAAATGTACAATCCAATCTCTTTCCGAAACACACAAGGTTTGAGGTTTTACTTGATACTGGTCTTTATTATGTAACGTCCACCAGATGCCTCTAGCATCTTTGTTGGCTAAATGTACCACCAATTCCTGATTTCTTTTTATATATTGGTGAATTTTGTGATTTCTTAACCAATTTTTAACTTAACAAGTGACGATTTGTTAAGAACATGAAGGAATACTCTGAGTGCTATCTGATGAGGCTAGAACACGCCTCACATGTGGTAAGAACATAGTTAGGGGCATGAAGTTACGAGATTTACACTACTAAATAAATATTCAAATACATATTTATATCATTCACAGGTTTGGTTGCATAACTGAAGATACAGATTACATAGTGTAGGCATCATATAAGGTCAGTGTGTGTGTGTGTGCGTAGAAGCTTGAAACAATAAATGAGTTACCAACATCTGAGGGAGTTAGCAATTATGTTACTTTATTGACAGGAAGACAGTGCAGACTCTCCGTACCGCAAATGTGTTGAGAAGACATTTAAGATATTTAACTCGGATAACTGAACTCTAGGATCTGCTAATTCGGAATTAGAAGATTTAGTTTAAAAAATCGAAGAAGTTGAATGTTCTGCTTACTAAGAATGATTTTTCTTTGTATTGTTAAAACATTTTTGAACTGGCTGCAATTTAATATTTAGGTGGATTAGTGTTTGAAATGTTATATGAATACAGTCAGTGGAATAACGTTATTATTTTGTGAAAAATAAATTGGAATACTGCACAATAAAATATTGCTATGCATGAATGGAAGGGTTTATTACTCGATAAGAGTGGAATTGGAATCCCCTTCATGTTCTGGAAGGAGAAATGCTGTTGACCTTTGTTGTGGTTTCAACTGGGCTTATTTGATACTTCCTAATCACACCAGGAACATTTTGTATAGTTCTTACCATGAGTAAAAGGTTAATTTAATTATGTATACATTAAGTGTGCTCTCCCGCTCAATTACTGTTACAATTAACCATTCGAGTCATTAGCCCAGGGGCCTTCAGCTCCAGTCCTCAAGAGGCAGATCCGCTCCATCTTTTCAGAATATCCACAGAAAGTGCAACTGAAGACATTGAATCTAAATGGGAGGTATTTGCAGAGCCAGTGGTGATCCTGAAAACCTGGTTTGGTTGGGACTCCTGAGGACTGGACTTGGAGGCCCCTGCATTAGTCAAACATGCAGTTTTTGCTTGTGGAAATTTGCTGCAGATCACATTTCTCTACTAAAAGGATTCTGTGGGTCCTAGATAAAGGAAATTGATGACCCTGCTGGAATCGGGATCTGGATCAATGGATCCAGAATGTATAAAATGGCCAGAGGGGAAGACAGCATGGACCGGAAGGAAAAATGTTATAGGCCCAGGAGATGAGAGAGCCAACCTGGAAAGTTATTACTTTGCAAACGGGTAAAGCAGTGTGGGATGAGCTGACTGGGAGCAGTGTTCTGGTAAAGGGCAGTGTGCTGGTTGGGAGAAGTGAGATGGGTGAGAACTGATGTAGCTAAGAAAAGCATATTGGAACTGGATGAGAAGTGAGAGTGAAAAACATAGATATTTAGTTTATTTTCATTCTGTTTATTGGCTTCTGGAGACAAGGGGGCGGTGGAGTGGGAGCTATAAAAGGACAAGTTCTGCAGGCACAGGGAAATACAACCCTGGATTTGAAGTGAGAGAGACCTGAGAATGACATCGGTCTCAGGGGACGATGATCAGTACAGCTGCAGTAGAATTGTTAATGCCCATGGAAAAGTATTGGAGCCATGAAGAAGAGCCCCGGGAGTTCCATGAGAAGTCGGAGCCACGTCTGAAAAAGATGGCGCGTGTGGGAAGCAGTGGAACGACTCCCTCGTTTACCTGCTGAAGAGCTCGCATCAGGTGAGGTTTTGATTTCAGCTCTCCGTCATCTGAAAGAGTGCACAAACCTATAAGAGACACATCCTTATGACACCTACACTCTTGACACATTTTATTTTTAAGTTGTCCTTGATTTACTCACTGCTGTTCAGACTCAACCTTCTCATTTTTCTAAATTGTCCCTGCTTTACTCAGATGGTGTGATCTTGACTAAGCCCATTCCATCTTTCCATTGGTTGCAATCCCTGATTTTCTATACATAGACCCACTGCTCAGATTTAACTCCATCTTACTCCTTGCTCCTCTGAGTTTTCCTTAATCTACTGCCTACTCTTAAGAGTTTTCTTTGATTTTGGCCTGTCTCCAATTTATTCCCAAATGTTCTCAGCCTGCCATGTTTATTGATGGACCTAACATGGTAACCCCCCTGAGATATTTAATGTATCTTGAATGTACCTCTTACTGGTCTGGTTCCATCCAGATGTTTCCCCCCAGTGTTCTGACTTTACCTCGGATCTCTGCTAGCTGGCGGTTGCGGGAGTTCTGCTGGATCAGCCGCTTCATATCCTCCAGTTCCGCATGTTCCCGCGAGTGACGCCGCTTCAGGTTCTCCACGTGCTGAATCATCACTTCCGCGGCACGGCTCATCCGCGCCTCCTGAGCGCAAGGATTACAACAACATAATCAGAGAGTGCCACCATTGAGCAGATCTTAAAGATTTTACATTTTCATTTGTAGGACTCCAAGATGGCTATAATCATTGCAGAATATACCTTATTGAAGAAAGAAAGCCTTGAAAAACAAGAGAGGGTTTGAAACATCTTGGGATGGTTGTGCTTAATTTTGTCACGTTATGCTTGTAACCTCTTCTCCTGCACATGTACCATGGCCAGTACCTGCACCCTTGCCCTTGATTTCCTACCCCACACAGCCAATGAGAGCGCATGCGCAAAGCAGCAGCCAACGCTGCAGCGATTGAGTGAGCAGAAACATGAATACTGCTTGCCCATGGGTGCTGCGACTAATGCTACTTGCAAAATAACTCATCTTTCATGTATCAGAATACTGTGTGTTGGAATGCTGTGTATTAGCCACCACAAAGTATATGATCTGGAATCGCATGGCCCTGCATGCCCTTCTCAACGCTTCCCCACAGCACTCGCATCTGCTACCACCACCAGCACTGCTCGCTTCATCACTATGTTCCATGTCATGCCAGGGGTGTCGCTTCATCTTATGTTCCCACAATACACTTGGGCTCCTCAAATTCTTTTGTCCCAGGAGAAAGACTCCTTCGAAACTTACATCTAGGCCATAGTTGGGCTGGACTTGCCTAAATACCTTGTTCCTCAACTTCCCAGATGCCGGAGGGCCACACCTGTTCATGCTGGCTCCGCCCGGTGTTCAAGATGATGGCACTGCCTACGGTGATGCCGACACCTAGACCGATGCCTTAGCGAGTGGGTTCTCATAATGCTGGACCCTAAGAAATGATACAACAGACTACAGAGTTCAGTGAACTTTCTCGGACGTACTCTTTTGCCATCATGACTGACCAGCTCGCTTGAGACCAATTGGTACCACACATCTGTGTCTCCAAAGTACAAGAAGCACATTGGACGCTTAGACAACCCTCCCTTTAAGAAGTGAGCTCTAATGGCAAGACTAGTTAACATTCTTACTACTGCATGAATGAGGCGGAGACACCCGATTCGAAGAGCGCCATTAGCGCAGTTCAACATGGTGCTTCTTCGGACAAGTATGTGAGGTATTAGAAAGGGCTGCATTCTTCCAATCAGGACAGATATAAAGTTCAGTCATCAGAAAGGCCAAGGCGTGCCTGTTTCAAGTGTGGAAGCAGAAATCGCATTACGAATCACAACATGTGCCATGCATCAGTCTATGCATTCCAGAACCTCTTTGCAGCAAAGCCCTCATTTTGAGCAACTGGTGGTGCCAGAGTGAACAGGCATTGCCCTTAGTGCCTATGGAGTTAAGGAAACGGTCACGCAGCTGACCAGCAGCAAACGTCAACGACGCATCTAAGCCATCATGCAGGTTTCGATGCCGTCATTCCATCATTCCACTGTGACCAAGGAATTTGAGGCCGCCCAGGGCCATGTAGGAACTCAAGAGGAGAAGACGCACTGCGCATGAAGAAGTTAGGAATGAGGAGAGCGTGGCTGCTAGTGGCAGCGTATGTTTGGGCCGATTGTGCTGATAAATTGGGCTACACCCTAGTATTTGGACATTGTGTTAAGAGGTAATTCAATGATTTGCACAGTCCAATGCATCAGTGCTTTTCATTATTGGGCTCAGTAACAGCCGACACGTGTTTCGACCCTAGGTCGTTCTCAAGGCTGTTCAATATACGTTCAGAAAAACAGTAAAAAATATACCAATCCCACACAGTTCGCATTGTGTATCAAATACATTCATATTGTACCAAGTGATGTACATTCATAATGTACGTTTTACATACCCATGGTGGATCAATAGTTGGGTTGGAGAAGAACACAAAGGAAGGAATTAGACATGGGGCAATTCCATTAGCAACATGTCATATTATTTGGGGGTTAATATTAATAGTGTTTCACAATCTTATCGTGCCCGTCTTGCCCCTATCACTTGTCCTTAATGATAATCCAATTGTGCCAAAATAACCGATACCGCTGGGGTGAGTGCCCTGGTATCCCCTTATGGATCCAGGCCAGTAGATTAATATGTGTGTTAGAAGATCACAGTACGGAGTAAATTGATATTCCGGTAAGGCATGCAGGTGGCCGTGGTTTATTACCCATGCTTGTGTGACGCGTCTTTAGGGCCACCTATCGCTTTAGGGTTCACGTGACCTATTGATCTTACGTAAATGTATGGGTGCTTACCAATTCTTGTAATTCAGGATTTGTCTCCTTAAATATTACTCATGTGCTCAACGTTTAAGATCTTAGTCAGTATCTTTACTTTCTCGTGTCACCAAAGTATTATACTGGAAAGGCAAATGAAAGAACTCTATACTATTAGGGCTGTTACCCGCATTAATGAGTTATATAAGAATTGTCATGAACCCCCAAGTGTGGCAAAGGGTCGCTTACATATTAGGGTCTTGTGACGTTTAAATTTGGTCTCTGAAATTCCTTCAGTTAAAGTATGTATAGCAATGCTCAATTCCGTACCTGTAGTTATAATTTTTTTTCATTGATTTAGCTGATTGTATCAACTTTCAAATATTTTTATAAAAACTTTACAACGTAAAAACGAATACAAATTTTCCAAAATTACACAGTATCAGTTAACATACAATTGTTCCAAATGATGAATTTCATTGTTAATTAATGTCAAGTTATAATATCAAAGTTTTTTTGGTTAGAGAAGGTAAATAGTTAACAATTGCCCTGGTTGGGCATTAGCTCATCAACATACTCAAAAGACCACTAGTGAAAGCATCATTGATTCGATTACAAAAAAAAACAGGAAGTGGGTTAATGCTCCTAATTCTTACCTTGTTAGGTTTGAAAAATCCATGGGAATAATTCCCTGCCTCATGCCCGATTTTCGCGCGCGACGCCATTTTGGATGGATTGTTTACTTATGCTAATCTGGTGCACGAGACGTCACTGTCTTTTGACGCGATTCGGTCTCGACCCCTTGGTAAGTGTTGAAGAGCATTTGGTAAATGATGCTGTACTAGTCGATTACCACTATCAAATAAAAAAGTGCCCCAATGAAGATATTTAAAATAGTACTATTGTCTGGTAATGAATTACATGAGCTTGTCATGCTCCATTGGCCAGCAATCAGACACTGATAGTCAGAGCTGGTCCATAGTGATTGGGGCATGGGGTCACTGAGAATCCATTATACAACATTGTAAATCTTTCATCTAACCTGTGATTGATGAGTAGGGTACTAATTCGTATGTTAGACACTTGTGCTGCTGGTATAGGCCATAGCGTGGGGTTAGTATGTAGATGAAGGTGTACTACAGAGTCTTATCTTGTGTTGTAGAAACATGCGGCTTGCAAATATCTGGCAGCTCCATAGGGGTACTCAAATGCAACTACCCCCAGTGGTACAGTCTCCAATTAAACTCACATATAATAGTGCACTGTTTCATCTCATGAGAATACATTCATCTCATGTTCTGAGTTAAGGCCATACTTCACACATCTTAAGTAACAGATGCATCTAGTTTCCATTTGTAGTAGTTTAAGTTTCAAATCTCCGCCTCTTGTGCTTATTTGTGCCCTCCAGTGAAAAATCTTGGAATGTGCGGTCAATAGTAACACTAGGGCACCAACAGTTAGGAACAAGCTGCCACGTAACAGCATCGTAACGGCTTGTAACTGCACCCCATCGTCACACCATGGCAGTCGCATAACCTTAATTGTAAAGCTTCTTTGCGGCTTCCTGTAATCACACATTTTCTCACAACACCACAGAGCCACACTGTGTCAACTCCAAGTGCCACTGCGCCCCATGCGCCTTAATAACATTGCGCCCATAGCTTAGGACTATCTCTTGCTTACCACCCGAGCGTCCCCCTACCATTACTCCTAGCCCCATGTTGACTACACCTTACACCCCTAGCGCTCACAGCACAAACTATACCCAGCAAACCCAGCACATGGTACAACCTCCCCAAAATGGACCCTACTCTGCTCTCCTCGCTAGCGCTACCACAACCTTAACGGCACAAACAAACTCAGCTATATTTAGCACTTAACCCCTTTCTTATGAGTCATATCAAACTAGGATACCTCTAGCTGATGAAAAAGTCTACATAGTACTCGTTAAATATTGAGGGACACTGTTACCGCGCGCAAGGTCTAAGAATCCCCCTACAACAGCCAATCCCTTATCACCATCTGGCAGCTTTACTACCTAGCAACTGTCTATAACTAAAATTATCACTGACCTCAACATACACGATGCCTCGCTATGCACAGCGGATGCTTATATCCACGTTAACAATGGCCTCGCCAAACTCTTGTGTCACTGACGCTTCCCGCTCCCCTGCCCTACACCATTCCTACCCAAGGCCCCCCATGCCCACCCCGTACAATGCAGATACCCACCCCAGAAACTAGCCAACCCAGACCCAAACTCAATACTAAGACCATTATCTCATCACTTAGGAATTCCACGGCCTCCTGCCCCTCAACCTTACCTAAGCTCACCTCTCCATGCACGGGAGTCTTGCGTCTCAAACGACTCAAGTCTAGATTGCCTAAAACCCCTCTGATCACCTCACAGCCCATCTTAGGAAATACAAGACGAGTGAGACTTAATACACGTACCAGCTCCTACCGCCCTCTTGGGCACACTAATAGGAGACCTCACCACACCCTAGAACAGATGTCCAAAAGCACCAATCTAACCACTGCAAAGACCAACGCGATACATGACATCGTCATCGAGCAACCCAAGCTGTACAACCCTCACACCACCATCGACATTGCTCTCTCTATTCCCCAGCCAGAACCCGCTCCTAGTCTTAAAGGTGCCCTTCTCAATGTAAGATCACTAGGAGCCCACGCCATTGACACTCACAACCTCACCCTAGACCAGCGGCTAGACTTCCTAGTGGTTACGGAAATGTGGCTTCACCAAGCATCAAGGCCCCTACTATCTCTGGCCATCGCCCCCGATTATACCATATTTAGGGCTGACTGCCAAGACAAAACAGGAGGTGGAGTTACTATCATAGCTAAATCCTCCCGAAAATTCAGAGCCTGCCCACTAGACCCTGCAGATGGTCATGACCTTCTCCTTCTCAAACTCTCCACCGACCCCAAATCCACCATGCATTTCCTTATCATTTACAGAGCTCCCAACAATGGCAATCACCCGAAATCAGATATTCCGCTCTTTGTCACCCCCTACTTAAAGCCCAACACTAAATTCATCATACTAGGGGACATTAAACTAGGCTTCAACGACAAACTGGGTCACAAAGCTAGAGCCCTTTATTCGTCCCTCCAAGAGATGCACTTTACTCAACTTGTCATTTCACCCACTCACTCCAGGGGAAGAATATTGGATTGGATTTTCCCTTTAAACACCATACTAACAATCGAATCCATTTTAGAAATCAATTGGTTGGACCATTACTTAATTAGCTTAATCTTAAAGACTCACAGCTCTCAAGGAGCACCTCCACCCGCTCCTTGTCACATCGCAATGAGAAACACCCTCAATCTTACTGCTGACTGCCTCATCCACATCCTAACGGAATCCCTGAAGACCTATCCTCCATCAGCCACCAACCCCGCTCTCTTTGCCTCCATGTACAACAATTGCCTTGAGTCCACCATTGAGGCAGTAGCCCCATTCAAAACCAAAACTCCCCGTCCAGTCAGGTGAACCAACTGTTGGTACTCTGGCGCAACGAAAAAAGCACTGGAACACCTACAAAAAAAGGCCCCATCCACCACCTCGACTAATGCATTTGTAGCAGCTAACAAAATCTACAAAACTGCAGTTATAACTCACAAAGCTAACTCGCTCAACAACTGCATCAACAACGCCTCCTTGAATTCCAAAGAATTATTCTCCATTCTCAGAGAATTGGAATCCCCCATCCCTTCCACCACCACCATCAACTCGACTAAAGCATGGTTCAAAACCCTCCAGAACGCACTAGCCTCCAAAATCCTCACACTCCAAACAAAATACTTCTCAAAAGGAATCTCTTGAATAGCAAAAGTTCCACACCTTTAGTACCAGACACTGACTTGAATAAAATAGAAACCCTGTTAAAATTCTCCCCAGTCTCCCCAGACCAGGTCCTGAACCCCATCTCCACATTAAAACCATCTAACTGCAAAGGCGATAGCTTCCCGGCGCATCCAGTCAAGTTGTGTGCGCCCCCACATTAACACCCATCATCACCAACTTTGTCAATGCTTCTTTCAACACCAAATGTATCCCCGCCAGTATCAAAGAAGCATGGGTCAGCCCACTCCTCAAAAAACGTTCTCTCTGGTGGGACTGCCCAGGGATCAAGGGTTTCTGGTCTGAGGTAAAAACAGAGATGGGAAAAAAAAATTCAGATGCAGAACAGTTGGGAGAGAAGGTGTGGCTATGCGGAATGAAGGACAAGGCGGCTAGGAAATACACGAAGTCACATTAGAGGAACGTCATGGGATTGGTAATAGCGGCATGGGCAGCAATAGCCCAAAATTGGAAAAAGCAAGACCCACCGCTTGTGTACACATGTCTCCAGAAGGTCTGGTCACAGATGACTATGGAAAATCTAACGCATACTATTCAGGGCTCTAGCGGTTCCTTCACAAAGGAATGGGGAACGGTCGAAGACTACTTGCATTCAGACTATATGGAACAATGGTGCCCCCATTAAATCCGAATAACGGCTATTTTCAGTGCATAAGACATTCCCATACTGAAAGACACCAAGAAGACCTTCCGGGTTGGGGGGAGTTATGGGGGGTTATGTTCAAATCCAAGTTTAATGTTTGTATTTGAAAACAATAAATATAATTTAAAAAAAAGAAATATACATGGTTGATGGCTACCAGTGCAAAGAGGAATTGTGAACCATCATTGGAATCCAAGTTGGAACTTTGTGTTGTCAAGTTGGATTAGAAAGAGAACTGAAATGGGCATTTTTTTGTCATGACACCGGATTTCCTTATCCTTTTTGAACATTGAAATAAAGAGCTGCTTGAATCTGGAGAAGGGGAATTTGCCGACCAGGTTATCAGAAGAAGCAGCTATTGTGGTGTGAATTATACTGTTATATTGGTTGTTGTTAAACTGCTATATATAACCTTATTGATTTGGTGTGTATACAAGTGTGAGGGACAGAAACCTTTTGTTACGAGTGTTTTCCTTTAGTTTATTTTAGGCAGGGAAATCCTTGTCAGTGTAGGGATAGTGAGGCGTTCATCCATCCTTTTGAGTTAATAAAATGGCATTTGTTGAAAAACCTTTAAAAAAAACTTTTTTTGTTAAAAAACCTTCTCTGGACCCCACTTTAACGACTAACTACCGCCCCATAATCACAGTGCCCTTCCTGCTAAAAATAGTTGACAAAATAGCCTACTCACAAGTCGAAAACCACCTTGAAACAATCTGTTAGGAGCTAGACAATCGGGTTACAGGCCCAATCATAGTACAGAGACAGCTCTATAAGACCTAAAAATCCAGAGGGATGCCATAAGAGACTCGGTTAACTTGTGTATTCCCCTCCTCCTCGACCCCTCAGCTGCTTTAGATTTGGTGAACCATGACAAACTATGTAAAGCCTTTGCAACAAACTTCAATTTCTCCACCGAAGCCACCTTTTGGGTCAAATCTTTCCTAGCTGAACAAACCTCAAGAGTTTCTATTGCCAGCGAGGCCGCTGACCCAATTCCACTACCCCTAGGGTTCCCCCAAGGCTCTTGCCTGTCACCTACCCTATACAATGCTTACCCAAAACTCCTCTTTGCAGCCATGGATGCCATGGGTGTCATTTACACAAACTTCGCTGACGACACCCAGATCCTCATACCCATCACAGGAAACTATGAGCGTGACCCAACCTCCATTAATAAGGTGTACTCTATTATCCAAAACTGAATGGCTACGAACAGTTTATGCCTTAACGATGAAAAAACAGAGATCTGCACCGTAGGTTCACCTGCTAGAATAAAGTCTCTTCATACAGACTACTCCACCATTACCATGGATGGAACGAACACCCATCCCAGGTCTCAGCCAAGTCAAAACATTGGGTGTCCACCTTGACGCTGACCAAACATATCAGTGCCCTTTCTTCTTCTACGGCCTACATGGCTAAACTGATTGCACCAAGTCGCCAATTCCTGACCCCACAAAACTGCCTCACACTGGCCCGAGGCCTCATACTATCCAAATTAGATTACTGCAACATCCTCCTCCTGGGAACCACAAAAACAAACCTATCAAAACTACAAATGTTGCAAAACAAAGCCTTACGTGCAGCCTTCGGATTAAAAAGAAATAAACATATCCCCCATATCCGGAGTGAAGCTCATTGGCTGCCCATACATTTCAGAATCCTTTTCAAAACGCTCTGTGTCACCCATAAATGCGTCCCCAAAGTAGCCCCACCCTACCTCGACAATGCCACATTGCAAAAAAGTTCCACCGGATCCCTTAGATCTGATGCCAACACTCAGTCGTCCCTTGATTTTAAGAGCACAGGGGTAGGGGGGGGGGGCAGCTTCCCAGTAGCAACACCCAGGATCTGGAACTCCCTCCCTTCCCACATCAGGAATGAGCCCTCACACCAGCGTTTTAAGAGTCTCATTAAAACGTGGCTCTTTAACAAATTCTAACTTGCTACACGCTCTTTGTGCAAACACAGCACCGCATGCATAGTAATCTCAAACTGCTTTCCTTAGTTACCTGTATAAACCATCTGTAACCCACGTGCTCGACACCATTACCAATGTCAATTCTGCCCTAATTGTAAATGCTTAAAATGCATTGCTCTTACTCTGTAGCCAGACAAGTATGCACTCTGTAGCCTACGCCATGATACCTCCGGGTTGGGGCGTATAAGAAATGCTATAAATAAATAAATAAATAATGAGTCTAAATATCTTGTTAAAAAAGGCAAACTGCAGGATGGCCATTCAAAGGCGGCCACGTTTCCGCCCTTTTTAGGCTCTCTCCTGATAACCATGTCCTGGCTAACATTGCAAGTAGGCGTCCGCCTGGAGATCTACACACAAAGCACGTCCGTGTTCAGGAGCTCCTGATGGGGCAGTGGAAACCCCATCTTTGTTGATTCTGGTTGCAGAGCTCTTGAAGTCATTTGGACTGTAAACGAGTAGCGCTTCCCGCCCAAGACCGGGACTGTAAATGCACAACATTCCTCCACTCTTTCCCTGCGAGCCGCAATTTTCAGAACACTGAATTCGGCGGATGCTCGCCTTTGAAAGAAGTGTTTTTAATTTCTAGAGGGAAGGTCACCACCGGTGGAGTGGGTGGAGACGGAAATGTATGGGGAATTGGCGTGTGGCTATTTCAGTGACACAAACTGCACATGAACACAGCACTGCTGAGTCACAGATATCAGGGTGTGTGTAAACACTAATAATGTCATCTTTCCATCAGTTTGAAACACTTTTTTGGATTTGCTTTTAGCATTCTCATCTTGGTTTTAACATAGCTCTTCTCCCAGGATGTCCATGACGTACTGTGTTTTTTTGTATCTTTCTTCATATCCTATCTTGTCTGCTTCCTGCTGTAAATTTCACAATGTCCTCTCTTTTTTACCCAACCCCCTTCTTCTGGGCTGAGTCACCCACTAAAGCACCTTCTACACTCTTCCTCTCGGGAAGCCACTGTCGCAGTGTTGTGACATCTTTCACAGTTACAGGGAAGTGAGCACCTATTTTCATATCAAAAACAAAATGCTGCTCCTCTGCAAAACGGTTGCAATGTCTGCTGGAGGTTTCTACTTGTTTGCAATTATCTTTCATCAAAGATTATATTAACACGCAAGGCGAAGTATATTGTACCCAGTCACTTCATCTAAAACATTACAGAGTGGTACATTTCACTGCATACAATAACACAGAAAAACACAGCAACCATTAAATAAATATATAAAGGGTAGTGGGTTAAGGGGTTCAAATGGGGCGGGATGGAGTTGGGGTGGCGTTATAAGGGTGGAAAATTGGGTTTTTGGGGGGACCAACCCCCAAATATAAAAAAATTACAAAATCAGTGTTTTTAGTGTTTTGACCCCCAAAATAAAACAATTGAAAAAATCAGTGTTTTCGGTGTTTTCACCACAAAGAAATGTACCACTCTTCCTGCGCATGTATATTTTACAGCCCTAAAAGTTCAGCTTCCAGCTCCAACTGCCCACAAAAAAGCAATCCCAATTCCAGGAGTACTGCTAGTAATGGCAGTGACAGAGTCAGCGGTGCTCATATTATTGGCAGTACCAACCATAATGATGCAGCAGTATTAGTAATATTGTTACCCGTTACCATACTAGCAGCGCTATCAATAGTGCTAAGAAGAGTAGAACGGATAGTAGACGTGCCCTAAGAAGTATTAGTACTACTGGAAGAGCAGTAATACTACTAAAGCCGGGAGGGGCACACCTTTCCCATCTGTGCAGGTCTACTGATACTGAGAAGTGGAGCACCCCAGAAGGTGCCTCCATGCTGTGCAGCAGGATGGATCATCATTCAGCAGAAATCACAAGAGAAGTCGCTCAGATGCAGCCGGCTGTCGCCAACTGAAATGCAGCAGTCAATGCCACCAATGCAGCAAGTAGGAGCGGGAAAAGTTATTAAAGATGAGCTGTTTCGTCTGAGGGTTGCATTTGTCAATGCATGCAATGCAGCTATTTTTTAAGTAGGAGCTGAAAAAGATGTTAAAGATTATCTGTTTGGTCCAAGAGTTTGCTTTGGTCAATGCACCAATGCAGCAATTTCTTAAAGCTAATTTTTACATAGGAGCGGGAAAAGATATTAAAGACGAACTGCTTGGTACAAGAGTTACATTGGTCAAAGAGACCAATGCAGCAGTATTTTTTTAAGTAAGATCGGGAAAAGATATTAAAGATTATCTGTTTGGTCCAAGGGTTTGCTTTGGTTAATGTTAGGGAGAATTCTCATATTTGTGCTAATTCCTCTCTTAGAGACCCCGGAGCTCTGTTGCTGACCTTTGGGACTCTGTACCTTTAATTCTGTTTGTTTTCTGTGTTTATTTCTTTTGGTTATGGAGTTTTAGACAACTCCATAGGCATCATCTTTTTATTTGTGAAACAAAGCACCCTCATTGCAGTGGCACAGGGAAGCCTTTTAAGCTGTCCCAAAGTTTAAATACCTTCTCTGGGATAAACTACTGTTTCCCAGAAAAAGTAAAGTGAAATTGACTTTACTAGTCTTTTCTAATTCCTAGACCCAGCACACCCTATCTTACAATAGAGTGCTGGAGGGGTTACCTAGTATCCCCTATGTCTAGAAACTCATGTAGCAGTCAAACGCTACCCTTTCCTCTCAAAATGGCTGGTGGCAGTGGTTTTACAGTGAACTACCATCATTTTTCATGACCGCGAACACCGGTAGCTTTAAATCGCGGGAGCCACGTTTTTCAAGATGGCGCCTAAGCCTCCTTTGTCTAAACGGGTCCCGGTCTTCTTTTTTCGCCATTTCTATTTGGAAAGGTCCTTCTAGAGTTTGTCTCTGCGTGCTAAACCAGGTTTGGTCCCTTTGTTCCTACGCCTTTGGCGTGCTTCAGGACTGAAGACTGCCTCTGGGGCTCGAGTGTCTGGGGTAGGCAGGAAGTGAGGGGGGGTGCCTGAAACTCACTGTGCTTAATCTCCTAGGAGACCCAAATGCACTCTGACATGATTGGCTGGCTGACTGTCCGGCAAGGACAGCCACCCTGCTGGGTGAGTGACAGCTAGGCTGGAATGAATGGGAGAAAACTGTTTAAAAGGCGAGTCTCTTGGCTTGGAAGGCAGAGTCGACCACTGGAACGAAGGAACCAAAGACGAGCTGGAAGAGGACGACTTCTCCCTTTGAGTTGGTGGGACCAATCAACTTATAAGCCACCTGGACACCATTCTCGTAGCTGGTTGTATTTTCCTCGGAGTGCTGCAGGAAACCGAATAGCCAGGGAGAGGGACACCAGTTTATGTGCTTGACGACAGCTACCAGAATCGAAGATCTGCTTTTGCCAGCTTTTTGGACCAGTCCCCGTGCAGTGCAGGAGTCCCCTGACCTCCTCCCTCTTGTCCCCACAACTGAGGCTCAGGAACAGCGAGATCTGCAGGAACTGCCAGGAACAGAAGTCTTCAGCTGGATTTTCTTCTTTATTGCAAGGTACTGTGAAAACCCGACCGAGACAACTTACCTCTCACTGCGAAAGTGCTTGAAACTTTGACAACTTGCAGGCCTAGTAAGCTTGTGACCCGACATATGAATCTTCCTCATACGAACTACTTCTAAGAACTTCGGCAAAGACTTTTCCGTTTAACTTCCAGAACTGCTTTATCCGATACAAGACTTTAGCCTATTGACTTTGGCCTAACCAATTGCATTGAATCAGCTCCTCTGGCGACCTCAGACTATTTGCACTGTGTAAGAGTAACTGTAATATCCATTTTCTTAATTTATGCCTTTTTGCTCCTACTTCAAATGCTCTGAATGCCATTTTGCTCCTCCTTCAAACTAGTTTAAATGCTTCAGAACCTGATATTGTGAAGTACTGAAGTATATTTTCGTGTGATATAGATTGCCTCCTTCTAGTGAATGTTTTCTAACTGACTGTGTAATGAATTAATAAGTGTTTTACCAAGAAACCCTGAGAATAAGTGTCTATCTGAATACTTGTAATTATAGACCTCCGTCTAACATCCTTACAGCTCACATTCCCTCTTGAGATAAGCCTGACTGCTCAGCAGTGCTACCACAAAACTGTGTAGTACAGACTCATACCAAAGGTCGGTTTTGCTTACACTTGTAGTCTTAGTCTTGTGTAGTGGTCCCAAAGGGTACTGCATACAAACTCTTCCTAACAGTTAATGCGACCAATACAGCTATTTTTCTAAGTAGGGGTAGGAAAAGATATTGAAGAGGAACTGCTTGGCCCACGGGTTGCATTGGTCAATGCGATCGCTGCAGCAATGTTTTATGTGGAAGCGGGAAACAATATTAAAGAGGAACTGCTTGGGCCAAGGGTTGCATTGGTCAATGCCATCACTGCAGCAATGTTTTAAGTATGAGCGGGAGAGGATATTAAAGATGAACCGCTTGGTTCGAGTGCTCTGTAGAATTTCATTGGCTCTCCATCTCCAGGCCGACCTTAGGGTTGCAGTTCGGAATGCTATGACGAAAACCACATTGGCTTTTGATGGCTTTCCATGGCCATCAGGGCGGTTATCCTTCATAGGCCGCCTTTCCAGTGCAGGTGGACATTATGAAACACCTATCAATGCTACCCCTTTGCCAGCAATGTGCCTGGCACTATGCCTGGCTCTGCGATTGCAACCCTCGGATATGCTGTGCTTGGAAACACATTTGATTACTAACTGCATTCTGCCGTACGCCAAATATATAGCCTATATGGTAGCCCTATTACCTTATAGGTATGACGTCCTTCTGTTACTTTTGTGAACCCTGTGAAAAAGACAGGTTTCCTCCCTCAGGGGGAGTTTGACTGACCAATGAGTTGGGAAAGAAGAGCCTGATTTCTTTGAAACAACTTATGCAATAATCAGGGGTCTGCTATCTGATGCCTCCCAGATTTTTTGGACTACATGGACCATGATGCCTGTGTCCATTGTTTATGCTGTCCAGGGCAACATCTGGAGAGCCAAAGGTGCCAGATCACTACAGTGGACCATTTCCAAGCAGTGAAAATCCACCACTTAAACACCCCACCCAGGGCACCTCCCCTTATGGATATTTATTTGATCAAGACGCCACACAGGGCGTTCCACCCGAGTTTTGGGACTGGTGCTGTGATTCTTCTCCCAGAAGTGGTGTTGGGAGACAGGCGAGTTGGTGTCTTACAGCGGGCTCCCAGTGGAGACCTGTATGGCGCGTAGGGTGGGCGAGTGCGCAGCATCGGGGAATGTACCAGAAAACGTCATTGTTATAAGGACAGTGCACATCCTTTCGGATGTGAGGTCTTGATGTCTTATGCCACTCTTGAGGTACCCATATGAAGGCTCTTATGTGTTTCTGAGACCTTGAGTTACCGATCCCAGGAGTAGCCTCCAGTCTGGTTTGCCAGATAGCCACAATGACTGTACATGAAAAAGAAATTACATATAATGAATTTCAATAGAAGATGTTTGTTTTTCAGTCATTCTGAAACCGTCTGGATTTGACTGTTATGTGAATCCACAAGGACAGCCTCACTCGGCTTGGCTCTGCAATAGGGCCGCAACGCAAGGTATGCCTATGCTACGTAGGGTCCCATTTCCAGGGAGAATGAGCTTCTTAAATAGAATTCATTAAAATCTGCAAACCTCAGTTGAGGCCACTGAAAGTTCCAAAATGTCTGCAACTTGAACATTGTCCGGCTATGCCAGTCACAGTGGCGGCTCGTGATTATTTTGATTGGCGGGACGTAACTATTTCCCACTAATGTGCATTAGTGACCGAGCGTAGCGAGGGAATCCAAACCAAACAGGGAGGGTTTGGTGGGTATAATGGGTTAAAATTGTCATTTTACAGCACACTTTCTGTAAAAAATGGGTAAAAGACATCTTTCTATTGGTTTTTAGGTTAACGCCTCGATATGTCGAATAGATGCCAAAAGTGCACAGGAGCATTTTCTGAAGCATTTTCATGAAACCACTGCCCACAATTTGCCAGTATAAGAAAACATTCATGCTGGCTGTGCCCGTATTGGTCCATACTGGCTGCACCAATATATTCCAGTATTGCCACATAAGAAGATATGCACTTTTGTTTTGCCCATAATGCCGGTAAAGATACTATAAAAAAAATGTGACCATGCTGGTTCTACCAATATATGCCAGTATAGCCATGTAAGAACATACTCCTGTAGGATTTACCCAGAATGCCAATAAAGGAATGCCCTACCACTGTAAGAAAACATGGACATACTGGTGGCACACCCACTCAGATTCTGGCTGGGGATCCCCTGTTGTCCGTTGTGACGAATATTGAGAATTCCTGAACTGCTGGGGGAAAGTTGCTCATTTAAGACCAGAGAGAAAACCAAAGAGTGAGTGATGGAAATCATAGAACAAACAATTCTAAGCCACAGGACATCCTCTCTTTGGCATTCTAATTCACTGCACTTTTTAACTCACCTGCGCCATTATCAAAAGGGACCAACTATAGTAACGTCAGTCCATGAAGTGTCCTTGAAGGAGTACCCATGTAGGCCATCATGCCCAGATAAGAGCACTCATCATGTTGTCAATGCCCATAATGCCAGTACAGTACAAAATGCCATATCACTGTAAGAAAACATGTCCATTCCAGATGTGGCAATAAATGAAACCCTGTCTGCAACCATGGGAAAATAAAGGCAGTAATCAAGCAAGCAGTGCCAAAGTCATCAGTTTTCCTTTTGTGAAGGCATGGGATAAGCATTGTCTAGGTACTGTCATAACGGTACTACCTTGCTATTAGATGCAATCAGCCTGAAAATGGGGTGTGCAACTTGGCATATGATGTCAGCGCCTGGCAAGTGACTATCTAATACCTACACACAAGCAAACACGTTTTCTTTGCCAGTGCTTGTTTTTAATAGGGCTTAAGTGCAAGGAAAGCATGTAAGAACACACATACATCTTATAAATAAAGTGACTGAAGGCACACTTGGTTACAGCATTTTCATTACACCCGTAGTGCATTCATAACTGCAAATAAGTCATTAACTTGCAGAAGACTGCTTAGAAATAATCCTGGCTGGCTCTATAAAGCGCAAAGCTTGATACTAGTACATGCTAGAAATCGTGTTTATAACCAAAAACCAGCACATGCTGTATGCTCCCCAAACAACCCAACTGCCACCTAACCGTACTCCAATGTAATAGTTTCAGTTTATAGATGACTCCACCTAATAGTCAAAACTAAAAACGGACAAAACAACCTCTCAAGACCTGTCCACGTGTTGCGTGTGTGTCCTGCTGTTTTAACCTCAATAATAGCAATCAGTGTTTGCCATTAATAAAATATGTGCTCCTGGTGGCTCGAGCCTCACATTTTTACGAGCACTCTGAAAATGTCCCTGTTGTATGATCCTGGGCCGATCATTGCTTTCATTTATTCAATATCAAGTGCTTGCCAGATTTGACATCATGAAGAACAGAAAGCAAAGGATTATGCAGAAGCACAGGCACATGAACTCACTGTGACAGCTTACTTTGTTAACCATTCCAATTGTGAACATTAGCTTTGGACCCTGCACATCTTTAACACAAATGCCACAGAAGGCACTGTTTGTATTTTAGAGTTGGGTTCATACTGCATGGGAGGCTATCGGGAATGCTTTGTGAGAAAGTTCCCAAGCTGCTTTACAGGAATGAAGCGGAAGCAGCTGGCTCGGTGGCTGCAGAGAACACTCATGGCTCAGTGGCTGCAGCATGGCTCAGTGGGTGCAGAGAACACTCATGGCTCAGTGGCTGCAGAGAACACTCATGGCTCAGTGGCTGCAGAGAACACTCACGGCTCAGTGGCTGTAGAGAACACTCCTGGCTCAGTGGCTGTAGAAAACACTCAGTGGCTGCAGAGAACACTCATGGCTCAGTGGCTGCAGAGAAGACTCATGGCTCAGTGGCTGTAGAAAGCACTCAGTGGCTGCAGAGAACACTCAGTGGCTGCAGAGAACAATCATGGCTCAGTGGCTGCAGAGAACACTCATGGCTCAGTGGCTGTAGAAAACACCCAGTGGCTGCAGAGAACACTTAGTGGCTGTAGAGAACACTCTTAGCTCAGTAGCTGCAGAGAACACTCCTGGCTCAGTGGCTGCAGCATGGCTCAGTGGCTGCAGTGAACACTCATGGCTCAGTGGCTGCAGCATGGCTCAGTGGCTTGCAGTGAACACGCCTGGCTCGCTGGCTGCAGAGAACACTTCTGGCTCAGTGGCTGCAGAGAACACTCATGGCTCAGTGGCTGCAGAGGACACTTCTGGCTCAGTGGCTGGAGAGAACACTCATGGCTCAGTGGCTGCAGAGAACCCTCACGGCTCAGTGGCTGTACAGAACACTCCTGGCTCAGTGGCTGTAGAAAACACTCAGTGGCTGCAGAGAACACTCATGGCTCAGTGGCTGCAGAGAACACTCATGGCTCAATGGCTGCAGAGAACACTCATGGCTCAGTGGCTGTAGAAAACACCCAGTGGCTGCAGAGAACACTTAGTGGCTGTAGAGAACACTCCTGGCTCAGTGGCTGCAGCATGGCTCAGTGGCTGCAGAGAACACTCCTGGCTCAGTGGCTGCAGCATGGCTCAGTGGCTGCAGAGAACACTCCTGGCTCAGTGGCTGCAGAGAGCACTTCTAGCTCAGTGGCTGCAGAGAACACTCAGGGCTCAGTGGCTGCAGAGGCACAGTGGCTGCAGAGGACACTCGTAGCTCAGTGGCTGCAGAGAACACTCATGGCTCAGTGGCTGCAGAGGACACTCATGGCTCAGTGGCTGCAGAGGCACAGTGGCTGCAGAGAACACTCATGGCTCAGTGGCTGCAGAAAACACTCATGGCTCAGCGGCTGCAGAGAACACTCAGGGCTCAGTGGCTGCAGAGACACAGTGGCTGCAGAGGACACTCTTGGCTCAGTGGCTGCAGAGGACACTCATGGCTCAGTGGCTGCAGGGGCACAGTGGCTGCAGAGAACACTCATGGCTCAGTGGCTGCAGAGAATACTCATGGCTCAGTGGCTGTAGAAAACACCCAGTGGCTGCAGAGAACACTTAGTGGCTGTAGAGAACACTCCTGGCTCAGAGGCTGCAGCATGGCTCAGTGGCTACAGAGAACACTCCTGGCTCAGTGGCTGCAGCATGGCTCAGTGGCTGCAGAGAGCACTTCTGGCTCAGTGGCTGCAGAGAACACTCAGGGCTCAGTGGCTGCAGAGGCACAGTGGCTGCAGAGGACACTCATGGCGCAGTGGCTGCAGAGAACACTCATGGCTCAGTGGCTGCAGAGGACACTCATGGCTCAGTGGCTGCAGAGGCACAGTGGCTGCAGAGAACACTCATGGCTCAGTGGCTGCAGAAAACACTCATGGCTCAGTAGCTGCAGAGAACACTCAGGGCTCAGTGGCTGCAGAGGCACAGTGGCTGCAGAGGACACCCATGGCTCAGTGGCTGCAGAGGACACTCATGGCTCAGTGGCTGCAGAGGCACAGTGGCTGCAGAGAACACTCATGGCTCAGTGGCTGCAGAGAACACTCATGGCTCAGTGGCCGTGGAAAACACCCAGTGGCTGCAGAGAACACTTAGTCACTGTAGAGAACACTCCTGGCTCAGTGGCTGCAGCATGGCTCAGTGGCTGCAGAGAACACTCCTGGCTCAGTGGCTGCAGCATGGCTCAGTGGCTGCAGAGAACACTCCTGGCTCAGTGGCTGCAGAGAGCACTTCTGGCTCAGTGGCTGCAGAGAACACTCAGGGCTCAGTGGCTGCAGAGGCACAGTGGCTGCAGAGGACACTCATGACTCAGTGGCTGCAGAGGACACTCATGGCTCAGTGGCTGCAGAGGCACAGTGGCTGCAGAGGACACTCATGGCTCAGTGGCTGCAGAGGACACTCATGGCTCAGTGGCTGTAGAGAACACTTGCTTGTGATTCATATTAGTTTGTGTACAGATCACGTTATATTTTATTTTTTAACACATAGATTGTTCAAGGTGACAACTAGTCATAATAATGCTGGGTTTTCTCATAGTGTTTACAGATCCACACTGCTTTAAACAATAGGGGTCACCATTATGCATAAACTTCCGGTGCCGCACATCATTTCTCTCTCACTCTCTATACACGGGCCACATACGAACATACTTATTCATGCGCCTGCACTCCCAGTCACACAGCCAGACACAACACTTACACGCATGCGCGCACGTATTCATTATGCACAAATAGAGTTCTACACTTAACTGCACATCGACCATCCAAATCAACTGCATACACACGGGACACACACTGGCCGGAATATTCCACCCAGCCATGATATGCTAGGATATGATATGTCATATATAACGCGCCTATACACAAGTGTTTCAAGGCGCGACTAGGCAAGGGACAGTGGAGTACATGCTATGAAATAGAATAAATAAAAGCAATAAGTAAAAGTGCGGCCAGCTGGTGGCAAGTGCAAGGGTAAGTGCAGACATCACGTTCCTCAACCATACTGCCTCAACAGTTCACAGGCCCCTGGATGCTGTCAATCAGGGGGCCTTGCGACATTTCTGGGTGCCAGACCTTCTACCCACTTCCCCTCATGCCCCCATGCCTCCTGATGATTTGGTTTAGTAAAACAGTGCCATGAGACCGGAGTACACCAAGCTCCGAACAGATTCAACATTGTAAGCACTGGGCGCGGCCCTCTACACATAACCATGCCCAGAGCCTGGATTCCCATGGCCACATGATGGCGCTGTGGAGCGCTGCATCAAGTGAAACTGAAAGATAGATTTAAGTTGGGCTTACATTTCAATAAAAATGTGCATCTTCTTTTCTCCTACTGAACAAACAAACAAGGGGGAGGGGCTCTGCCCCTGCGCCGAGACATACCAGCCGCCATTGGCCAGTCACTGAAACACACCCATGTCATTATACTATGTCCTGTTCCGTTTGGGAGATGGAAGCCTAGTCTGGATTTTTGCTTTGCATTTTGGGACTTGTAGTCCAGGATTAACTCCCTTTAAAGAGAAGACTTTTGGGGAAGATTATTTATTGGGACTGAAACTTCGCTGATTCTGTTTAATACAGATGCACTCTCTTTTAGGGGAAAATGTTCATGTAAAATTTGGAGGTGCAATTTGTAGGCCGCTAAGGGATTTTAATGGTCTTTTGATTAGTTAATTTTATGCTATTTCTACCTGTACTTTAAGTGTTTATTCTGGTATTGAGTGTTTTAACTTGTACTTTTCTTATTCACAGGATGAAATGATGAAATGTAAATGTATGGCTTTTTCTATGTGATATGTTCATGTAATATCTTTGTAGTATGTTATGTACACAATTTTTTAAAAGTATAGAATTAACAATGGGGGAATCCAGTCTTAGAAGTTACATCGTGCAAAGGAAAATCAGAACTGGACTTGCATCTTCTGAATGGAATTAGGCATGTTGGCATCTATGCAAGTGACATAGGCCTAAATCTTACTCGGAGCGGAGCGCAGGCACCCTGTTTGAAGCAACATAAGGTAAACATTGTTAAGCAAACACATAGGGCCTCATTACGACCCTTGCGGAAATGGAAAAATGATGGCGGAAATGCAATACCGCCATCGAACACCGCTCGTTGCGATCATGACCCGTCACCGTAAAGTACGATGCCATTAGCGACACCGCAGTGAACGGCAACGCTAACTGCACCAAGTACGCGCACGCGCGCCTTGCAAAACCGGAATCACCGCCATGGCGCAACGGTACGCGAATTCTGACCCTAGCGGACATGTACTGAACGCCATCAAGCACGTCGTAAAGTACCATTCCGCCATGGCGAGAAATACGGCAACGCGAACCAACCGTAAATGGCCCACTGAGTGCCTGTACTCCACTCCCTGGCCTCATCGCACAACTCCTGGCAGGCGCAATGTACTCACACTATGCAACCAGTGAAATCCACAATTCACCCATGCATGCCAACGTAGAAAAGCATGCAGGGGCTCAAAGCGCCCCGTGAGTGGGCATCCATGTACGGCATGTCACCATAGCCGTACTGACGCAGCACAGGCATGTGAAGGTACAATACATCAAAATGAAAATCAAGAACACATGACACAAAACAACAGTAGTCCCCCATCGCTTGCCACCAGCGCAAGGCAACATCCAAAACAGCATCCTGAGGGGGATTGCACCAGCCCTGTACTCATGCCAGTAAACAAACCAACCATCAGCAGAAGCATGTACCACACAAGTCGGCAGAGTGACTGAGCAGCCAGGCTCATCCCAAGAGGGGCCGATGGGAGCTGCAGGGCACAGATGGCATCAATACAGAAGCTATTCCAATGGACATGACCCCAGTCCCCCTCCAACAAACGCACGCAAACACAGTCACCTGTGACCAGCCACATTCTGAACAACCCATCATTCCACCAATCGACCTGGCTGACAGGCACCAGTCGGCCAAAAGCCAATCCCCCGCCCCTGAACAGCACATCATGTAAACAGTCACAATGGCAGCCTCTATCCGTGACCATACTGTGCTACGTAGGCAAACGCGGCCAGTACTGTACCACACAACTCAACTCAGAAGGCGGAACACAATGCAGATCATCACGCAATACATACCGCCACAAAGCGAAAATCGCCACATCACCTGCAAAGAACAACGCAACACGACAAATATCGGAATACAATTTAAATGCACATCCAAATGACAAAGGCCCCACAGCAATTTGCAAAATACCACCAAAACAACCATCATCACCGAGGGCTGCATCTGCAATAATTGACCGGCTTCCACTTGTGTGACGCCCTGTACCATCATGGCACACAGGGCCTACATCAACGTACCAAAAGGCAACATGGAAGCGGCAAGAACCGCAGGTCCGTCCCATGAGGCAGGCACTAGTCGAGCTGAAAGGCCGAAATGTTGCACCTAGCCACCAGTACAGCGTAAGGGCATGTGGCCCATTGGCGATCGTCCCATATGATCGAAATGGTGCTCCACTGATTCACCCGAAGCTGCAGGAGTCGAGAGTAAAAACCATCTGGAGGAGTGGCGTAGAGATGGCATCTGCAATAGGGCAGGAGATACCTGTCACCCAAAAGAAACACAAATCAACCGATTGCATTACGGGACTCATGATGCATTACAATCTTCATTCAACACACCAAATCCACACCCACATGCATGCTAGCCCACTCCAAAGGAATATACACACCCCTAAATCAGTATCGAATCATAACGAAACCAATCGAGCTAAATACACCATTGGCAACGTCGGTTACTGTGCATGCGTCCGTCAAGATAGAACCCATGACATGGGATTAGTAACGTGCCTAGACACAAGTGTATGAAGGCGCGTCGAGACAGGGAGGATCCGACAAGGGCAGATAGACGTATGTCCCACTATGGCAGCCTTGCATCACATAACGCAGGGGAAGGGGAGTGAATCAAAAAACCCATGTACATGGCAGACCCTAAACGGAATCATCAGTCCATGCATCCACACATCATTCCCTCATCCCGCAATGAAAACGCATGAATATTCACTCACATAATATGTGAAACTTCCATCGCGTCTGTGCGTAATGCAGTCCGCAAAAACCACTGTGCCCCTGGCCGGATCTGTAGTGTTGTGAAGCAAGATGGATTTGGGAACGTCCTGCCTTATCGTCCACTACGCTATTGCGCATCCCATTCAATTCATATCATTCATTGCCTGCTCGTTATGGGCCATGTCCCAAGGACATTCTACAATAGAACGTTACATTTCCAGCCAGACCTGTGGGCGTATCCTCGCCGCTACTTCAAAACCCAAAATGCTGGCCTTCGAATTCCTCACTTGCAACATTACGTCGAAAAGGCTTCTGTGAACGCTTGCATTCACAATTACATCAATGTAGTGCGGCTGTGTGTCATGATGCTAACTGGCTGCAATCACAAATGGGACGCCACGCCCGTCGGTGAAGTACGTTACTGTGCTGCATGAGGGTCGGCCATCGATCGAGCCCTACATACCACTGACTCTTCACAGGTATGTAAGCGGCTGCAATCATAGCATGTGTAACAATGGGAGCATAGCATGAAGATCAGTCAAAGTACATCACACTGCCATCGGGATTAGATACATGATTCAAATCCCAAGATGCCATGCGGCCAAATGCAGCCTTACGTGCGGGACGTGCTCGACCAGAAGGGATTGCATCTGCCACAGATTCATTCAATCAGCACAGGTGGAGGCCATACAGGCCGACAGCACATATATTGCAGACCCAAACCCCTCCCACAACCACTCCCACTCCAAAATGCTACCGGCAGGACTAGCGATGTTGGGCCTGGGGTACCAGATAGCACTGCAAGTGCTACAACTACAAGAAGACGACGAACAACAACAGGTACAACAACCGGGCGCACAGGGGAGACGGAGGAGAAGGAGGAGGAGGAGGGCAAGGCAGGGTCAGCAAGGCCCACAAGCACTGCCACTACCACCACGCAGGCGGCCCGCAATCCCACGCCTCCGAGCCGATCCGTTCAACCTCACTGCTGAGCAGATCCACACCCTCTACCGTTTGGACCGGGACACCATAATCGCCATTGTGGACATGACACATGCTGACCTCGTGAGCATGATAGATAGCCCAACCGCCATCCCACCCCTACTGAAGGTGGTGTCTGCACTCCACATCCTGGCCACAGGCACCTACCAGCACACAGTGGGACAGTTGCATGGCATTTCACAGCCACTGTTCTCACGGACACTCTTCCAAGTGCACGATGCCCTCCTGAAGCACGCCGACGACCACATCACACTACCACGCACGTACCAGGAGATTACCAACGCTAAAGTGGGATTCCATGCACTTGGCGGCATCCCGGGTTGCATTGGTGCCATCGACTGCACCCATGTTGAATTGGTTGTCCCACATGCCATGGAGGTCCAGTACCGCAACCGGAAACAATTTCATTCAATCAATGTACAAATGGTGTGTGACTCCAACAAGATATTTACGCATTGTTGTGCCAGATTTCCAGGATCTACCCATGATTCTATGGTCCTGAGGAACACAAGAATACCACGCTACATGGAGCGACACGCAGGGCACAGATCCTGGCTACTCGGTGAGTCTCATTCCATGCATGACATCGTGGCCCATTTGATGCGTCAATGACCTTGCTGGGGGGGGGGGGCTACTTAGCACTATCATTCCACTGACACCCTTTATTCGTCTCATACAGGTGATGCCGGGTATCCACTGAAGAGATGGCTCCTTACACCAATCCGGAACCCACAGAACGAGCATGAGGAGGACTACAACCATGCCCACTCACGTACCCGTGTGGTCATTGAACAGGCATTCGGCCTACTGAAGGCTCGTTTCCGCAGCCTCAGCAGGTCTGGCGGGGCACTCATGTACAGCCATGAGAAGGTTTCTAAGATGGTCATGGCATGTGTCATGCTGCACAACATGTGCATACGTAGGAATGTGCCCATGCCCCCTGACGCTGTACTGCATGCACCTGAAGATGATGATGATGATGAGGGTGGGGATGTGGAGGCACCTCAAGGAGTCCATGAGGCACAGGATGCACGTGCAATCCGACAGAGCATCATAGATGCATGCTTCTAGCAACCACGCATGGTGCCTATTACACGGAAAGGGGACCTGTGGCACTGTGTGTGTGTAGTACAGGCACATTGTGGACTGTACGCCTATGAAGGCCTCGTACGCAAATATCAATGTCCACACATGTCATTGGATGATAATGAGGTGCTGTATTGTTAATGTGATTTGATTTATACACCCTATGGACCCGCCACCCAGTGAAGCCCAACACACCCCCTCCACCCTACTACCTCCCCCCCCAACACCAGTGTCCAAATATGCATGCTGTCCGTGGGTAGACGCTATTGCAAGCCCCCTCTACGGGTATCAGGGGCACCCCTGCCCGTGGAGCGCAGGTTCCTGCCAGATCTGCGTTGGGGGCTGCCCTGGACGGAACTTGCCACGGATGATGTCTCTGCCTGCTCGCGTCCATGCATGTCTCTGAGGGTTTGTGAGAGCTCCGAGAGCACACGGCGCACAGCAGCAAGTTCAGCACAAACGTCTTTGGACGTCGCATGCAGTTCCCCCCTCAGGCTCTCGGTGCTTTTCTCCATTTGTGCTCTCAGGCTCTCGGTGCTTCTCTCCATTTCTCCCCTGAGGCTCTCACTACTTTTCTCTATTTGTGCCCTGAGTGTCTCGGTGGATGTTTCCATGGCTGCCCTGGAACCCCCGCATTCATTTGCATGGTCCTTGAGTAGCGTGGACGCTTCCTGCTGTTGCTCGATCAGCAGGTCGAGGGACTGTTGCCTCTGCTGGGCCATGGACATTTGCGGTGGTGTGACAGGGGGGCTGCTCAACACATGTTGCCTTGGCACAGGACTTGTGGGGGTTGGCCAGTCGTCGTCTTCAGGGTGCCCCTGCGTGGTTTCGTCATGGTGTAGGGGATGGAACATGCAGGGGGATTGGGAAAGGTCATGGATGGTACCTACGTCGCCAGCACTGTTTTCCGTGTCGGAGCATGCTGGCATGACAGCTGTGTCACCTATGGTGCTGCTACCACCAGAGGCAGTGCCATCAGATACGTTCTTTGGGGGGACCTGTGGTGCTGGGGTTGTGGACTTGCTGGCTGCTGGGGTGCCTGTTGCAGTCCCCTCCAGTGTGCTGCCACTTGATTCCTGCTGCTGCCGTGTCTTGATCCTTGCACCTGAGGTGGAGGCTCCTGGGACGTTGGTCCTGGCCCTCTTTGCAGGCGTGCTGGTAGGGGTGTCCTGCAGCTCGTCGTTGGTATCGGACCCTGTGGTGGAGTAAAGAGGGGCGAGCGTTAGTTATGGGTCTGTCGGATTTGGAATGGCAACGTATCAAATGCATTGGGGTGGTACATGAGGCTGATTTGGGACTGGGCCTTGGAGGTGGTCTCATTTTCGTGTGGATTGAGGATGCATTCATTTGGCTGCCTGCAGTTAGGGGGTGCATGCTGCACATGTAGGGGTTGTTTATGGCTTCTTGATTGATTTGTTTGTTCATTCTGACTTTTAGAGGGCGCTGTCAGGGCAAAGTATGTATTGCACTATGGGGTCACATGGTACTGCACATGTTCGTGGTTTGTGGATTTCGCATTGTTTCTCTTGGCCAACCTACCTGATTCTCCGGATGTCGGCACTCCTTTCTCCATCCCTCCGACTCCCTCTATGCTCTCCATTCCTATGGTGGAGGCGCAGATTTCCTCCCAGGGGGTCAACTTGATGGGCGACTCTGAACCCCCCCCGGTAGCTGTGGCGATGTTCCTGTTCGCAGAAAGTATGCTGCGTACGCGGATCCGCAGGTCGTCCCACCGCTTGCGACATTGCTGTGGCGTGCGGGGTGTTGTCCCCACCGCACTTACGCGCTGTGCCACCAGGGCCCATATGGCCTTCTTGTTGGCAAGGGCCGTCCTGGTCATTTGACTGGAGAAGACGACGGCGGAATTTTCCTGGAGGGTCTCGGTGAGCACGGTCAGTTCCTCTCGGGAGAAGTGTACCTGCCGCTTGCGGTCACACGCTTTCTTGGCTACCTTTCCCATATTTATTTTTTTAACTGGGGTTGCTAACGGGTTGGGATGTGTGTCAGGGTCGGATTTTTTATGGTTGTGTTGGGATTCGGATTTTATAGTTGTGCGGCGTGCTGTTTCCCGTTCCGGCCACATGCTTTTACTTCCGTTTCCGTATATTTACGGTGGCCGTAATTTGCGGTGCACGCTCGTTACGGTGACCGCTCATTACGGTGACCGCTAAGATGGGTGGCGGTATTGCACCTGGTGCAGCGTACGGCGGCGGTAAGGGCCGTTTTGGGGTCATTTCCGCCATCGCAGCCTTTCGGATTCCGCCATGGCGTAATGCTCGTGCCCGATGGGTCGTGATTGGCCGCACTTTGCTCCTTCGTGCAATGGCGGAAACGCTATTTACGCTGTTGCGGTCCGGTCAGTCACTTTCCGCCAGGGTCGTAATGAGGCCCATAGCCACAAAGTCAACAGAAATCAGAAAATCAGCAAACTTAGGAAAGTAATAGCCCCTTCCATTTCAATGAACGCCTTGTTTCCCTGTATCTCTGTGCGCTCAGTCTGTAAATGGCGGTGGCTGTAGCTATTAACAGGGATGGAAAACGGGCTTCAGAAGATGGGAGATGGCCGAGAAGGGGGGAACCCCAATCTCCAACACCTCACACGCATGCAACGTAGAAAATAACTGACCTGATGGACGGCCCCAAGAACCTCAGCTGCTTTGGTCACTCTCTCGATCGAACCGGTCAGCGCCATGAGGCTCTCCTGTAGCTGGGTGGCCATCTCCTGCCACCTTTCCTCCATACAGCTGAGGGTCAGCCTCTGGGAAAAGCAAGAGACCTTCACAAAAGGCTGATCAGAATCCATGACCCCCCTGAGCAAAGCAAGACACCCCAACATTAGGCAGATTATCCTGGCTGCACTGCTGAGGAAGGCACCCTAAGATAACACGGCTCAACTGCAGAGCAAAGAACAGCACCCCCAATATTAGCAACGTTACCGCGACTTCAATATAGAACTTGTTTCTAATGTTCGGCTTCCTGGCAAAATACCTGCAATATCCACCTAGTAATATTGCGAAATACCCCAAAATTAGGCAGATTACCCTGTCTGTACTGCTGAGGCGGGCGAGGCGCCCCAACATAAGCCCAGACACCAAGGCTCCGCTGATGAGTAAAGATCGACCGCCCGGATGCTAGAGACTTTACCATGACTCGATTGCTAAGCAAAGCAGGACATATCAATGTTGAACTACTTTCCACGACTCGATTCCTAAGCAAAGGAAGACATATCAATATTGAACTAGTTTCCATGACTCAATTGCTAAGCAAAGCAAGAAATATCAATATTGAACTACTTTCCATGACTCGATTGCTAAGCAAAGCAAGACATAACAATATTGAACTAGTTTCCATGACTCGATTGCTAAGCAAAGCAAGACATATCAATATTGAACTTGTTTCTATGGCTCGGCTGCTAAGCAAAGCAAGACATATCAATATTGAACTACTTTCCATGACTCGATTGCTAAGCAAAGCAAGACATATCAATATTGAACTAGTTTCCATGACTCGATTGCTAAGCAAAGCAAGACATATCAATATTGAACTTGTTTCTATGGCTCGGCTGCTAAGCAAAGCAAGACATATCAATATTGAACTACTTTCCATGACTCGATTGCTAAGCAAAGCAAGACATATCAATATTGAACTAGTTTCCATGACTCGATTGCTAAGCAAAGCAAGACATATCAATATTGAACTTGTTTCTATGGCTCGGCTGCTAAGACACTATGACCCGAATGATATGTGAAGCAAATGCTGCAATATTAGCTTGTTACCATGACTCCATCACTGAAAAAGGCAAGAGACCCCAACATTAGGCAAGTTACCATGGTTCTACCATTGGGCAAAGGGGGTCACCTCTAGATTAGGCCAGTCATCAAAGCTAAACCCGTACTGAAGCAATTCACCCCAAGATTAAGACGGTCAACATCGAGCAACTTCAGAGCTAAGGAGACACCAGCCACGTTAAAAGGCCACACACCACCCCTATGACTCAAACGCTGATCAAAGCAAGACCCTCAACGTTAGATGGAGTACCACGGAAGACCACCGATCACCACAAGGCACCTCTGTGCCACTGAGAAGAGCTACACACCACAACGTAAGCATTGCCACCAAGGCTAAACGACTGATTAAAGCACGGCAGTCCAGCATAAGACCAGTCACCAGGTGTAAGCCAGTGCGAAAAACGATACACATTAAAATAAGGCCAGAAACCGTGGCTTAGCCCTCGTGTGAAACAAGACACCGCAATATCAGGCAAGTTGCAGTGACTTCTTGAAGACCGAGCTCTCCAGCCTAAAACCAACTATAACAAATGGATGCTCGGCTGGAGAAGATCAAGGTGTCAAATCATTAATCTAGACCTCCTCGATCAACCAATGAACAAGACTGTACTCAACACGAGAGCAATCATCTACGATCGGTAGCTGATCACTGTAGACCACAAATCCATCCGTAATCGCAAACCAACCTCAGAGGAAACTAGTGAGCATTCATCTCCCTCTGAGCAAAGCAAGAAACCACAGCATAAGACAATTCAGAGGCTCTATTTAATTATAATATTTTTTCAAACTGTGTTCTTTTCAGAACCTTTTGAATCCTCAAAAAAATCTTGGTTTAGAATCCTTTCTTTTTCCTATTTTTGATCATCTTTTTGTATCTATAACAGCAATAAATGTGGCTCTACCAGTGGAAAAGTTTCACATCTATAGTCTTTTTTCCATATCGATGGTGGGAATAACTTGGTCACGCATTAGGCATTCTTTAAAGTATTTTGCTTTCCTACTACTGTATTTGGATTTGATATGCATGAACATAATCTTGATTAAGGAATGTGCAGTACAAGCCTTTACAGCTTCCCCACTGATTTCCCCACTTACTCTCTATGTTTTCAGTTTGCGAAACCTTAAAAATAAGTATAGAACTACAAAAAATAGTGGAAACTTGATGGAGCCAACTATAGGTTCTTTTTGATAAACATAGATGAAAGACTTTATGTAGTTACTGTTTGTGCACGGTTTTCAATGAAGGGCCCCAGGGTCAGGAAGTGTGTGGTGCTCTATACAGAAACACAGTCCTATAACTGAAAATGAAAGAATATAAAGCAGCGTGGTAAAAAGTGGCAATCATGTTGTTGCTGCCACTTTTTTGGCCGGTAATGGAATTACTGATGTTTTTACTGCACCACTGAATTTTGAGTTTGACCTTGAAGTGGCAGACATACCTCTAGCATCCCCCACTTCAAGGATAAAAAAGCAGAAGCATCGTAAACCCACGGGACGGAATGGCGATAACAGTAAATGAGTTTGGCGGTAATTCAGCAGATTGACTGCCAAACGCATAATGAGACCCAAAATACTAATCAAAGTATTCTACCTACCAACACATAGGCCCTCATTACAAGTCCGGCGCTGGACCATGGTGCTATTAGCACCATGGTCCATGCCGGAGTCCGGCATGGTGGATGGCGGAATTACCGCCCCATTCCAAGGTGAGTGGGGCGGTAATTCCCCATTCACCATTTGCCCTTCCCCATTCCCATTTTTGCCCCATAGGGCATAATGGGGATGGGGAAGGCGTTAATTACGGCACCGTAAATTACGGTGCCGTAATTAGCACCACGGTCGCTTAGCGCCTTGGACTTTAACGCCTGCAAAAAGCAGGCGTTAAAGTGTGAATCAGGCGTTAAGGGTTAACAGCGCCGACTTGTAATGAGGGCCATAGTCCTCTAATTCACTCAGTTCGAATATTATTAAAAAAGAACTTTGAAGAATATGTTGATATTCTTAAATAGCTCTCTGCATTCCACACTTGAAAAGACAAGAACGTCGCGTGGATGGATACATGAGGAAAGAAGGCTACGTGTGCCAACATTTTAAGTCTAAAGAATCTGTACTTAGCAGTAAAAGGTAAGACCTTTGTCTGAATATGTGTGAGAGCTGTTTGATATGATGATTGTTCAACATGATTCACCAGAGGTTTCTGGCGCAAACCAATTCATTGGAGGAGTAAACATCTTCTACGCAAACGCAAGGCACCCCATCTTTAGATGAGTAATCGCCGTACAAGCAACCGAGCCAAGAAGACACCACAAGATTAGGCTGGCATGAATCGCCATCTGAGCGAAGAAAAACACAAACACTGCGACATTACACCAGTAGCCAACGAGAAACATCAGAACGAAGCGAGATAGAACTAAATTAGACCAACTAACAATAATCTTCCCCTGAGCAAAGAAGGTAGTAGAAGATTCCGCCATTATTGACCGCTGCTCAACACAAGAAATCACAACATAAGGCCATTCAACACAACGTTCAATAAAAGCACAATATTGCAACCACAATATATAGGAAGCACCAGTAGACATTTGAATGGTGGGACGAAGAAACATCATGGTCACTGACACAGGCATAGCCTCAACATCAGACATTGGTCCCACCTTAGATTGGAAACTGATCCAAGGACTAGCACGAGACACTAAAATAACTAAGCGTGTAAGTCATGAGCTGTCACTCCCAGGGACATGGCAACTTTGACGTGGTCCTGACCTGCAGGACGGTTCGACATTCATCCAGCTCCTGCTGTATGTTCTCCTCTGCCACATCCCGCGCCCGCTCCTCCACCTGCACCCGCCGGCGGAGCGTAAAGCTGTCACAACGGAAAGCCAAAGACAGGTGGGCAAAGGCGGCCTGCGGACAGAAAATTCATGTTAGATGACGGGGTAAGAAGGCCTCTTGAGCAAAGCAACTGTAATCTACTGCCCTCGCCACACAGACCCAGTGCTTGGATTGATCAAATTGCATGAGAAAAGAAGACCACGCCTTCAAGTGTCACGCAGGATCGCCCCCGTAGGCCACAACACAGGCAGCTTAATGTACAGGTATTCGATAGGGGATAGGCTGCAACATCCTGTAGAGAGTGGAAGCCAGATGAAATGGCCCCTCGTGTCCACCCACCTACAAGCCCCTCCCCCCCAGTGGAAACAACAGGCGCAGCCCTAAACACTGTTCCCTGGTCTGTTACCTCCACATCCTGTTCCGTCAGCGAGACCCTGGAAAAGAAAAGGACCCATATTATTGTGAGATGGCATGGTGGGCACAGGGGAGACTCTGGGTAATGGTTGCAGAGTTGGAATGACATTACAAACAGTGACAGAATCCCTGCCCCCCCCCCTCCTCTGGTTCACTGACTGCAGAGCAGGGCCTCGTTCTCCCACCCAGTAACAAAGGCTGCAGATTCGCCTCTCTTCTCCTCTCCTGTGTTACACTGGTGCAGAGCCTGGCCTCTCTACTCCTCTCCTGTGTTACACTGGTGCAGAGCCTGGCCTCTCTACTCCTCTCCTATGTTACACTGGTGCAGAGCCTGGCCTCTCTACTCCTCTCCCGTGTTACAATGGTGCAGAGCCTGGCCTCTCTACTCCTCTCGTGTGTTACACTGGTGCTGAGTCTGGCCTCTCTACTCCTCTCCCGTGTTACAGTGGTGCAGAGCCTGGCCTCTCTACTCCTCTCCCGTGTTACACTGGTGCAGAGCCTGACCTCTCTACTCCTCTCCTGTGTTACACTGGTGCAGAGCCTGGCCTCTCTACTCGTCTCCTGTGTTACACTGGCGCAGAGCCTGGCCTCTCTACTCCTCTCCTGTGTTATACTGGCACAGAGCCTGGCCTCTCTACTCCTCTCCCGTGTTACATTTGTGCAGAGCCTGGCATCTCTTCTCATCTCACGTGTTACACTGGTGCAGAGCCTGGCCTCTCTACTACTCTCCCGTGTTACACTGGTGCAGAGCCCGGCCTCTCTACTCCTCTCCCGTGTTACACTGATGCAGAGCATGGCCTCTCTAATCCTCTCCTGTGTTACACTAATGCAAAGCCTAACCTTTCTACTCCTCTCCTGTGTTACACTGATGCAGAACATGGCCTCTCTACCCCTCTCCCGTGTTACACTGGTGCAGAGCCTGGCCTCTCTAATCCTCTCATGTGTTACGCTGGTGCAGAGCCCGGCCTCTCTACTCCTTTTCCATTTTACAGGTATCAGGTAATATTATCCCCATATATATGGTTGCCGTAAATAATATTGCCGGGAAAAGGTCGTGGCGATAATATATGGGTGATATGGGGACAGGGGCAAAAAAATAAAATGTAAAAAAAAATAAAAAAAAATTGGGGTTGCAGGGGTGTCCCCCGCATGTTCTATGCAATAATGTTGCCACAAAAAATTGCCATTTTTCGGCGAGATTTTTGCATGGCGAGATTTTTGTGGCGACATTATTACATGGAACCGTTTTACACTGGTGCAGAGCCTGGCCTCTCTACTCCTCTCATGTGTTACACTGGTGTAAAGCCTGGCATCTATACACCTCTCCCGTGTTACACTGGGGCAGAGCCTGGCATCTCTACTGCTCTCCCTTGTTATACTGGTGCAGTGCCTGGCTTCTCTACTCCTCTCCTGAGTAACACTGGTGCAGAGTCTGGCATCTTGACTTTTCTCCCGTGTTATACTGGCACAGAGCCTGGCCGCTCGACTCCTCTCTCGTGTTACACTGGTGCAAAGCCTGACCTCTCTACTCCTCTCCTGTGTTACACTAGTGCAGATCCTGGCCTCTCTACTCCTCTCCTGTGTTACACTCGTGCAGAGCCTGGCCTCTCTACACCTCTTCCGTGTTACACTGGTGCAGAGCCTGGCCTCTCTACTCCCCCCTCATAGCACATGGGTTACAGGGCAGGGCATGTTTGCTTACATCCAGTTACAAAGGATGCAGTGCATCACCTCTGCTTCTCATGCCTTCCCTGCCATAAGCAGGAGGGCATCACCGCCCTCTCCTCGTATAGCCTACACTGGCAGCATAACCTGTCTTCCTTACTCCTTTTTTTAATAACATGCTCAATCCAGAAATTAGCCTCTGAGTGTGGGACCGGCATTCAAACCTGTGTTGCTCTCCATTGTCTGGCTTCTGAGGAAAACGTGTTACTTCTGAGTTATCCTCCTGACTCCATTTTTATCTTCCAGATCAAGCCAAAAATTGGCGCAACATTTCTAGAATATCTTGTGATCCTGTACAGAGGGGCATGACATGGGCTACTGTCTTTTGGGCGGGGTCAACACACAAACCCGATTTGTATATGGTTTGTCTTCCATGTGTAATCCCACATATGGCCTAAAAAACAATAGAATGCAATGCTACACAGCAGAAATCCATGTGCTTAGGTCCAACAATATTGCACAATTGACTGGGATCCTGAACCCCAAATTAATTTGCAAAAAGGTATTTTCTAGCTGGTCCCCACAACCTTATCAAGTTGCTAGGGAAGCTTCCCCCCCCACCCCCAAAATAAACCCTTACATTTGCTCAAACGTTGCACTAGGGAATGTGACTCTGCTTCAAATAAGGAATAATAATAATAATAACAATAATGCACATTTATGTTATAAAATTCCAAGTTGCCTTTTTCAATTATTTTAAAATTAGCGTAAAAGCCTGTGTACACCGGCTAAAGTGCGCAAAGAAAGACATTTTCAGAGTGTTCATTTATTATGTGGTATATTTTAATGTAGTTTATGTTAATCGAAAAATAAAATGTGTAAAGGATTTTGCTACTTTTACGTTGTGGCATAGTAACCGCAAACAGAATCTCTCCGAATCCAGTGAAAGATCAACATATATGGCCAATTTTTGTATTTGCTCCTCTTTGTCTTGGATTCCAGTTACAGGTTTTGGATTCAAATATATAATTTTGAGGAAAGTCAGAGTAGTACAATTCCTGTGCAGCATGATTCTCTTCATTCAACTTGATGTAAGCTGTTAAAATAGTATCCCTGCCTTGGGCCTTTTCTGCAGCTAATTGTATGTTATCATTATTGAAATACACATTTTGTTCACCTGGAAGATGAACCTGAAGTCTTTTTATTGTATGTGTAAGGCAACAGCTCCCTCTAGTGGTGATTACAGGTGAAGACATACACATCTTGTTCGCATTGGAAGATGAACTTGAAGTCTTATTATTGTATGTGTTCGCAACTGCTCCCTCTAGCGGTGACAACAGGTGAAGCTATGCAAATTGGCATTGGCGCTATACATCCTAAGGCAACAGCTCCCTCTAGCGGTGATAACAGGCGAAGCTACTGCATCAGACAAACATGCAGGGACAAACATACATCTGGCCTTTTATTATATTGTTAGCTGGGAATGATTGGAAGCAGTGTAGGCGAATGATATGTAATGTAGAATAGTCTTGCATAGTGCACTGCTGCCATTTTGGCAGCCGCTCTCCTCATGGTCTTGCAAGAAAAGATGGGTGGGTGCTAGTGAGACAGAGGTAGAGGCATTTGGAAGTGCTGTGGTGCTCAAGCTTGCAAGCCGGCTGTGCCCGAGCCATGAGTGCCATTGTAGATTCTAAGAGGTAGTGGCTGTGAGAACCTTGAGTTTTTGTTTTCTCCAAAAGGGAGATGCCATGGTCTATCAATTGGAATCAGCACTGGAAGTGCTTTGATAGCCATTGATGAGGGGGTGTGATGGTCCTAGTGAAGTGAGCTGTAGTGTTGCTCGTTTAGTGCTGTGTGCGTGAAGGCAGTTTCCTCAGTGTGTGGGGATTGATACTGTGACTAGTGTGAGATGGAGATAGATTCTGATGAGAATTGGTTAGGGTTTGGGAGTGGTTAAGTGAATTTGAGCGTTTTCGTTCAAGAGTGTTTGTTTGCTGCTATTCAAGTGTTTGTTGATTATCTCCATTTGCCATTGGTTCTTGTTGTTCCAGTTTGGTTTGGAGGCCAAGAGGAGATTGGTGCAAATGTGCCCCACCTGTCCTTCTTAACTGGTGCCTTCTGTGCTCGGCCATTGCATGTTTGTGAGAAAGTCGGTCGGATTATATTTAGAGGTCGCAGGGAGAGCAACCCTATTGAGTCCGATCTTCCAGAGTCCTCAGCTGGTGAGGTGTGTGCAGATTCGAGGCATGTTCATGTAATTTGAGCCAGAGGAGGTCAGTCCGATTGATGCCACAGAGGGTGTGTGACTGTTTATTGAGGATTTTGTGCTGGTTTCGTACTTCCTATCTGCGCAGACATCTGGACATTCAATGCCATAGTTTATTTCAGAGGTGACCGAAGAAAGATCCTCTGTGGCGTTTTCTGCTGAAGCTTGGCCCCATTCCTAAGGGCGCACTGCTGGATCAAAGCGTTCTCGATGATTTGTAGAGAATGGAATGCCTTTGGATGAATTCTGGGCACCTGAAGTGGAAAGACGGTGGGCAAAGTATGGAGTTTTTTTTAAATGAATCCTCCACGCGATCAGGACCCTGTGGAGTGGTCGGAGGGCTGGGGTTATGTGTTTGTGACTTCAATGTCTCAAAAGACTAGGTGCCCCATTTTGGGTTTATTGTAGCCTATTCAATATGTTATTTGTTGGCATTGTCTGGTCTTAAGAGTACTAGAGTGAAGGTCAGGTAGGGACTGATCTGTCAGATAGTTCAGTGTTTAATGAAGCAGCCCCTTAAAATGGCTTTCACCTGCGGTTCGAGAAGGACACAACCTGAAAGCGGCCTTGTATGTTGTTTCGTTCCCGTCAAGGAGAGATCCAGCGATCCAGCCTAAAGAGCTATCTTTCAATTGGATGGCATTCAGTATACTTAGCAGGACCCCATGGCTGATAGTATCGAAAGCAGCAGAGATGTCCAGTAGAACGCAGTGACTACACAGATCAGGATCCACATTCTTTTTTGGGGTGTCCCAGTGCTTAATTTGTGGGGGGTGTTTGCCAGGGCTCAGCCCTAGCACTTATGTCTGAGCCCTGGCACTTTTTGTCTCAGACTCAGTTTGATTATGTTGTGGTGTTTTGGCAACTTTATTATTGTACCAGTTACATAATAAACACCTATAGAATCAGAGCAAAATATAAATGATGATTTTATTTTAAACATGTGTCTCATGTCAAAACACAACGAGTATATCATTTTATGTGTGTGTGGATTGGTATTTGTAAATCACAAATCTGTAGTAGTGACGGAGTACAACCGGCAACCACAATAAGCCGGTGGGAGTTTCAGCCTTAACCCGATATATGTTGATAGCACGGGAGCAGCTGTGGGTGGTGTCAACAGTGGGTGGGCAGCTGCCCATCCAGTTGTGTCATGGGCGTGTTAGAAAATATTTGAGCCCCGGCACTTATTTTTACATATGTATTTTATTGAATTTCATCCTGGCGCCATTTCCCCTGAAAGGGTGAGCAGATGTTGCCTTTGCCAGTGTGTAAGGGTGCCAGTTGGCTGAAAGCACTTAGTCGGCAGAGCAGGATCAGTGTGCCAGGATACCACATCAGTGTAAGAAAGAGGTGCCCCTTCCGCTTTACTGGCTGCTTTTTAGGCATGTTGACAATAAACAAGGTGAGTCCTGATGCTAAAGATGTCCCAAAATATCTGTCACCACTATTGTCTGGTCCACCTAAAACGCCATTGGAAGCTAATTGGGAATGAGATGTAATATGGATAGAGCCTGCCCTCCAGTGGCCATTAGGGGAATGTCCTCATTGGTTAATCGGAGATATCCTAAAACGGTTTCACAATCATACAAGTTGTGAATGGCTAGATCATGATTATGTATATATATAATGAAAGAAAGCCAGAGGCCGAGGAAGAGGAAAATCCTAGGGCCAAAGAGGCCGAAAAAAACAAGGAGGGGAAGGCGCAGCATCTACATCAAACGTGGACAAGCCGGAGCGATTAACACGCTCTGGAGCAAAGAAATAACTCATACAGACATGAACATATCGGACATGTCTATTATTAATTTGTCCGCCAACCCCTCACAGCTGAAGAAACTAACATACTACAAATGGGCCTCAATTTTTGCCCTTCGTCAAGATACGACTATGCTGAAACCAGGATTGACTTTGATAAATACATGCGCAAAGTCAGATTAAAAAAATTCTTCGCCATGGATCCACCAAAACTTAAACCTAAATTAAATCTCCAAGGAGGCACTGATGTCTCTATACAAGATATGTTCACCTTAAGGGATTTGGAATTTTTAGACACTGAATGTGATTTGGTCACTGATGTTTGGGACCAAAAATCTGCCTCTATGTATGTTGATACTGCTTGGCCTGGGAAGACTTTACTCAAAGCCAAGTCACGCTTTAACCCAGTATTCAATCCGGGGGGCCATGTTGAGGCCTTCCAGGACTTGGTTGTCCATGATTTGAAGAGAATCAGGAAACAACATGGGCCTTATAAACCCAACCTTACTGTATCACAACAAGGCACCATTGAACGTTTGAGTATGATGACCGATTACATTATCAAACCATCGGATAAAGGCATGAACATCGTCCTCATGAATCGTGGGGACTACATCAAAGAGGCACATAGACAATTGCTGAATAAGGACTGTTATGCCAAACTGACTGAAGATCCATCAGAAATCATGAGCGACAAATTGGGCAATCTCCTGCAGACTTGGAAGGAGAAAGACTTGTTGGGTGAGGACATTTGTTCGTATTTACATCCGAAGTTCCCTGTGATACTGACTATCTATTTTCTGCCTAAAGTACACAAGAGCCTCATTAGACCTCCGGGCAGACCGATTGTCACACTATGCGGGGCCTTGTTAGAACACACCTCAAGATTTATAGATGAGACTTTGGTGTCATTTGTTACTACTTTGCCTTCCTATTTAAGGGACACCAAAGACTTTCTAAGTTGCATAGATGGTATTCCATGGGAATCTACTTTTCTATTAACAACACTTGATGTGGTTTCCCTCTGCACGTCAGTAAGACACAGTGATGGCCTTAAAGCTTGTGAACATTTTTTGCACACACGTACTTTGAATTATCTCCAACATTCTCAGATGATTCTTGAGATGATTTCGCTTTGTCTAACAAACAATTGTTTCCTCTTTGATAGGCAGTTCTACATGCAGCTACAGGGGACTGCTATGGGTTCGACTTTTGCCCCCCCTATGCGAATTTGCTGATGGGCTGTTGGGAAAAATGTGTGTTTTGGCATCCCAGAAACAGTCATCATACATCCAAAATTGTCCTTTGGCTAAGATATGTTGATGACTTGTTTATTATCTGGGAGGGGACTAGTGCTGATTGGTTGGATTTTGTTAATATTCTTAACATCAATGATCTGAATCTACAATTCACTGAGAGCCACAGCAAGACTGCTATCCCATATCTGGATATTCATGTTACTGTGGCTCAAGGAGAATGGACTACCAGTCTATACAGAAAGCCCACTAGCTCCAACATCCCACTCCATGCCAAGAGCAACCACACTACTGCCCTAAAATGGAGTATCCCCTATGGGGAGTTCATTCGCATACGAGGGAACTGTTCTAAGATTGAAACCTTTGATTGCGAATGCGCCCTCATGGAATACAAATTTAAACAACGGGGTTACCCTAAGCAAATTTAGGAGAGAGCTTTTTTGAAAGCTAGAAATATGGCCTGCTCTCAGCTACTGTTAGCAGACACTTCGGAACATATCACCACTAATATCAGTGAAACATGGCTTATTTTGACATTTGGAGCTAAAGCTCACAACATTCGACAAGTCATGCAGCGTCATTGGCATATCCTTAAATCTGACGAACATTTAAATACCATTTTGGGTGATCGCATTAACATCACTTTTCGGCAGTCCACCTCATTTAAGGATACATTAGTTCCCAGCTTTATGAGGCCTATTAATAATGCATTGACTAATGATTGGTTAAATACCAAATCTTGTGGCTTCCATAAATGCTCCAAATGCAAAGCATGCACGTACACTGTTAACAAAACTTGCTACACACAGCCTATTTTGGGTAGCAATGTCAAGATCGCATCCAGAATCACCTGCGATACTGATCATGTGGTGTACGTTCTGACCTGTCCTTGCAACATGTGGTATGTGGGTAGTACCAAAGGCAAACTAAAATTGAGAATACTTCAGCATATTCCAGCCATTAGAAATATTGATTCTAACTATCCGATGGCTCTGCATTTCCAGTCCCAACATGACAGTAAATTGGAGGGTTTTTCCTTTTTTGGAATACGAACTGTGCCTAAATCACCCAGGGGCAGTAATCGGGAGTTACAGCTGAGGCAATTGGAGACTAAGTCCATTTTGGACCTCGAGACGAAGAAACCTAGGGGTCATAATCTAGATGAAGAATTATATACCTTTTTAGGAACCTAATATTTTACATTTGTTTTTTATCTCTGATGAATTACTTCTGGATTTTAGGTACCATGTATGTTTTTTATATGACCCCGTTAACATCTGCCCTTGTCCTTTAGTGTTTTCTTCTAATTTCAGTCATCAAGTATATTCCCCCATGTTTTGACGTATTTTTCAGGTTGATATTTCATGACATTGTTTAGCCTAACTTGTACAATTTTGGTTTTAACATGTACAGTAGTAGGGTGAACTTTTTATCCTGATCACTATGATGAAAATATTCTTACACAGTATGTTGGTTGGATTCCTTATTCGTTTTCACTCTGTTATTTACTCTGTCTCGCCTTTAACCTCCCTTTTTGCTTTGAAGAGGGTTATGTTACATCTTTAGAGATGCAGGTACTTACTTAGCAAGGGTTACTTAGGTATGATACCTCTTTTTTAGGTCTATTAGAACCTAGGTTTTTTATTGGGACTATCAAGCACATGTTTACCAACTTTTAGCAGTAGAAGGCTTATGAGGAAGGAAGTTTGCCTTTAAAATTGGGGCATTTTAGGGTTTAAGCACTTGGCACTTTATTGTGGATTAATTTGTTGACTATTCTTCAGCTGTCCATGGATGCACGGTTTTTGTGCCATATATTCTTTCGTAGAGAGCAGGGTTATTTTTAAATATTTGACACTTAATGTCATCTTACATATTTAATGATCTTTTAATTGATCTTTGCTAACCTTGTGTATGGTTTCATGCTTTGTAATATCAGTATATTCAGGTATAGATAAGTGCATCCATGGACGTAGAGCACTGTGCACATTATTATTGCTGTTGAATTTGCGACTCTTAATCCTTTTTATTACTCTCCCTCTTGTTTCCCTTATCTTGGCTGCTATGCACTTTTGCACCTTGTTGGCTGCTAATGCACTATGCACTTTATACTGCCCACAGGCTGCTACATTTACCTGAAATGTCCCATTTTTACCCTTGTGCATGCACGATGTAAATTATATGTTCAGGCATTTTGAGACGATGGAATTTATTGGGGCATGCCCATATGTCACACAATCAATTACACGTCTGAAATTCACACTGTGGGACTGTGTTGAAGGGATGGCACTATAACTGCGTGTGTGCTAATGTCTAACGCTATTTTTTATTTTTATTTTTATTTTTCTGGACGGTATTTTCAAACTGGGCTTCTTTTTTGTCCATATTAATGTTTATATTGTTTAGAGGTAAGGCCCAGTCTGTTTTACCCCCGTACATTGTTTACACTGTGGGAGTACCTTATTTTTAATATTAGGTTCCTTTCATACAGCGGTGACTACACCGACTGGTTACCTCCCATTGTTATGATTCCTTTTTTTCACACGTTATATGCTGTCTCTTCTACAGTCCCTACTCTGTTGACTTTCGTGACACTTGTGGCAGCATTTCTGATTTTAAGACGTTACTTAATGTCCAGATTACTTCGATGTGTACTCCATTTTGTTGTACATTAATGAATGCGTTGCCTTTGGTACACTACAACATGGCCGCCTTGTGTACAATACATTGTATTGATTTGTGCAATGGGACGCTCTATGCATTGTTACCATAGCGTTTGAATAACGTTTTAAGGAGTCCCTTGTCTGTGTTTCCCCTACCTACGTGAACAAGCGGTCGGAGTACCGCGAAACGCGTTGTTGTGTTATTTCAGGTTCCTCTTTCCTATGCACTTTTGATAAATAAAGAACATTTGGTGCTGCCTGATTTTGCCATCAGGCCTTTCATTTTGCTGAAGATTGGATTCTCTTTATTCAGCTGTTCTCGGGAGTGCAACCCGCTGGTTTTGCCCTGTTCAGGGGCTCAATTTTCGTTCGAAAAAAATAAAATATATATATATATATAAATATATATTTGCGCGTTTGTGTGTGTGTCTGTGTGTTAGATTGGTATTTTAATTTCGAAATAATTTCCATCGATTATGTGCTTTTAAACCACCCCTCTATACTTTATGTGCAATAACAATAACAGAACATGTAACCCATATATGCATATATATGCATGGTTGTACCTATATAAACTTGTTGTGCTTATATATGCACATGTATATAATTATAATAATAATCACAAGATAAATAAGTTACTGGCTCTTGGTATTGTATGGATGTTGGCTCTTGCCACTTCGGGTCCTGTGAGTAAAAAGGTTGGGTTACGGGTGGGTTAGTGGTAGCAGAGAAGAGACACCTCCAACAGCACCAATGTAGCCTCTTGGCCCAGGGCATGGCACCTGCATGAAAGGCTATACCCAGGGTAGAGTGACTGTTCTGGGCATGTCCAGATGGCACAGAAGCTTGGCCCATTGTGCTTAGGACATGATTTCAGAATATTAAGTGAAACAACATTTGGAATTGTATTTTTGGAAGGAACTTGAGGTTGGTCACCCTAAGTTACCTGGAGGAACCCAGACGTGGACCCCTTGCTCACTGTGCTCAGAGAGGCACAGCTTCACCTCACTGATGAGGCCCAAACAGGCGGAAACACGTGTATGGGGTTGCTGTTGGTACTCTTGATCAAAGGAGGTTTGCCTGGCATTTCGGTGCTGGACTGCCCTTGTGGGCGGGACAAAGACTGATATGCAAATGGATATTCCTCCTTTGTGAAAAGTCCAGTGAGCAAAAAGCGTGTGCTGCAGACTCTCATAGTGGGTAAAAACCACTGAACAGTTTATCATCCCGTGTTCTTTGGAGAGAGGGGTGTCTGCTACCTTTTTTGAATATTTGGAATAATTTTGAGAAAAAAATGGTTGATTTAGAAATACTGCTCAGAGACCAGTTAGAGCAGTTTTTCTAAATCGACCGGTCACACCCCTTGACACACACAATGGCGCACAGGGGCTGATAGGCGCGGCTAGGCCGGAAGACTGGAGTCGCTGTGTGTAACTTGGAAGGAACGGGAGGGCGAGGAGGTACTTGGGTTTGTGTTTGTGTGGGGTCGAGGAGGAGTGTTTGTTGCATGGAAGGGAGGGGGCGTGGGAACAAGTAATTGTGAGTGTGTATGAGTGTGTGTGTGTGGGGGGTTGGGTGGGAATCTTTTTGGTAGGGAAAGGAGGGTGGTGGGGAATAAAGCCGTGTTGGAGGGGGTGACGCCTCACTCATTTAAAGGGTGAGGGTGAGCAGGAGATTAGCTTTCAGGAGGGTTTAGGGGCGGGGGTGTGAAACCCCCTGAAATAGTGATAATTCAAAAAACTTGAAGGACGGACAAAATCGTCAAGAAAAAATCTGTCTTTTTTGTGGGCCTCCTTCAAGATGCAGAAATATCACATGAAACCGATTTGAAGCCATGCCAAGCAGGTACTGCAAGTGAGGTCAATGGATCCAGAGCATGGCCAAGAGACAAAGGCCGGGCCCCTCGAACATTGTATGTTCAGTGTGTCTATGGCATGGTGTAAAGTCACGCCACAAGAACACTAACCAGTGGGCAGTCTGGGCAGGTTCATTGTGCTTGCAGCATGGCATTGGCTGTGCCGCTGAGACTGGGAACGCTCCTCCTGGCCACACGGCATACCCAATGGGCACTATAGGTAGGGCCATTACGCCAGGCGTATTCCAGGAGGCCATGAACAATTCAGCATTCCAGAGAAGCACTTGAGAGCACTGCACCTTTAGGCAGGGTATTTCCTCCAGGCTGGTCCACCTGTGATGAATCGAGCATTTCTACTCCCCTGGGTCTGGTGCCGCAGGTAAGATGGTTTCTTTTCAACACCCGCTCCTTGGCCACCCATGCCACAGCCTGTTGTCACCTTCTGTATGATCTGAGTCGTGGCTCAATGATTCCTCCATCTGCCATCTGGTTCACACCGATCCCCTGTGCTATAGCATCCTCAGGTTATATAGGGGTGGGGGCTTGCATGCTGGCAGGGTCCTGGCCTCGATAGACCATCATCTACTTCCTCTTCTGATCTGGTTGTCCCGTCTCAATCGCTATGTGATTCACTTTCTTCCTTTAACTTGTTCAGTCTCTATCATCTACTTCCTCTTCTGATCTGGTTGCCCCGTCTCAATCGCTATGTGATTCACTTTCTTCCTTAAGCTTGTTCAGCCTCTATCATCTACTTCCTCTTCTGATCTGGTTGCCCCGTCTCAATCGCTATGTGATTCACTTTCTTCCTTAAGCTTGTTCAGTCTCTATCATCTACTTCCTCTTCTAATCTGGCTGTCCCGTCTCAATCGCTATGTGATTCACTTTCTTCCTTAAGCTTGTTCAGTCTCTATCATCTACTTCCTCTTCTAATCTGGCTGTCCCGTCTCAATCGCTATGTGATTAACTTTCTTCCTTAAGCTTGTTCAGTCTCTATCATCTACTTCCTCTTCTAATCTGGTTGCCCCGTCTCAATCGCTATGTAATTCACTTTCTTTCTTTTTTTATGTCAAGATTACCGGTATTAGGCAGAAGATCCTCAGGGCTAACACCCAGCTGGCCGTGGATGTAACTGCTTCCATGCTCTCTTCTTACTCCTCGTCCAAATTCCCTTTCTTTGTGGACTCTGACATTATAGTGGCCATGATGCGCCTCAAATCTACCTCCCCTGCGGACTCCATCCAGCTTGGCATTAGTAAATAGATTATCCCTTCTATCGCACCTCTGGTGTCCTCGGCTGTTAATGGTTGCTTTACCGAATAGTTTTGTTCCCCCCACTTAAGCAGACTCTGGTAATTCCTCTTCTTAAAAAACTAATCTTGACTCTGCTACCTTCTAATTTTCAGCCCATTTCTCTTCTTTCGTATCTGATGAAGCTTCTCGAATCCCTGATTTTGCCTCTTCTTTGTTCTTTCTTGGAGGTTTCTGGGTTTCTTAACCCCTTTGAGTCTGGTTTTTCGGTCTTGTAGGAGTACCAAATCCGTGTTGCTTTGCGCTGTGGATAGTCTGGTGCAGTTTGTGGATCAGGGTGGTGCCAGAGCCCTGATCCTATTAGATCTTATAGGATCAGGGTGGTGCCAGAGCCCTGATCCTATTAGATCTTTCTGCAGCATTCGCCATTATCGATCATTCCATCTTGATCGATTGGCTTTCCTCTACTGTTATCTCTGGCCCGGTCCTAGGCTGGTTATAATCTTTTCTTTCTGATTGCTGTCTGTTACTTTCTCTCTCTCCTTTCATTTCCCCCCATCCCTATCATCTGTGGTGTACCTCAAGGTTCTGCTCTTTCCCCTCTTCTTTTTAATGTTTATATCCCGCCTCTAGTTAAGCTTGTTCACTCTTCTGGTTTTCTGTGTTACTCTTACACGGACAACACCCAGATCCTGATGCGGCTTGCCCTGTCTTTTTCTGCCACAGCTGCGTGCTGTCACTCTTGCCTTCTTGCTGTCCACTTCTGGATGTGTAATAATTGGCTGCGCCTCAATGGCGATAGAACTGAGGTCCTTATTGTTGTTGACTCTCCTGATTCCTCTCTCTGGTTATCTGCTTCTGACCCTCTGAACTTGACACTCTGCTGGTGCCAGTAGTTAAAGACCTGGGTGTGAAACTCTCCCCCCTCCTCTCCATGGCAGCCCAGGTGAGCTCAGTGTGTCAGTCTGTTCACTTGAAATTGAGAATATTGCGTAAAGTCCTGCCTTATCTCCCTTCTCAGCTCTGTTCTTTGGTTGCATCCTCTCTGATCTCGGGTTCCCTAGATTACGGTCATTCGCTTTATCTGGCACAACCGGCCGATCTTTTACGCCTGCAGATTATGCCGAACACAGCAGCTAAGTTAGCCACTGGAAGCTTCGCGCTATTCTTCTGCTTCGCTAATCCTTGCCTCTCTTCATTGGGTGGCTGTGCCCAAATAGGTTAACTTCAAGGCACTTTGTATTGTGCCCCAGGCTTTCTACAAGACTGGGCTGAGTATTTCCAGCCTAACTGTTGTCAATATTTCCCTCACCGCTCTCTTCACTCTGCTGCTGCCCTGCGCATTTTGGTCCCGTTTTTCAATCGCTCACCCTTTTCTGTGGCCACGGCACAGCTTTGGAATTCTCTGCCTTTTTCTCTTCCTAACATTAGGGATCAGCTCTCCTTCCGTTGCGCTTTGAAAACCTCTCTGTTCTAGGTTCCGCTCTCTCTTTCTTCAGCCTATTCTTCTTATTTTCTGCCCCTCGGGCACCATGATGCCCTAGGTCGCGCTTTATAAATGGGTTTAACATAACGTAACATTGGACACTGTTGTCAGTTTCACTGTATTCAGGCCATGGCTGCAGACTGCGCACCGGCTGCTGTGACAGCTGGGCATGGCTGCAAGCTAGGTGCAGAGCAAGCTAAGCTTACCTGCAGTGCCTACTGGGCACAGCTACAAGTCATGCCCATCACGGAATGCAGGCAGGCAGCGGAGGATTTGTCCTGGAACAAGATGGAGCTCCGCTCTGGCAAAACATGTCTTGCTGAAGTGGCGTTCCGTGTAGGCCCGTGGCCCAAACTGTCCCTGTGCCACAGGGTTGTTTGCTTTGTGCAAAGAAATGCTCCAGAGTCCCTGCAAAGGAGCCTGATGGCAGAGGGAAAGCTCAGAGCGCGGGGAGACACAAGCCCCGCCTGGCAGGTCCAATTGCAAACAATGATTGGCTATTTGCTTCTGATCCTTATAATTGGCCAGAAGCTGAATAGCAGCTTCGGCTTCCAATCATAAGGAGGAACAAGCGGCCAATCGTTGTGTTTGCAGAAGTGCAGTCCGTCATACTTACCTTCCTTGAGGCGATCATCTTCTGCCCCGTCGCCATCTTGGGGTGCTGAGCCGCGCACGCCTTATCTTCCATCCGGATTCGAGTTCCTGCCTCGTTAGATAAGAAATAAAATTCCCGTGCTTCTGTTTATGCCACCTTTCAGCCCTGAATCCCCCACGAGTCTCCACTGCGCATGTAACTTGCTCGAGGCACCTGTTTGCTTTTTGTAATGCCTTTGGCAAGGAGGCTGGGGGTGCAACAGGCAAGAAGGGTTGTTGAAAAAACACAACAAAAAAATAATTGGTGTGTCAAAGGCCTTGATCTTTTGCAGCTTGGTTCACGATGCGTGCAGCACTGTCCTGTCACCCTGGTGTCACTGGCAGGTAGCGAAAGACCGCGAAGGAAGCATCAGTGGCTTTCTGAAACTCAGAAAGTGTGGCGAGGAGAGTGAGAGACAGCGATAGATAGATACCGTGGATTCTTGCCGTTCTGGTAACTCCATTTCTCGTGGCCTACTCACTGCATCCTCTTGCATTCTGGTACTTGTAGTCATGCTATCAAATTGGCACCATGTGGTGCTGAATCTTTCTACTGACCTCTGCTGTGCATGTCAGGTGTGAGTAGGTAGTCCAGTCCTGGCTTTTCAGTTGCAATGAGTGTGCACAGTCCTGCATTACAAAGGAAAAAGCAACACACGTAACACAAGATGAAAAAAGGACTCGCACCTGTTATGTGAAAGCTTTGAATCTCTAAACCGTGCGTTCAGAGCAGTCAAGTGGCATTATTGTGTGTTCTGGATTTTTTTTCTTAGGGTGAGCACTGTGACCAATCAAAACTGCAGAGCACAACTTCCATTATTTGCTCAAAAGGGGTTCTTACTGAATCACTATAAGACATGTCTAAAATTGGGTGCATTTTTATGTTCCCATAATGCTCTTTGCTTTTATGCAAATCACCAGGATTGGGTTCTATGAAGAGATACTGTATTGTGTGACCTGGTTTGGGGCCACACCCCTCAGCCCCGCCCCATGGCCACGCCCATCCATGGATGAGAGGGTTCCCCCAGTACATTGTTTCCATTTCCAGCTCTGCAGGTAGGACTATGTCCCGGCTTTAGTGCCAGACCATGCCCCGCTGGCACTTTCAGTATGTCGCTGCGCCTGGGCGGTGACTGAAGGCAAAGCCACTGGCGCTGCTTATATATTATGCCACGCCCATTGGGTGCCCTCGTTAGGCTCACTGTGCTTGGGCATGGAAGTCTAATGACTGTGACTCCTGGGCATGGATGCACAGTGATAGAGTTTATCATTAAAAAAAGCACTAAAAACCACTAAACAGTTAGGATTATACTTCTATGACAACCTTTACATTGCACTGAAATAACTTGTCTATTAATATTATAGTTACAATGCAACATCTCAACACCAGTAACTATCACCAGTTATGATTAGCCAAGAAAGCTTAAGGCGTGCTTAGTCATGACGTCACACATGGCTCTGGATCAGGCCGATCCTACCTGTTAAGGCCCAGTCTTTCTAAGATAGAGAGTTCAGTGGAAGAGTCCGCGAGCTGCTCTGCAAGCGCGTCGTCTGTGGGAGAAACAACAACCCAGAAATAGTTTCAGGGAAAGCATTACGGATTTCAAGGACATCTCAAAATCAAAGATTAAAAGTGCAGTAAGGCTGTAAAACAGAGGTCTGCAAACTGTGGCTTTGTACGGGTGTTTTTAACTACCATGATTCGTATTTGGCCAGTAGGACAGCTCAGCGGATTAAGCCCTTGCAGCGTTGGGTGAATTGCAGGTCCCATGTTTGAATCCAGCAAGCCAGCTGCTCTCCCAGACACCCTTTCCAGCTTGTGCCAGTTTCAGTCGGCTAATCATTATACATAACACGTTCTATGTAAAGTGCTTTGGCGAAAGTGCTATATTAATCATGGAGTATTAGTATTTGGAGGGTGACCCCATTCAAGTCAATAGATATTAACACTTTTTGGGAGGGAGATGGGGTTCTATTTGGAGTGGGTCCCTATTGAAGTATATGGGCGAAATATGGCTATTTGGGGACACTGAAAATGAGTCCAAGAAGTCTAATGACTTTAAAAACGAGTTGAGACGCGTATAATGGGGCCAAAGGGTGCTTTCGTGTATGCAGGAGCCGTGATAATGGGGAGGACAGGAGCTATCGGCTTATGTGTAAAGCTGATTATGCTGCTGGTAGTTAGTGCAGGTAAACGTTGCCATCTAATGGTTCAATACGGAACAGCATTACATAACAAAAACCGGATGACACCGGCAAGAACCCCAGAATTCCACATCTGTGGACGGCAGACTGGCCCGCCCCGCTTGCAATCCACTGAGACCTTACACGCCCAAGAAAAATGTATAGACATTGGTGTTTCCCATGACAGGAACTGTGAGGCATGCCTTTGATTTGGGTCCAGAGGGAGGAGTTGAGGTAATATCTCTTGAGCACGTTCCTTATTAGGAAATAAGCTGCACGTGAGTAGGTAGTGCGCCTGAATATGAGAGTTATGTGTGTGGCAGGACTCAATGAAACCTCTGACTGAAGCTTCCCACTGAATAATGATCACTAGCTGGGGTCCAGATGCCCTACCCTGACCGTAGATAACAAAAAGCAAGCATTACTAACTGTCCTCGAAGAAAGAACATTATTATTCAGCCATTACATTTAACATTGAAAAATGCACGCCAGTCCGGGTTTTACCTTTATATTCCGGAATATGTAGCTCTGGGTTAATAAAGGGGTACTCCATGACTACAAGTAACAGAATACAAAGTTAAAACCAGCCCTGGACTAGTGTCTCCCGAATGGAATGGATAATGTTGGCATGTATGAGAGTAGCCCTAGCCCGTCCAGGGTCTGCCAATATTTATTTTAATGGGATTTTCTGCTATAAAAGCAGAGGCGTCTGTGGGGCATCCAGCTTGAAACCAGTGAGGTCGCTAGGGGGGTTTCTGGGGGGCCAGTGCCCCTCTCTGAAATCCTGTGCCCCCCTCTCCCCCCCACCTAAGGCGAGCAGTGACTGTGTTCTCTGTGCATGGTGTTATTTGTGACACTCACTCCATCAGAATCTAGCCATGAAACTGCTAATGATGGGCCATTAGTCACTGAAAGGTTTCGTGCCTGAATTCTGATGGGAGGGGCGGTACAGCGGGGTGTGGGTAGTTGGTGTGCACAAAGCCTATCTGCAGGAGTGTTCGTGGCGTTACGCATTACCTCTCATAGGTGCCCCCCCCCACTTTTATCTTTGGCCCCCTCTGTGCCCCTCCTAAATTTGATTCCTGGCGACGCCACTGCTTGGAACCCAGTGATGTAGAGGTGGTCGTCCTTAATGTTGTCATCCACTTAGAGTTACTGCTGCGGGACGCAGACCTGCAGATGGAACTGGGTTTTACATAATTCCAGAATAGGTGCAGGGGGCATCAGGCAGACGTTCAGTAACCATGGAGAAGATGCTGACCCCTGAGGGACGCCACAAGTAAGGTTTCAAGTGAAAGCGGCCCATGCCTAAATACCATTTGCACGTGCTACGCCTGCGACCCCCATGGTGTCTGCGGCAGTGTAGAAGGATTTGGTGGATGACCATCTCGTATGTGTCATCTCAGAGAATGAGTGTGATTTGCTGGCTACTGTGCAACGCTTTACTATTTCTGAGCTCATGTTCAGCAGCAGGGTTTTGGTTCTTAAGAGGTTTGAACCCTGATTGGTTCCTTTTGGAAGGGGAGTGGGCGGGGGCGGGGGGGAGAGAAGTGGAGTTACGATTCTGCCTCTCTTTTTCCTGCAGCCTCCAAAAAGACACTTACATTTGTGCCAGCATGATGTTTTCATGCTGGAGTAAAGCCAATGGATTCCTATGGAATCTTCGTTCTTTTTAAACCAGCAAAATGCAGACGGATTCCATAGGAATACGTTGTAAACACTGCCTGTCATGCGTCCAATTGTAGGCAGTGTTCACTCAAATTGCAGCACGCAGTGTAAAAGGGAGGCGTGCAGGTGCTTCCGCCGCCATGAACACCTCCCTTTTGCGTTTTGAATGGTAGTTGATGAAAATTGCCCAGAGAGGACCTGTTTGCACATAAGAGCAAATGGATCAGGTCTCCTGCAGGACACTTTATGCTTTGGAGGGAAATTACTCCTAGGGGTTTTGCAGCAGTTAGTTGATCCGGCAGTAATTTGCCCCATCAGAAGGACCAGCATGCTTTTTTTTAGGAGGGAAGGCTACCCCCAACCTTTTTTTAGGGCAAGCAGCTACCTGTCCTGACGTGAAGGGAGCCTTGCAGAAGGCTGTTAAAGGGCGGGCCGGGATATCAGCAAGTTCTTTCAGAAATGCTGCTGGGCAGGGGGCGATTTGCATAGAAAATGGTTCATGTAAGAAACTGTTTTCTTCAAAAGGTCCACTGTCGTAGACGTGTGCGTTGTAAGGGAATTGTGTTGCAGGAGCTTCAGTGGGCCGAAGCTATGATGGCTTTGATTTCGTTGGTGAAGGGTGCCGCTTTGTCTTCCAACAGTTTGGGGGTGGGGAACACAACATTTAGTGCATAGCCAGTGCCCTGAAGATCTTGGAGACCACTGCTGACTTGTTGTTGGATTTAGACATTTGCGAATGGAAATATTCCCAATACTTTTCAGTGTTGGAACCAGTTTACTGGAAGCTGCAGTACAACTCAAGCGCCCAGGATGACCTTAAATAAGGTACCTTAAACAAAGTTCATAAGGTTAAGTGCTAACATAATCTGTGACCTGGAATTAGTATGCCGAGGATCAGCATTAGGACCCATTCCAAAATGTCAGATCTTTATAGCACCTTCCTTCCTTTGCAGCATTGCAGGTTGGAATCACCCAATCCAAGATGGGGATTGCATGCTTCCTTCCTGTCACATGCAGAGCTATAGCCTATAAAGTGGCAGGTGATGGAGGAAGAGGCATTCCAACTCTGATATCTTCCATGCTCATCTCTGGATTCCTCGCGGCCCAGTCTAAATTCTCTGAATTTCTCTTTGGGTCCAGAACTACGTCCAGGTTTTTCTTGTTCCGTGTGCTCTTTCAACTTGAAGGGGTCCCACCCCCGGAGTGTGGCACAAGCTTTCTTCTGCATTGGGTTCATGGTGTTGTGTGATTTTGTATTATTATTCGAATTGAGCAGTGAAAGCCGGCACTACGACCCTAAGATTTCTCAGAGGTCGGCCAGAAGCATCACAAGTAGAATATCTGCAATGAATGAACAGTCAGAAAAAGTCAAAACTGTAGCGGTTCTAACCTCTTTCTGAAATCAAAGAGACCCAGTATTTCGCTGATTTTCCAAGGTAGATGGTTCCAAAGTTTAATGCCAATGAATTTACTCGATCGTCCGTACGCCCTAGATCTAGTCAACCTGAGAACATCCGGAGAGCGACGGAGTGAGGATCTAAGCGTCCTGTGGGAACGATGCCAAGCAAACCGCCGACTCATGTAGTCGGGAGTATTGCCCTAAAGAGTCTTGCGAATTATGTTCTATAGTTCAAACTTGAATCAGGAGCCAATTAAGCCTTTTTTCGAAACTGAAGTCTGTGTTTAGTACTGTTTGAAACGACGCAAGCTGCAGCGTTTTGTAGAATTTGTAACTGTTGCATAGACTGGCTGGTTAAAGCGGCATCAACGCAGTCACAGTGATCTAGCGTTTCCCCTATAGTGCGTCCAGCTAGAGTGGCATAGTGCCCTTCCCATATCACAGGTCTCACCTGTCTTCAAATCATTGGGTAAGAATGAGTTAATCTTGTTAGCCTTCTAATTTGTGGAGCTAAAGACAGAGAGGAGTCAAAAATCATCCCTGGCGATTTTGACTAAGTCGAGGACATTAGTTGCTCGGTTAGAATCTGAAGATGAACTAACCTGTGAAGCTCTTTATGAAGAGCATGTGAAGCAGGGAGGAACAGGATTTCAGAGTTTGCTTCGCTAAGCCCTAACCAATTAGACGCCATCCAACCCGCGATGAATTGACGCGTAACCTGGATAAAGACAGCATTATCATTATACGAGCAAGATATCCAGAAGACTATCTTGCTGTCATCTGCATAATTCTGGAAAATGACCTCCAGATCGTGCAAAGACATGGCATATATTGAACAGCAATGACGGCGCGCGGGAACCCTGCGCTACTCTACATCCCCTTGAACAGACAAACGTTCCTTCCCTTTTACGCTTGATGTTCTATTTGAGAGAAAGGAGTTAAACCAACCCACTGAAGTAACAGCGACTGCGGCTCAGCCCCCTAAAAGGTGCAATAACATCATATGATCCAAGGGTATCAGAAAAACCCAGAAAGGTCCAAAAGCATCGCCATGCCCAAGTGATTTTTGTTACATATTTTAAGACGGTGTCTAACATCCATTAAGGCCTTTTCTGTGCTGCGGTAACGTTGAAAGCCAGATTGCCTATAACCCAATATCAGCTTTGTTTCCAAATGATCTTGGAGCTGGTTTTTAGCAGCCTTACTAAGAGATAGGATTTTATTTGACTAGCTTGCCTGGATCTAAAGAAGGCTTTTTTAACAGAGGAGTAACCAGAGAGGTTTTAGGTTATCAGGAGTCTTAGATGACAGGCATGATCTATTAACAATCCATGCAATCACGGGAGACAGCGTAACTGCACATGATGTAATGACCTGGGAGTTACGTGGCTCACCTGCGCACTTTCTAAGATTGGAACTCAGACAGAGACGTGTGGCCCAGGGTCATGTAGTGAGTGACCCCGCGGATCAGCGGCAAGGTGACTACAGTATATACACGGCCTACCAGCCACAATAGCATCGCCAAGTGGCCTCTTCTCTTGGAACCTGGATGCATCGTTCCTGCCATTTTTGGTTTTTATCATTGACAGGACAAATGGTTGAAGGAAAATAAAGAGAGTCAAACTAAAGAGTGTCAAAGGACAAGAGTTAAAACACAGTGCCTGAAAAAATAAAGAATTGGCTTCGAGAGTTTCTTTTAAGAGTAAGGAAGGCTGGGGATTTGAGAGGGGGCACAGGCAAAGGGGGTTATGGGGGATCTCTCAGTTAATGTTGCACAGCTGAGCTTTTATGGGAGAAAATTCAGCAAATGGCCATTGCCAAGGGTCAATGCAGAATCTCACTGATATAAAGTAGGGGTTGACGTTTTTGCAACAGGTGTAATTTAATCAAAAATTGATGTGTAGGTGTCGTGGCCTGGCTGGTAGCTAATGGCAGTCTAACCCCGTAGCTCTGCAGCCCCGCGATGCATGGACAGCTCGATACAGCCTTCTAAGCCGCAGTCGGCAGCCACAACAGACAGAATAGTGGGGTCGGAAGTTATGGCCCATCTGAATCTTGCTCCGTTGGATCTGGGGACCCTGATATACCTGAGGCCAAGACCGCCGCGGCAGAATAAAATGGTGGCTCCTATTGTGAATGGAGGTGGGTGCGGAGATTTACCGGCATCTGCACAGTGAGCCGGACAGACAGCTCGGAGGACTGCTGCGGGCCGAGGCGTTGTTAGAGGGGGCTGAAGGGGCTATAACCCCGGGTCTTTTGGTTGTAGGCCCGGATAAAAGCTCAGGGACTACAACCAAAAGGCTATAGCTAGCCCCGAATCCCGCCAGTCCTGACATCAGTTTAGCCCCTGATCTTTTCCAGGCCTAGCAACACCCCTGTAGTTCGGTGAGAAGTGCAGTCGGCTGCTGGAGTTACCCCAGGGCCTGGAATTGTTGTGGGAGCGAACGCTCAGGAATGAATGGACTTGCCAACGACTCGAAATGAAACTGCAGGCATGAGGGATAGGCCAAAGCCGCAGTGCAGCGAGGAGCGTGCCTGCAACAGGCCACCTTTCCGAGCAGCGCTCCCCGTCCCTCGTTCTGAATGGCCACAGGGACAGCAGTAACGGCCAGATAACAAGGCACGGAATCAAGCCTCACCATTAGCCCAGGAGACAGGCTCTACACACAACACACCAACTCACAACAGCGGAGTAGTGGAGGAACCCTGCAGCGAGCCCCCTGGAAGTGTGGGTAAGACAGCTACCATCTGGCGCATTTGAGGCCCAACCGCAGGGCCACTGGCTGCATGGAATTCGAATGTGCCGGTCTATGATCGGGGTCTGAATGAGTTCAGTTTTACCGAATATGAGGCTCGGGGAGGCAGCAGAATCTGGATTGTTTTGAATGTGGGCTGGGGTACCCGGGACCATACCACCTTGGCCAGTAACTTTATTGGAAATCTATTTGCCCAGTTATCCCTCAGGGGGCTGAGTGCCTGGCGACCCAGAAACAAAGGCAGAATTTGGCTAGCAAAGTGGGGCAACCATCGGAAGCTCGTCCTGTTGTGCGGACCTCTTCAGAGATATTTGCTCAGCCCTCTTTAGTGTCGCCCTCACCCGTCTAGCTGTCATTACTACAGTCCACCTGAAAAGCCTTGTTGCGGTACTTTAAGGGGGGGTCATTGTATGGGGCGTCCTACCCCAGCATTGGCTGGTGTGACTTCATCCAGTGGATTGAGATCTTCACTCACATTGTCGAGCAGTTGGTGAGGCACTTTTACTTAATCTCGACTGGCGAGGGGGGGCTTTATACATTTTGCACTGGAAGAGCCCATCTATGGGCAGAATGAAGTCAGGGAAGGTGAGGAAAAAATCGGGGGATTCCATCAGAGACATGCTTCAACACCCTGAGCCAGCTTCAGATTCATTGCAGGCATTAGAGAAGCCCAACCCGCCACGTAGAGTGACATCATTCATCTATTCCAGCCCCTGCAAAAGGAGATGGTGACGACATCGAAAGGCTTAAAGAGCTTCTTTCAAGAACTAACCCATACTGTGCAGCAGAATGAGTCCAAACTTGATGACATGGAATCTGCTTTCTGTGAACAAATACACTCGCATGACCAACTAGAATAAAGGGTGGCGGCACTTGAATCTTACCGGTGTACAGCGAAAGAAAAACAGGAAGACACCAAAAACAGCTCCTGCAGAAATAATATTCGAATCAGGGGGATCCCAAGGGACGTTCAGGACCAGGACCTGGAGAAATATGTCTGAGCATTGTTCCAGGAGATACTAGGGGACGAGGCGGTGGATCTCACATTAGTCCGCACACATCGAGTGCTCTCCTATTTTTTAGATGAGACAAAAGGCCTGATTCACACAGCGTTTTCCTATGGGATTGTGCCATTATAAAACACGTCTGTGAATCCAAAATCTCCTACCAGACGTGCTAGTGTGTGTCCATTTGTTCAAAATGAAGGACTTCATCTTTCAGAAGACTACAGTGATGGGCAGCCTGCTTTTCAAGGGATCAACTCTTCAGCCATTTCAAGATCTTTCCCAGGGTACGATCCATTGGCGCAGACTGATGAGGCCACTGATTAATTGGCTATCTGAGAAGGGGATCCACTATAAGTGAGGTTACCCATTCCAAATCATGTTCCAAATGGATGGAACCCAACACCAATTCACATCTCTTCGGGCATCGGTGGAGACTCTAAAGGTCCCACAAGCAGATATACACTTGCCAGATGAGAGTACAGCAGACACCTCAGAAGCCCAATGGTCTCAATCAAAGTTGAGAAAGAGCAGACATCGTGAGCATACGAGACTCTCTATGGACAAAAGGGAGAGGAGCAGAGATGCTGAGGCTCCTGATTGAACAGCTTTGTTGGTGAACTGAGTTGGCATTGGCCCCCCCTTCCCAGGAGCTCCATGGTAGATTTGGGATGTTAATTGTTCTGTGGGTACGAGATTGGGCGGTTGCGAGTTGACGAAGGTGATCGTTGAGGCTGTAATAGGCTGTTTAACTTCCAATCATTCATACCTGTAGGGGCATTAGGAGTGCATGTCAGGCAGGTTGCTTGATGTTCACCCAACACAGGGTTATTCTGATTTTCTGGTTATATTTTCTTTCTATTGCCATGTTGTAGATCCAATATCATTATGGGAGGTGTTATATAGCTGAGTGTTGGAACATTGAGTGATATCCCTCTGACGGAAGAGGATATTGGGTGGCTGTTGTGTTGTGTGACTTGCTGATTCTGGGAAAGGACCGACGTGGTGGGCTTGGTTAATTGTTATGCTTGAGGTTCACCCGTACCACTACTATGTCTGATATAAAATGTGTTTCCATAAATGTCCAGGGGTTAAACTCCCCTAGAAAGAGGAAAAGTGTGCTCTCCAAACCAACAGACCTTAAGGCAGATGTTGCCCTGCTCCAGGAAACCCACCTTTTGTAACAAGATGTGACAAGGATGAGGTCACGTTGGTTTTCCTATTAGTAATTTGCCTCTTTGTAAGGTAAGAAAGCAGGAGTAGCTATCCTGATAGGTAAATCACTACAATTTGAATGCGGGAGGGTAGTGTAGTGATACACAAAATTGCAAATTTGCCAATCAGGGCTTTAGATGACAGCATTAGCCGCTGAAAGCCAATAGTTTATTCAAAGTATGTGCCAAAAATGCTGACAGTAGTCTGTTGTAGCACTTCCATTATGCAGTAGTGAGCTACAAGGAATATGCAGGCCTAGTAGGGGTGGTAGGTCACATTATGCATTGTAGATAAACAGGCAGGGCGAAGGCCCCAGCTCTGTAGCTAATAGACATTATTGGAGTGTTTGGAACATTATGGCACCTACATAGGGCTTAGATAGCCAGTCTTAAGCGCTATGAACACTAAGCTATGAGTGCATGCCTTTTAGAGCTTGCTCACATGGGGTTAATTCATCTCCGCTTCTCTTAGAATATTCTGCCTTTCTAACTGTAGCCCTGCATGGCTTCGTAAACTAATCTTTCTTTCTCTGGGAAGGCACTGATAAGACATTCCTGAGCTTTCGCGCAGATGGGCTCCAAGCAGGGAGGGGCACAGAAAAGGAGCACAGTGGAAATTCACAGAGTTGGGTTTTTCCATGAGCAAGCCTATATTTTGCACAGGGAAAGTTCTGGAACTGTGCGTCATGGACTGACAGCACGAGATTATAAAAATGCATGCCCACATGACTCAGGTGGGAGATCGATCTGTGGACTTGGTTCGAGCAAGATCAAGTGTCCGGAATTTGTGGCTCTGTCGGCACCCTGCAGCGCTGTCCTCTGAGCGGGGCTTGTTACAGCTAGCTTATGAGGGCCAGGGTCTCCCAGTGCTGATTGAAGGGGCGTAAGAGTGTGTTTCTCTATGTTTCTCTATGTTTATGTTTCTCTATATTTTGCAATTCTCTAAGTTTTGTGCTTTGTAATCTTCTCTAACTTGAATCCCAAGATGTTGCTGAAATTCACTGTTTAGAATAAATACTAAAACTTTTTGAAGGTGTCATTTGTCACTAGCATGAGTTCACTGCTCGGCACAATAGAACCTGTATTTTGGGCTGAATTGGGTCATTTTTGCTCTAAGGGCTGGTCCCGAGGAAGATTTTCCCAATATCAAGACAGGTGGTAAGAGATGCCCAGGGTTGATATATTGGGGTAAACCTGAGCATAGCAGGAAAGGATCTCCCGGTGGTGTCTGTGTTTGGTCCCAATCAGCAACAAGATCAGTTTTATACCCATTTGTTTCCACAAAATGCACAATTCCAACAAGGAGGGTTGGTAATAGGTGGGGATTTTAACATAGTTGGATAGCAACCAGGATAGGTCCAGCCCCGGGACCTCAACTGAGATAGATAGAGTGGTCCCTCTTAAACAGGCCATGACTGACATGCACTTGATTGATGTGCAGTGGAGTCTCCATCCTCGGCATCGTGGCTAGTCCCATTTCTCGCACAAGCATTGAATTTACCCTAGGATCGATTATTTCTTGATGTCTCATTATTTATTAGCGAAGATCTCGTTGGCCACTATAGAGGTAGTACTGGTATCAGACCACTCACCCATTACTTTACACTTACATAGGTATGGTCTGGGTGGTCGAAGGTCCATGGGGTGGAAGCTGAATGACTCACTGTTGGCGGATCCGGACGAATGCTCCGACATTAAGGACAAGATCACACAGTATTTTCAGGAGACTCTCAGTGGGGAGGTTTCCATCTCAGGGCTTTGGGAGGCTCTTAATCCGACATTAAGGGGGGAACTGATTAGTATAGCCTCGGCTCGGAAAAAGATTCTGTCAGCTCAGAGAGTCTGAGCGGAAGAAAGGGTGGTTGAATGGGAATCTCAATATAAATGTGATGGGGCTAACAAAACATACAGACAGCTTCAAGTAGCCAGGACTGAATTGAAGGTATTGTAGGCCGACAATATTTTGCACAAATTACTTTGGGCACAACACTTCTACTATAGCACGTCCTAGTCTCTAGTCCAAGTCATTATTGTTTCTCGTCCTAAGCTCGCATTCTATTGTTAGCTCATTGTCCTAGTCCCTTGTCCCGCATCTTAGTCCCACATCCTAGTGTCTCATTGTAATCCCAGAATCTGCAATCTGCGGCTCTCCAGATGTTTCCGACTTTGACTCCCAGGATCCCTCACCCCTGAGTATGCTGGCTAGGGATGATGTCAGTTTCAGTCAGAAATCCCTGGAGAGCCAATGGTTGTAGACAATGTCAGAGTCCAGCGACCTAATATCTCGTCTAAATCCTAGATTTGTTTTCTGGCTCACAAACCCACAAGAAGTTGTTTTGCTGAGTGTGCGCCTGTGTGCATGCTTTGTTCTGCCAGCGATGCCAGAGGAGGGATGAGTAAACAAATGGAAACGGCAATGGTTGCTCCCATCAAAGTCACAGTCCTAGTCTTCGTTATAGTCCCAGTCTTTGTCACAGTCCCAGTCCTGGTCACAATCCTAGCCCTGGTCACAGTCCTTTTCCTAGGTCTAATCACAGTTCTCGTCCATGTCACTGTCCTTAACCCAGTGATGGTCCTTGTTACAGTCCTTCTCACAGTCTTAGTCAAAGTCACAGGCCTAGCTCTAGGCACAGTCCTAATTCTAGCCCTGGACACATTCCATGTCAGAGTCCTAGTCTCGGTTACAGTCCTAGTTCTAGTCTTTATCAGAGTTCTAGTCCTTGTCACAGTCCTAGTCACAGTCCTAGCCACAGTGCTCGTATCAATCCTAAACACTGTATTTGTCGTAGTTGCAATACACGCTCTAGTCCTAGACCAGTATTAGACCTACCAATCTGACTTGCGCATTCCAGTCACCCTAGTCCAGTCCCAAAAAAGTCACAAACCTCACAAAAAGTCACAGAGGTAGCAGGACGTCACAAGCATCATAAGCAGGTGCACACATTGCATGAAGTTGCAAACACCACATGCATGATGTTATACGGCATAGCACATTGTAGTGAAGCAGAACTGTGTGAGGTTCTGTGTGCCCGTGCGCGCTCTCTCTCTGCCTGTCTGTCTGTCTCTTGCTCCCAATGCGCAGTGGATGCATTGCGCACATTGGGCAACCCGCAGTAAGGGCTACCAGATGTAGGGAAGGGGGGGCTGCCCGGGGGGGTCCTAGGAGACAGGGACCTTTAGGTTGAGAGAAACTGGTCCCAGGGATATTAAAAAGAACCTCCTGCTTTGCTTTCTTGATATGACCCACTTTGCCGAATTGCATTTTGCCAAAAAGAATGTGCTGTATTCTACCACTTTTTTTTTTACCGCAAATGGATACACGCAGGTTTGGTTTCGGTATTTAGGAAGAGGGTGGGGAGAGAGGTAAGTGGGTGCGTGGATGAGCTCCCATTTTTTGCGCTAAAAAAAGTGAAAGTATGATCGGCAACAAAATAATTCCGCAAAATGCAATGAGGCAAAAATAATGTGGGGAATGTGCATAGATCCTCTTCCTTGGTGTGAGGGCAGGCTCAGGCTGCCATTAACTTGCACAGCTGCTGGGCCAGAGGGGCCTTCTTGGGCTTGCCCAGCATTTGTCCGGTTTTGGTCAGGTGTTCCGCCACATCAGTGCTTCTCCATGCGAGGGAACCCATGGCAGAGAGAAGATCATTGTGGCTTTGCGGTGGTGGTGAGGTAGGGTTTTGCCGGGGCTGTCCCGGAATTTGGTGCTCTGTCCCCCCTTTCTAAAAATGATGTTCCCATTGGAAACTGCAGTGGTCCTGGTTTTTGTAGTAGGTCTTCATACCTGGCACTGGCAGGCAGGAATGCACAACCTCACATAGAAGAAAAGCTGCATTTTAGAATTTAAGATAGTGTTCGTTTGTGATAAATGTATTTTAACATGCGTTTATTTGAAGAGTAACATTTAAAACCCCTTCTCCTCCAAACGCGACTGAAGTGCAGTGCCTTGACAGCCACTTTCAAGAGTTAGTCCTACTTTTATGTTCGTTGCCCTGTCCCGTTTTTTTACTTTTTAAATCTGGTCACCCTATGGTGAGGCACTGGTGAGAGGGGGAGGGAGATCACTCACCAACCTTCGTCACTGTCGCCGCTCTCTCCTGTCTGCTCGCTCGCCTCGTCCACTTCACTCATGAGGAAAGCCATTCGCTCCTGGGGAGAGTGTGTGAGGAAAGCACAGAGGCCATGAATGCACCAAATGAAAGAAGAAACACAGGCTGCTGCCTGCCCTACAGGAGGGGAGGCGGGGGCCCTACGGGGCATGCTGCTGCCTACAGTTGAGTAACTTTGCTGAAAAAGTTGGGGGCGGGGGGACATGACATCTGAAGAAAAGGTGCCCCAGCCAAATGAATGGGGACAGAATGGTGTGCCATGAAAGTTGTGGGCGGGGGGGGGGGACAAACACCCCTGCCTCCCCCCTAAAATCACACCCATGGCTGCCTATCACGAGACGTCAACCGCCCCAGCCAAAGGCTGCACCTTTCCACTTAAATGAAGAGCATTCCCCCCCCCACCTTTGCCCTCTGTGTTGGTTTTTAGTGCTTGCCCATAGGGGGCTGTAATTTATGATGTCCTCTGGCATCTTCCAGTTACCATAAATTGGCCCTGTACAGCTGTTTTTAGGCCTGGAACTTACTGGGTACCGACCTTACCCAGCTCTCCTTCCACTATTTCAAATGGGTAGTTGGGTGCCTCCCCGGGGAGACCTCTGACAGCCCCCCTTGCTCATCATCCAGTCCAAGGCAATCTTGTTCATATCTCAACTCAGTGGCCTTCAAACTTTTTAGACCTGCCCCCCACCCAAGCAAATGTCGGCAGGCTGCCCTCTCCGCCCAAATGCCAAATGGACAGTAAGTCCAAATGGCTATAAACTATCGCATGCCGTCACTGCACCCTAATCCCAGTATAGTCCTTGGGCTCCCCCACCTGCTCCCATCACAGTCCCTGGGCTCTCGCCACCTCATCACAGACCCTGGGCTGTCCCCACCCTGCTCCCACCACTATACCATGGTGCCCCCATCCTGCATCCACCACACCTACCCGGCAGGGGCATAATTATTTCCCCCAGATATACAACAGCGACCAGGCATAGCGACAGAGCCCAATCCGACCAAGAGGGTTTTGGGGGGTTCCCCCCCATCGGGAATTTAAAAAGAAATAATGGGTTAAAATGTTGCTTTTTACAGCATACTTTAGGGGAAAAAGCCTAACAGTTTGCAATTGGTGCTGGGGGGGCCCAGGGGGCAGGCATGATCTTTTTTACTGGACATTTATAATAGATGTCCAGTAAAAAGATACCGTCCCTGTCCCCTGGACACCACAGTGCCTAACACAATCAACATGATTATGTGTGTATGCAAGGTGCTGGGGGGCCCAGGGGAAGCAAGGTATTTTTGACTAAACATCTATGATAGATGTCCAGTAAAAAAAATACCATCCCTGTCCCCTGGGCTCCACAGCGCCTCAGAAGGAGAGCTGATGTTGGCAGGTGGGTAGGGTGGATTGTACAACAAAGGCTTTTTTAAAATCCTTTGTTGTACAACCGTCCTTCCCCCCTGCAACTCCCCCACTTGCCAAAATCAGCTCGACAGACCAAAAAAAACACACACACTCACACAGCAATCACTCTATTATTCACATGAACGCCCATCACCACACACTCACTTTTAACACAAGCATAAACGCATCCATACATATATTTAAATAATAAATCAATTAACATAAACGTACCTTCTGCCCGGTCCTGAAGTTTCCTCCCCAGCCCTCCAGCTCTTGCATCATGAACAGGAATCGGGAAGCAAGAGCTTCCTGCACATGCATGCAGTGGCCTACGTGTGGGTGCTGAAACGCCTCGCTCCACGCTGCTCTGTCCGTATGTGTGAAGAGGCGCAGGAGCTCCTCTTCGCACATACAGACATGCAGTTCCCCAGCCAGCATTTCCATTGAGCTATGCAAGCCTTGCGAAGCAAAACGCCCCCAGCCTTGCATGGCTCAGTGAGCCTGTGCGGCTGGGGAACTGAAATGTCAAAGCAAAACAGTGTTTCCCTTTGACAGTTCAGCCAGCCCAGGAGCTCTCGCTCAGCTGGAAAAGGTATTTGCAGGAGGGCTCAGTTTGTTTGTTTGTTTGTTTTATTCACTTTTTATGCGCGCCCGACCCATGGGTAACAGGGCGCAGCAGTAAGAAGATGCAAAGCTTACATGGTTACAACATAGAATGATATGCAGTGTACAATAAAGGTCTCTGGTTCACAAATAATTACAGAATATCCAATGTTCAAAGGTGAAGTCAAACGGAATTACAAAAATATACATTAAAATTTAACGCGAATGATTGCAGTGGGAGGTAGGTGACACAGGTCAGCTCAGGTCATTGGAGGTTAGGAGTTGGATGACATTTTTTCTGAAGTGAAGGTAGGGCAGGTCCCCGCTCAGGTCATGTGGCAGTCAGCTCCACATTTTTGCAGCCTTTACAGGGAATCTATTTCCATCGATTGTGGTGAGTCTGAAGTTAGGTATTATCAAACAGTTAGAATTGACAGCTCTGGTCGGTCTGAGAGAGGTTCTCCTGTGATATTTGTCTATCAAGTATCTAGGGGCGGAGCTATTGAGGGCTTTATGGGTCAAGGATAGCATCTTGAGTTGTATTTTGTTGTCAGTGGTCAGCCATTTCTGATGGCGTCTGCAGATGAGATATGGGTTCTTTTGTTTATGCCTAATGCTGCTCTCAAGACATTGTTTTGTAATATTTGTAATCTTTGAATTATTGTTTTGTTGGCTCCAGAATATAGTGCATTATAGTAATCAATTTTGGAGAGTATTAAGGCTCTGGCCAAGATTAAACAACTGTTGTTAGAAAGGAATGGTTTACCGGCTCTTATCTATTTGCAGGTGTAAGCCGTAGAGGAGGCAAGGGATTTTACCTGTTTATCAAGTGAAAGGGTGGAATCAAGATGGAATCCCAGGGTTTTTACATCCTTGGAGACTTGGAAGATTTTCCCATCTATATAGAAGGAGGAGAATTCCTGGCCTAGTTTTTTAATATTGGCTTCGGTGCCCAAGATTATCAACTCAGTCTTATCATCGTTCAGACACAGGCTATGAGTGGCCACCCATGCCTGGATGATAGGATATACCTTGTTCACCAATTCCGTGTCCTTCCCATGATCCCCAGAAAGCGAGAGGAGGATCTGTGTATCATCTGCATAGTTAGTGTAGGTGATACCTAGATGGTCCAGATCATCAAACAGGGGCTTGGTGAAGATGTTGTATAGAGTTGGGGAGACACAGGAGCCCTGGGGGACACCAAACGAAATGGTGGTAGGATCTGCTGCTGCTATGGTGGTAGGATCTGCTGCTGCTGAGGGAGAGTAGACTCTCATGGTTCTTTCACTCAGGAATGACTCGATCCATCTGATGGCCTCCGGGGAGAAGTGGGCGGCAGAGTCCAAGTGACTGCAGAGGACTTTATGGTCCACTAAATCAAAGGCAGCTGAGAGGTCCAGAAGTAGCAGGAGTACTGTCCTCCCTTTGTCTCTCAGCTCGTCAATTTGGGATTTCAGATCAATTAGGGCGGTTTCTGTTCCATGTAAGGGACGGAAGCCCGATTGTCTCTCTCCTAGGAGGTTGTGTAGTTCTAGATGCTTTTGAATCTAGTTATATGCAGCTTTGTCCAGTATCTTGAGAAGAAACGGTACCGTGGTAATGGGGCGGTAATTGGTAGGGATGAGGGGGTCTAAGGTCTGTTTTTTAAGGAGGGGGAGCACCCAGGACTGTTTAAGGTTGGCAGGGATGGTGCCTGAGGCAAAGGAGACGTTAATCAGTTTAGAGATAAAGGGAGATAATTCTCTGGCAGCGTCTTTTATTAGTTGTGCTGGGCAGATGTCACCTTTACAATTGGAAGGTTTGAGCGAAAGGATGATTTTTTCTACTTCCAGGGTAGTCATTTTGGAGAAGTGGAAGGTATTGCTGTGCACCAATAAATTATTAGTGTGAGGCATTTTAGGCAAGTCCTGAATTTTCAGTGTTTCTTTTTTTGCTGTATTTTATTTTGGAGTGTGACAATTTTATTTGCTAGGGTTTGTTGGATATCTGTGCACCAGGATTTGTACTTGGCGCAAATGTCCTGTATGGCAATTGGAGACTCAAGTTCTTTTAGAATGGAAAAGAGCTCTTTCATACTAGAATTGGATTTGGCTATACGATCGTCGTACGAGTTACGTTTTGCCTGGCAAACTTCTTTTTTGTATAGCGCAGAGAGGGAAGTTGATTTGGCTTTGTTATCAACTGAAGGGCAGAGCCTACAAGTATTGTGGGGATGACAAATTCTGGATCCGTTGGGCGCTGGTAGGGTATGGTGGCCCAATGGTCGCTTGTTGAGCGATTAGATCAATTATATGGTCCAGTCAGGTCATAGTCATTCATTTGTTTATTTTTGGTTAGTTGGCACCAAAGAAAACATCATTGTAGAAATGAGTGACAAGTTTTTGTCATGGTAACTCGCTACACAGCCGACGCGCGTTTCAACCTAAGTCTTTTTCAAGGCCAATTGAGTTAAGGGGTGGACTTCAATTGCTGTAAGCTGGTCCTCTCAGTTAAGCACACGGATTACTGAGATCGCTCGCATGCAACCAACTCACCGGACCCGGCCAACGATTGGCTATCCAGCCCCCCTGGCGCCCTTATCTGGGAGGACCAGCTTACAGCAATTGAAGTCCACCCCTTAACTCAATTGGCCTTGACAAAGACTTAGGTTGAAACGCGCGTCGGCTGTGTAGCGAGTTACCATGTCAAAAACTTTTCATTCATTTCTACAATGATGTTTTCTTTGGTGCCAACTAACCAAAAATAAACAAATTAATGACTATGACCTGACTGGACCATATAATTATTTTTTAACAAAAAACACCCCCTTGGGTACTATTCAAACAGTCTGTCACTAAATGAATGAATTGCCATTTGCAACTGTGGGCCACTTTTTCATTGGTGTCCGAGACAGTTTTATGCTCGAGTTGACCCTGTGAGCTGCCCCTGCCCATTTCCTCCAATACATTTTTAAAAAATATATATATATTTATTTTACATTTCAGGCCGGGGTCTCGTGCCCCCCTGGGGGGATGCGCTCCACAGTTTGAAGACCTCTGCCTTAACTCTTTTTCCTTTTTAGCGAGGGGACTAGAACCTGTGCCGTCCGGATTTGATTAGAACTGTAGGGCAGAGGGTAGATAGGAAGAGGTTAATCTATGGGTGACCATAGAGTTCCAGTAACAAGAGGGGAATGCATGGGTGTCTCGCAGAGTTTTTGATTCACAGAATTATTTGCATGTAAAACAGGGATTTCGCGTGCCATTCTGCCCGCAAATCCCCATTCTTCAAACAGGGACTTGCGCACAGAATGGCGCGCAGATCCCTGTTTTACACGCAAATAATTCCATGCATCAATGAGCTAGAGCAGGGGTCCTTTGGCTTGCCAGATGTTTTGAACTGCATCTCCCATCAGCCCAAGACACCATAGTCAATGATGAGGGATTATAGAAGCTGTAGTCCAAAACACAGACCCATGGGCTAGAGGGTCAACTTTCTGTGTCAGTGCTGCACGCCATACTGGTGACTAGAGCAGGCATGGGATCCCTCACTTTCCTGCGCAGGTGGGCACATTTGTGCAGCCACGAATGGGGCTCCTCTTTGCTGCTTGGAACTGTGTCAGAGAGGAGCCTCCCCCATCCCCCCACAAGTTAGGTTTCGTTTCTCAATTGTTGCTATTTGAACCGGTTTCTTTTTGGCCTGCACGCTTTGTTTCACATGAATTCTCTATAATGTGTTTCTGTTGTTTTTTTTTTTTTTACATAACTGGCTGTGAAATTGTTAGTTATGTAAACGGAATGTGTGTGGACTTTTAAGTCACACATCACATTTAGGGGAATGTATTATTCTCAGTCGGATGCGGTGATCTGTTCCTCTGGTGGCAAATGTTTATAATTTAGAACTGAGCGTGCGGGACACCAGCACAGGGGTCGAGAATTGAACTTGCGTCGTTACTGGAAGCGAAATGTTCTTTCTATGTGACTGCCAACACTGGCCACCGCATGACAGATTAAAGTGCAATTTACGGCACTGCAAAGGGCACAGTGCAGTCTCAGCTCTCGACCTGTTGAGTGTCCAGGGCAAGTCAATCGGATGTCTCTGGAAAGTGGCCCATTGAAGTCGATGGGAATTAATGCATGTGTGGCTGGCAATGGTTTTGATGGGTGGGGAAGCATATTGAAGTCCATGGAGGTTATGAGTTGTACTGTGAGGGTGAAATGAATCCAAATGAGGGTGAGCTGAGAGCTTTGATGTAAGGCATGCAGATTACTGGAGGATCTAAATGACGGCAAAGTGGGCCAAGCCCTCTGAATGAGGGCAAAGTGAAAGGTGGGTCTGCTGCCCAGGTTGCAAATGAACCCCGAGTTATATGTGACGTCATCAGAGAGGCCTACTTTGGAATATCGCAAACGGTGTCTTGTATGGCCATGTTTTAAATGGGAGACATGAATCTACAGCCACCAGCATGCAATCTGCAATATTAGCACCGAGGGCAGAGGAAGCCACTAATCAGGTTGCTCGGAGCACAGGCAGAATCTACCGATCCAAGCCCGCGTGCTGAGGTTCACGTTGGACCTGCATTTGAGCGACACACGTGCCTCATTGCGATTTGAAAGGATGAGCACTGCTGAAATCCACCCTCACCTGACCAAATTGGGTGCCGTCATCTTCAGAAAAGTAGAGGGTGAATGACGATAAATATACGGTGGGTGACAGAGAATGCTGGCAAAGCTTTCATTTTTGTGCTGCTCGGGCGATAGAGTGACATAGATGCTTGAGTTTCTGTGGAGAGCTTCATACTGCATTGACTCCCCACAGCTGCTCAGCATCACCTCTCTTGACACTTCTACTTACACCCCCCTCCCCATGTCTCTCAGCCCAGAGTTCTTTTTAAATGTTCATTAGCCATGTACTGTGTTTTTAGGGTCACAACTCGCTATACCCCTTGGTGTGTGGTTGTGTGGGAGGTGGGGCTGAAGTGGTTTCCTTCAGAGCTGCTTGATTCACAGAAGCAAGTTTAGTTTTTTCCTACTAGATCTTTAATCCACATGAAGTCAGCATCCAAGAGGACATCCAAGAGGACATCCAAGAGAAGACCAAAGAGGACAACAAGGAGGCTATCCAAGGGGACATCCAAAAGTACATCAAATAAAAGATCCAAAAGGACATCAAAGAGGACATCCAAGAGGACATGCAAGTTGACATTCAAGAGGACATCAAATAGGACATCCAAAAGGACAGCCATGGGACATCCAAGAGGACATGCAAGTGGACATTCAAGAGGACATCAAAAAGGACAGCTAAGAGGACATCCAAGAGGACATCTAAGAGGACATGCAAGAGAAGACCAAAGAGGACAACAAGGAGGCTATCCAAGGGGACATCCAAAAATACATCAAATAAAAGATCCAAAGGGACATCCAAGAGGACATCCAAGAGGACATCCAAGAGAAGACCAAAAAGGACAACAAGGAGGCTATCCAAGGGGACATCCAAAGGTACATCAAATAAAAGATCCAAAAGGACATCAAAGAGGACATCCAAGAGGACATGCAAGTGGACATTCAAGAGGACATCAAATAGGACATCCAAAAGGACAGCCATGGGACGTCCAAGAGGACATGCAAGTGGACATTTAAGAGGACATCAAAAAGGACATCTAAGAGGACATCCAAGAGGACATCCAAGAGGACATCTAAGAGGACATCCAAGAGGACATCCAAGAGGCCATCCAAGCGAAGACCAAAGAGGACAACACGGAGGCTATCCAAGGGGACATCCAAATGTACCTCAAATAAAACATCCAAGAGGACATCAAATAAAACATCCAAGATGACGTGCAAGTTGACATTCAAGACGACATCAAATAGGACATCCAAAAGGACAGCCATGGGTCATCCAAGAGGACATGCAAATGGACATTCAAGAGGACATCAAAAAGGACATCTAAGAGGACATCAAAGAGAAGATCCAAGAGGACATCCAAGAGGCCATTGAAGAGGGCATCAAAGAGGACACCAAAGAGGACACCAAAGAGGACAAAGTGAAGATCCAAGAGGACATTAAAGAGGACATCAAAATGGACATCAAAGAGGCTATCCAAGGGGACATCCAAGAGTACATCAAAAAGACATCCAAGAAAGCACCCAAGAGGGCACCCAAGAGGACACCAAAGAGGACACCAAAGATGACATCAAAGAGGACATTCATGAGGACATCTAATAGAAGATCCAAGAGCACATCCAAGAGGATATCCAAGAGGATATCCAACAGGACATCCAAGAGAACATTCCAGAAGAAACCCAAGAGCACATCAAAAAGGTATCCCAGTGGATATCAAAGAGAACATCTAAGATGGTCAATCATGTAAATCATGCACCCTGACAAATCTACTCCATGCCACCCTTGGCATCACCAGCCTGGCACTTGACTGGTTGACCTCATTCCTCTCCGATCGACCTTCCCAGGTTTAACTGGGCCCTTTTCTCTCCCCCATTACACTCTCCACCTGCGGCGTCCCTCAAGGCTCTGTCCCCTCGCTGTGGCTCTTCAACATCTACTTTGCCCCTCTGGGCCACCTGATCTCCTCCTTCTCTCCTCACTTCCATTGTTATGCAGATGACATGCAGCTCTCCTTCAAGCTTCCCTCTTCTACCCCCATCTTCCTCCTCTCTCATCCCTGACTACATGACTGCTAGTCAAGCATGGTGTGCTGCCAATGATCTCTGCCTTAATGCTAGTAAGAATGAGATGCTTCTCATTGGGACCCCAGCTCACTCCTTCCCTTTGGCTGCCCTCTATGGGTCCTCTCCCCTCACCCTCTTGTGAGGTCAAAAACTTTTATGTCATATTTGACTCCACTCTCTCTCTCCTCACATCAGAGGCCTTGCCAAGAAGGTCCACTACCAGCTGCACCTCCTCAGAGGCATTCTCCCTTTCCTCATCTTCCCCCAGAAACTCAATGTCTCCAGAGCTCTCATCCTCTCCAAACTGAACTACTGCAACAGCTTCTTCCACAATCTTCCCCTTCAACTAATCCAGAATAGGACTGTGAGACTTATCCTTGGCCTCAAGCCCAGGGACCGCATCTCTCCAGCCCTAAAATCCCTCAACTGTCTCCCGGTTGCTGCTAGGATCAAATTCAAGACCCTTTGCATTATCCACAAGGCTATCTGGGGTCTGGGACCCCGCTAATCAACTCCCTCTCCCTAAATACCTCCATGCTAGAGCCCTTCAGCCATCTAGCTCCAACTCGAGTCAGACGTTTCTCAAAGCAGAGAGTGGGGGTCGATTTCTCTCCTCTACAGGAGCCTCCCTCTGGAATGGTCTCCCTGCCTCTCTCAGGCTTGAGCCAGATCTCCTTCTGTTCCGGAAGCTCCTCAGGACCTTCCTTTTATCTTCTGTCTTACCTCCCTTCCGCCCCTGGTAACACTCCTGTCTACCACAGCGGCTGGCTGATTGGTTCCCTCTGAGTTTTACAGGGCACCAGACCCCACGCCCAGTCCAACCCCTCCTCGCACTTAAGTTTGTGAACCCCATCTCCTGCAACTCATGCAATCCCTGGCACTTGCCCCTCTTGCCTCCCCTTAGCACTCACTTAGCCCCATGGCCCTCGTCTCTCCCCTTTTTACGTGCACTCTCTCCTCTTTACCCTGCACTTCCCTTCCCATTCTACCAATTTGCATTTTGCACAAACCGACACCCCCCCCATCCCCCTCGTACTTCTTGTCACTGCACTTGCATGATCAGAATGTTACAAAGCTTTGTAGGACAGTTATTGTTATCTTTCTCCCTTGATCCCTCCCCCCTCTTTCATACATGCATAGTACTGATCAGGTAGTGCAATCTGTGGCCAGAAGGCGTTGTAACTGTCTGAGGAAGTGACATATTATAAATTAAATTAACCTAATAAAGGTGTTGCAATCGCAATATCTCAGTTTTTCTTTTTTCTGCTCAAAACAAAAAACACATCAAGCAGTACTTTCCTGATGAAAAGGTTTGAGTCCTTTTGCTTCTTGAGTTTTACGCTCAGAAGGCAGGGATGACTGTCATCCTGGTAGGGTGGGTGGGAGTGTCTGGTGGCCCTTCCAGAAGGAATTCTCCCACATGCCTAGGACAAGGAACCTTCATATCTCTGTTTCAGCCGCTAGTTGCGTAGAGCTTCTGGCTCCTTGTCTTCAGCAGGACTCTGGGCTGAGGAAGGCGGCGGGCAGACCCTTTAACCGAAGAAGCCAATAAGAGCTATGCTTTGCAAATTGTTGAATTATGGGCGAGGACTTGCAATAGCCTACAAAGCACATCTGAATATAAAAACAGATGACCCACTGAACATCAGAAACTATGAATCCCTCATCCTTCACTTGACTGTGAACTCAAAAACAAGCCTCACGTTCATAATCATCTGTAGACCCCCGACCTATGACGCAACCTTCGTAGACACCTTCATAGAAGCCATCACAAAATTGGCCATCAAACATGAACACCTGATAATCCTCAGGGACTTCAACATATGGTTTGAAGAAGAGAACGCAAACTCACAAAAATCACTAATCAAGCAACTTGAAAAAATAAAACTACGCCAGATAGGCAAAGCAGTAACACGCACAGCAGGACACACTCTCGATGCAAACTTTGGCAACAAAAAATTAATCTCAACTGCGCCACCAATATGAATACTATGGAGCGACCACCTCCTCATACCATTCGTAATCCAACTCCCAGCTAAAGCATCCAAACCGCCCCAAAAGCTCCCCGCGATCTGGAAAAGAAACTGTAAAGAACAACTGGAATCCTCGAAACCACCAAATGCAAACCTGGACGGAAACGACCTAGACGAAAAAGCAGACCGAATCCAGAAATGGATTGCTGATACAATAGACAGCATCTCCCCATAAAACTCCTTTATCCCATCACAAAAGAAAGCAGTGACAAGATGGTTTACACCCCACCGCAATACACTGAAAAAATTAAACCAGAAACTTGAACTAGAGTGGAGGAAAAACTGTGACCAGGTAAAAAGAATAAACGATCAAAAACAAATCTGAACCTACAAAAACGAAACGATCAAAGCCAAAAGGAAATACTACAACAATAGAATCACAAAAGCCGCAAACACCCAGAAAGAAATATTTAACATCATAAATGAGATGAGAAACCCACCTGGATGCAACAACACACTGGTACCTTCACAAAAATGATGTGATGCCTCGCTGACCACTTTTAAAATAAAATCACTGACATACATCAGATCACACAAAGCAGACCAACCAACCAGACCGTGCACCAAGCCCCACCTACCCTGGAATCACAGAACAACCTGCAAAGCTTCACCCAAATATCAGGAGAGAGATTTGTCAAGCTGGTGAAACTTAGCAACAAAGCAGGGTCTGCATTAGAACCTCTGCCCACCTGACATCTATAAATCAATCCTTACACATGGCATGCCATTGGAATGCCACAGAAACCTCTTAAACCAATCGCTCTCAACGGGGAGAGTACTGCAGGCTTTCAAATCTGCAGACATCAAACCACTCTTCAAGGATACAATCTTTCTGATTCACTGCTGCTTTGTCCTACGTGTATCTCTATTAGCATTCCCTAACTGTACTTACAATGTATCTACTTGTATCTCTATGAGCATATCCTAACTGTACTTACGATGACGGCTAGACCTCTCTCTAAACCAGGTCGACCCTTTCCAACAATCTCTTATGTATGCCTTTTATGTAAGTATCCTATTTGTAACATGTTCAAAGTTTTCCAGCGCCCAGTTACCTCAAGGTTAGGTGCGCGATACAAATAATAAACAAATACAAATACTAGGGGTGATGTGGAAGACCTCTCTAACTACAGACCGATATCAAACATTCCCTTTCCAGCAAGGCCGCTAGAGACCTATGTCTACAAACAGACACTGGAATACGTAGAAAGCCGTCAGCTATTGGACTAGGCGCAAGTCATCTACAGACCCATGAGAGGGACAGAGGCAGCACTTCTCTCCATCTGGGATGACCTAAAGACCAACACAGATTCCAACACAAACTCGGCACTGATACTATTAGACCTCGCAGCAGCGTTAGACACAGTCAACCACAACATCCTCACCAAGAGACTGGAAGAAACAGGGATCACCGGCGCGCAGTGACCGAAGTGTATGAAAAAAGTAGTAGAACTATGTTCCCTGCTGGCCTGCCCCAACTGCCCATAAACCCCATCACCACACCCCCAAACAAGCACACCTGCTGTTTAAGGGAATGTTCAGTGCGGTGCACTGAAGTGCAAATTTCATCTTCTTCCTACACTTTTATTTTAAAGCTAAACACTTCCTGAACGGTTTCTTTTTAAAATAAAAGTATAGTAACAGTAGCACTTCTTTTTTTAAAGAAGAGGGGCATTGCTCCCAATGGCTCCCACCCAGTTAGGCCACTGCTGTCGCAGCGCTGCTCTGGATGAACTCTTGCTTATCTGAAAGAACAGAAACAGTATGGATAAAACCATTCAAATCTGCACCGTGGGACACCACCTGTGGAGTACCACAAAGATCCTTGCTATCCCACTCTTCTTTAACATCTACATGACTCCACTAATCTACCGCATCAAAAGGAATGGCCTCACCTGCTACAGCTGCGCAGGTGCGTAGATGACACCCAAATCGTCTACAAAATTTACAAGAGAAGAACACCGGGCTAATGGACGGTCTCAAAAACCTCTGCGAATGGATGAACACAAGCAGCCTCATAATCAGTCCGCCAAGAGAGAAATCATGATTATGTCCAAAAACCAGGCAAGGAACCAATACATCCCATGGCCCACAGAACTAGGAACAACACCCATGGCATCCAAAATAGTCAAAGACTGCTTCTTTCACCTGCACACGATCAAAAAGATTGTACCATTCCTCTCTGTCATGCACTTCACACTGGTCATCATCTCACTCATCATGTCCAGGATACACTACGCCAACAGCCTATACCTCAGAATGCCGGATTATCTACTTAAGAAACTGCAACGTGTACAGAACGCAGTGGCCAGACTTCTCCTCAAACTCTCACGAAGGGAGCGCATCACTGCGGAACTAAAGATACTACATTGGCTCCCAGTCAAAAAATGAATCACATTCAAAACAATGTGCATAACGCGCAAAGCAATCCACGGCCACGTAGCAGAATTCGTACGAAAGAAAATCACCATTTACCAACCGACCAGAACACTCAAATCCAGCAACGACATCCATCTGGAACTTAAACCATACACAAAGAAAAAACTCGGTGGATCAGCATTCTCTTGCCTAGCCTCAAAATGCAAGGGAAATACGAGAGAAATACGAAACACAAAGGACCATCTAAAATTCTGAAAACTCCTAAAAACCTGGCTCTTCAACTCAGAACTGGACGAAAACAGATGAGCAACACCCACAACCCTCGCAATGAACACACAACTGGCATGCATTTGTCTGAACACAGGGGGCGCAGAGGAGGCCTCACCACCAAACACCCCCCGCTAACAACCCAGAACTCGTCACAGAATATAGGAGGGAGGTCCCCACCCAAGAACACCACAATGCACGGCACTGGCAGGGACACGTACCACAGGTGGCCAATGCGGAGGCGGCACAATGGAGTGCCACCACTAATCCAATCCACTAAAAAACTCACCCCTGTGCCTACATCTCTCAAACTATAACCAAAACCCAACCATACCTATACAGCACAACAAACTGCATGCACTTCACTACACCGCAACAACGAAACATACCACACATAACCTCGCTCAGCAGCACATGATGACTACCTTTTCGAAAAATCACACCTACGCTCAGCAAACAGTGTAAACTGAACTGAAGCTGCCAACAGCACAGCACAGCTCTATTGCGCTTTTCCCGCTCAGTCCACCTAACTTACCCTAACCTCTTGCTTTTCAGATCTGCCAGAGCGCCAGAGGACCACTCAGGTGGTTATAGTGCACAGTATAAATATCCTTTAACATTAATGAGTGAAGTCAATTGGGGGGCATTTGTCTTGTTGGGACAGTGAAACTGAATCCAAGGAGGTGAACCCTATATTTGCATATGTACCCCTGTCAGTGGATCTGTCCTAAGAAGGGAGGGACAGTCTCCAGCCTGGGTGAGGAAATGGAATTCATCAATGGGCTGTACACTGTATGCGTGTGGGCCACCACTCCTCGCGGAGGAGTTACGATTGCTCTTCCAGCAGGGGGTGCTACCCAATGTGCCAACTCCACTCTCTGCAGCAGTCCTGTACATTCCTGATATAAGGTGTTTGTGGTACAAGTGCTCCTGAAATTGCTCTTTCTGCCTATGCCCCTGTTTATCAGGATCTCCCTGCACTGGCCCATGCCCCTGTGAAGCATGCTCTCTCTGCACTGGCCTATGCCACTGTTCAGCAGGCTCTCTCTGCACTTGTCTATGCCCCTGTTTATCAGGATCTCCCTGCACTGGCCCATGCCCCTGTTTATCAGGCTCTTCCTGCACTTGCCATTCCCCTGTTGAGCATGCTCTCCCTGCACTGGCCCATGCCCTGTTTATCAGGATCTCCCTGCACTGGCGCATGCCCCTGTTTATCAGGATCTCCCTGCACTGGGCCATGCCCTGTTTATCAGGATCTCCCTGCACTTGCCAATCCCCTGTTGAATATCCTCTCCCTGCACTGGCCTATGCCACTGTTCAGCAGGCTCTCCCTGCACTTGTCTATGCCCCTGTTTATCAGGATCTCCCTGCACTGGCCCATGCCCCTGTTTATCAGGCTCTTCTTGCACTTGCCATTCCCCTGTGAAGCATGCTCTCTCTGCACTGGCCTATGCCACTGTTCAGCAGGCTCTCTCTGCACTTGTCTATGCCCCTGTTTATCAGGATCTCCCTGCACTGGCCCATGCCCCTGTTTATCAGGCTCTTCCTGCACTTGCCATTCCCCTGTTGAGCATGCTCTCCCTGCACTGGCCCATGCCCTGTTTATCAGGATCTCCCTGCACTGGCGCATGCCCCTGTTTATCAGGATCTCCCTGCACTGGGCCATGCCCCTGTTTATCAGGATCTCCCTGCACTTGCCATTCCCCTGTTGAACATACTCTCCCTGCACTGGCCTATGCCACTGTTCAGCAGGCTCTCCCTGCACTTGTCTATGCCCCTGTTTATCAGGATCTCCCTGCACTGGCCCATGCCCCTGTTTATCAGGCTCTTCCTGCACTTGCCATTCCCCTGTGGAGCATGCTCTCCCTGCACTGGCCTATGCCACTGTTCAGCAGGCTCTCCCTGCACTGGTCCGTGCCCTGTTTATCAGGTTCTTCCTGCACTTGCCATTCCCCTGTGGAGCATGCTCTCCCTGCACTGGCCTATGCCACTGTTCAGCAGGCTCTCCCTGCACTGGTCCATGCCCTGTTTATCAGGCTCTTCCTGCACTTTCCAGTCCCCTGTTGAGCATACTCTGCCTGCACTGGCCTATGCCACTGTTCAGCAGGCTCTCCCTGCACTTTTCTATGCCCCTGTATATCAGGATATCCCTGCACTGGTCCATGCCCCTGTTTATCAGGCTCTTCCTGCACTGGCTCATACCCCTGTTTATCAGGCTCTCCCTGCACTGGCCTATGCCCCTGTTTATCAGGCTCACCCTGCACTGGCCTATGCCACTGTTCAGCAGGCTCCCCCTGCACTTGTCTATGCCCCTGTATATCAGCATCTTCCCGCGCTAGCTCCTACCCCTGTTTATCAGGCTCTCCCTGCACTGGCCTATGCCCCTGTTTATCAGGCTCTCCCTGCACTGGCCTATGCCACTGTTCAACAGGCTCTCCCTGCACTTGTCTATGCCCCGGTATATCAGGCTCTTCCTGCACTCGCTCATACCCCTGTTTAGCAAGCTCTTCATGCGTCTTTTATGGCACGCCCTCCCCTTTGTTCCTGAGAAGGACCGTGTGGCCGTGGTGGAAGCCCTGGTAAATTCACCACTGAAGATTACTTTAACAGCCTACTAGCTGGGGCTCCGGTCAAGCAAATACATCGACTGCAGAAGGCACAAAATGCAGCTGTCGGATTGATGTATGGAGTAAGTCCTCACCCATTTTAGGCATGCGCTGGTCCATTTGCTGGTTCGCTGTGAAAGATAGGATTAAGTTTAAGATTGGGTGTATGATACATAAATATCTAAACAACTTAGCCCCTTCATACTTGGCAGAGAAGCTAAGCCTCTACCAACCAACCCGGACTCGGGACAAGCTACTCTTGGCCATCCCTCCTTCCTTTTGTGTATCTAGAGTAGATCGTAGATGTTCTGTATTTGGACCCAGATTGTCGAATAGCCTGCCGTGGGAGATCAGGAAAGCAGAGTCCTACTTCCATTTCCGCGAAGCAATAGAAACGTACCTTTTTAAATAGGTCAGATGGACTCTACTCCCAGCCAATTAGCTAAGCCCTCTGGAGACCTGTATCCACTAATGGGTCCTTTATATGACATCTGCGCCTTGATACGATTTGGTTTGTCTGTGCTGCGTGATACAAAGCCCTCAGTCATCAATCAATCAATCAAACCTTGGTCTCTTCTTAAAGGCGGTGCTGTGAGGTGCTGCAGTCCAGTCCTTGCCTCACAAGTATGTTTGTTTATTATTTGTATTGCGCACCAGACCCGAGGGTATCAGGGCGCAGAAGTCACAAGGAAGTTCACAGCTTAAGGACATAGACGGGCTACTACCTCTGACCTCTCACCTCTGCGTGCTCTTCAAAACTCGTTTTTCTGCTGTCCGACATGCTTGCTGAGTCCTCCTGAGAGTCACTTTCCATCCCTGAAAAGTAAACATATTAGTGAAAAAAGGATGCAAAATAAGGAAGGGAGTGAGAGAGAGAGAGAGAGAGAGAGAGAGAGATGTTTGGACGAGTTGGTAAGACTGTTTTATCAATTGGCCCAAAAATCACAGGATGCCAAATGAGCAGCCGAGAAATCAGAATGTCAGATCAATAAACCGGCTCACCGGGGTTAAACAAATGGGACCAAGGTAAGAGGGTGTCAAATATTTCCTCCAAACCGGATGTAACAGGATGGCAAAAAAAAAGGACGCTGCATTCACGTTGTGTCAGGTCAAATGAATCCAACTTAACAGAGCATCAGATGAGTGGGCCAGAAACTCACAAAGCATCAGATGAGTGGGCCAGAAACTCACAAAGCATCAGATGAGTGGGCCAGAAACTCACAAAGCATCAGATGAGTGGGCCAGAAACTCACAGAACAACAGATGAGTGGGCCAGAAACTCACAGAGCAACAGATGAGTGGGCCAGAAACTCACAAAGCAACAGATGAGTGGGCCAGAAACTCACAGAGCAACAGATGAGTGGGCCAGAAACTCACAGAGCAACAGATGAGTGGGCCAGAAACTCACAAAGCGTCAGATGAGTGGGCCAGAAACTCACAAAGCAACAGATGAGTGGGCCAGAAACTCACAAAGCATCAGATGAGTGGGCCAGAAACTCACAGAGCAAGAGATGAGTGGGCCAGAAACTCACAAAGCAACAGATGAGTGGGCCAGAAACTCACAAAGCAACAGATGAGTGGGCCAGAAACTCACAGAGCAACAGATGAGTGGGCCAGAAACTCACAAAGCAACAGATGAGTGGGCCAGAAACTCACAAAGCAACAGATGAGTGGGCCAGAAACTCACAGAGCAACAGATGAATGGGCCAGAAACTCACAGAGCAACAGGTGAGTGGGCCACAAACTGAAAGCATTAGATGAGTGGGCCAGAAACTCACAAAGCATCAGATGAGTGGGCCAGAAACTCACAAAGCATCAGATGAGTGGGCCAGAAACTCACAGAGCAACAGATGAGTGGGCCAGAAACTCACAGAGCAACAGATGAGTGGGCCAGAAACTCACAAAGCAACAGATGAGTGGGCCAGAAACTCACAAAGCATCAGATGAGTGGGCCAGAAACTCACAAAGCAACAGATGAGTATGCCAGAAACTCACAAAGCAACATATGAGTGGGCCAGAAACTCACAAAGCAACAGATGAGTGGGCCAGAAACTCACAAAGCATCAGATGAGTGGGCCAGAAACTCACAAAGCAACATATGAGTGGGCCAGAAACTCACAAAGCATCAGATGAGTGGGCCAGAAACTCACAAAGCAACAGATGAGTGGGCCAGAAACTCACAGAGCAACAGATGAGTGGGCCAGAAACTCACAAAGCATCAGATGAGTGGGCCAGAAACTCACAAAGCAACAGATGAGTGGGCCAGAAACTCACAGAGGAACAGTTCAGTTGGCCAGAATCTCACAAAGCAACAGGTGAGTGGGCCACAAACTGAAAGCATTAGATGAGTGGGCCACAAACGAACAAAGCAAAAGATGAGTGGGCCACAAACTCACAAAGCATCAGATGAGTGGGCCAGAAACTCACAAAGCAACAGATGAGTGGGCCAGAAACTCACAGAGCAACAGATGAGTGGGCCAGAAACTCACAAAGCATCAGATGAGTGGGCCAGAAACTCACAAAGCAACAGATGAGTGGGCCAGAAACTCACAGAGGAACAGTTCAGTTGGCCAGAATCTCACAAAGCAACAGGTGAGTGGGCCACAAACTGAAAGCATTAGATGAGTGGGCCACAAACGAACAAAGCAAAAGATGAGTGGGCCACAAACTCACAAAGCATCAGATGAGTGGGCCAGAAACTCACAAAGCAACAGATGAGTGGGCCAGAAACTCACAGAGCAACAGTTCAGTTAGCCAGAATCTCACAAAGCAACAGGTGAGTGGGCCACAATCTGAAAGCATTAGATGAGTGGGCCACAAACTCACAAAGCAACAGATGAGTGGGCCACAAACTGAAAGCATTAGATGAGTGGGCCAGAAACTCACAAAGCATCAGATGAGTGGGCCAGAAACTCACAAAGCATCAGATGAGTGGGCCAGAAACTCACAGAGCAACAGATGAGTGGGCCAGAAACTCACAGAGCAACAGATGAGTGGGCCAGAAACTCACAAAGCAACAGATGAGTGGGCCAGAAACTCACAAAGCATCAGATGAGTGGGCCAGAAACTCACAAAGCAACAGATGAGTATGCCAGAAACTCACAAAGCAACATATGAGTGGGCCAGAAACTCACAAAGCAACAGATGAGTGGGCCAGAAACTCACAAAGCATCAGATGAGTGGGCCAGAAACTCACAAAGCAACATATGAGTGGGCCAGAAACTCACAAAGCATCAGATGAGTGGGCCAGAAACTCACAAAGCAACAGATGAGTGGGCCAGAAACTCACAGAGCAACAGATGAGTGGGCCAGAAACTCACAAAGCATCAGATGAGTGGGCCAGAAACTCACAAAGCAACAGATGAGTGGGCCAGAAACTCACAGAGGAACAGTTCAGTTGGCCAGAATCTCACAAAGCAACAGGTGAGTGGGCCACAAACTGAAAGCATTAGATGAGTGGGCCACAAACGAACAAAGCAAAAGATGAGTGGGCCACAAACTCACAAAGCATCAGATGAGTGGGCCAGAAACTCACAAAGCAACAGATGAGTGGGCCAGAAACTCACAGAGCAACAGATGAGTGGGCCAGAAACTCACAAAGCATCAGATGAGTGGGCCAGAAACTCACAAAGCAACAGATGAGTGGGCCAGAAACTCACAGAGGAACAGTTCAGTTGGCCAGAATCTCACAAAGCAACAGGTGAGTGGGCCACAAACTGAAAGCATTAGATGAGTGGGCCACAAACGAACAAAGCAAAAGATGAGTGGGCCACAAACTCACAAAGCATCAGATGAGTGGGCCAGAAACTCACAAAGCAACAGATGAGTGGGCCAGAAACTCACAGAGCAACAGTTCAGTTAGCCAGAATCTCACAAAGCAACAGGTGAGTGGGCCACAATCTGAAAGCATTAGATGAGTGGGCCACAAACTCACAAAGCAACAGATGAGTGGGCCACAAACGCACAAAGCAAAAGATGAGTGGGCCACAAACTCACAAAGCAACAGATAAGTGGGTCAGAAACTCACAAAGCAACTGATCAATGGCCACAAACAAACAGATCAATAGGCCAGAAAATCACAAAGCAGCAGATGAGTGGGCCAGAAACACATACAGCAACAGATCAATGGGCCAGAAACTCACAAAGCAACAGATGCGTGGGCCAGAAACTCATAAAGCAACAGATCAAAGGGCCACAAACTCACAAAGCAACAGATCTGTCAGCCAGAAACTAACAGAACAACAGTTCAGTTAGCCAGAATCTCACAAAGCAGCAGGTGAGTGGGCCACAAACTCGAAGCATTAGATCAGTGGGCCACACACTCACAAAGCAACAGATGAGTGGGCCACAAACTCAAAGCATTAGATCAGTGGGCCACACACTCACAAAGCAACAGATAAGTGGGCCACCAACTCACAAAGCAAAAGATGAGATGAGTGGGCCACAAACTCACAAAGCAACAGATGAGTGGGCCACAAACTCATAAAGCAACAGATGAGTGACCCAGAAACTCATAAAGCAATAGTTCAATGGGCCACACACTCATAAAGCAACGGATGAGTGGGCCACACACTCACAAAGTAACAGATAAGTGGGTCAGAAACTCACAAAGTAACAGGTAAGTGGGTCAGAAACTCACAAAGTAACAGATAAGTGGGTCAGAAACACACAAAGGAACCTATCAGTGGGACACAAACTCATAAGGTAACAGATACATGGACCTTCAACTCAACAACAGGCACCAACATTATAGATCCTTCAGGTCAGTGAACCCCAAATCCATAAAGCAACTGATCAATGAGCCCCAAACTCACAGGACAGCAGATTTAGGGAAGCCAAGGACACAGCGTGTCAGGTCTAAGCACCTTGCTCTCACAGGGATGAGATCATTGATGGATGTCCTTGTATGTTTTCATGTTCTTATCATTCCACCTGTATGCGCAGGAAGGGGCCTGTCGATTCTACCCACAAGACCAGGCCATTGCTCCCAACAAAGAACAATATGGAGTAACAGTAATATGTGTAACACTATGGAGTAACAGTAATATGTGTAACACTATGGAGTAACAGTAATATGTGTAACAATGTGGAGTAACAGTAATATGTGTAACAATGTGGAGTAACAGTAATATGTGTAACAATATGGAGTAACAGTAATATGTGTAACAATGTGGAGTAACAGTAATATGTGTAACAATGTGGAGTAACAGTAATATGTGTAACAATATGGAGTAACAGTAATATGTGTAACAATATGGAGTAACAGTAATATGTGTAACAATGTGGAGTAACAGTAATATGTGTAACAATGTGGAGTAACAGTAATATGTGTAACAATGTGGAGTAATATGTGCCAGATGCGTTATGCCACCTTCACTGCCCAGGTGATGTGTTCAGACCAGTGGCATGACCCTTTACAAAGGGACCTCTGACGTCGGGCAACCTGGTGTGAAGACGGCCTATACGAGAACAGACTTTTTCATTTACAAATTCTGCCAGCTGCACACAATGATTAGCTTATTAGAACTACACCTATTTTCCAGTGTTAACATGTATAGTTACTTGCCTTACAATGCAGTAGCCAGGCCTTAAAAAAGCCCTTTTACTTACAACTTCCCAAATTAGGAAGCAAAATATATATCTTATCTGGTGCCAAGCTGGGGTGCACAATACCTGTGAGAAGAAGTTGCCACCTGACTCTCAATTAGGGGGTCGATTCAGCTGCCAATAGTGTTCAGAGAATTACGCCATGGGGTTGCACCTCCAATCTTGGCTTTCTGGGTGCGTGCACCATCTACCATGCCCCCCCCCCCCCAGGTACATAATTGCCCACATCATGCTAATGGCCGCCAGAGCAGTGAGGGAATAGTACTGTGTTTTTTCTCGATCTGTTCCTCAAGGCAGAGGCATGGTTGACACTAGGGATTAAGCATCTCTGTTGGTTCCCTCCACTGTATGCGCTAAGACCAGGGAATTCAGAGCATGAGTTGCTGTGAAGTTTCAGCCCCAACTCATCTCTTTTGCCTACCATAGCCCTCAAGCCAGATAATTTGGGGATCCAGCTGTGCATTGTGCCATAAATTATAAATGTGAATACCAGATGCAGTAAAAATGCCTATTGCATTACACTACATGACATTACTTTAATAATGGCCCATTATGTATGTAGTAGAAGCTTTGTTATCTGGTATATCAGTATCCAGCATGTCCTAAGAACCAGAAATGTCCTTACTTAAGTCAGGGAGAGGGCGGAGCCTATAAGGATTCCTTATGGGAATTCAGGACGAACATACACGCCCATAGCACTGAAGGGGCTTTAGCCACAGGGCTGCCTAGAGGCCCCTGGCCAGTCCACACCCAGTCAGTGCTTATTTTCTGGCAGGGTCTCTGCTATACAGCTGTTTTCTGCCACTAGGGCGAGACAGACACAAAGAAAAGGAGCAGAAGAGACATATGGATGCAGGCAGGCCTCACTCCAAGACCACGAGGCGACCGACCAATGAGCCAGAAGCAACGCTAGGTAAAGCCCAGCTGGGCTGCGTATGCTTGACCTGCTATTTGAAATTGTATTCTTTCGCTCACGATCGAATTACATCACCTGATTATTGCAGCAGGGCTGCTCTAACTTAAATAGTGTGCTCTGCCCATGCAAAGAAGCAGCAATCAAATTTTAAACCAGCAGCATAGCCCAGTGGTGCTGTTTAAAACCTGTGGCCATATCCTTGCTAACATGGCTGCTGACATTTCATGCGTCGGTGTTCCTACACTGCCTGCCCAACTGCTGCTCTGATTGGCCCAATCTTTCCACTTTTAGCCAATCTGGGAGCCGGAAGGCGTGAGCCGTCCCCTGATCAAGGCCCATATTAAGGCCCCTGTCTGGCCTGTCTGGTCATGGCTGTTGGGCCACTACGCTCCACCTTGCTCTGCTGTCTAGAAAATATTTTTCCGTTATACATCAGGTTAGAGCACTCTGTGTGCACAATTCACAATGTCCTCCCGGCATGCACATTTGTTTCTAATCACTGTGGCTCGGCTTGCCCTGACCCTTCCTATTGCTGCCATGCAAATGCTGCTCCCTCCTTCCCCTACCTTGCCATTGAGGCGCATCGTATTTGTGAGTCTTCCTTCTCCCTGCATAACCCTTTCTTGTACAATCCATCTTGACCGTAGCATGAGCTGCACAAAAATCTTATCTCTCCAATCTGACTAACTGCCACCGGACTAGTTTCAGTTTACTGGGGGTCATTGCAGGCCTTTTTCAAATTGCTGCCTATTACTGTTTCTGTACAAATCGGATTTCTAGATGTATTTCCTTTTGCCTTTTTTAACTGCATCCTGTTGCATTTCTAGTGTTCTGTTTAAAAATTGAATCTAGAGGTAATTCCTTTTCCCCTTTTACCTGCATTTGAACTAGTGCGTTTTGTGCTACCTTTGACTGTCTTCAAACCAAGCCCCTCAGCTGCATCGTTAAAATCTTGATTCTGGGCATTTTGTAAATCCTGTGACAGTGTTATAATCTTGGCTACTTTCACCCCTCCCCCCACCTCATTCATGTTGTGATACTACTGCTTGCTGTAACATTAGCTTTTTTCATTGGACCCCTAACTTACTGTACTTCTCTTTCAGCTGCTAGGCTGCCTGGTGAATTCCTCCTGTCTGGTGCAGTCCTTTCCTCCGGACTCAACACCCCATAAACATGGTGTTCACTGTCTCCCCTATCTGTTCTAACTGTTACTCTATCACTTATCCTACTTCTCTCACGGAGTCCGGAAGGAAGAATTTTAAGAAAGTGCTCCTGGCCTCCAACTCAGGCCTCCCCATTGTTGAAACCTACTTCAATGCTTTCTCCAGACAGACCATCACTGACATCATCTTCACTGACCTATGGACTCCCCATATGGTCTCTATCCTATCCCCTTTTACCTCCTCACCCATCACCCATTAATGGTGGAACCAGATGAAAAGCTCTCTTGGCATACTTCTCATCATCTAGGTGCATCATTAATGTCTACCAAAATAGCATTATCATAGCCCAGGGCTCTCAGCTGAGCCTCCTCCTTCTGGATTGGCATTTTCCATCTCACATTAACTTCCTCCCTCTTCCACCACTCCTGCGACAGCCACCCCTCTGGCCTCTACGCCCCCTCCGATGGGTGTTCCACGTCACTCTATCCCACCTCAGAAGACCTTCAAAGGTGGCAACCAGCTTCACTTAGCTACCCTCAATTCTCGCTCTGCTATTAAATACTCATCTGACATCTGTCACCTCCTTGAAGACTTTGACCTTGACATCTTTGCTCTCACCGAGATGTGGTTCCACGCCAGCTCTGTCACTGCTTTGGACACTCTCCTTCCTGAAGGCTACAAGATCCTCTCCAAACCCGGGACTAACCAGTCTGGAGGTGGAGTGGCCCTTGTCTTCCCTGAATGGATACCTGCTACTATCATTCCCACTCAATCGTACGCTGCCTTTGAAAGCCTCGTCAGTAGGCTGTGTGTCTCTACTACCCTCTCCCTCACTCTCGCCACTATCTATAGGCCCCCTGCACCTACCCCCCTTTTCCTCTCTGAATGGGCTGTCCTCTCCTCCGCTCTCCTGACCTCCTCCCCCAAACCTTTTTTCCTTGGTGACTTTAATATTCACCTAGACTCTCCTGATGTACTCTTTTCCATGACCTCTGTGACTCTCTTTCCCCTCACAATTCTTCCCTCCGGCCCATCCCACTCTGCTGTTCACAGGTTGAATGTGCTCACCTAGCAGACATCACTCTTTTCAATCCTCTAACTACCCCTCTCTCCTGGTCTGACCACTCTCTCCTCTCTGCCCATCTGGATCTCCCTAGCCCTCCAGCGATGCCTCTGCCTGAACTGCCACTCTCCTTCTCTATCATTTGACCGATGAAGCGTGTGTCAGCTGCACCATTTTCTGCCACCGTCATTCCTCCTCCCACCTGTGCCATTGACTCTCCTTCTGACTCAACACTTGCTAACCTCCATCTGTCCGTCTCCAATACCTTGGACATCCTTGCCCCAATAATGAGGATTTGCTTGAAGCCTGCCTACGAGTGCAACACTTGGTATAACTCTGACTTGGCCATTCTAAAACGCAAGTGCAGAGCTGCTGAGCAGAAGTGGCAGCCCTCAAGTACATCCCCTGACAAACTGGCCTGCCGCCTGCTCCAAAAGAGGGCTCATGTCCAAGCCCTCAATTCGGGGGGCCACCAATAACATGGCTGCATTCTTCAAGATATGCAAGGAACTTGCCAATCCTACTGCAGTCTCCTCTTCTCCCCTTCCCTCCAGACCCTCTGCACTGCATTGGCCTCCCATGTCTCTACCAAAACTCAAGACAACCTGGCCTCACTCTCCTCTACTCCTCTCCCCACCCCATCCCTGTGGTTGCCTCCTTCCTGTCTAACCAACCTTCTCAGGTGCAACTGTGCCCTTTCCTCTCTGCCTCCCCCTCTCTACCTGCAACATCCCTCAGGTCTCTATCCTATCGCAGTGGCTCTTCAATATCTACCTTGCCCCCCCTTTGCCCACTTGATCTCCACCTTCTCTCCTCACTTCCAGTGTTATGCCGATGATACACTCATACCTGACTGCCTGACTGCTATCCAGGCATGGTGTTCTGCTAATGATCTCTGCCTTAATGCCAGCAAGACTAAGATCCTTCTCATTGAGACACATGCTCCCTGTTTCCCTCCCCCCCACTCTCTGGCTTCCCTCCTTGGACCTCCTCCCCTCACCCTTTTATGAGGCACAAAACCCTGGGGTCCTCTTCGACTCTTCTCGCTCCTTCTCCCCTCACATCTCGGACCTTGCCAAGAAATCCAACTTTCAGCTCCCCCTCCTCAGAGGCATTCTCCCTTCCCTCACCTTTCCTCAGATGCTCAATGTCTCCAGAGCTCTTGTTCTCTCTAGGCTTGACTTCTGTAACAGCCTCTTCCTCAATCTGCCTCTTTCCTCCCTTCGCCCTCTTCAACTAATACACAATAGGGCTGTGAGACGTGTCTTTAGCCTCATGCCTCAAGCCCTGGGATTGCACCTCAACAGCCCTAAAATCTCTCTGCTGGCTCCAGGTGGCTGCAAGGATCAAAACCAAGACCCTCTGCATCATCCACAAGGCTTTCTGGGTCCCGGGACACCACCACATCCAACTTTCTCTTCCTAAATACCTCCCTGCTAGAGTCATTCGATCCTCTAGCTCCAACTCTCTGCATATAAGACAAGCAGACAAGCAGAGAGTGAGGGGAAGATTTCTCTTCGGCAGGAGCCTGCCTCTGGAACGGCCTTCCTGCCCCCCTGAGACTTGCGCCGGATCTCCTTAAGTTCCAGAAACATCTCAAGACTTTCCTTTTCGCCTCCTCCTTCCCTCTCCCCCTCCCTTGCTAATATCCCCCTGCCGCTGTGACTGGCACCTGGTCCCTTTGCCTTACAGGGGCCAGGCCCTCCTTGTCCAGTCCTCCCCAGCACCCCTTAACAAGCGCTTACCCTTGGGCACCCTTCCCCGACTAGCCTGATTCTGGTCCCTCGGCCCTCACACCAGCTGACCCTTACCTGTTTCCCCTGGCACTTGCCCACCTGGGCTCCCCTCAGTAGTTGGCCTGCCACTGGGGCCCCATCCCTCCTGCACTTCTCCCTTCCCCCTTACCCATATCCCAGCCCTTCCGCCCTGTCCTGTCCCATCCCCCTGCACTTATTGTCACTGCACTGGCATGGTCTGAATGTCACAAGGCCTAGTAGGACCCTTTATTGTTGTTTTCTCCCCTGCCCCCAACTCCCTTTTTTGGCTGGTGGTGCCTTGAAATACTTGTGTATAGGCACCATACAAATGTCCAATAAAATATAAAAATGCACAAAGAAAGGAGGATAGCTCAGCGGCAACGTGTTCGCCTTGGAAGCAAGACTACACGAAGCAACACAGGTTCGATTCCCCCTAAGAAACCTCTGGGTATTTAAGCGTGTTATAAATACGCAACTAAGACAAAAAAAAACAATTACTCAACTAAAAAAAAAACAATTCCTGTAACAGTGCCTCAATGCTCAAGCGGTTTGTGAGAGAGAGAGCGAGAGAGAGCGAGAGAGAGAGAAGGAATGAGACAGGAAGACCTCAAGAAGGCATGAGATTAATGGTCTGCCAGGTACTTGCTGGCCCCGGTAATTCATGCTTATGTATGGTTTCTCTGGCACTTGAGCGGATGGCGTGCAAATTTGCCAAAATATTTGAAAGTCAGGCATTTTGAAGCAGAATAGCAGATAGGTATTGTGTGGCAAAGTGACTGATGGCATGCAGTCTGTGGCACACATGGTGCAGCTTAGAACATTTCAGCAGGTGCTCCGTGGCACAGGTGGTGAAGCGCGGAATGTTATAACAGGTGCTCCAAATGATGGACATACATTACATGGCACAGATGGTGGGGATAAGAACGTAATAACAGCTGCTTTAACGGGTGGGCAAACGTTATAGCGGGTATGCATTCTGTGTTACAGATGACGGGGGTGCGAACGTGATGGGTATGCATTCTGAGTCACAGATGGTGGGGGTGCGAACGTGATAGGTATGCATTCTGTGTCACAGATGGTGGGGTGCGAACGTGATGGGTATGCATTCTGAGTCACAGATGGTGGGGTGCGAACGTGATGGGTATGCATTCTGTGTCACAGATGGTGGGGTGCGAACGTGATGGGTATGCATTCTGTGTCACAGATGGTGGGGTGCGAACGTGATGGGTATGCATTCTGTGTCACAGATGGCGGGAGTGCAAAAATTATAGCGGGTGTTTTTAAATAATGGGTATGCATTCTGTGTCACAGATGACGGGGGTGTGAACCTTATAGCAGGTGTTTTTAACTGATGGGTATGCCTTCTGTGTCATAAATGGCGGAGGTGCGAACGTTTTAGCAGGTGTTTTTATCTGATGGGTATGCCTTCTGTGTCATAGATGGCGGGGTGCGAACGTTATAGCGGGTGTTTTTAACTGATGGGTATGCCTTCTGTGTCATAGATGGCGGGGGTGCGAACGTTATAGCGGGTGAATTTAACTGATGGGTATGCATTCTGTGTTACAGATGGCGGGAGTGCAAACATAATTGTGGGTGTTTTTAAATAATGGGTATGCATTCTGTGTCACAGATGACGGGGGTGTGAACCTTACAGCGGGTGTTTTTACCTGATGGGTATGCATTCTGTGCACCAGATGGCGGGGGTGCGAACGTTATAGCGGGTGCTTTTAAGTAATGGGTATGCATTCTGTTTTACAGATGGCGGGGTGCCAACGTTATAGCGGGTGTTTTTAACTGATGGGTATGCATTCTGTGCACCAGATGGCGGGGGTGCGAACGTTATAGCGGGTGTTTTTAACTGATTGGTATGCATTCTGTTTTACAGATGGTGGGGGTGCAAACGTTATTGCGGGTGTTTTTAACTGATGGGTATGCATTCTGTTTTACAGATGGTGGGGTGCCAACGTTATAGCGGGTGTTTTTAACTGATGGGTATGCATTCTGTGCACCAGATGGCGGGGGTGCGAACGTTATAGCGGGTGTTTTTAAGTGATGGGTATGCATTCTGTTTTACAGATGGCGGGGGTGCAAACGTTATTGCGGGTGTTTTTAACTGATGGGTATGCATTCTGTTTTACAGATGGCGGGGTGCCAACGTTATAGCGGGTGTTTTTAACTGATGGGTATGCATTCTGTGCACAAGATGGCGGGGGTGCGAACGTTATAGCGGGTGTTTTTAACTGATGGGTATGCATTCTGAGTCACAGATGGCGGGGGTGCGAACGTGATAGGTATGCATTCTGTGTCACAGATGGTGGGGTGCGAACGTGATGGGTATGCATTCTGTGTCACAGATGGTGGGGTGCGAACGTGATGGGTATGCATTCTGTGTCACAGATGGCGGGAGTGCAAAAATTATAGCGGGTGTTTTTAAATAATGGGTATGCATTCTGTGTCACAGATGACGGGGGTGTGAACCTTATAGCAGGTGTTTTTAACTGATGGGTATGCCTTCTGTGTCATAGATGGCGGGGGTGCGAACGTTATAGCGGGTGTTTTTAACTGATGGGTATGCATTCTGTGTTACAGATGGCGGGAGTGCAAACATAATTGTGGGTGTTTTTAAATAATGGGTATGCATTCTGTGTCACAGATGACGGGGGTGTGAACCTTACAGCGGGTGTTTTTACCTGATGGGTATGCATTCTGTGCACCAGATGGCGGGGGTGCGAACGTTATAGCGGGTGCTTTTAAGTGATGGGTATGCATTCTGTTTTACAGATGGCGGGGTGCCAACGTTATAGCGGGTGTTTTTAACTGATGGGTATGCATTCTGTGCACCAGATGGCGGGGGTGCGAACGTTATAGCGGGTGTTTTTAACTGATTGGTATGCATTCTGTTTTACAGATGGTGGGGGTGCAAACGTTATTGTGGGTGTTTTTAACTGATGGGTATGCATTCTGTTTTACAGATGGTGGGGTGCCAACGTTATAGCGGGTGTTTTTAACTGATGGGTATGCATTCTGTGCACCAGATGGCGGGGGTGCGAACGTTATAGCGGGTGTTTTTAAGTGATGGGTATGCATTCTGTTTTACAGATGGCGGGGGTGCAAACGTTATTGCGGGTGTTTTTAACTGATGGGTATGCATTCTGTTTTACAGATGGCGGGGTGCCAACGTTATAGCGGGTGTTTTTAACTGATGGGTATGCATTCTGTGCAAAAGATGGCGGGGGTGCGAACGTTATAGCGGGTGTTTTTAACTGATGGGTATGCATTCTGAGTCACAGATGGCGGGGGTGCGAACGTGATAGGTATGCATTCTGTGTCACAGATGGTGGGGTGCGAACGTGATGGGTATGCATTCTGTGTCACAGATGGTGGGGTGCGAACGTGATGGGTATGCATTCTGTGTCACAGATGGCGGGAGTGCAAAAATTATAGCGGGTGTTTTTAAATAATGGGTATGCATTCTGTGTCACAGATGACGGGGGTGTGAACCTTATAGCAGGTGTTTTTAACTGATGGGTATGTCTTCTGTGTCATAGATGGCGGAGGTGCGAACGTTATAGCAGGTGTTTTTATCTGATGGGTATGCCTTCTGTGTCATAGATGGCGGGGGTGCGAACGTTATAGCGGGTGTTTTTAACTGATGGGTATGCATTCTGTGTTACAGATGGCGGGAGTGCAAACATAATCGTGGGTGTTTTTAAATAATGGGTATGCATTCTGTGTCACAGATGACGGGGGTGTGAACCTTACAGCGGGTGTTTTTACCTGATGGGTATGCATTCTGTGCACCAGATGGCGGGGGTGCGAACGTTATAGCGGGTGTTTTTAACTGATTGGTATGCATTCTGTTTTACAGATGGCGGGGGTGCAAACGTTATTGCGGGTGTTTTTAACTGATGGGTATGCATTCTGTTTTACAGATGGTGGGGTGCCAACGTTATAGCGGGTGTTTTTAAGTGATGGGTATGCATTCTGTGCACCAGATGGCGGGGGTGCGAACGTTATAGCGGGTGTTTTTAAGTGATGGGTATGCATTCTGTTTTACAGATGGCGGGGGTGCAAACGTTATTGAGGGTGTTTTTAACTGATGGGTATGCATTCTGTTTTATAGATGGCGGGGTGCCAACGTTATAGCGGGTGTTTTTAACTGATTGGTATGCATTCTGTTTTACAGATGGCGGGGGTGCAAACGTTATTGCGGGTGTTTTTAACTGATGGGTATGCATTCTGTTTTACAGATGGTGGGGTGCCAACGTTATAGCGGGTGTTTTTAACTGATGGGTATGCATTCTGTGCACAAGATGGCGGGGGTGCGAACGTTATAGCGGGTGTTTTTAACTGATGGGTATGCATTCTGAGTCACAGATGGCGGGGGTGCGAACGTGATAGGCATGCATTCTGTGTCACAGATGGTGGGGTGCGAACGTGATGGGTATGCATTCTGTGTCACAGATGGTGGGGTGCGAACGTGATGGTATGCATTCTGTGTCACAGATGGTGGGGTGCGAACGTGATGGGTATGCATTCTGTGTCACAGATGGCGGGAGTGCAAAAATTATAGCGGGTGTTTTTAAATAATGGGTATGCATTCTGTGTCACAGATGACGGGGGTGTGAACCTTATAGCAGGTGTTTTTAACTGATGGGTATGCCTTCTGTGTCATAGATGGCGGAGGTGCGAACGTTTTAGCAGGTGTTTTTATCTGATGGGTATGCCTTCTGTGTCATAGATGGCGGGGTGCGAACGTTATAGCGGGTGTTTTTAACTGATGGGTATGCCTTCTGTGTCATAGATGGCGGGGGTGCGAACGTTATAGCGGGTGAATTTAACTGATGGGTATGCATTCTGTGTTACAGATGGCGGGAGTGCAAACATAATTGTGGGTGTTTTTAAATAATGGGTATGCATTCTGTGTCACAGATGACGGGGGTGTGAACCTTACAGCGGGTGTTTTTACCTGATGGGTATGCATTCTGTGCACTAGATGGCGGGGGTGCGAACGTTATAGCGGGTGCTTTTAAGTGATGGGTATGCATTCTGTTTTACAGATGGCGGGGTGCCAACGTTATAGCGGGTGTTTTTAACTGATGGGTATGCATTCTGTGCACCAGATGGCGGGGGTGCGAACGTTATAGCGGGTGTTTTTAACTGATTGGTATGCATTCTGTTTTACAGATGGCGGGGGTGCAAACGTTATTGCGGGTGTTTTTAACTGATGGGTATGCATTCTGTTTTACAGATGGTGGGGTGCCAACGTTATAGCGGGTGTTTTTAACTGATGGGTATGCATTCTGTGCACCAGATGGCGGGGGTGCGAACGTTATAGCGGGTGTTTTTAAGTGATGGGTATGCATTCTGTTTTACAGATGGCGGGGGTGCAAACGTTATTGCGGGTGTTTTTAACTGATGGGTATGCATTCTGTTTTACAGATGGCGGGGTGCCAACGTTATAGCGGGTGTTTTTAACTGATGGGTATGCATTCTGTGCACAAGATGGCGGGGGTGCGAACGTTATAGCGGGTGTTTTTAACTGATGGGTATGCATTCTGAGTCACAGATGGCGGGGGTGCGAACGTGATAGGTATGCATTCTGTGTCACAGATGGTGGGGTGCGAACGTGATGGGTATGCATTCTGTGTCACAGATGGTGGGGTGCGAACGTGATGGGTATGCATTCTGTGTCACAGATGGCGGGAGTGCAAAAATTATAGCGGGTGTTTTTAAATAATGGGTATGCATTCTGTGTCACAGATGACGGGGGTGTGAACCTTATAGCAGGTGTTTTTAACTGATGGGTATGCCTTCTGTGTCATAGATGGCGGAGGTGCGAATGTTATAGCAGGTGTTTTTATCTGATGGGTATGCCTTCTGTGTCATAGATGGCGGGGGTGCGAACGTTATAGCGGGTGTTTTTAACTGATGGGTATGCATTCTGTGTTACAGATGGCGGGAGTGCAAACATAATCGTGGGTGTTTTTAAATAATGGGTATGCATTCTGTGTCACAGATGACGGGGGTGTGAACCTTACAGCGGGTGTTTTTACCTGATGGGTATGCATTCTGTGCACCAGATGGCGGGGGTGCGAACGTTATAGCGGGTGCTTTTAAGTGATGGGTATGCATTCTGTTTTACAGATGGCGGGGTGCCAACGTTATAGCGGGTGTTTTTAACTGATGGGTATGCATTCTGTGCACCAGATGGCGGGGGTGCAAACGTTATAGCGGGTGTTTTTAACTGATTGGTATGCATTCTGTTTTACAGATGGCGGGGGTGCAAACGTTATTGCGGGTGTTTTTAACTGATGGGTATGCATTCTGTTTTACAGATGGTGGGGTGCCAACGTTATAGCGGGTGTTTTTAACTGATGGGTATGCATTCTGTGCACCAGATGGCGGGGGTGCGAACGTTATAGCGGGTGTTTTTAAGTGATGGGTATGCATTCTGTTTTACAGATGGCGGGGGTGCAAACGTTATTGCGGGTGTTTTTAACTGATGGGTATGCATGCTGTTTTACAGATGGCGGGGTGCCAACGTTATAGCGGGTGTTTTTAACTGATTGGTATGCATTCTGTTTTACAGATGGCGGGGGTGCAAACGTTATTGCGGGTGTTTTTAACTGATGGGTATGCATTCTGTTTTACAGATTGTGGGGTGCCAACGTTATAGCAGGTGTTTTTAACTGATGGGTATGCATTCTGTGCACAAGATGGCGGGGGTGCGAACGTTATAGCAGGTGTTTTTAACTGATGGGTATGCATTCTGAGTCACAGATGGCGGGGGTGCGAACGTGATAGGCATGCATTCTGTGTCACAGATGGTGGGGTGCGAACGTGATGGGTATGCATTCTGTGTCACAGATGGTGGGGTGCAAACGTGATGGGTATGCATTCTGTGTCACAGATGGTGGGGTGCGAACGTGATGGGTATGCATTCTGTGTCACAGATGGCGGGAGTGCAAAAATTATAGCGGGTGTTTTTAAATAATGGGTATGCATTCTGTGTCACAGATGACGGGGGTGTGAACCTTATAGCAGGTGTTTTTAACTGATGGGTATGCCTTCTGTGTCATAGATGGCGGAGGTGCGAATGTTATAGCAGGTGTTTTTATCTGATGGGTATGCCTTCTGTGTCATAGATGGCGGGGGTGCGAACGTTATAGCGGGTGTTTTTAACTGATGGGTATGCATTCTGTGTTACAGATGGCGGGAGTGCAAACATAATCGTGGGTGTTTTTAAATAATGGGTATGCATTCTGTGTCACAGATGACGGGGGTGTGAACCTTACAGCGGGTGTTTTTACCTGATGGGTATGCATTCTGTGCACCAGATGGCGGGGGTGCGAACGTTATAGCGGGTGCTTTTAAGTGATGGGTATGCATTCTGTTTTACAGATGGCGGGGTGCCAACGTTATAGCGGGTGTTTTTAACTGATGGGTATGCATTCTGTGCACCAGATGGCGGGGGTGCGAACGTTATAGCGGGTGTTTTTAACTGATTGGTATGCATTCTGTTTTACAGATGGCGGGGGTGCAAACGTTATTGCGGGTGTTTTTAACTGATGGGTATGCATTCTGTTTTACAGATGGTGGGGTGCCAACGTTATAGCGGGTGTTTTTAACTGATGGGTATGCATTCTGTGCACCAGATGGCGGGGGTGCGAACGTTATAGCGGGTGTTTTTAAGTGATGGGTATGCATTCTGTTTTACAGATGGCGGGGGTGCAAACGTTATTGCGGGTGTTTTTAACTGATGGGTATGCATGCTGTTTTACAGATGGCGGGGTGCCAACGTTATAGCGGGTGTTTTTAACTGATTGGTATGCATTCTGTTTTACAGATGGCGGGGGTGCAAACGTTATTGCGGGTGTTTTTAACTGATGGGTATGCATTCTGTTTTACAGATTGTGGGGTGCCAACGTTATAGCGGGTGTTTTTAACTGATGGGTATGCATTCTGTGCACAAGATGGCGGAGGTGCGAACGTTATAGCAGGTGTTTTTAACTGATGGGTATGCATTCTGAGTCACAGGTGGCGGGGGTGCGAACGTGATAGGCATGCATTCTGTGTCACAGATGGTGGGGTGCGAACGTGATGGGTATGCATTCTGTGTCACAGATGGTGGGGTGCGAACGTGATGGGTATGCATTCTGTGTCACAGATGGTGGGGTGCGAACGTGATGGGTATGCATTCTGTGTCACAGATGGCGGGAGTGCAAAAATTATAGCGGGTGTTTTTAAATAATGGGTATGCATTCTGTGTCACAGATGACGGGGGTGTGAACCTTATAGCAGGTGTTTTTAACTGATGGGTATGCCTTCTGTGTCATAGATGGCGGAGGTGCGAACGTTATAGCAGGTGTTTTTATCTGATGGGTATGCCTTCTGTGTCATAGATGGCGGGGATGCGAACGTTATAGCGGGTGTTTTTAACTGATGGGTATGCCTTCTGTGTCACAGATGGTGGGGTGCGAACGTGATGGGTATGCATTCTGTGTCACAGATGGCGGGGGTGCAAAAATATTAGCGGGTGTTTTTAAATAATGGGTATGCATTCTGTGTCACAGATGACGGGGGTGTGAACCTTATATCAGGTGTTTTTAACTGATGGGTATGCCTTCTGTGTCATAGATGGCGGAGGTGCGAACGTTATAGCAGGTGTTTTTATCTGATGGGTATGCCTTCTGTGTCATAGATGGCGGGGGTGCGAACGTTATAGCGGGTGTTTTTAACTGATGGGTATGCCTTCTGTGTCATAGATGGCGGGGGTGCGAACGTTATAGCGGATGAATTTAACTGATGGGTATGCATTCTGTGTTACAGATGGCGGGAGTGCAAATATAATCGTGGGTGTTTTTAAATAATGGGTATGCATTCTGTGTCACAGATGACGGGGGTGTGAACCTTACAGCGGGTGTTTTTACCTGATGGGTATGCATTCTGTGCACCAGATGGCGGGGGTGTGAACGTTATAGCGGGTGCTTTTAAGTGATGGGTATGCATTCTGTTTTACAGATGGCGGGGTGCCAACGTTATAGCGGGTGTTTTTAACTGATGGGTATGCATTCTGTGCACCAGATGGCGGGGGTGCGAACGTTATAGCGGGTGTTTTTAACTGATTGGTATGCATTCTGTTTTACAGCTGGCGGGGGTGCAAACGTTATTGCGGGTGTTTTTAACTGACGGGTATGCATTCTGTTTTACAGATGGCGGGGGTGCCAATGTTATAGCGGGTGTTTTTAACTGATGGGTATGCATTCTGTTTTACAGATGGCGGGGTGCCAACGTTATAGCGGGTGTTTTTAAGTGATGGGTATGCATTCTGTTTTACAGCTGGCGGGGGTGCAAACGTTATTGCGGGTGTTTTTAACTGACGGGTATGCATTCTGTTTTACAGATGGCGGGGGTGCCAATGTTATAGCGGGTGTTTTTAACTGATGGGTATGCATTCTGTGTCATAGATGGTGTGGGTGCAAACGTTATTGCGGGTGTTTTTAACTGATGGGTATGCATTCTGTGTCACAGATGGTGGGAATGAGAATGGTTTATCAGCTGCTTAAACTGAGCCATTCTGTGCCACAGAAAATGGGGATGAGAACATTATTGCAGGTGGTTCAACTGCTGGGCATGCATACCGTACTCCAACTGATGAACCTAAATTCTGTGGCACAGATGATGGGGCTGAGGACATTATAGCAGGTCCTTAAATTGATGTGCATGCATACTGTGGCAGAGATGGTGGGGAAGAGCACATTATAGCCGGTGCGTCTTCCTTGGTTGTCAAGGAGTTTTGTTCTTTCACATGTTTTGTGTCCAATACCAGTCTCTTCCAGTCTTGATAAGACCCTGGCTTCTTGGCTCATCCAGCCTTATTTGCTGAGATTCACTTTGTAATTCAATTTGCTTTTTCAACTGCGACACACTGAAAATGAGGCTTTCTCTCTGCCTTTTGTTAAGGTCCAGCACTGCCATTATGCGTAGTGGAAACATCCATCCTTTACTTATCTATCTATCTATCTATCTATCTATCTATCTATCTATCTATCTATCCATCTATCTATATATACATATACATATATATATATTGGCACTTGCCGCAATCTATTCACTATAAAGCTTGAGGTGTAAAATAAATTGATGTCTTCATGAATTCTGTGGCATAAGCTTCTTCACCTTGATCCCAAGATGTCACTTATCCTTGATACTTTCTTGATGCCTTATAGAATATCTGCATTCTCCGGGCTCCGCATGACGTCACCATTCTCCTGTGCCGTTCATTTACTCTGCTTCTTTAGGAATCTCATTTAAACGATCATCCTATTTCCTCGTGTGCAGGTCTGATTTCCTGAATGGGAATCTTGCCTCTAGGATTCTCCTAGGTATCAGTGTTCTCAAAGGTACTGCACGATTTTCATACTCTGCCCTTTGTCGTTTCAACTGCTCCGTGTATGTCACATACTCTGTCTTCCAATCTATAGGTAATATGGGCGGGACAGTTGAGGCGGGGGTACTTGGCTCCTCCTCTACAAACCTACATTCTGTGACACAGATGATGAAGCTGAGGACACACTTTCCTTCTCCACCCACATCTCTGATGTCTCTAAAAAGTCAAACCTCCTACTGCACCTCCTCCAAGGTACTCTCCTTTCCACTCCTTCCCCCAGAAGCTCATTGTCTCCCAAGCTCAGGTGTTCTCCAGGTTGGACTATTGTAACAGCCTCTTTCTAAATCTTCCTGCCTCTACTCTCCAACCTATAAAACTAATACAAAACAGGACAGGGGCTGAGAATGTTAAAACAGGTCCTTAAATTGATGTGCATCAGTACTGTGGCACAGATGGTGGGTCAGAGCACAGTATAGCAGGTGCTCCAACTGATGAACCTACATTCTGTGGCACAGATGGTGGGCCAGAGCACAGTATAGCAGGTGCTCCAACTGATGAACCTACATTCTGTGGCACAGATGATGGAGCTGAGGACATTATAGCAGGTGCTCCAACTGAATAACCTACATTCTGTGGCACAGATGATGGAGCTGAGGACATTATAGCAGGTGCTCCAACTGATGAACCTACATTCTGTGGCACAGATGATGGGGCTGAGGACATTATAGCAGGTGCTCCAACTGATGAACCTACATTCTGTGGCACAGATGATGGGGCTGAGGACATTATAGCAGGTGCTCCAACTGATGAACCTACATTCTGTGGCACAGATGATGGGGCTGAGGACATTATAGCAGGTGCTCCAACTGATGAACCTACATTCTGTGGCACAGATGATGGGGCTGAGGACATTATAGCAGGTGCGCCAACTGATGAACCTACATTCTGTGGCACAGATGGTGGGGCAGAACACATCATAGATGGTGCTCCAACTGATGGGATGGCATCCTGTGCCACAGGGCAGGTGTCATGCCAACCTTTAGGTGCTTGCTGTTCCATGGGGCCATGCTCCCACAAAAATAGACTAATGGTTAGGGGCCTGACCAATGTAAAGCTCCATTCAACCAGTGATGGATTAAACCCGCTGAAGGACCCTAGGAAGTTGACATTTCAGGCCCCCCCACTCGCAAATTATCTCCTAATACGTTTTAGATTTGATTAACCAACAATTTTAATAGACCAATTGTATTACACAAAACTAAACATTAACAATTATTAATGTTATTAAACAATGTTTTTAATTTATTTTAATAAACCAACAAAGCGTTACATTTTCACTTTCCTCAATTTGTTTGTGGTGAAATCTGGTCACAAATACAAAATGCAAATGAAGCACTGGATGGCGTCAAGGCGCTTAACAGGAGTGGGGCCCATAGGGCAGTGCCTACTTGGCCTAAGTGGTAATGCGGCACTGCATTCAACATGGCGCAAGCTGCAGCGTGAGGGCATGTACGACTAGGCCCAGATGGGGTTTTTGGCTGACTAGAAGAAGCTGCTCCAGCAGTTGCCGAGGCCCTGCTATCCTCAAGGAGATTGAGGGCTCTATTTAGGATGGTTCTGTGAGTGATGGCACATGTTGGTACCTCTCTGACTCAGATGAGCTGTCAACAAAGCGGAAGTGTGGGAGATTCTCCGAAAAGTAAGGCATCGACACCCCCATCAAGGTAGGTCATTGAGAAAGCAGCGTACCAGCTGTATAAACTGAAGCCTAGCAAGGGATGGCGAAAGAACGCCGCCCACCCCTAAAACCTACAAGAAAGGTGTCGACTGTGGCATATGAGTACCATGTCCTCAGGAGGAAAAAGGGGAGAGGCAGAAAACAAAGAGGGCGTGCACATCACACCTCTCTTCACACACACCATGATGGGGAGGAAGAGTCAGCTGCTTCGACATTGGCAAATATTAGGTATGTTCTCTTATGCCCATCATCGATAGATCGTGGGCAAAAGAGGGAGCACACTAAAGACCAACCCACACTGTGCACAAGTGCAGGCAGGAGCTTGCAGGCCCCAGCGCTCTAGCAGGAAAGTGTGTGCGTGTTAGTGTATGTGGGGCTAGCAGGGGAGGAATTCGGCCGGAACAAGACAGAACTGAGCTCAGGCAAAACTGTCTTGCCAGAGTGCTGTTCCATGTAGACACAAGGCCCAAACCCCCCAAAGTTGAGGAAGCTGCGGATTTCTGTGAATCTCCGGAATGATCTGATATGATTTGTTATTTATAAGGCGCTTAATACCCAGAGCTTTCTAAGCGCAGACCCAGGGATCGAACCTGTGCTGCTCCGTGCCGTCTTGCTTCCAAGGCGAGCACGCTGCCCCTGAGCTTTCCTCCCGAGACTGTGTATAGTGCAGTAGAGCAGCTCACGTTTCACAGACTGCATCTGAAAGTCGTCCTTTGCTCAACAGCCCAAAATTAAACAATGAAACTATCCAAAGCTGTATATATGTCTCATGCTTTGAACACATTTTACTGTCAGGCCGGCCATTCTGGCAGAGGAAATGAGCACCATACCAAGTGTGCAGACCTGTGGGTTAGTACCATGCTCCATGCATGGGATAGCAGTGCTATCGTGTGGAGAGACAAAGGTTGCAGACCTCTGCACTAGTAACATGCCCTTAGAGAGCCAAAAGGTATCATGGCACATGCATCAGACAGCAGTGATATATATATATATGGAAAGGTAAAGACCCATGAACTAGTACCATGCACCATGCATGGGATAGCACTACTATACATCTGGAGAGCCAAATATTGCAGACCCGTGCACTAGTACCATGATACATGCATGTATTATCAGTGCTACACATCTGGAGAGACAAAGGCTGCAGACCTGTGCACTAGTACCATGATGCATGAGTGTAATACCAGGGCTACAGATCTGCACAGCCAAAGGTTGCAGACTGGTGCACTAATTCCACCCCCCCCCCTTTATAGAATAACAGTGCTATACATCTGGAGAGCCAAGGGTTGCAGACCCACGCACTAGTACCATGCCCTGTTTACAGGATAGCAGTTGCACATCCGAGAGCTAAAGGTTGCAGCACAGGCCCTAGTACCAGGCCCAATGGTTGGGCAATCAGTGCTACACATCTGGAAAGGCATATAATGGAGTCCAATGCACTAGTACCATGCCCCATGCATGGGATAGCAGTGCTACTCATCTGGAGAGCCAAAGGCTGCAGCCCGGTGCACTAGTACCATGCTGCATGCATGGGATAGCAGTGATATGCATCTGGGGAGGCAAAGACCAAGCACTAGTACCATGCTGCATGCATGGGATAGCAGTGATATGCATCTGGGGAGGCAAAGACCAAGCACTAGTACCATGCTGCATACATGGGATAGCAGTGATATGCATCTGGGGAGGCAAAGACCAAGCACTAGTACCATGCTGCATGCATGGGATAGCAGTGATATGCATCTGGTGAGGCAAAGACCAAGCACTAGTACCATGCTACATGCATGGGATAGCAGTTCTAATCATCTGTAAAGGCAAAGGTTGCAGACTGGTCCACTTGTACCATGTCCCATGCATGATATTGCAGTGCTATACATTTGGCGGGGAAGCCGTTGCAGAGCCATGCACTAGTACCATTCTACATGCATGGGATAGCAGAACTATACATCTGGAGAGGCAAAGGGTGCAGACCCATGCACTAGTACCATGCCACATTTATAGGATAGCGGTTACACATCTGGAGAGTGGGAGAGCAGTGCTACATATCTACAGAGGCAATGGTTGCGACCCATGCACTAGTACTATGCCCCATGCATGGGATAGCAGTGCTACACATCTGGAGTGCCAAAGGTTACAGACCCACGCACTAGTAACATGCCCCATTTATAGGACAGCAGTTACTGTGAGAAACCTGAAGGTGTCTCCCTGGCTAAACCTATAGGATCTGTCATCCAGCTGACCAGGACACGGCCATCTCTATTGGATCCAGTTCCTGGGGGTGGACCAGTGAGGGAGGATCACCTGGATGAGGGGTCTTCAGGGATTGGGAGAGGGACACTGATGGGTGAGGTGCAGTATCCTTCCTTTGACACCTTTTCCCCATCCTCTCACGTAGGACATACCAAACCACTACCCACCCCCCTTCTCCACTGCAAACACTTTCGCACAACAGAACGGACAACGGACTAACACTAGAGCTGTTTACCTGACATGTCCAAATACCAGGGTCAGGCAAAGTCAGGCAATTGATCAAAATCACACACAACTGATGACCCTTTCCCCTCCCCACAAGGATAAAAGGTGGAGCCAGAGAGCACAGTACAAAAAAGGCGAACATGACAGACAGCACGCTGAGACGGCTACCACGCGGCAGTTCAAGAGAAGGAGAAAGGTGGAGGGAAGCGAGAGGGTGGCGAGGAGAGAAGTGCCCATGCCCTTTTAATCCCAGGCCGGTGGTACCTTTGTGGTGGAGAATCTAAGACCACGAACAGTTGCACAAGTGTCCTGCAGGAGATGCCAACGGTACACGGGCAATCTTATGCCGGTAAGCCGGAGCGAGGAAAGCTCCCACGCCCATGGTACCAGCCTTGACTCCAAAGAGGGCGAAAGCCAGTCGGTGCAACTCAGCCGGTGAGTCGAGGGGAGAATCGACAAACACCAGGCTGTGTTGAGTGAAAATCGCAGAGTGGCAAGTTTGAACATGTTCATTGAACTGTGAATGAACTGTTAAAAGTGTGAAGGGGAGACCAGCTGCAGAGGGAAAGCTGCACCAGGTGGGTGCTAACTCGAGAGACTCTGGTCGAGCCCCATATGAGAAAAACTACAAGTACCAAAAGGCCATAGGAGGGCCAGTATATAAGTAGGTGACTGTTTATAGTGTATGGCCATGTTATAGCTCAAGCCATATTCTTGTACCAGATAATCTGATGTTAGTGCGGTGTTGTCACAGGGGCTATTCATCCATCATGGATATATAAGAGAAATCTATATGTACCTCTAGACAAAACCTGTATGTCTTAGTGTGAAGGTGCACAGATATTCATACTTCAAAAATATATATTGGACTCATTTTCAGATTTTCCGTAGGCCTTACTCTGCATGAAGGGCAGTTCATAGCCGCCCTTTATCCTGTTATTATACTTGCACCATATATATATTGGCCATTCCGATAGTTTCAGCAATCAACTCGATTTTAGAACCCCTTTCTATATATGCAGATTGGTTTCTCCGACTGTTTGTATCTAAAAGGCAATCATACATCAAAGATCCGATGAGTATGATCAACATCATTCAAACATTACAGATTGGTTCTGATGACACTCTAGTTACTCTAGACGTGGTTTCCCTTTATTCTAGTACACCACAACGAGAATGTAGAGAGGTGATGTCTAGATATCTCAACAATTGAACCACCACGTTAGACAAAGTGCCAACAGCTTTCATTTTAGAATGCATAAGATTGGCGGTATAGCCCACAACCATGGGTAGAAAGGTGACTAAGGGCAAACATGTTAATTGACTTATGTCAAGAATTAACTGAGAGTATACCATTTAGGAGTATGTTACTACGTGTAATAAACAAAAGAATACGAAAAACAATCAGTAAAACAGAGCAAAATGAAAGAAAGTCAACAATAGCATAGCGTGATGATCACGTGGTACGGGATGTCGATATCACGTGACCACGCGTATTTTCAAATAGACTAACTCTGGTAGCGTGAATTTTGGAAACGCTACACAGGAGGATACCGGTAATAGGAACGAGCGGATTGATGCGCTAGCAGACCAAATCCAAAGGGAACGGTAAGAAAGCACGTGTTATGGCACACACAAAGTAGTAGCGCACCACTAACATTCGGGACAAGCACCCGTCCAATGAGATAGCGCAACCTTTTTTAAATAAAGCCACAGCATATCAAATGAGAAAGACAGATGAAAGCTCGATTTGATTAAGGGAAATTCACTGATAAGAAAATGATGCGTGGGAAAGCCTGTTAGCAAAACAAAATATAGTTTCTTCTGTGTAATTTGGAAAGAGAACTCCAGGAAAGGCTATAACGTAGCTTTAAAATAATATTGAAGCTCATGTTTTAGAACCTGATTTTTGAAAAATCTCTGCACGCGACAATTTCGCTAATAGAATAAATCATGTATTGATATCTTTCTAAAAACCATCGGCACTTGTTTTCTTCTGTACAGAAAACCCCCATTGGACCCTCCCCACGGAAAAGATCTTGAGTGATCGGTGGAGTATAATAGAAAACACACTGTGGCAAGCAAGAACATTGAGATGTACGATATCCAAACAACCTAGAACAGAATCTCAACAAAAGGTGATAACTACATGAACAATTTACCTTTAATTTATTTGTAATACGTAACTTTTTATTCTAACAGAAGTATCTAAAATACAACCATCTTTTTTCTAACAGGTAGCCATTGGCACCTGACTAGTCAGACTTCTAGAGAAAAGACATCTAAATTGAAAATCTCAAGTCCCCAATTTGGCGTGAACGTGTTGGTACCTTTGCAGATACCTCAGACATCCTCTAAAAAAATCTCTGTATATTGTTTTTAACAGTGTCAATGTAGTAACAGGGAATTATGTATTTTTGTTGTAGATTGAAATTGAAGACTTACTACATGGGGGATGAATTGAATTCTCATAGAAAAACAGTTTGGCCTGAACAATCATTAGTTCGACAGCACTTAAGACAGTGCAGTGCATCCTATAAAGACCGAAACATATGTCGACTCAAAAGGAAACATCCAACATCTAGCTTCCTGTATCTTGCGTGGTACACCGCAATACTGGTTTCCAAAACTGCATTATATGTGACTACTATTAACTAATATAGTATCAAGCGTAGTGAGGATAGGAATGAATGTAAATTACCTCACCCCTTTCGTATCAACTCAATCCATATGATAGTGGTATGCTTGAAGGTCACTTTGTGTACAGATTTTTTCCTTTCTATAAAGGTCTTTTGAAAATGATTGATGTATGTGAGAACCCGCTGGGTTTTGTTTTACGTTTTATGTGTATAACATAAGTGATCACATGTTTTTTATGTGCTTTAAAAAAAACGAATGATTTAATAAAATTGTGAAGATTGATTCGTAAAAGAAGTTTTTTAGAGAGAGTCGGCTCATCTACAGAATTACAGAGTAGATAAACGTGTCTCCGTCCTGTTGCCCTCTCGGAACATTAGAGAGGGGTAGTTGATCTTGAGGTCTTTTGTCTTGGGATAGGAGAGGTACACATCTGCTGAGCCAAAGGTAGCAGACCCACGCAATAGTGCAATTGCCCATGCATGGGATAGCAGTGCTACACATCTGGCGAGCCAAAGGATACAGACCAATGCACTAGTACCATGCCCCATTTATAGGACATCAGTTTCACATCTGGAGAGTGGCACAGAAGTGCTACACATCTGGAGAACCAAAGTTTGCAGAAACTGGCAATAGTGTCATGCCCCATGTTTGGGATAGCAGTGTTATACATCTGGAGAGGCAAAGATTGGAGACATGTGCACTAGTACAATGCGCCATGCATGGGATATCATTGCAACACATCTGGAGAGTCAAAGGTTGCAGACCCATTCACTAGTACCATACCCTATGCATGGGTAGCAGTGCTACACATCTGGAGAAACAAAGGTTGCAAACCTGTGCACTAGTACCATGCTCCATGCATGGGATAGCAATGCTACACATCTACAAAGCAAATGGTTGCAGAACCGTGCACATGTACCATGCAACATGCATGGGATAGCAGAGCTATACATCTGCAGAGGCAAGAACCATGCCTGATTTACAGGATAACAGTTACACATCTGGTGAGCGGGATAGCAGTGCGACACATCTTGAGAGCAAAAGGTTGAAGACACAGGCATTAGTACCAGGAACCATGGTTGGGCAAGCAGTGCTACACATCTGGAAAGGCAAAGGTTGTAGACCTGTGCACTAGTACCATGCACGATGCATAGGATAGCAGTGCTACACACCTGGAGAACCGAAGGTTGCAGACACATTCCCTAGTGCCCTGCTCAGTGCATGGGATAGCACTGATACACATCCACAGAGCCAAAGGTTTTAGGTGTGTGAACTAGTACCATGCCCCAGGCATGGGATAACAGTGCTACACATCTGGAGAGCCAAAGATTGAGGACGGGTGAACTAGCACCATGCCACATACATGGGATAACAGTGCTACACATCTGGAGAGCCAAATATTGAAGACTGGTGAACTAGCACCATGCCACATACATGGGATAGCAGTGCTACACATCTGGAGAGCGAAAGGTTGCAGACATGGGCAATAGTACCATGCTCCATGCATGGGATAGCAGTGATACACATCTGGAAAGGCAAAGACTAGGCACTTGTACCATGCCCCATGCACAGGATGGCAGTTCTACTGTTATGACTTGAGGTCCACGTAGATTATAATGCCACCGTCCCCAAGCACCAGTCAGAGAGGAGTAAGGTACTCGCTGACCAGTTATTGAGGGGTCGCATGAGATAGGCAGGAACAGGAAGCACCGGGTACCCGGTTGGCTGAAAAGAAAGGCAAGGTTAGAATGCAAGTCTAATAATACCACAATAACAAAAATGGGGAAGAGAAGAATAATAAACACCTACCCCAAGGATAACAGGTGCTAACGTGGGACCTTACTGTTCCTGTCTGAAGGAGCGGAGGGCAGGATGCTGGCAGTCAAGGTTTCAGAGATTGGGCTGAATACCTGAATCTGGGAAAGCAGTAGTACCTGAATAGTTCCAAGAAGTTGTGGAAAAGCCACAACTAAATGTCCAGGACAAACAAATCCAAAGGATAATCCAGGTAGCAGTCCAGTAATACAGTCCAGTGGTCAGCACAGTTCCAGAATACAAGGTTCAAATGGGCAAATCCAAAGCAATCCAGGTAAGCAAAAAACAAGGTCCAGAAATCTGTGATTACAACAAGAAAAGGTCCAGATAGCGACTCGCCGGTGAAGACAGCTGAGAAGCAATGAGGAAACGGACCAACGCTCTTTTAAGCGTCTTTTCTGGGTCTGGGTCTTTTCTGGGTCACGTGACTCTTGACCGCTAATCGGTTCACGTGACCATCTGGTGCGGGCGCTGGGTTCCTGGGGTGCCCGTGTCGTCGGAGGGCACCCCTGCGCACCCGCAAGCGGCAAGGCAAGCCCCAGGACAGGCAGGGACAGATGCGCCAAGGACGCCACAAGGGGCATCGTGCCGCCTAAGGCCCAGTGGAAAGGATCCGTGGCCCGTGCGAGCGCCGAGGCCCCAGCCAGGTAGGGAAAGGGGAAGGGGTCGAGTGGGCAGAAGATGACAAGGGAGCCGTGACATCTACACATCTGTAAAGGCAAAGCTTGCAGACCCTTGCACCAGTACCATACCCCATGTATGGGATAGGTGTGCTATACATCAGGAGACGTAATGGTTGCAGACCCATGCAGTAGTCCCAAGCTCCATGCATGTAATAGCAGTGATTTACACCTGGAGAGCCGAAGGTTACAGAACGTTGCACTAGTACCATGCTTCATGCATGGGCTAGCAATGCTATAGATCTGGAGAGGCAAAGACCCATGAACTAGTACCATGTTCTAAGCATGGGATATCATTGCTATACTTCTGGAAAGCCAAAGATTGCAGACCCCCGCACGAGTACCATGCTCCATGCATGGGATGTTAATGTTAAAGCTTTTTATACCATGCATAGGTGCCGCTTGAGTGGTCTCTAAGCGCTCTGGCGGTTCCTGCCTAGAGGGTGATCAGAGCCGGGCGGGAGGTTCTTTAGCTAGATTCCCATTGGGGAGGTTGAGTTTCTAGTAGGGTGGAGGTGGTGCTTAGTCTAGTTCCCACTTGTTTGCCTTTACACGTGGCTACCTGGTGGTGAGCCTCCCTTTCCCCCTTTCCCTCCCTGGGTTTCCCATAGGCTTCTTCCCTGGCCCTAGCGTTTTCAGTTTATCACCCTCTCTTTTCCCGGGTGCTCTACATTGGGACAGGAGTGGGGTGGTGGATGGTCTGCTTCTCTTTCCGGTCCTATCCCTCATTCCTGTTTTTCCTGGTTACTTCTAATTTTTCCCGTGCGTGGTTTGTCACAAGGTGTGCGGATGCCGTTTAGTCAATTTCATTGTGTTCGGAGTTGAAGAGCCAGGTTTTCAGCAATTTCCTGAATTTTGTATGGTCCTCCACCGTTTGGATTTCCCTGGGAAGGGAGTTCCAAAGATCACGACTAAGCAAGAGAATGCTGAACCGCCCATCTTTTTCTTCATGTACCGATTGGGTTCAAGGCGGATGTCGTTGCAGGATCTCAGGGTTCTTGCTGGTTTGTAGACAGAGAATTTCTTTTGTATAAAGTCTGCCCCCTGGCCGTGCATTTTCTCTGTGCATCATGCACAAGGTTTTGAACGAGATTCTCATTTTGATCGGGAACCAATGTAGCATGCTGAGAGCTGGTGTGATGTGATCACTTTTGCTGAGTTTGAGGAGGAGTCTGGCTGCCGCGTTTTGTATTAGTTGTAGTTTCCTCAGAAGGAATTCTGGTATTCCAAGGTATGTTATCATAATCAACCCTGGGCATAACAAGGGATATGAGGGCCAGTATTTTGTGCATAAAAGAGAGAAATGGTAGGATCTTTTTTATAGTTCATAGGAGGAAGAAGCATTTCCAGATTATTGCATTGACTTGGGTTTCAAGTGTTAATTCGTTGTCCATGAGAAATCCAAGGTTTTTTACAGCTGTGGATGGCGTCAGTTGGTCCCCAGTTTTATCGGCCATGGCATGTGCTGGTTGTTTCCTCAGTCTTCCTGTGTAATCATGATTTCAGTTTTGTCTGGATTGATTTTGAGTTTTTAATGTTCATCCAGTGGTAGAGCTCCTTGAGACACTCTCCTAGTTGTGCGTTCTCTTCTTGTATGTCCCTGAATTTGAAGATGATTTGTGTATCGTCTGCATAGTTGTAGCATGTTAGTTTGGGTCTTTTGATGCGGTTGATTAGTGGCGTCATGTAGATGTTGAAGAAAAGTGGGGATAGTGCAGAGTCTTGGGGTACTCCACAGGAGGAGTTGTGTGGTGGGAATTTGAAAGGCTTTAACCAGATTGTTTTTGTATTGTCCGTGAGGAAGGATTTCATCCAGAACAGTTCTGTATCAGTGAGCCCTTTTTCTTCCAATCTTTTTATTAGGATGTTGTGGTTGACTGTGTCAAAGGCAGCTAAGGGATCGAGTAATATCAGTGCTGATTTGGTGCTGCAGTCTGCGTTCATCTGTAGGTCATCCCATATTGAGACTAGTGCTTTTTCAGTTTCTCACAAAGGTCTGAATCCTACTTGCGCCTGTTCCAGTAGTTGGTTATTTTCAACGTACTCCAGTAGTTGTCCATAGACATAGGTCTGTAGTATTTCTGTCGGGTAGTCATGTTAGAGATTGGTATATAGTTTGAGAGGTCTTCTACATCGCCCGTTGTGTCCTTGAATAGAGGTTTGATGTGGGCCATTTTGAAAGCTCTTGGTATGTTCCCTGTTGAAATGAATTGATTGAAGAGGTTTAGGTAGTGATCCGATGGTGTGTCCTGTGTGAGGATGGATTTATAGATGTCTGGAGGGCAGGTGTCCATTGGACAACCCGCCTTGCTGCTCTTTTTCACCAGGTTTAGTAGTTTTTCTCTCGACATCTGTTGGAAGCAGTACATTTTGTTAGCCGGCCCCGGGGTTGGTGGTAGCTGGTGGATTGTCTGGTCGATTGGTCTGCTTTGTAGGACTCTGTGTATGCTGGTGCATTTATTCTTGAAATGGTCTGTGAGATCGTGGCATACTTTTTGGGTGGGTGTTGGTGAGATGTTGCATCCCAGTGGGTTTCTCATCTCATTTATGATGTTGAATAATTCTTTTTGATAGTTGGTGGTTTTTGCGATTTGCTCGTTATAGTATTTCTTTTTTGCTTTTAGAATTACAGATTGTATGCTCAGATTTGTGGTAGGTATTTTCTTGGTCATATTTTTTCCTCCATTCTTGTTCTAGTTTTCTGTTAATTCTTTTCATTGTTTTTAGGTAGTGTGTGTACCATCTTGCCACCACTTTCTTTCTTAATGGGGCAAGGCCTTTTCCTGGGCAGATAGCATTTATTGTTTCTGCAATCCATTTATGGATTAGGTTTGCTTTTACGCCTATGTCTGCTGCATCCAATGATGTGGTTGCTGGCTTTGAGATTTCTAGTCACTCTTTTAAGTTGCTGTTCTTGATGGTTCTTCAGTTTCTTTTCCAAATAGGTGGGTATTTAGGTTGTTTTTTTCTGAGGCTTTGATGGTATTTGTATCACAAAAGGGATAATGAGGTGGTCACTCCTTATTATTTGGATGGGTGGTGATGTTGTGATCAGATTTTTATTGGCAAAGATTGTGTCCAGGGTGTTCCCATATGTGTGTCGCTCCTTTCACCATCTGTTGGAGATTCATGGTCTAGAGTTGTTTGATTAATGTTTTGTGCGAGTTGGGGTTTTCATCTTCATACCAGATGTTGAAGTCTCTGTGAATGATCAGATGCTCATGCTGTATGGCTAGATTTGTGACTGCTTCTATGAAGGTGTCTGTGAAGGTTGGGTCGTAGGTTGGTGGCCTATAGATTAGAATGAATGTAAAGTTTGATTGTGGGTCTTTGGTAATTTGAAGGACGAGGGACTTGCAGTTAGGGATTCTTAAAGGGTTGGTCGTTTTTATTTTTAGGTGTTATTTGAAGTTGTTAGGTAGACAGCTGTGTAGGATCACCTTGAAGTTTTCGGCTAGCCAGGTTTCTGGGATGAATAGGATGTCGAATCCCCCATTGCAGAGTGGGTCGTAGATCTCAGTTGTCTGTTTGGACATCAATCTGGCGTTGATTAGGTTGCAGTGTAGTTTTCTCTTTAAGGCTGTTAGTTTTATTCTGGCTTGTGTCTTTGGGTGGTTTTCTTGGTGGTGTTGCCTGTTGTCTGTGGTTTGTTGAGTGAGTTCAATTATTCTAGTTTTGTTGTGCTACACATCTGGAAAAGCAAATGGATGCAGAACCGTGCACTAGTACCATGCTCCATGCATGGAATAGCAGAGCTATACATCTGGAGAGGCAAGTACCATGCCCCATTTATAGGATAGAAATTACACATCCGGAGAGTGGGATAGCATTGCTACACATCTGGAGAGACAATGGTTGCAGACGCATGCACCGGTACAATTGACCATGCCTGGGATAGCAGTGTTACACATCTGGAGAGCCAAAGGTTACAGATCCAACACAGGCACTAGTATCATGCCCCAAGTATTGGACGGCAGCGTTACACATCTGGAGAAGCAAAGATTGCAGACCTGCTCACTAGTGCTATGCTCCATGCATGGCGTATGGGTGCTACAGATCTGAAGCGCCAAACGTTGCAGACCTGAGCTCTAGTACAATGCTCCATGCATGAGGTAGCAGTGCAAGGTGTCTGGGGAGTCAAAGGTTGCAGACCCATTAACTAGTACCATGCTTTTTGCATGGGTAGCGGTGCTACACATCTGGAGAACCAACGGTTGCAAACCTATGCAATAGTATCATTCCCATTGCATGGCATAGCAGGGGTACACATCTGCAGAGCCAGAGGTTGTGTAACAGAGCACTAGTACCATGTGCCATGGATGGAAAATCAGTATTACACATCTGGAGATTCAAAGGTTGCATTTACAAGTTAGCAGTTACACATCAAGGTGAGCGGGACAGCCGTGCTACGCATCTGGAGAGCCAAAGGTTGCAGACAAAGGGCCTCATTACAGGTCGGGCGGTCCGGAAATAACAGTAGCAGTAAACCCGCCGCCACTGTTAATTCCGGACTGCCCGATCCCGACTCCTGCAGGCGGGAGGTGATGTTCCCGCCAGGTCTGACCTGGCGGGTTTAACACCCCCTGCCTGCAGGCGGACGTGGAGACACCAGCACCATCACGAGATGGTGCCGGTGTATCCACTTCCCCATTCCCATTGAGTCCTAAGGGACTCAATGGGAATGGGGATTTACCGAATTCCGCCTCCGGAATTCCCGGGACACCAGGGTCGTAATGCCCTGGTATTTCCAGGAGGCGGAATGGTAATACGAGTCTGGCGGTAACCAGGCGGTTTTACCACCTCGGTTACGGCCGGACTCATAATGAGGCCCAAAGTCATTAGTACCATGTCCCATGCATGGGATAGCAGTGCCACACATCTGGAAAGGCAAAGATCGTAGACCTGTACACTAGTACCATGCAACATTGCATGGGATAGCAGTGCTACATATCTGGAGAGCCAAAGGTTGCAGACCCATTCACTAGTACCATTCCCCGTGCATGGGATAGCAGGACTACACATCTGTAGAGCCAAAGGTTGTATTCCAGTGCAGTAGTACCATGTTCCATGCATGGAATTGCAGTGTTATACATCTGGAGAGGCAAGGACCCATGAACTAGTATCAGGATACATGCATGGTATATCAGTGCTACACATATGGAGAGCCAAAGGTTGCAGGCCTATTCACCATTACCATGCCCCATGCATGGGATAGCAGTGCTACACATCTGGAGAGGCAAAGGTTACAGATCCATGTACTAGTACCATGCCCCATATATAAGACAGCAGTTAGACATCTGGAGAGTGGCATGGCGGTGCTATGCGTCTGGAGAGCCAAAGATTGCAGACACAGGCTCTAGTATTATGACCCATGTATGGGATATCAGTGTTATACACCTGGAGAGCCAGTGATAGCTGACCTGTGCACTAGAGCAATACACCATGCATGGGATATCAGTGCTACACATCTGAAGAGCTAAACGTTGAAGACCTGTGCACTAGTGCCATGCTCCATGCATGATGTAGCAGTGCTACTCATCTGTAGGACCAAAGGTTGCAGACCAGTCCAATAGTACCATGCCCTATGCATGGGACAGCAGTGCTATAAATATAGATAGGCAAACACCCAGGCACTACTACCATGCTCCATGCATGAGGTAGCAGTGCTACATGTGTGGAGAGTCAAAGGTTGCAGACCCATTCACTAGTACCATGCTCCACGCATGGGATAGCAGTGCTACACATCTGGAAATCAAACGGTTGCAGAACTGTGCACTACTACCATGCTTCATGCATGGGATAGCAGAGCTATACATCTGTAGAGGCAAGGACCCATGAACTAGTACCATGATACATGCATGGAATTTCAGAGCTATACCGTGTTCAAACGTGCCATAAAAACTCACTTCTTCAACTTGGAATAATTCGTTGAGTCCTCTCTCCTTTCTGCCTCATGTGCCTGTTTGTCTTTTTCTTGTCTCTGTGTGCGCCCTGAGGCCCACGGGCATGTTGGCGCGTTATAAAAATTAAAATAAATAAATAAATAAAATACACACGTAGAGAGCCAAAGGTTGCATACCCATTCCCTAGCACCATGCCCCATGCATGAAATAGCAGTGCAACGCATCTGGAAAGCCAAAGGTTGCTGACGTGTGCACTTGTACATCCCCCCTGCATGGGATTGCAGGGCTACACATTTGCAGAGCCAAAGGTTGCAGACCAGTGCACTAGTACCATGCATGGGATAGCAGTGCTACGCATCTGGAGAGCCAAAGGGCGCAGATCCATACACCAGTACCATGCCCCATGCATAGGATAGCAGTGCAATGCATCTGGAAAGCCAAAGGTTGCTGATGTGTGCACCTGTACACCCCCCATGCATGGGATGACAGTACTACACATCTGGAGAGCCAACGGTTGCAGACACAGGCACTAGTATCATGCCCCATGTATGCGATGACAGTGATATACATCTGGAGAGCCAAAGATTGCAGACCCATTCACTAGTACCATGCTCCATGCATGGGATAGCAGTGCTACACACCTTGAGAAAGAAAGGTTACAGACCCACACACTAGTATCATGCTGCATGTATAGGACAGCAGTTACACATCTGGTGAGTGACATAACAGTACTACACATCTGGAGAGCCAACGGTTGAAGACCCATTCACTAGTACCACACCTTATGCATGGGTAGCAGTGCTACACATCTGGAGATTCAAAGGTTGCAGACCCATGCACTAGTACCATGCTCCATGCACGGGATAGCAGTGCTACACATCTGGAAAACAAATGGTCGCAGAAAAGTGCACTAGTACCATGCTACATGCATATGACCCCAGTGCTATACATCAAATAGATGGAAGGGATGGAGTGGATGGAACAGACGATTGAATAGAATGGATGGAGTGGATAGAACGGATGGAGTGGATGGAACGGATGGAGTGGACGGAACGGATAGATTAGATGGAACGGATGAAATGGATGGAACGGATGTAAAAGATAGAACTGATGAAACGGATGGAACGGATGGAGTGGATGGAACAAATGAGTCCATGGAACAGACGAGTCGATGGAACGGATGGAGTTGATGGAATGGATGGAGTTGATGAAGTGGATAGAACAGATGGAGTGATGTAATGGATGGAGTGATGGAAAGGATGGAGTGATGGAATGGATGGAGTGATGGAACAGATGGAATGCACGGAACTGAAGGAACGTATGGAACAGACGGAATGGATGGACCGGATGGAATGGATGGACCGGATAGAATGGACAGAGTGGATGGACCGGATTGAGTGGATGGACCAGACGGAATGGATGGAACGGATGAAATGGATGGATCAGATGGAGAGGATGGAACAAATGGAACGGATGAGAGGATGGAGAGGATGGAACGGATGCAGCCGATGGAACGCATGGAGATGATGGAACCGATGGAGCAGATGGAACCGATGGAGTACATGGTACGGATGGAGTACATGGAACGGATGGAGTACATGGAACAGATGGAGTGCATCTAACGGATGGAGTGCATGGAACGGATAGAGTGCATGGAACGGATGGAGTGGACAGAACGGATTGAGTAGATGGAACGGATGGAGTAGATGGAACGGATGGAGTAGACAGAACGGATAGAGTGGCTGGAACGGATGGAGTGATTTGAACGGACCAAGCGAATGTCGTGGATGGTGCGGATGACACAGACTGCGCAGATGTCACAGAAGTTATGGATGGTGCAGATGCTGCAGATGGCGCGGATGTCACGGATCTAACAGATGCTACAGTTGGTACAGACGTTGCAGACAGTGCAAATGTTACAGATATTGCGGATGATGCGGATATTATGGCGATGCGGATGCTACGAATGGTGCGAATGCTACAGGGGTGCAGATGCTACAGATGGTGCGGATTGTACGGATGGTGCGGATGCCATGGATGGTGCAGATGCCTTGGATGGTGCGGCTGATGTGGACAGGGCAGATGCTATGGATGGTGCGGATGCTACACATGGTGCGGGTGGTGCGGATGCTACGGATGGTGCTGATGGTGTGGATGGTGCGGATGCTGCGGATGGTGTGGACGCTACGGATGATGTGGACGCATTGGATGGTGTGGATGCTACGGTTTGGTGCGGATGCTTCAGATGGTGCGGACACTGCAGATGCTGCAGACGCTGCGGATGGTGTGGACGCTACAGATGCTACGGATGCTGCGGACGGTGCGGATGCTACGGATGGTGCAGATGCTACAGATGGTGTGGATGCTATGGATGGTACGGACTATGCGGATGCTGCGGACGGTACGGATGCTGCGGCAAATGGTACATATCTGTATCTCCTATATATGCTATGTACCTGTATCCCCATGTTATCTGTATCACATGTTTTAACCCTATCCATCCTGTCACTTTATATTTGTATGCCGCTATATATGCCCCCTGTCCTGCTCTCGTGCCTGGTCGCAGGCGCTTTAATGATAACCAACATATCACACTACTACGCTTACTCTCTCCTATACACCATCATTCAACTAGAACACAGCTATACCATGATAAATTCGGCCTAGCTGTTCTCATACTAACATGAACTCATGAGCACCTCATCATCCTAATAAAACACAGCTAGCTGAGCACATTCCGGCTAGCTTAGGCGTCTCCTAAGGCCTAACGCAGCCAGAACTCAGTCTGGGTGTCCACCCTCCAGACTGAACACATCCAACTGATTTCCTCAGCACCACACCTACCGCTAAGAAGCAGCTATTATGTAACAACCACACCAGCTGCACACATATCCGGTACGCCCACGCACCATACGACACTCTCTCTCTCTACTGACTTGAACTGCGGTTCCCGAGGGCGTTCAACCTACCAGCGCTTTGAGGTCATACCAATGATATATAAGGCGCTATATAAATGCAAAGTAACATAACATAACATCTGCAGAGGTAAGTAGCAAGCGCCATTTATAGGATAGCAATTACACATCTGGGGAGCGGGATAGCAGTGCTACACATCTGGAGAACCAAAGGTTGCAGACACAAGCACTAGTACTATGGCCCATGCAAGGGATAGCAGTGCTACACATCTGGAGAGCCTAATGTCACCGACACATTCACTAGTACCATGCTCCATGCAAGGGACAGAAGTGCTATACATATTGATTGGCAAAGACCCATACATTAGTACCATGCCCCATGCATGGGATAGCAGAGCTACACTTCTGACGAGCCAAAGGTTACAGACCCACACACTAATAATTGTCCATGCATGGGATAGCAGTAATACACATCTGGAGAGGCAAAGATTGCAGACCCATTCACTAGTACCACACCTTATGCATGGGTAGCAGTAATACACATCTGGAGAGCCAGAGTTTACAGACCTACGCACCAGTACCATGCCCAAATTATAGGACAGCAGTTACACATCTGGAGAGTGGCATAGACATACTATGCATCTGGAAATCCAAATGCTGCAGTCACAGACACTAGTATCATGCCCCATCTATGGGATGGTAGTTTTACATCTGGAGAGCCAAAGATTGTAGACATGTGCACTATTAACATGCTCCATGCATGGAATATCAGTGCTGCACAACAGACGAGCCAAATGTTGCAGAACTGTGCACTAGTACCATGCGTCATGCATGATGTAGCAGTGCTATCCATCTGGAGAGGCAAGTATGATGCACAATGTATAGTATAGCTGTTACACAGCTGGACAGTGGGATAGCAATGCTACACATCTGGTGAGCAAAAGGTTGCAGACACAGGCACTAGTACCATGTTCCCTGCATGAGATAGTGGTGCTACTCATCTGGAGAGCCAAAGGTTGCAGAATGTTGCACTAGTGCCAAGCCCCATGCCTGGGATAGCAGTACTATACAACTGGAGAGAAAAGGGTTGCAGACCTGTGCACTGGTTCCATGCTATATGCATAAGATAACAGTGAAATACATCTGAAGAGGCAAGGGTTGCAGTCTGATGTAGTCGTACCATGCCCCATGCATGGGTTAGCAATGCTACTCATCTGGAGAGGCAAGCACTCATGCTAGTACCATGGCCCATGCATGGGTTAGCAATGCTACTCATCTGGAGAGGCAAACACTCATGCTAGTACCATGGCCCATGCATGGGTTAGCAATGCTACTCATCTGGAGAGGCAAACACTCATGCTAGTACCATGCTCCATGCATGGGTTAGCAACGCTACTCACCTGAAGAGGCAAACACTCATGCTAGTACCATGCCCCATGCATGGGTTAGCAATGATACTCACCTGGAGAGGCAAACACTCATGCTAGTACCATGCCCCATGCATGGGTTAGCAATGCTACTCATCTGGAGAGGCAAACACTCATGCTAGTACCATGGCCCATGCATGGGTTAGCAATGCTACTCATCTGGAGAGGCAAACACTCATGCTAGTACCATGGCCCATGCATGGGTTAGCAATGCTACTCATCTGGAGAGGCAAACACTCATGCTAGTACCATGGCCCATGCATGGGTTAGCAATGCTACTCATCTGGAGAGGCAAACACTCATGCTAGTACCATGCCCTATGCATGGGTTAGCAATGCTACTCATCTGGAGAGGCAAACACTCATGCTAGTACCATGCCCTATGCATGGGTTAGCAATGCTACTCATCTGGAGAGGCAAACACTCATGCTAGAACCATGCTCCGCATGGGCTAGCAGTGATATACATCTGAAGAGGTAAAGGATGTAGACCTGTGCACTATTACCATGCCCCATTCATTGGATTTAGGTGCTACACATTTCGAGAGCTAAAGGTTGCAAACCTGTGCACTGCTGTCATGCCCCATGAATGGCATTGCAGTGCTATACACCTGGAGAGGCAAAGGTTGCAGACCTGTGCACTAGTACCACGTTCCATGCATGTGATTGGAGTGCTACACATCTGAAGATGCAAAGGTTGCAGGCGGGTGCACTAGTGCCATGTTGCATGCATGGGGTCGCATTTCTACACATCTGGGGAGCTAAAGTATGCAGGCCTGCGCACTAGTACATGCTTCATGTATGGGATAGCAGTACTACACATCTGGAGAGGCAAATGTTGCAGATTCATAGACTAGTTCCAAGCCCCATGCATGGGATAGCAGTGCTACACATCTGGAGAGGCAAATGTTGCAGATTCATAGACTCGTTCCACGCCCCATGCATGGGATAGCAGTGCTACACATCTGGAGAGGCAAATGTTGCAGATTCATAGACTCGTTCCACGCCCCATGCATGGGACAGCAGTGCTACACATCCCACGATGGAAAAGCAACGCTCACGGGTGCACGGTGTCATGTGCTATCCATCCTTCTGCAACAGTAGATGGCCAAGGCCAGGCTCCTGCTTCCATGCACAGGAGAACACCACCAAACCCCCCGTGCATGGGAAAGCCACGGGATTTTCTGTGCCTCCGTGCACAGGAGAAAGCCACGGGATTCTCTGTGCCTCCGCGCACAGGAGAACACCACCAAACCCCCATGCATGGGAAAGCCACGGGATTCTCTGTACCTCCGCGCACAGGAGAACACCACCA